>NW_027102276.1:0-614411 GCF_035609145.1 Eleutherodactylus coqui
TGGAAGCACACGGCAGGCACCAAAAAAAAATAAAAATACCCCTGGCAGGCACACGGCAGGCACATAAAAGCACACGGCAAGCACAAAAAAATAAAATAAAATACACTGCAGGCACATGAAAGCACACGGCAGGCACAAAAATAAAGAAAAAAAAAAAAAAAGCCGGCACAAAAAAAAAGAAAAAAAAAATACACGGCAGGCACATGAAAGCACACGGTAGGCACAAAAAATAAAAAAATAAGCACATGGCAGGCGAATGGAAGCAGGCGGCATGCACAATAAACACTGCAGTCGCGATAGCAGCACACAGCAGGAAAAAAAAAACGCAGCACATGGCAGGCACTATAAAAATGTAAGACACATTACTATACAGGGCATGCACAATACATTTTTCATGCACAGACTCACTGCATAAGGCAATGATCCTGTGCTAATAAAAGCATGAAAGAGTACCGCGGAAAGGTGCACTTACCTGCGCTTCTGTGTGGTCAAGAGATGGGAGAAACAGCTGTTTGCTGTTTTCTCCGGTAGACTCCACCTCCCGCTGTGACGCTTTCTGCCGACCAGCCAATGTGGCGGCTGGAGCGGCGTTTCATTCATTTGCAAGTGCACGCCTCCACCGATGACGTCAGTCACCTGCTCACGTGACCGGCGTCTCGGGAGCGCGCATGAAGGCCTCCAGGAAGAGCGAGCATTGCACCGTGGAACGCACCCAGGGACAACGCAGGCGCCATCTTACATGGAGAAGTTTAAAAGTTATTATTTCTGCTAAACTGTAAGTAGGATGCGGTTTATAACCGCTCAAAAGGGCTGCTTTATGACGGGGGGTGACAGGGGGAATGGGCTAATAATATAAAATTTTGCGGTTTTGCCTCGGACAACCCCTTTAAAACAAATTAAATTTCAGAAAAGCTTTGGGAGCTCAAGATGAATGTTTATGCGAAATCCAAGAAGCTGTTGTACAAACAGGTAAACTAAACATAATAATTCAAACTAATTGACTTTGAAGTTAATTTTTGTTTATTTAGCATCTATGAAAATATACCTACTTATCTTAACTCTAAGCTGCTCCATTACTTTACTGGGAATATAAAGTTTTGTGCTTAGCTTAAAGCCATATATAAAAGTTCTTCTAAATGTATATAGTATGATCATTTTCCTTAGGACTCTAAAATGTGGCAAAAAATGCCATTCTCACACCGTTATCCTACCAGCTGCAGGGTGTATTTTTTAGTGCTGTGCCACAGCTGCTGCAGAACATCAAAATATACACTATCAAAATAATTTTCAGACATGAATGTCTCTTTACTTCTAAGGCCGGAATCACACAGGCGAGAAACTTGCGCCAGTTTTCTGCGATGCAAGAGCCCGGAAAATGACACAACTATGAAATGTATTTTTTTCAATGTGTTTATTCCCATGTGCGACTTTTCTCTTTATGTGATCCTGCGAGAATTAAAAACCGCAGCATGTCCTGTCTTGTTTCAGAATGGTATGTCTTCTTGCCCATGTGTTCCTAAGGACCCTCTGTATTCTCGCATTGCCTTGTGTTGTCTTGCAATGTTTCTGTGATGCATTTTCATGCGTATTGCTATGGGAATATATGCAAATTTAAGCGGACGTGCTCATCAGCTTCTTAGCAGTGTGGAGGCCTGTTTGGAGCAGCGTGGAGGCAGGAGTTGTTGGCAACTTTCAAAAACACGACATACATTTATATAGACGAGGAGCACTTGATCTATCTGGTGCAGGGGCACCCCATCCTGTGGTACATCAGGAGAGTGGAGTACCATATCAGGAGCCGGAGGGACTTGGTGTAGGAGGAAGTTGCAGAGCTTCTTTTAGGGAAGCAGTGGGAGTCCCCACACTCCCTCCACAATACTGATGCCAGCCATAAGCCCCGTTCCCTGCAAATGATGCAACAGGATACCCGCCTGTATCACATCTTGTATCCAAGCTAAAGGCAGCCCAATAGGTTACTAGAGCCTCCATGCCCCCCTGTATCACAATTTGCATCCAAGCTAGAGGCAGCCCAACAGAGTACTAGAGCCTCAATGCCCCCGTATCACATCTTGTATTCAAGCTAGAGGTGGTACAACAGGGTACTAGAGCCTCCATGCCCACCCATATCCCATCTTGCATCCAGGCTAGAGGCGGTACAACAGGGTACTAGAGCCTCCATGCCTGCCCATATCACATCTTTTATCTAAGCAGGAGATGGTACAACGGGGTACTAGTGCCTCCATAGCCACCCATATCATATCTTGCATCCAAGCTAGAGGTGGTACAACAGGGTACTAGAGCCTTCATGCATGCTGTACCACATCTTGCATCCAAGCTAGAGGCCGTACAACAGGATACTAGAGCCTCTATGCCCACCGTTATCACATCTTGTATGCAAGCTAGAGGCAGTACAACAGGGTATTAGAGCCTCCATGCTGCCCTTATCACATCTTGTATGTAAGCTAGAGGTGGTACAGCAGACTACTAGAGCCTCCATGAGAAGGAAATATATATATCCTTGTAGGTAGATAAGAGAAAACAATGGAATATATACATTTATATAGATATAGTTATGTGCCTTTCTTTTTATATGTATACTAACTTTATTCTCATATGTACTAACTCTATGAAAAACTTAATACTTCGCCTTACATCAGATATGCCAAGATGCTTTGCAAGGCAAACAGAGAAAGAATGTCCAAAGAAACTGGATGAAGGTTAAAGTGAAGGAGAGAAGAGATATGGAGAATGCATGCTTAGCTGCTTTTTTAGAATTGAGTGGGTGATTCTTTGCACTGGAGTTAATTGAATATGTGATTTTCTGTACATAAGCCAGAGGCGCCATATCAAGATAACGACTGTTCAACTATGCATCTGAACTTTCACTATCTCAGGCCGGAAATCCGGACTTTCCATATATGGTTATACGGTGGAGTTGAGCCAATGAGCTCATCACCCATTTCTAGTTATGAGACCAAAGGGTATAAGATCCCATGTAATCTGTAATAAAGCGCGCGGCGCAGTCATGTCCCCGTGTGAGGAACTATACCAGACTTCCGTGTGTGGTGTTTTCTTCCTTACCGCCGGCAGCGGGGCAAGTGGGGTGGGCCTGATTGGTGCTGTACTTAGAATTTCTCTGACAAATGGTGCCGAAACCCGGGACGACAAAACCGGAGCCGTGCAGCCCTGTCCACCCGGATCCACGCCACGGGGAAGCCGTCCTGCTGCAACCGAGCCTGATCAACTCACAGAACTCCAGGTAAGACCAGCATATATTTATGTTGTGTTTTACACTGCGAGTTTTGCAGCAGGAGGGACTATCTGTGTTTTGTGACCGGACGGGTTGGGTTAAGAGTTCTACACGGTAACTCGTGTGGGCTTCGGGTTTGCCGTCATGGACCACTGACCGTGATATGCGCATTAATCGCTCACCCAGAAACTAGTCTGTAGTCTATTTGTACTTTGAAGTCCATAGTGTTTTAACAATAGTGGAGATTGTTGTATCTGCAGAATTTTTTTTCCTCTTACTTTTCATTTTGTCTCATAGTAGAAGGGACCCTCGGTTTTAGTTTAGTTAGTTAATGGTTTAGCAGAGGAGGAGATGCACTCTATGAGATAGGTCTCATAGAAGAAGGGACCCTCGATTTTAGTTTAGTTAGTTAATGGTTTAGCTGAGGAGGAGATGCACTCTATGAGATAGGTCTCATAGAAAAAGGGACTCTCGGTTGTTTTGCCTTATATATGGGGCTAACGATTTGATTTCAGAGAGATGCATTCTGTGAGGCTGGTTCCATAGGAGAAAGGACCCTCGGTTGTTTTGCCGGTATATAAGGGGCTGACAATTTGGAATTAAGAGGGATGCACTCTATGGAGCGTGTTATTATTATTGTTGTTGTTCTAATATGCGTAAGATCTTATTAAAGAAGACAGAGCCCTTTATGGGCCGCCGCCGTGCGGATCAATTGGTGGAGGAGAGACAGGAGTTCCAATGTGTAAAATGTAAGAAAACTTATGAAAATGTGTAACAAGGACCCGCACGGTAGATTACAGCATGGTGTCTGGGAGGAGGTCTTTAGGACCAAGAAGCGTGCCTTGAAAGACCAAGGTTTGCTAGAAAGTGCTGGAGTGAGGAGGAGAGAGAGACAGTCAGAGAAAGTTAAGTATGTACACATTATTTGTTTAGTAAAGTATCCGTAAGTGAAATGTTGGAAAGTACAGTAAGTGATCAAGAGGGTGTCGGGAGAGTGTCTATTGAAGGTTACATTGGCAGTTAGGTAGGGAGAGAAATATGGGGAACAAGCAAAGTCGAGAAGAAGGTTACAATGCATGTGATTTGTTGGCAAAGAGAGAGGAAAAGGTGTATAATATGTATAATCCATACTAGATGGATATATATATGTGTATATATGTATATACTGTATGTGCAAATGGTTAACTGAACTTGCTTTTAGATGAGAAAGATTGTTTACATGAAGCTGCAGAGCTTGTGTTTAGTTTTCAAGGTCAAGCGATAACAAAGTAGAGAGAATGAAATAATGACCCTGGAAAATATCTTTGCTTGCTTAAATGGAATGAAAGCTTATAATGAATTTAATTAATTATACTGTCTTACAAGGCAGGAAATATAGCAATTTCTAAGGTATATTCTTACTTATACAGGGGTTGAAAATGCAAAACAACTCAGTCAGTGAATGCATATTCGGAGAGATAACAGTTGGTTTTACAAAAGGTGGGGGCTTTCAGATTTCACTCCAAACTCAGGGTCACAGAAACTAAAATACTTTAGCGTTTAATATAGCATATAATAGCTTCAGTAAATAAGAAAGAGAGAATGTCTCAGTCACTCAGCAAACTTTTTTCACATAATTTGTCAAAGATAGCGCTCATTCACAATCTCATCTCAATAGAATCATGTACTTTATAACATTATAGCACTCACCTCAATGTTTTTCAACTGATGTATGTTTGTCAAACTTTTTTTTGTCTGTGCGTCTGTGTGTACTGGGACACCTTCAATAGGGGGTGACGGAGCAGACTTGAGCGCATGGATGGATGAAAGTTAATGCCCAGTGCTCAGGCTGTGATGAATGTGGGATGTGTGATGCAGATATTGACTAGGGATGGAGGTCCCCCCCATGCATGGGACTTTACTTGGTTGTGATGTGGATGCTTGGACGGTTAAGCTGAAATGAAGGTGTGAAAAAAAAAGACGCAAGCGACCAATATCGAAGGGGTGGAGCTAGATGATGTAAAGGACGTAATGTTTCATCCCTCTTGTCCACAAGGGAGGGGGTGAGGATCTTGAGCAGCTAGTAAAAGTTTTTTTGTTTTTTTTTCTCTCTCTCAAATTTGATAAGACATTGCAGGCAGGATCAGATTAATAATGGATTTGCTTAAAGGATATCACATTTCCAATATTAATAGATGTTTGTAGATTATTCTGCCCCGATGTAACTCATGTCTCTGTTATTGGTGCTAACATCTTACAGGCCTTATCTGCATCCATCAAATCTTTTTACAATGTGATACTACCTTGAACTCGGCTACTCTTCTTACAATTGAGTATCCTGGTTCAAAGGGGGGGGGGGGAGGAGAAGGCATAGGTGATCTAGGTATTGCAAATCAGCCATTTTTAAATTTTTTGCAACAAGATTCTGATCTTTTTGAAATAGAATATCAGCCTGATTGTCTAGCATTGATGCAACAAGAAAATTTAAGTTTTAAAAAGTTACTGAAAGCCCTTGTTAACAATGCATATTTTGAGTTGTTTTTTATAGATGGTACCAGGGTGATTGACGACTCCACACTGGATATGTAGTGGTCACACAACAAGATGTCCTAAAAGCAGAATGCTCTGCATGTCGCAGTACAAGAAGCGGAACTAAAAAGGCCATCACTGAGGCGAGTAGAGTGGCCACAGGTAAGACGGCAACCTTTTACACTGACTACTAGAGCCTCCTTTCAAGGGGTCAGTTTTTCACAATAAATTATCCTTTTGCACTGATATTGTAATCACTTACTTGTATCAAATATCAGAGAGAAAGTTTCATTCCATTCCAACAACTTCTCTTATGGGAGAGATTGTTTTTTGACAATGAGTGTACATGGCGGATTCTAAATCTGTATGTGGGTTTTGAGAGCAGAATTCAACCTTTAAGACCTAAGGCAAACTGCACCAAAATCCATGGCAAAATTCTTACCATTTTGGTTTTTCATTAAACTAAGCTTTTTATGAAGGGGTAGAAGAAGAACATCTTTTGGGTCCACAAGAGGCTCAGCAACGACATTTTTCTCGGCAGAGTCAAGATTTATTGCAGGCCAGTCCGCTTGAATGTAATTTGATTTCCTATCCCTACTCCAAGTGCTGCAGACCTCTTTTCAAATATTTTCCTATCCCTACTGTCCCACATACATAAAAAGCAACAGTATTTAGTGTACCCCAGTTGCATTCCTAAGAGTACAACCATGACTTTTAGATTTTCCTCTTGTGTTCAGCATATTTGATTGAGTCGAGAAGGGCTGTCATGTTTGCATAAAAGTCTCCTTCACGTGAACTGCATGACCAACAGGAAAAGAAGGAAGACGGTTGCTGTTGTGAAGTAATACAGCTTTCAAACTAAGCTTGGAGGAGTCTATGAATAGCCTCCATTTAGTTGGATCATGGTTCAGATTCAAACATTTTATCCAGCCATTAACGTCGCAGCAAGCAACCAGATTGGTTTTATTCCGAAAAAAAGAAGCAGATCCCCCTGACGTTGGAGAAGACTCCATTGCTGTAGTCTTGACCCTAGAAGTTACGCCTTCTCCTTTGACAAGTCAAGCTTTCGAATGAGATCACTCAATTCCGCGTGACTCAGTCTGTGCCATGTATCATCTTTTACCTCAAAGTCAGGGTCATGGGATGTGGAAGGCTTGTTGAGTTCTTCTTTTTCCACACTTTCTTCAGTTTCTACTTTAAACTCATAATGTTGGGGTGGAATAGGAACTGGTCAACTATCTGAATGTGGAATAGCAGATGGAAGATTTGGGTATTGAACTGTTCCTGTTTTCTTCATTGACAATCCTTCCTTTATAGGCTGAGTCAAGCAGAAATAGCAGTCATCTGTATGGTTTGTAGGCTACTGCCAAACCATAGGCACGGCAAAAGCCATAGATAATTTTTTTTTTTTCAGCCAATCTCGTAGTTTAACTGAGCAAGAGTTGAAACATATATGTGGAGCCCATGACTTATCCTGGTCCCCTACATTCATACCAAAATAATGCTGATAGGCAGTCTTTATAAGATTGCGTTTCTGAGACGAAAATGTTATTTCACCACAAATGTAACAAAAATTCTTCACTAAATTTACACATTTTTGTGGCATTTTGATATAGAAAATGTTACACTTCAAAGGCACTCCAAAACCAGAAATTCTGAGAAAAGGTAAAGCAAAAACAATATGAAACTCAGTCATAGCAACACTTATTATGTTTATAACCTACAAACATATGGAGAACGTTGTGTTATGTCAGATGAGAGGTGTGAGAACTACCCCCACCCCAAAAAAACCTCCAACAAAATAAGAATGTAAACTCTAAGAAATGATATGTCACTGTATCTCCAAAGCAAGAGCTAATCGGTCATTTTTATGTTGATTTTTGAATTCAGCAGATGAAAATACATAAGAATACGCTAATTTTGAGCCCGAAACAAAATCATCATTGGGCAGTGTAATCAATGTTAAATTTGTACGGCTTCTAAATGGTTAAAAAAACGAAAGCTTTTCAAATCTGCATTCAAAATAAGGTAAACGGATGGAAATATATATCCTAGCAAAAATGTGTACAGTATGTTTGTACATATTTATTATATTACAATTGAAAATGTGAAAAAATTAGAATTTAAAAAAAATTGCCCAATTTTGGCGCTTTTAATAAATATACACAAATATTATTGGACTTCTGACCTAGTTGGGATAATTTGCACTCACAATGCCTAGGCCTGTGTTCCTTCCAGATTCCGTGGGGTCTGCTCTGACTCGTACTTTCGCTGCTGCAGGGAGGAAAAAGTCTCTCTGACGGCTGGGTCCACCATCTTTGTATCACTATCTCCCTGGCTTGTGATTGGCTCAGACTGGCTGGTCTGAGACTCAGCTTTCCCTCTTGTGTCCGATCTCTCCTACCACATCTTCTCTTCTCTGTCTCTCTCCCTACATTAAACTCTGCCCCCCAATCAATCCTAACCCAGACAGAAACCGCTCACAACACACAGAGCAGGTTAGGGTGACAGGGGTGCAAGAACATACAAGTTGGTTGGGACAACAATGACACAGGCATACACACATACACATTCCACATGAGATAGCCAAACAAGAGCTGTGGGGGTCCCAACCTCAGGCAACTACAGTTGTTTGTCTATAATTGTCCTGTATATAACAACCAGTCCACATTTTTTACTAATTAATGTAGATAAAGAGTTAATTACAAAGGGTTCACTTACTTTTTCTTGTAGCTATATGATATTAAAATCCCTTTTAATTCAGAATTGATCAGGAACTGTCAATCAACACCAGTGCACTGAAACTGCAAATATTAACCCCTTCAGCATTTGTATTTGTTGATGCACCATGCAGCTACAATGTATATATACATCCTCTACTTTAGCGGCACATCTTATCGTGTAGCTTTCTGCCAGTAGGTTAGCTCTTGCTAATAAACAGTGAGGAATGTAGTGGTCAAAATGAGTCAAATTACCAGCTAGCGACAGGCGAAACCAGAAAATTGAAATGGGGATCTTTGTTCTCAGGTCTTCTATTGATGATAGGCATGGGTGGACTGGCCAGTGAACTCACCAGGAAAATTCCCAGTGGGTCGATTGGGTCCTGGGGCCGGTGCTGGGGGTGACAATTTTTTTTAAATTTGACTGCAGAAGTGACATAAAATAAAAAAAACACATTTACTCACCTGGGTCTGTCTTCTCGGCTCATGGGCTCTGAAGTTCACTCAGCATTGGTTTTGCACTGATTTTCACATTACACGGTCACGTGGTTGCTACAATCAGTCTCCAGCCTCACCAATGCTAGGGACTGGCACTAGACGTAGCGATTACGTGACCATGAAACCCAGGTGAGTGTATGTGGTTTTTAATTTTAATGCATACAATAGGGGGCAAAGGGGATATTATTATTATGATCAGGAGGAGTATTCTTATTACCAAAAGAAGGACAAGTGAGGCATTATTTTTATTACCAGAAGGTGGCCATGAGGGGCATTATTATTACTGAACGGGGACAGTAGGGGCATTGTTACTTAAAGGAGCCCGTATAGGATTTTATTACTTACTGAGAGTATAAAAGAAGGCACTTTTACTTTGTATGGGGCACTAAAAGTGGTACTTACTCTGTGGTGCCTACAGAGAGCACAAAAAGGGAATACTCTTATGCTTTATTACTATCTGGGCCACTCTGGATAGGAAGATTATGTAGAAGTATGCAAAACAAAGGCAGGTGGCTAGAAAATTGAGGAGTCACAGATGTCTATGTGTCAAATTCTGCAGACACAGGTTGTGACTGGGAGAAGTCATGATCGCAGTCTGGGCCATATGGATAAAAGGGAAGGGGTATTGGTATTCTTTAAAACCCTTTACTTTCCTAGCACATAGCCAGGTCGCTTTCTCAATTATAACACATTTAATCAATTGATCTTTTTTTAATCATAAGACCTTATCATTATACCATTATTACAACTATTAACCCTTTCCAATCCAATTTGTATCCTGGTTTTCCTAGGGGACTTACTCTTTTTCTGCCGTTATACAATGGCGCTATCTGTTGGCTAAAGCAAGTACTGCATGAGGTGACACGTTGGATAGGCTCCGACAGCAGAGAGGCTGGCAATATACAGTAAGAGAACCCCGATGGACGTCTTCTAACATCGGAGCTGTACAGCCTTAAATCATAATGTCTTCAGACATCAGACAGTGGATTGGAAAGGGTTAAGACATTGCAAAGGCTGGTCATGTTAGTAGCCTAGCTGTAATAAAACAGCAGAATGCTGCTACTATAATGCATCATTATCACTTATCTATGTAGGAAAAAACTGCTGAAAATTTGCACCATTTGCAAGAATTTTGACCATGACATGAAACCGCAATTATGTTTCTTTCTGTTTCTCCTAATTCATGTGGATTGTACACTATAACCATAATGGTGGAATAAATTGTATATTCAGTTGTATCTGTGAGTGGTCAAAACTAATCCTAAAGCCTTATGTCCACTTGCATGCACGGATTACACTGCTGAATCCCTGTGTGCCCGGGGACATGGAGAGGAGAAGAACATTATCTTACCTCACCGAATCCAGCGCGGCTCCCCTCCGTACAGGCTGGATCTTCTTTCTTCAGCACTGCGGATGTGTCTGGGCTTTTTTTTTCTCCTTCAAATCTCCTGCTTTCCTGTGGATTTGTAGCACCTCCACAGTGACAGCTGCAGGTGTGCTGTGGTGAGGGTGGATTCCATTGATTTCAATAGAACCCGTCGCTGTTGGACCCGCTGGAAATTGAAGCATGCTGCGATTCCTTCCTATGCGTGCATCTCGCACACTGGAAAAAAAATCATATCCGCATGCTTTTACTTGCCATGCGGATGGTAATACATCCCTATGGGTGGCAAGACGCGCAGATCTCCTGTGCAGGAGACACGCACGGATTTTATAATTAAAATCCGCACCTGGACATCGGGTCTTCACAAAGGAGCTGGCTGGTTAAAACATAGTTATGTTTCATATAAAATAACTACTTTTATAGTAATGGGATTTGTCTGGTTTTTTTAACCATAAACTCTGTGGAACTGTACAGGGAAAGCTCTGTGCCCTATAGCAAGTACAAAATCATAGTAAGGTAAGTTCTGCCACCTAGAGGCAAAACATAGAAATGGCAGGGACAATGATAAATATAAGGTTCTGCACATGGGCAGGGAAATACATGTCACCATTACACACTAAATGGGAAACCACTGGGTAACACTGACATGGAAAAGGACTTGGAGGTTTTAGTTAACTGTAAACTTAAAGGGGTTGTCCCGCGCCGAAACGGTTTTTTTTTTTTTTTAAACCCCCCCCCCCGTTCGGCGCGAGACAACCCCGATGCAGGGGTTAAAAAAACAACCCCCACAGCGCTTACCTGAATCCCGGCGGACCGGCGTCTTCATACTCACCTGCTGAAGATGGCCGCCGGGATCCTCTGTCTCCATGGACCGCAGGGCTTCTGTGCGGTCCATTGCCGATTCCAGCCTCCTGATTGGCTGGAATCGGCACGTGACGGGGCGGAGCTACACGGAGCTACACGGAGCCCCATAGAGAAGAGGAGAAGACCCGGACTGCGCAAGCGCGGCTAATTTGGCCATCGGAGGGCGAAAATTAGTCGGCACCATGGAGACGAGGACGCCAGCAACGGAGCAGGTAAGTATAAAACTTTTTATAACTTCTGTATGGCTCATAATTAATGCACAATGTACATTACAAAGTGCATTATTATGGCCATGCAGAAGTGTATAGACCCACTTGCTGCCTCGGGACAACCCCTTTAACTGAAGTAACCAGTGTCAGGCAGCTGCTGCCAAGGCAAATAGGATCATCAGATGCATTAAAAGAGGTCTAGGGGCACTCAGGAAGGACGTATCAGAGCCTGAGCGGGTACAAAGGCAGGCAACTGAAGTAATAAACGTAATGGGCGGACTACAATACCCAGGGAGGTTATCAAAATTGGGATTATTTAGTTTAGAAAAAAGACAGCTGAGGGGCGACCGAATAACTATGTATAAATATATCAGGGGACAATACAGAGATCTCTCCCATCGTCTGTTTATACCCAGGACTGTGACTGTAACAAGGGGGCACCCTCTACATCTAGAGTAAAGAAGGTTTCTACACCGATATAGAAGGGGGTTCTTTACTGTAAGAGCAGTGAGACTATGGAACTCTCAGCCTGAGGACGTGGTGATGGCAAAGTTGGTAAAAGAATATAAGAGGGGCCTGGACGCCTTTCTTGAGCGATACAATCTTACATGTTATATCACTGATTACTACAGAAGGTTTGGTGATCCGGGGATTATTCTAATCGCCAGATTGGAGTCATGGAGGATTTTTTTTCCCCTGTGATATCGCTGCGCTTTTTTCAATGGGAACGCAGCGATATTGCAGCATGAAAAAAACGCTAGTGGGTAAAAGCCCTAAGGCCTCCTGTCCACGGGCAATTCTGCATTGCGTTATCCGCGGCGATAATCCACATGCGGGTAACACAATGAACGCTTGCCATAGGACAACTATGGAAAGCGCAGCCCGATGTACACAAATGGAAATCCGCCACAATTTTCCGCTCAAGTATAAAATTTGCGGCATGTCACGATATTTTCCTCGATGAACCTATCATAATGATAGGATAATTGCGGTGACTTTAGTGTCCTTCCACGACAGAAATCTGCTTGCCCGCGGGCGTAAAACCGCAACACCCATGAACAGGCAGCCTTAGTGCTCCCCCCTCTGCCATAGGGGAGGAGGGGGAAGCAATAAAAGGTCTTCGCGATCAGCCTATATTAATGATAGGCTCACCACGAAGAGTCACTGCATGCAGCAATTTTAATCACACGAGCGGAAAATCGCTTTCATTTTCTGCTTGTGTGCAGTAGGCTACGCTTTCCATAGTAATCCTGGCATGCGAGTTCCGTGTGCGATTTATTGCCACGAATCTCGCAATGACACCTCGCCCATGGACATCCAGCCTCATTGAGGAAAATTGGCTTCTACCTCACTGTTTGTTTGTTTATTTGCCTTCCTTTGGATCAACATTTGGGAGTAATAGGCTCACCTGGATGGATGTGTCTTTTTTCAGCATGAGAGTGCATTCACATGAGCTTGTACATACATAGGTGCACACAAAACCGCGCACCCATGTACATGCACAAACATGCATGAATGCAGGTCTGTGTCCATTGCCCTCAATGGGGCCACGGCTGCTGTTGGCGGCCCCATTGCAATCACAGAAAATGGCCGTTAATTACTGACTGAGGAGTGCATATAGATGCATCCTCTCACCATGCAGGTAGCTGACTACCAAATGGAGGAGCCAATAACACCTGTGCAGGACCCCCCTCACTATCAAGAGGCAGTGTGAGTGGTTGTTTTATCGGTCTCCTGCACAGGTGTTATTGGCTCCTCCATTTGGTGGTCAGCTACCTGCATGGTGAGAGGATGCATCTATATGCACTCCTTACTCAGTAAGTAACGGCCATTTTCTGTGATTGTTTTTAATTCTTGATTTCCCCTTCTGTGATGCATTTATATTAGTGTAGGGACCCACTACAACGCAAGGAACCGTGAAGTGGCTAGTGGGCTCATGTATCTTGGCCAACATCCAACCAATGCCTTGCATTTATTATCTATCATTCACATACAGTGTGGCATTAAGACTCCAGGTTGGCGGAATCTGCTCATTCACCTACTCCTGGAACCCCCGTAAAAAATCCTCATGACACTTCTACAGTTGTATATAATTCCTCTCATAAGGAACATTCATACATTATCTCTATAGCTGTTTTAGGTACTGGGTTGGAGCATTAGGTGTAGCAGCCGCAGATGTGGAAAGAGTAGTTGGGGACGAGCCAGGAGTCCGCAATAGGAGGTCTTATGGGCAGAACAAATGGAGTAGATGGGTCGTGTTGTCAAGAGGGAAGCCAGGGGTCGGTATCAGAAGGTCTCAGTGTTGAGTTAGAAATGGAGAAAGTGGGTCACGTTGTCGGAAGGGAAGCCAGGGGTCTTATCAGAAGGTCTTCGTTGAATAGCAGAGAAGCAGGCAGTAGTAGAGCTTGATCAATGGCTGCTGAGGCACAATATTCACGCAAAGGAGGCGGGAACATGGCCTGGTTTATATAAGAGGCTTAATCAGAAACAGAAGCATGGCCATTTTTATATAGGAGGCCTAATCAGGAACATGGTGGGGACAAGACAGGGAAACAGAGAAGCATGGCTAGGTTTCAGCAGAGGAGCTGTCCAAGACCTGGACAGAGCTGCCGACTGGAGCGCAGCAATATTCTTGAGGTGCAAGCGAACTGTTCAGGCCAGAGATTGGATGTAGGGGTAAAGGAGGGATTGGAGTCGAATGGGCCTGTGGTGCCTCACACTGAGATGGAGATGTCAGGATGAGGTCGGTTAGTAGCGGGCGGAAACAGGAGAAGGTCAGTTTTTGGGAGGTTCAGTTTAAGGTAGAGAGTGGACATAGGGTTAGAGACCACGTACATCCGGTTGCATACTGAAGAAACGGTGCTGTAATGTCATGAGAGGAGGTGTATAACTGGGTGTCGTCGGTGTAGAGATGGTACTGACAGCCAAATCTCCTGATGGTCTGTCCTGATGGTAGTGGCTGTGTTAATGGAAAAAAGGAGGGGGCAGAGGACTGAGCCCTGGGGGACCCCAACAGCAAGGGAGGAGGATCAGTAGGGAATAGTTGCCCCTCGATTTAGCCGTTAGGAGGTTGTTTGACACTTTAGTCAGAGCAGTTTCTGTCGAGTGTAGAGGATAGAAGCTGGACTGTAGGAGGTCAAGAGGAGAGTTTTCTGATAGATAGCTTTTAAGGCGGGAGTAAATTAGGCTTTCTAATAATTTGGAGATGAAGGGGAGATTTGAGAAGAGTCGGTAGTTGGCAGCATCGGTCGAGTCAAGAGTCGATTTCTTTAGCAGTTGGGATATGATAGCCTATTTGAATTAGGAGGGGGAGATGCCAGAGTTTTGGGTGTGAACAGTCTGAAGGTCCTGTACATATGGTAGGCTGGTGGGTCTGATGAGATTCTAGGCAGCTTGACAGGCAAAGAGAGGAGGTTATGGTCCGAGAGCGGGATAGGGGAGTTAGTGAAGTGGCAAGCAGAGCAGAGACGGAGGAAGACTAGATCAAGAGTATTGCCATCTCTGTGAGTGGGAGAGGCTGTGAGTTGTGAGAGACCAAGGAAGGAGGTCTACATTTGCTGTAATTGAGCCTCTAGAACATGCAAACTCGTAGACTGTCGAAGTTGGCATCCCAGATGGTCCAATACATGTTCTATTGGCGATAAATCTGGCAACTGGGCAGCCATGGAAGTGTGACAGTGTTGTAGAGACATTCCTAGAAACCCTTGTTGTGGGCGGCCAACTATTATCCTGTTGGAGGCCGCCATGAGAGACAACACATGTGCCTGCAGGATGTGCTGAACATATCACTGAGCTGCCATTGTCCCTCGTACCACCACTAGCGGTAGCCGACTGTCATGCAATGGCCCCCAGATCATCACACCAGCAGTGTGAGCAGTGTACCGCTCCACAGCAAAGGCAGGATTGCAGTCTTCACCCTCAGGTCTCCAAACACGAACACAGCCGCCATCAATGCCCAAACTAAACCTGGATTAATCGCTGAAGACAACTGGAATCCACTTTGTAGCATCCAGTTTAATCGTGCATAACACCACTACAAATGGTGATGGTGGGTGTCAAAGGCAGTACACATCATGTGTGCCATGAGACCAAAGGTCCTTTAGCCAAACACCTGGAAATGGATACAACAGATGCAGGGGTCTAACGATGGTGTCACCTGTTTCTGAACTGCTCATACTTGTCGAACGATCATATGATGTTGTCTACTGGTGGTCTGTCGAGGGGGTCCTGAGCCCAGTCCCCTTGTGTGCCCTTACACATCCACTGGTCCCAACACCTCCTAACAGTCTGGTCAGAACGGTCCAGGTGTCGGTAATTCCTTAATATGACCATCCAGCTTCTTACATCCCAAGAAAAACCTTCTGTGTGTCTTAGAGGCGTCTAGTGGTCAACAAGCTCTACACAAGCAGAAGAAGAGGTCACTGCACACAAGTAATCACTGCTAAAAGGGATGAAGCTGATTTTTAATCTGCATGAATTATTTTAGCTCCTGTTGTTCTAGCGTATGAAGCGGGGTTTTAAAAAAAAAACAAGAAAAACCCCAACATATTCTGACTCTTCGAACTTCGCGCCAGTGTGTGTGAGCGTGAAAAGACGGGTCCTGCCGTAACTCTTCTTGCACACAACATGCGAGCGTCCCGGTAGTGGAAACTAAACCAGTGATCAGTGGTTTCGTATCGTCCCATCATGCGGCCACATAACGGCCCGTGTGTTGAGGCCCTTACCAAGGATATTCATCGGGGATCTTACAAGATGCTATATAATACAAACCTGCAGCAAGATAGTGTTACATGAGACTGGATTTATCACCAAATCACAGCAAAATCATGGAGATTCTGATCCTGCCCTTATACTTTGTATTACTAGTCAGCATTATTATAGTATTACTACTGCTGATTCCGGAAGGTCTCAGATGCTCCTCGAATCGCTTCTCTAAGATGTGACAAATGTCTTCTCTAGCAGTATAAGGCTGCTGTCACGCCTGCGTTGGGGTCGCTTCAGGGTTTCCGTCTCTCTGCTCCATTTTTGGAGAACAGAAACTGAAATAAAACAGAAAACAACGAATCCATTTTTTCCCCATTGATTCCAATGGGGTTTCAATAAAGCAGAAAGGCTTCCGTATGCTTCCATTTCATTAGATTTTCGTTTCTTTGGATGATAAAATAGCGCAGTCTGCAGCGTGATTTTTCTGTTTAAAAACCGTAGGCCTGACAGAATGAAGGCAAACAGAAGCCTTTCTGTTATTTTTCAAACCCCATTGAAATCACTTGGGTAATAAATCATTTTTTCTCTCCTCTAAAAATGGAAACCGTGAACTGACCGTCACGCAGGTGTGAGCGCGGCCTTATTCTGTAATCCCTGTGCCTCGTGTTTTGTATGTGGGATATATGTGTTTGTCAGAACTTCCAAGTCATTTCATGTTTTAGAATCTCAAACATTTTGATCTTAATTAGAGATGAGTGAACCTACTCGTTTTGAGTAATTACTCGATCGAGCACCGCAATTTTCAAGTACTTCCGTACTTGGGTGAAAAGATTCGGGGGGCGCCGGGGGGCGGCGTGGCGGAGGGGGGGATAGCAGCAGGGAACAGGGGGAGCCCTCTCTCTCTCCCTCTCCCCCCCACTCCCCGCTGCAACCCCCCACTCACACACGGCGCCTGCCGAATCTTTTCGCCCGAGTATGGAAGTACTCGAAAATCGCGGCGCTCGGGCGAAAAAAGGGCCTGGCCGAGTACGCTCGCTCATCTCTAATCCTAATGTAACACATACAACAACAGTAGTTTCAGGCTTCCCTCACACAGGCGTTGTGGTAAGCGCTACGATTTAAATTGCGGGGCTTTGCAGCATTTTACTTTAGTTTTGATGAGGAACGCGAAACGCTCAAAAATAGAACAAACCCTGCTGGAAAATCACAGTGCTAAAAGTCCCTGCAATCGAGCGGCTGTCTGAGCGGTCTAATCGAAAACAATGGGAGCGCTATACCGCGATGCTGAAAACGCCGCTCTAGTCGTGGTAAAAAATGTCTCCATGAGGGAGACCGTAGGCAGGTGTGAAAAATGCTGCAAAGTGAGAATGCTTTCAGAAAGAGAAGAAGTGTTCTCAGTTTCATCAAAAACCAAAATGCAAAGTGAGTGAAGAGAGGAATCTAAATCAGTATTTGGTGTGACCGCCCATTACCTTCACAACAGCATCAGCTCTTCTAGGAACGCTTGCACACAGTTTGTGAAAGAGCTCGGCAGGGAGGTTGTTCCAGACATCTTGGAGAGCTAAGTACAGATCTTCTGTGGATGTCGGCTTGTGAAACCATTGGTCACGTTTTGCGGGCGTGATTTTAATCGCTTAGTAAGGTTGGACTTGATGGATATTTGTCTGGTTTCAACCTGCATAAACCAAGTAGCTGAAGAGTTTGTGCCTGCTGCTGACGTCTCCTGATGCCCCCCACCGATGACGGTTGTCCCACCAGACCCCTTGTTCCCTGTCTTCCAGTAGTCAGGCCATATTCAGCGTCAGAAACATCCAACACGGACTTCAATGGAAATCCATGGCATAAATCTGCATGTTAACGGTAGATCTCTGACATGGATCTGGATTAGAGCTGCCGTAGGTACGCACACCAACTACTTGCATTCAGTCTGTATGTGGATACACCGCTGCGGAATCCACATCAACAAGGGACATGTCACTTCTCTTCTTTCCATGAAGCCTTTGGGCCATGTGCTGTCTGTGGTAAATCCCGGGCAGCACATGACCCCATTATAGCCTATGGGTCTATGCAGATTAACGAGGACCGCTAACTCATCGCATGCTCTATTCCTGTCCGTATCACGCTGATACATGGCTATGTGCTATATCCAAGTGAGTCCGACAGCACATGGACAAGTGTCTGCGTGTTGTCCGATGCAAGTTAAACCCCAATCACTCGGGCGCAACTTGTACACACGGTAGGTGTGCACACAGACTAATGCAGATTCCACCATGTGAACACGGCCTAATGGATACAAGTAGTAATCTTGTATATACTCTATGCAGCACTAGTTACAGGAGGTCCAACCATGTGAACACGGCCTAATGGGTACAAGTAGTAATCTTGTATATACTCTATGCAGCACTAGTTACAGGAGGTCCAACCATGTGAACACGGCCTAATGGGTACAAGTAGTAATCTTGTATATACTCTATGCAGCACTAGTTACAGGAGGTCCAACCATGTGAACACGGCCTAATGGGTACAAGTAGTAATGCTGTACATACTCCATGCAGCACTAGTTACAGGAGGTCCAACCATGTGAACACGGCCTAATGGGTACAAGTAGTAATGCTGTACATACTCCATGCAGCACTAGTTACAGGAGGTCCAACCATGTGAACACGGACTAATGGGTACAAGTAGTAATCTTGTATATACTCTATGCAGCACTAGTTACAGGAGGTCCAACCATGTGAACACAGCCTAATGGGTACAAGTAGTAATCTTGTATATACTGTATGCAGCACTAGTTACAGGAGGTCCAACCATGTGAACACAGCCTAATGGGTACAAGTAGTAATGCTGTATATACTCCATGCAGCACTAGTTACAGGAGGTCCAACCATGTGAACACAGCCTAATGGGTACAAGTAGTAATCTTGTATATACTCTATGCAGCACTAGTTACAGGAGGTCCAACCATGTTAACACGGCCTAATGGGTACAAGTAGTAATCTTGTATATACTCTATGCAGCACTAGTTACAGGAGGTCCAACCATGTGAACACGGCCTAATGGGTACAAGTAGTAATGCTGTATATACTCCATGCAGCACTAGTTACAGGAGGTCCAACCATGTGAACACGGCCTAATGGGTACAAGTAGTAATCTTGTATATATAAAGCTGAAAGCCCTCACTGACTCACTGACTGACTGACTCACTGACTGATTGACTGACTCGCCAAAAGTTCTCCAACTTCCCGATATCGTAGAAACATGAATTTTGGCACGAGCATCGATTATCTCCAAAATAGGAAAAGCTAATGGGTCCCAACTCGATTATTCAATTCTAGCGCAAAAGAATTGGCTTCAAAATTTTTCGTGCGGAATGTAATTTTTTTACTTTCCGGTGTCATAGAAATGGGAAATTTGGCACGAGCATTGATTATGTCATAAACAGGAAAAGCTAATGGGTCCCAACACCATTATTCAATTCTATGTGCAAAAGAATTAGCGTCCAAATGTTACGTAGATAATGAAAATCTCTCACTTCCCAATGTCATAAAAACATGAAATTTGACACAAGCATTGATTGTGTCATAAATATGAAAAGTTAATGGGTCCCAACTCGATTAGTCAATTCTAAGCGCAAAAGAATTAGTGTCCAAATTTTATGTACGTAATCTAATTCTCTCACTTCCTGATGACATTTTATATAAAGGAAACGTTGCATGGTTTCCTCCACGTGGTGTTTCCTGGGTAACGCAGAGAACTATGCAAAATGGTGAACATATGTTTTTCTTCAGTATCTCTAAAGTAACCACGACTTCGTAAGATTTTCCGTGTGAACACCAGATAAACACCAGTACCAAATTAACTCGGGCAAAGCCGGGTATATCAGCTAGTCTTGTATATACTCTATGCAGCACTAGTTACAGGAGGTCCAACCATGTGAACACGGCCTAATGGGTACAAGTAGTAATCTTGTATATACTCTATGCAGCACTAGTTACAGGAGGTCCAACCATGTGAACACGGCCTAATGGGTACAAGTAGTAATCTTGTATATACTCTAAGCAGCACTAGTTACAGAAGGTCATCTGAAAGACCTGTGGATGTGAGGCATTTTCATGTGGCAGCAGCGCCAGCCCCATTGAAAGCAGTGGGAGAACTCTGGGAGATTCTCTGTGACAGCAGCAGCAGGGGATTCCTTCATCCCCGCAGGGAATCGCTTCACCCCAGTCAGGGCTGAAGGGATTTCCCCACCACATCTTAAGGGATTCCCCGAGAGGATGAAGGAATCTCCTGCCGCTGCTGTAATGGAGGATGACCGAGTTCTCCCATTGCTTTCAATAAGCAATGGGCGATATCGCAGCCAGATAGAACATGCTGCAATCTGTTTCTCACATAGCACCGTGCTGCCATGTGGGATAATATCTCTCATGTGTATGAACCTATTAAAATGAATGGGATTCATGTTTGTGCGTCTCGCAACACAGAAATCTCACCCGATCTTATCAGCCGTGTGAAACTGGCCTTATTCTTTAGTTGCGGGTTTGTAACTAATTGCAACCTCCGTCCCCCGGAGACTGAACCTAGCTATCGGGTTGTTCAATATAAAGTTGTCTTCAGGTCCTTTTAGACGAGCCGATTATATTATTGTTCGACCGGGCGAATGGCGTCACCGCGGCCTCGTTCACTTGTGCTCTCTGTTTAGACAGGCAGATCCATTGTTGAATCATTCAGTCTGTATAAACGGAACAATAAGTGAAGGAGCCGATGGTGGCGTATATGCCTGCAGAAAATGAATGAAACGCGAATGAATATCGTTTGTCGTCCAGTCGTTGGCTCGCGTTTAGACTGAACGATTTTTATTCACTTTCGCTTGTTTGAACGATAATCGCTCCGCCTGTAGGCACCTTTAGGCCTCATGTCCACGGGGAAAATCAGGCCCGCTACGAATTCTCCATGGAGAATCTGCAGCGGGTCCCTCCTGCCCCGCGGACATGAGCGCTGAAAATCAGAATAAATCAGAATTAACTCACCTCCCGCACGCTCCGGATACTTCCTTCGCCGCGGCGTCATCTTCTCTGCGTCGCGGCCGGATCTTCTTTCTTCGGCCCGGCGGATGCGCAGGATGACGTCGGTGACGTGCCCCGTGCATGCGCCGTCCCGAAGCAAAATGATCCGGCCGCGACTGAGAGAAGATGACGCGGCGGCGAAGAGAAGAAACGGAGCGGGTGAGTAAAATCTGATTTTTGTCTCCCGCGGATCCGGACGGCTTCCATAGGCTTCAATAGAAGCCCGCGGGAGCCGTCCCCGCGGGAGACCCGCATGAAAATGGAGCATGGTCCAGATTTTTTCATGCTCCATTTTTTTTTAAAATCACTTTTATTGACCATCCGCGGGTATTTATCTACCCCGCGGGTGGTCAATGCATCCCTATGGGGTGCGGATCCGCGTGCAGGAGAAGAGTTAAAATCTGCTGCGGATTTTAATTCTTTTGCCCGTGGACATGAGCCCTTAGGCCTCATGTCCACGGGGAAAATTAGGCCCGCTACGGATTCTCCATGGAGAATCTGCAGCGGGTCCCTCCTGCCCCGCGGACATGAGCGCTGAAAATAGGAATTTAAAAGAATTTACCCATCCGGAGCGGTTCGGGAAAGTCTTCTCTTCCTCACGGCCGGATCTTCTTTTTCGGCCGGCGGATGAACTCGGCACGTCGCCGGGCACATCCGCCGAGCCGAAGCAAGAAAGATCCGGCCGTGAGGAATAGAAGACCTTCCCGGTCCGCTCCGGATGGGTAAATTCTTTTAAATTCCTATTTTAGGTCTCCCGCGGATCCGGACGGCTTCCATAGGCTTCAATAGAAGCCCGCGGGAGCGGTCCCCGCGGGAGACCCGCACGAAAATGGAGCATGGTCCAGATTTTTTCATGCTTCATTTTTTTAAAAATCCCTTTTATTGACGATCCGCGGGTATTTATCTACCCGCGGGTGGTCAATGCATCCCTATGGGACGCGGATCCGCGGGCAGGAGAAGAGTTAAAATCCGCTGCGGATTTTAATTCTTCTTTTGCCCGTGGACATGAGCCCTTAGGGAACTGGGCTGTCATTATTCCGACTACCTGGAGAGGGATGCCCTGCCTGGGGGGCTCATACATTTGGCCCCAGCATGGCCGGTAGGCTGCAGCCGCCTGAGGGAAGAGAGGAAGACCTTCAGCTGACGCCAGGCCCGGGAGCGATGGCCAACATAATGACCATATTTGCGCATGCTTTTGCGTACCTAAAGCAAAGGTGTAATAGAACGTCAATGTATTTACTCCGATGAGTGCGTTTTGCACGAGGATTTTGCGTACTTGGACAAAAGTAGGAACTGTTGTATTTTCCTGTGGTTTGTGCAGCAAAGTCCCCCAGAGAAGTCTATGGGAGGAGCGCAAATACGCAAGAGGGAGCGTGAAACACTGCGCAAAACACGGGGAATACAACACATCTGGAGCTTTTAAAGCTAAATGGTTTTTTAATCCACGGAGGGGTGTGTCGTGTGACCTGGCCCTGCGTTCGCACAAAGTACAGAACTACACGCAAACACGAGCGCAAATATACTTAATTCACTATAATGCGCTGCGGCGAGTGTTTTTCTGCATATGGTCGTGTGAAGAAGCTCTAAGGCCGGGCTCACACGGCCAAAAGTGTAAAGCGCAGCGTGGAGCCGGCTGTGACCGTGCATATGGCGGCAAAATCCTACTGCACATGACTGTGTACTCACGCACCCCGCCATGCGCAGCACACCTGTGTCTTTTTATACTCCCCTTAGTGATGATGCGTATACCCCCCCGCCCGTATGCATGTAATTGTATATACATACGCGTATATATGCTTGGCAATAGAGAATAATGGGCTCTAACTCACGTATTAATGGTGCTTGTGTATTACGCAGTTCCTTCTGATAAGCGTACAGCAATGTAAGTGATGTTGAGTTACCGCGTATCGCACGGCGTACAGATCCCATGTAATACGCTGTAAACATACGGATGTGTGACTAGCCCTGAGACAGGCTGTGAGGTAACAGCCATCGCAGAACCCTCAGCCACCAGCCATGGCTTCTTCATCTGCCCCAATAGGGCCACCAGCTGCTTCCCTACAGAATGGGGGCCGCTGCCGCAGTGTGTGAACGGCCGTGGGAAGGGGACTGCAGCCGTCTGTCGGGACATGTATTCTGTAGACGGCCCCTGTCGTGACATCCTCCAGGCTGGTGACAGAGCAGAGCCCTCCTCCTCGGCTGCCTCACTCTCCGCCTCAGTGCTACAGTCTCGGACGGAGGACATTACTCCGGTGATGGGAGCCGGGCTGCTGACAGGAGGATGCGGCAGTCATCACTGGCGGGGAACACGGTGAGCCGGGGGAGACGGGAGGATGAGCTGTGATATATCGTGCAGGGGCGTAGCTAGAGGCTCATGGGCCCGGGTGCAAAAGTTTAGCTTGGGGCCCCCTTCCAGACCCGTCCACCCACCACTCCTTTTCACAGCTACTCCTTGTATATCACTTTTAGCTACATTACTGTTTTTTTTAATGACCCATCAATGGATCATTAGTAATCAGGGGTTTTAGATTTTTAAAACATCCAGAACACAAGCCTCAAGGCACGCTTTGCTTCCTCAGGAAAGAAAAAAATAATTCTATATACACATACATAATACAGGCACACATACATTGGAGACAGCATGAGCTAACTTTTATCACATGTTAGGGCTCATGTCCACGACCAGGTTTTCACCACGTATTATGCACACGTGGTAATCCCAGCATGCTCTCTTTCTCTGCGTACCACGTAACGTGAGCCCTGTACACTTGTATGATACACTGCCCATACACATTACATTGTTTTCATACGCATTGTCACTCTAAACAGAGTGGGGAATTAAAAAAAGAATCCCCCTGTGCATGTGCAGTGCTACACAAGGCCATATGTGGTCCCTGCCGGCAGCGTGCATGGTTGGGAAATGTGTGAGATGCCGGTGGTCTCCCACAGTGTTGTAGGCTTACAGCTGTGGCATTGAGCCCTCAGTCACCAATACAGCGGCTCGGTTCTAGCATACCTCTAATAGTGAAGTCAGGTGCCGGCTCGCAGAACCCCCCTCACTCACCCCCACTCCCCATCACACAGAACCCCCCTCACTCACCCCCACTCCCCATCACACAGAACCCCCCTCACTCACCCCCACTCCCCATCACACAGAACCCCCCTCACTCACCCCCACTCCCCATCACACAGAACCCCCCTCACTCACCCCCACTCCCCATCACACAGAACACCCCTCACTCACCCCCACTCCCCATCACACAGAACCCCCCTCACTCACCCCCACTCCCCATCACACAGAACCCCCCTCACTCACCCCCACTCCCCATCACACAGAACCCCCCTCACTCACCCCCACTCCCCATCACACAGAACCCCCCTCACTCACCCCCACTCCCCATCACACAGAACCCCCCTCGTTTCCCCCACTCACCAGCACACACAGAACCCCCCTCACTCACCCCCACTCCCCATCACACAGAACCCCCCTCACTCACCCCCACTCCCCATCACACAGAACCCCCCTCACTCACCCCCACTCCCCATCACACAGAACACCCCTCACTCACCCCCCTCCCCCCTCTTAATCATACCGAGGACGTTCCCTCTCACTGACTGCACTTACTTTCACTATGGTCTCTGCGCAGGCAGCCCCTCTTGCACATCGGCGTTTCCTCCCAGGAACTCCGCTCAGACTCCTCCCCTCTGATGATCTCTGTGCTGGAGAACCAGATGGGGGAGGGGTCTGAGCGGAGGTCCTGGGAGGAGCGCCGATGTGCCCGGAGAGGCTTCCTGCCTGCGCAGAGACCATAGTGAAAGTAAGTGCAGTCAGTCAGTATCGCCTGACTGACTGCAAAGTAAGCCCCGTGGGCCCCCTGGGGCTCAGGGGCCGGGTCGCAACCGCACCCCCAGCACCCCCTATATGTACGCCAGTGATATCGTGTATATCCCGACAGACAGACAGACTGCTGTGTGTATATACTGTATGTGTGCATGGGGGTCGGGAGGACATGTCAGCCGTACGGCACGGGGGTAACAAGTTGGTCTAGTCAGCATGCAGCCCGGACTAGTTGTTGTACTTGGTTACCAAGGAGCAGGACTGTCAGCCACAACATAAGGCTGCCTGAGGAGAGGAGGCTGCGGAGGGAAGCCCTGCACGAGGGGGTGTGAGGGCTGTCAGAGAGGGGAGGGGAATATGAGGGCTGGCATTGAGCTGAGGGGAGTATGAGGGCTGGAATGGAGGTGAGAGGGGTATGAGGGCTGGCATGGAGGTGACGGGGGTATGAGGGCTCGCATGGAGGTGAGGGTGTATGAGGACTGGCATGGAGGTGAGGGGGTAGGAGGGCTGGCGTGCAGTTCAGGTGTGTGTGAGGACTGGCATGGAGATGAGAGGGGTATGAAGGTTGGCATGGAGGTGAGGGGGCTATGAGGGCTGGCATGGACGTGAGGGGGATATGAGGGCTGGCATGGAGGTGAGGGGGGTATGAGGGCTGCCGTGGAGGTGAGGGGGATATGAGGGCTGGCATGGAGGTGAGGGGGGTGTGAGGGATGGCATGGAGGTGAGGGGGTAGGAGGGCTGGCATGGAAGTGAGGGGGGTATGAGGGCTGGCATGGGGGTGAGGGTGTATGAGGGCTGGCATGGAGGTGAGGGGGGTATGAGGGCTCGCATGGAGGTGAGAGGAGTATGAGGGCTGGCATGGAGCTGAGGGGGTAGGAGGGCTGGCATGGAGGTGAGGGGGTAGGAGGGCTGGCATGGAGTTCAGGTGTGTGTGAGGACTGGCATGGAGATGAGAGGGGGTATGAAGGCTGGCATGGAGGTGAGGGGGCTATGAGGGCTGGCATGGACGTGAGGGCGATATGAGGGCTGGCATGGAGGTGAGGGGGGTGTGAGGGCTGGCATGGAGCTGAGCGGGTATGATGACTAGCATGGAATTAGATCAACAGTTTAGGGACATGAAGTAATCCTGCCGTATTCCGCCCCTCAGGGTCCTGTAATGTAAGGCTGGGTTCTCACATGCCGGATTCCCGGCGAAAAACTCGCGGTTTGGCTGCAGCGAAAAAACGTGAGATTTCCTCCGGGAAAAGCGCTGCTTCAAAACCCGTGGCACTGTGCCGCAGGTTTTGAAGCGGCCTGGCCGGCGAATCCGCGCCGCAGCACCGGCTTTTGCCGGCTTTGCCGCGACGGATTCACTGTCCCGTGTGGACAACATTTCTGAGAAATCCGCCCTGTGCGAACCCAGCCTAAGAAAGCCGTTGCGCTGTCCGTGTTTTAATGTCATACGACCCCTTTATGTATGCTGAGTATATGGCCGGGCTCACACAGTGACATTCATACTCGCTGCGCCCGCCAATCCCCACGCACACGTAATACACGTCCAGATAGAACATGCTGTGGATTTATTCTCTGCACCAGTAATACACGTGTGAAAACCCGCAGATGTGAGCGATCCAATACAAGTCAATGGGCTAACGACATCACGAGCTGCATATAGGAGAAGTGCGCATGCACAATAATAATACACCCGTGTGACACCTGTATGACTTGAAACGCGATAGCGAAGCCCAAGCACTTTTACAACACTGTGGCTATGAATGTTTTGGGGTGAAAGTGAAGAATTCCTATCCTATCCTCTGCCAGGAAGTTAAGTTGACTAAAATACTTCTTTGGTAATTTTTAGAGACATGTTTTCACAATTAATGCTAATCTGACCACTCCATAGTGTTTTTACGTCCTGCCTAAGTGAGCTGTAATTCCCGGGGACGTAAAAACATGCTGCCTCTGGGGATTAAAGCCCTGCAGGCTCTGGACATCGCAGTTCCTGGCTGCCAGCTCCCGGAGGTAACCGACAACCTGGAGCTGTCATGGGGGGCCGCAGGAAGCCCCCTTCCCACAGTTACACGATCGCCAGTATCGCCCGAATAACCCATGATCATAGTATGAGTAGTCAAAAGCACAGAGCTGTCACCGGAAGCTGCTGTATGTGGTTCCCGGTCACTTCATTGCTGTTATCCAATGGATAACAGCGACCATGTAAAAGTTTAAAAAAGGTGTAAAAGAAAACCTCTCCCATCATGGATTATGTCCGTGAGGGGAGATGAGATTACGATCGGCCCTCGGATTTATATGTGGACCTTACCCTGGCTGTTGCGGACGTGCCTGTCGCCAAAATAGCGGGCGCATGCACAAAAGCCGGGATAATATAAAATCCCCCCGCTCTTGGCTACGAAACGTTGCCGAGAGTCTGGAGATGCCACAGGGGGCCGTGGTCCTTGGTCACATGGTCGCTGCTATCCAATGGATAACGGCGATCACGTAAAAGATTTTTAAAAAGTTTCACCTCCCGTCACGGATCTATACTTGTGACTCGGCTTTTTAAGAGATAAAAAGGTTATGGCGGTGAGAAGACGGCAACAGAAAATACTATATTATTAAAGAAGACATTTTATTATTAAAATTAGTAAAGAAAAAAAAACGTATATATATCTGCGGGCTGTACCGAAAGTGCAGAAGTGGTCATAAATTCTTTATTAATTGATGTAGATTGTTCAACTTGCACATGTAGTTGGAGGGACTCTTCCTCTATACGGGGCCTTCAGAATCTTGTTCTTCCTTGCAGGTCAGTAATGGATTCCAAACAGAAACAACGTGCTGTCATAGAGTTCTTGATGAAGGAGGGATGAAGGCTGTCCGACATCCACAAAAGGCTGCAGAATGACACCATTGACAAGAGGAATGTTCACAGGTGGATGAAGAGGTTTACAGAAGGTGAAACCAGCACTGAAGACAAACCACACAGTGGGAGACCATCAGCTGCGACCACTGACACAAATCGTCAGCGAGTGGATGAGTTGATTCACGGCTGGACTAATGGGTTGAGGCCAAACAGTGACCTCCAGGACTGCCAAGCCTGGTAATATTCCCAACTAGTAATAACACGATTATGTGTTACAAGTACAAGTAAATCAATAATTCATCTGTGCACCAAAATGGATCTATTAGCCCCTTCTCCTATAAACAGTATATAAACAGATTAAAATGGAATGTGTAGGCCCTGTAAGAATGGTAGAGGGTGATGGGGAGAAAGCAAATCTGTTAAAAGGTTTATTCCCCAGTGCATTCACACAAGAAAATAAAATGTTAGATGAAATGCAGTGATTTTTCTTGGACATAGAGTGACCAAAAAGGCGCAATTGTGGCATTGTGTAATTTCTTTTTTCTGACCGCGTCCACCCTGCAGGATAGATAATGCATAATTTTTTAGATCAGACTTTTACATTAGTGGCGGTACCAAATATATTTGGGGGTTTTTTTTTGCTTGTATTTTTTAATTATAAATACAAGAAAAGTTTTTTTTTTTTTAACTTTTAGTATGTTTTTTACAATAAATTTTTTTTTGTCCCCTTAGGGTACTTGAACTTGAGGTTGTTTAATCGACTTTAACATTTGATGGAATACTTATTGCTGTATATGGTATTTTTATCAGCATTCTATTATGACGGGCCACAGGGAGCCCTGAGGGCTTCAAAAGGCCTTGGGCTGCCATGACAAGCGAACAGCACCTCGCAATCTCATCACGAGGGCGCCGTTCGGGACTCTCAATCTCCGATTGGATATTTATAGGGTTAACCATCGGTGTTAGCGCTCACGCTGATCATGGCAGTTGTGGTGAATTATCAGCTGTCAAAAATAGTCGGTATTCACCATCTCTGGAGTAAAATTGGCTCCCAGTCCCGCTCCACACAAACCTTCCCCAGGAGGGCGTATATATACGCCCTTTATGGTGAAGGTGTTCAATTTTAAAACATCTGTCTTCGGTAGACCATCCCTTTTTTTTAAAAAGAAATCAATAGTGATCAGCCCTGATCCGGCTGCTCTGATGCCCGGTAATGTCATGTATTTATGGGTTGTGCTGCCAATGCAGAAATTGGTCTTATAGAGCGACACACATACAGAAGGATCCGGAGCCGGGAGCCACCTTCTATGGCATCCACAGGGATTATAGTCAGGGGTTTATGTTTGGTCAATTTCACTTTTGCAGTCTCTTAAAGGGATTGTCCAAGAGTTTAAGAAATAAAGCTAACAGTAAAATGTTATAAAAATAGCAATCATTACACTTCCGTTAAATCACCCAGCACTCTGGTGCCGATGCTCCTGGGGTCCCAGCCATTCTTTATTCTCCTGGTGCAGTGATGCACTATACTTCTGGTTAACAACCTCAGCCAATCCGAGGCCTCAGTAGACATGTGCCATACATGCTAGCGAGGCCAGTGATTGGTTGTAGTGGTCACATGGCTGTGGTAGTCACATCGACAAGCCAATCGCTCTAGTATCTTTGGCTGTCATGAATGGAGAGGTAGTGCACACGCATGACCACCGGTCCGAACATTCATGGACATGTGAAAGTTCCTGATTTCTTTATCGTTGGGATCCACGCAGTCAGACCCTTGCCAATCAGATGCTTATTCTTTATCCCTAGGACATTCCCTTTAATCATATCTTAGAAGTTACCCATATCTTCCTGCACAGAGGTCTTTAATATCTTTTACACCCCTTACATGCCCTAACACAGCAGAAGACCGGGATATTGGCGTGTAGAATGACTTTTCCTGGCGCGGATCATACAGCAGCTATATGGACAGTCCCTCTACGGGGATCACTGCTCTCACACCCTCGGTGTATATATATTTGCAGTATTTAATCATCTTAGAGGGCATTAGGCTTGAAATGATTAAACTCATTATACAGCATTTACCTGTTTAGAACGTTTATAGTGTTCTTGCTGATGGTTTTGTTGCCTTTCGTACAAGTCCGGGGTTAGAGTATATTAGAAGCATCTTGGATAGTACTAGGTAGCAGTTACGTCTTCGATATATAAAGTACTGGCGCATCGCTCACACGGATGACTATATTTACGGATATTTCACTCTATACACCGCGGCTGCAGGAAATGCGCTTTCAACAGTAACTGTCTGCTTGGCACAAATAATACTGCATATCCTGGCCTGCCAATCTTTGTCAGAATTGCTAATGAGATTTACAGGTTTTAGCATTGCAAGAAAGCATGCAAGTCTCTTCTAAATCCTACCTCTCTGTCTTTTCAGGCAGCTTAAGGACAGGACCCATGAGAAGAGATTGAAAGCGGCAGCGCAGTCGTGAGTGGTCTGCTGTTGTTTTGGTGCCAGTGACTCAAGCATCAGCCGCCTAGTGGGAATAGGAGGTAGAGCATGCTTCAGGAGAGCCGTGCAAGATATTGTGTGACATCTTAAGAGCTAAACTTGGAGTCAACATTCCTATAGCTAAGGATACCCTGAAGAGTCAACATGGCCACCTCACGGCTCGCGAACAGAAGCACCAGGGACATCGCAAATGTGATGCAAAGGTTGCAAGGTAAGTGACCGTCAAATAAACTGACCTTTAGCGCATTATCACTTTAGAATACGCCTCTGCTCTGACAATCGTAGCTGGAGCCGTCCAGGTGTCATGGAAGCCAGAGGCCTTTTTTTCATGCACCCACAGAAAATAGTGGGCATTCTTGAACAAAATCACTCAAAATAGAACCTGCTGCAATATTTTTAATCTTTACCATTGGTACGAGCAAAAAAAATTCACAGGAGCGTATATCGGCCGCCGTTTTCACGGCCGGCGATATACACTACCATTTGAGCTTTCTTCTTCTTTTCCTCCCTCTCAACAGCTCTCTACATCTCTACTCCCTTCTGACTGTTTGCAATGGGAGGGGTGAGACGGAGGTGGAGCTAAGCTGCTGCCCCCTCCCCACCTGTTCTCCACAGCCATTGCAAACAGTCGGAGGAGAGGAGAGGCAGTGAGTCGGGGAGGGGGAGGGAAAGTGGAAGACAGCTCAGATGGTAGCATATATCCGCCGGTCGTGAAAACGACGTCATGGCTATCATAGATAGTAAACAAAAATTATTTTAAAAATTGGTAAAAGAACAAAACAATACAATAAAATTATACACGTAAAAAAGAAAATGACCCAAAGCCGACACCAACCCAAACCGTCATCGTATGCATCCTGTAATCCGAAGCTATACAAAAAATATATATCTAAACATCCAAAGCAAAATGAGGAACCCATTCCTGTACTTTATTTTAGCGTAAATAAACTACCGTATATACCGGCGTATAAGACGACTTTTGAACCCCGAAAAATCTGCTCTGCAGTCGGGGGTCGTCTTATGCGCCGGTAATACAAAAAAAAAAAAGTGTAAAAAAAAAAATTTTATTACTCACCTCCCACGGCGTTCTGTCGCGCTCCGGCAGGCTGTCGCTCGCTCCTCGTCCCCGCCGCAGCATAGCTTTCTGAATGCGGGGCTTGAAATCCCCGCTTCCAGAAAGCTAATACACACGCCGGCAGCCATGACAGCATTGAATGGCTGTGATTGGCTAAAGCACACGTGGCTTCAGCCAATCACACTATTCAATGACATCATTGAATGGCTGTGATTGGCTGAAGGCGCACGTGTTAGCAATCACACCCATTCAATGATGTCATTGAATAGTGTGATTGGCTGAAGCCGAGTGTGCTTTAGCCAATCACAGCCATTCAATGATGTCATGGCTGCCGGCGTGTGTATTAGCTTTCTGGAAGCGGGGATTTCAAGCCCCACATTCAGAAAGCTATGCTGCGGCGGGGACGAGGAGGGAGCGACAGCCTGCCGGAGCGAGCGACATCCTGCCGGAGCGCGACAGAACGCCGTGGGAGGTGAGTAATAAAATTTTTTTTTTTTTCTCCACTGAATACCGGCGTATAAGGTGACAGTTGGGGGGTCGTCTTATACGCCCCGTCGCCTTATACGCCGGTATATACGGTAAGAAAAAAACAGGTATAAATTTCAAAAAATCTTTTGAAAAAAAATAGAAAAAAAAAGTCATTGAAAAAAGATATAAAAATAGCCCCATATGTCAGGGGAAAAATTATGTTGGTAGCTGAAGGAAAAACAATAGGGCAGTAAAACCAGCACATGGGTAAATTCTTTAAAAAGTGTCCAGTCCCTAAGGTGCATAACAGCCTGTTCCTTAAAGGGTTTTACTAATTAAAACCCGATAATAGCACATTTTATTTTTGTAATCTGTTTTTATTTTCCGATTTGTAGATTTTTCTTCAATTCTATTATCAGTGCATGACTATGGGGCCGCCCATTCTGCATTCAACAGCATTTAGAGATACGCTTTACAGCAGCCTCATGGATCATTTACACAACGGACAGGAAGGGACTCATTGCTTCTATGGGAGACTGTTCTAGACATGTGCTTTGACATGTTCAATGGTAATTTCGCAGGGAGGGGGAAGAGGTGAGCTGTGACCATTACCTATTTTAAATGGTACACCCTGTTTTATCTACATGTATTGTAGGTGTTACCTTTCATTGCAATCCTGCCTGTGATAATAGTGACTGCTGAAAAGTTTTCCGTACAGAACAGGAAAAGTTGGGTTGATGATCAGTATGAAAATATAGGATTTTAGGGATTTTTTTTTTTTAAATACAATTAGTGACCAATTCTTTTCTTTTTTAAAGGTCACCAAAAAATCTTATGATTCTTACAATTCTAAACATTCTCATTAATCATTGTGTCCCCTGTATCAGCCTCAGCAGTAATAGTATTACTATTGAGGCCTTTGTGCGGGTCACTGTTATTACTGAGGCCACTGTGGGGAGTCACTATTATCACTGAGACCAATACAGGGGACAGTATTACTACTGAGGGTCACTGTTATTACTAAGCGCGACAGTAGAGGGGACAGTATTACTACTCAGGCCTCTGTGGGGGTCACTATTACTACTGATGTCAATATAGAGGACAGTATTACTGCTGCGGCCAATATATATATATATATATATATATATATATATATATAACATTATTGCTACTGAAGCCACTGTGGGTGTCACTATTATTACTGGGGCTGATATAAGGGACACTATTACTACTGAGGCTGATGTAGTGGACACTTTTACTACTGACGCCACTATGAGGGTCACTATTACCACTGAGGCCAACACAGGGGACAGTATTACTACTCAGGCCTCTGTGGGGGTCACTATTACTACTGATGTCAATACAGAGGACAGTATTACTAATGAGGCCACTGTGGAGGCTACTGTTACTGCTGGGGCCAATAAAGGTGACATTATTGCTACTGAAGCCACTGTGGAGGTCACTATTACTCCTGGGGCTGATATAGGGGACACTATTACTACTGGAACTGATATAGGGGACACTATTACTACTGAGGCCACTGTGGGGGACACTATTACTACTGAGGCCACTGTGGGGGACAAGATTACTACTGAGGCCATTATGGGGGACAATATTACTACTGAGGCCATTGTGGGGGACACTATCACTACTGGGGCTGATATAGGGCAAGCACTATTACTATTGATGCCACTCTGCAGGATACCTTAAGCTGACTTAGGTTATGTTTATACTTGGCGGAAATGCTGTGGAATGTGGCAAATTATGCAGCATTTCTGCTTCCAGATGCGGTCGTTTAAAGCTCTTTTTTTTCTTCAGCGCCGTAGAAATATGGCGCTGCATTAGAAGTCTGTCGCAGGTCTCTTCTGCCAGAGGGAGCAGGTGCTCAGCTGTCAGATAATGGCTGAGCACTTGTTCTAACAGTGGGGACTGAAGATACCTTTTGTTACACGCTATTTAACTCTTTGCACGTTGCAGTGTAACGGCGGAATATAAGAGGCAGATAAAGGAAGGGGGCTCCCTCTGTCACCTATTGGACCCCCGTAATGTGATTACGAGGTCTCAATGGGTTGCTATGGAACCCTGAAGCTTGGATGTAGCCTCCGGGTCTGTGGCCGAGGAGGCTCAGCCTCTACTAACCTCATAGGCTTTCTAATGCACTACTAGACAGAAGTGCAGGAATTACATACATTGACACCGATATGTGTCTGTCATGTTGTGCTACTGGGACCTGTAGTGCTACGGGTTTCCAGCAGCACATTTCCACAGGTGTGGGATGATTGAGCTGGCTGGTTGTGTATTGCTCCAGCTAGCCAACCTCCACCGGTCTGTTGCACATATATACCAGCCCCTCTTACTAGAGGGTTCTAGTCATTTGTCATTTATATCATTCCCTCTCAGAACTGTGGAGCTTGGCATCATGCATGTTCTGCTTTGGTGTTATTGCACACATGAGGTTCTGGGTAGGATTCCCTTGTCTCTTCGTTGGTGTGAACAGTGACATGTTCAAGGTCTGTATGTAGGTGTTTACACATTAGGTGAGAATTGTCCAGTTCAGTGTGTGTTACTGCCTGTCGCCATCTAGAGGACGTGGGCTTGTGGACTTACATATTCTGGCCAAAATACAATCCCTTGTGTGTACTAACTTGTTAGATATTTCCATCTGTCTGGGTGTTGTAGTAGATTGGTGAGTATTTTGGCACTTATCGTTCAGTGTACGTGCATGCACCGACATTTATGAATTACTGCATATTTACTGTGAATAGAGGCAGATGGGCCGGAAAGATCCCCAGCTGCCTCCACCTCCATTCACTGAGCGATGATCAGGCCTCATGCAGACCGCTGGGTCGGATTCCGCTGCGAGAATTCTCACAGTGGGATGCGAGCCGTGCTCCTGCAGTGACCCCCGCGTCTTACCTCCTCCAGCGTCTACTCCGCTCTGCTGTGTGCCATCTTCCGCCCAGCCGGCACATGTGCAGAGCAGAGGCGGCGCGCCAGAGGTGACACGATTTGTTTACCGTGCGGGTTTTCACTCGGTCAAATCGCGGCAGTCTGCATAGAATTGCATTATCTAATGCAATCCTATGGCAGCGTGCACGAGCGGAAATTCTGTGGGAAATCCCGCTGAAGAATTTCCGCCTGTGTGCATTTACCCTAAAAGCGCAGAAATGATCATCACTGTGTAAAAGGACCCTAACTCCAGTCACCAAGGCCTTTTTAACAGTTCTTCCTAAAAACTCCAAAGCAGAGAAAAAGCCCTTTAAACTCCCTGGTTCTCTTGGGGCTCATTCACATGACAAGATTACAGCTTCTTGGAGAATGTTTCCATGTATACCGTTCCCGACAGACGTGCACAATAGTGTACAGGGGCTATAAACCTTTGTACTAAGGAATTTATAGCCATATTGCCAAATAGGTCCATAACCGGGCTCTGCTGTGCACATAATGGGGTTTGAATTACGGAATCTGCAGTCGTCTCCTGCACGGACAATCCACAGCATTCTGCACCAATTCAAGCCAATAGAACATTCGCATGTCCGCTCACATTGTCCGCTCCCGTGTCCTTGCTAGGCGGTGATGCGGGGAAAGCAGAGGTATAAAAAACTGTAGTGCACGTGTCTGATGTCGACACGCACGAACTATCCGCAGTACAAAATAGAAGATGAAGAGACAGGTACACGGTGTCACCGGCCGGGCACAGGGCAGGTCATGGTGCAGGATCCACATCTGCAATCAGACCCGGTCGTGTGCAGCCGGCCTAAAATAGATGGAACCAGAAATCTTGGTGACGCATAGGACTCCTGACCACCGATATAATGACCCGAACTAAAAGTCCTTGGCAGTAAAGCACAATACCTTAATAGCGATGCTCTTTTTAATCATATTGTGTTGTCTTCTTCTCACACCATAATGCTGGGTTTCCTCAGGACGGCTTCACGGTTTTGCCGCAGCAAAAAACTGCCAGATTTTTGCGGGATAAGTGCAGCTTCAAAACCTACAGGACTTAGCCTCGGGTTTTGGAGTGGCTTAGCCACATGCTTTTCCATTGCGTCCAGCTCTCCCATAGAGAGGATCAAGGCCGCAGCGAAAAAAAGAATTGATATGCTGCATCCAAGGAAACGGCGCCGTAGCGCCAGCTGATGCTGGTTTTGCCGCAACAGATTGTCCGCCCCGTGTGGATGAGATTTTTGACAAGTCTCGTCCACATGCCTGGCTAATTTTGGTATTAGCGGCCACAGCGAAATTCTGCAGGGAAATTTCGCTGTAAATCCGCCCTGTGTGAACCCAGCCTAAGTGGTGTCCCTGTGGTACATGCACTCTTGATGATCCATCAATTCTCCTTAGAACTCAAAAAGACAGATGTGATCTGAGGGCTCAGGCAGACGGGTGTTTTTTGCTGAGAATGTTTTTGGCGTTTGCGATCCACATCTATATAGAACCAATGCTTTTCAATGGTAGCGGTCACATGTCCGATATTTACATGTGCATAAAATTGACACGTACAAAAGAACATATGGGTGTCAATGGATGTGGTCACATGTTTTTTTTTTATGCGCGAATATACGCATGTAAAAAATGTCTGTCTGTCTGAGCCCTGAAGGTTGAAGGGGCATAACTACAGGCCCTTTTATGTGCAAAGGTAATCTTTCAAAGGACTGAAACATTGAAAGATTTAGCAATCTATTTGTATAAAGTGTTAATGGACATTAACACTTTATCAGCTTCATTTGCATGTAAAAGGACCTCTAGAAGTTGTTTGCAGAGACCAGTGTGTGTTTAAACACACTCCAAGCTGTGCAAACAGCTGCCTGCACATTCCATTATTCTCCTCCTGGCTAGTGTAAACATACCACAGGGAGAACATCCTGCAGTCTATTGAAGGATGAGTAAAATACGTTTAAACGGAGTATTTTTGCTCAGTCTTTCAGCGGCTGCATGATGAATTTTAAGTTTAGCTAAAATCCATCGATCAAATTAAAAGTACACAATGTCTGCGTTTACATGTAGCGATTATCGCTCATTTTTGTCTGAGAGAACATTAAATAAGGGCTAATGCCCATTGCCGAATTTCTGCCACGTTTTACGCGGCGGAAATCCGCGGCGTTACCCCGGAGCTATTCGGTTCTATTGAACCTAACAGCTAAATGTTCACGCTGCAGAATTCCGCAGCGTGCAACAAACGGTGGCATGCTCTATTTGCCATGGGAATATGCGTGGCCGGCTTCCATTGACATAGCCGTCATGCTATCCTTCGGAAGTATCGCGTAAAAACGCGTGCCTACCTGCATCATCTGGCACTGCCGGCGCATCATGCACTGTACTGCGTATGCGCACCGGCTCGAAGGACGGTAACAGCATGGCGGAACCGGAAGCTGAGTGTTAGGGTTTTCGGGGGCGCCGTGGTGGACTCCGTTGCAATATTCCACTAGCGGAGTCCGCCACGGCTGTGGGCATGAGGCCTAAGACATCCAATAGAAATAAAGACACCGACACAAAGGTTTATGGAGGGAGAAAGAACATTTTATTTCTAGCTGTAGGAAATGGTAGATTTTATTATGAGGTATTTTGAGGCTATTGATCGAGAGGAAGGCGAAAACCCTTTGATAGGAAGAAGCCAATTATCCTTGTATAAAGGGGAAAAATTCCTTCCTGACCCCAAATATGGCGATCAGAACAAGTCCCAGGATCAAAGCCGACATCTGACCTGACTTATTAGAATGTATTCTTGTTGTCAGAAATCTAAATAAATCTCTTACCATTTATTGTTTGTGGGGAATCTAAAGTGTATTGAACTAAACCTGTTTATAGACTGTGTTGGTCCAGAGGAAGGCGAAAACCCCCTTGAGGAAAGAGCCAATTATCCTGTTTTAAGGGGGAAAAATTCCTTCCTGACCCCAAATATGGCGACCAGAATAAATCTCAGGATCAAACGCCAGCCGCTCACCTCCCTGGTGTATGTGATGTCAGCTAAAGATTGTGTTTCTTTATGTTTATATTATGTTATTTATGTGGCTGATTCCTTATAAATAAGACCTAACCCTATTTAAGGCTGTGAGTTGATCCAGAGGAAGGCAAAAACCTCCTTGAGGTATGAGCCAATTGTCCTCAAGTTGGAAAAATTCCTTCCTGACCCCAAATATGGCGATCAGAGCAAGTCCCAAGATCAAAGCCGACATCTACACCTATCTGTGTGTATATTTGTGTCTATGTATGTGTTAGTGTCTACACTAGTGTCTAACCTTCATGTATGTGGTGCGTGCTGCTTACCTGGCCTGTGCCGAGGTCTTACTAGTAACCAGGAGTTCAGGGATAATAGTCACTCGGGCTATTGTTCCTGAACTCGCCAGTTACCAATCAAGCACAGGCCGCTCCTGGGGGCGTAGAGGGTCTTCAGGAGAGGATGATGTTCGATGCCAGCCGAAGGATGCCAAGGTCGGGGTAGCATGATGGTAATACGCAGGATGCAGTTGGTGGAGAGAGGATGTTGTTGGTAAGCCGGGGTCTTCTACAGCAGCAGAGTCGTGTGTTCAGCAGACAGTTGTCGTGGGCCGAGCCTACAAGACATAAGAAGGAATTGTCAGTGTTACCAGTTGTGGATATAAACCAGTGAACTACTGTAACATGACGACTTGTATCAGGATCTGATTGGGATCTGATATAAAAAAGTTATTTTCTGCAACTGTGTCTTTACTATGAGGTATTGGGAGTTTTGTGATTGTGGAAGCCATAATAGAGGCCATATTGCTGGTCTTAATATATTTTCCCCAAAGTCCTTTGCTATGTTAGAGGAAATGGTTTATGTATTAAGCTTTCTACGGTATGTGAAGTTTTGCTACAGTGTATGGATATGATTGTAGGTGTCCTGTGTGTATAGGTGTACAGATATGTATGTGTGAGTGTGTATAGAGGATACTTACCAGATGGTCGCGGCTTCCTTCACAATCGGATTCTTCTCGTCATCCTAAGAAGAAGTAGAGACATGGTATTTACAGGAGCAATAATAATGTTATTATATGACCTCCTGAGCTGTCTGACACCAGAGGAACAATGATAATCAACACAGAGGTCTGCCTGAAGAACATCAACCCTAGAGGAGGAAGATCTTACCGGGTCCAGCTTGGTGAAGTGTACGAGAATCCGTCCACAGGGTGAAGGGGTGTACCACCCTCCGGCCACGGCAGGTCTCGATTCCTGGGAACTCTGCTGAAGGGTTTGAATGGCGGCTCTGCTCTTTTCATCTCCAGCTCCTCCCAATTCACGGTGTTGAAGAATCGGTGACCTCTGATATTCTTGTGGACACCCAGCCTCTTCTTTGGCTTCTTCCGCAGCAGTCTCTTCAGAAGATGCTTTACGTCAGCATCTAGCCAAGATGGGAATTTTGGCTTCTTTCTGGTGATGGACTTGATGATCTTTCTCCTGGAGGAGCCGTGGTAGAAGGGGGACTGTCCTGTCGCCATCCAGGATACGACAATCCCCAGGCCCCACCAGTCGACTGCTGCGTCGTAGTCCTTCTCACGAAGCACCTCTGGGGCCATGAATCTATAAGTGCCTGTCACTCCGCTGATCTTCTTAGACGGGACGACGCCGTCTTGGGCCAGCCCCAGGTCAATCAGGCGGATGTGTCCATCTCCGTCCAGCATGATGTTCGCCGGCTTTATGTCACTACAATGAAGAAAAGTAAAAAGGTTAATCTGTTGAGTGATGCAGTAATAATGTAGTAGAGAAATAATGTACCACAGCTTAACCAGTCCTAATTCAGGACTCTGGGAAAGCTGGGTACATTATCTTCACCAGGGAAACAGGGAGATGTGGGAAAGTTGTGTTTACCGATGGATGATGTAGCGTCGGTGCAGGAACTGGAGGCCGCATGCAATCTCCGCTGTGTAGAATCTGAGAAAAGAGTGTAGTATCAATGACATGAAATAAGTCCCCGACGTCATGTCACCATCATAGTGTCACCTGTACGCCCTCCACTCTTCTATATCTGTCATGTCGCCCTCAGTATCCCCCCGTCTCCTGATTAGTCATTTACTCACCTGACATGGTTGATGTCCAAGCTGCCGCACATCCTGATCATCGCCGCCAGGCTTCCTCCGGACAGATACTCCGTGATGAAGTAGGCCCGGTCTGCAGACTGCTGTGCGGCATACAGATGGTAGATGAAGGGGCAGTCTTGGGCCTTCAGGAGTATCCGCCGCTCTCTCCTTATGACGTCTGCCTTGCTCTTTCCTCTGTCAACAACCTTGATGGCCATGAAGGTGTTCCTTCCAGGAAAAGATGCCAGGACCACCTTAAGAAAGCAGATAAGAAATTATCACTGACAGCGGCCAGAAGGGAAAATCATATATATTTATCACATGGTGGATTTATCACTAGGCGCTTTCACATGGCCAAGAAGATTGTGCAAATTAGAACCCCGTTCTTTTGAATGGAGTCATATACATGAGCGTTTTTCTCTTTTTGTCCCGCACCGCATCTTGGTGCAAGGAAAAAAAATTGCAGCATGTTTTCTTTGCATGTTCCTCAAAATCCATTGTCTATTGTTTTCAATGGGACAGGAAAACAGATTGTATGGCGTGTGATGCGAGGTTTCCCATTGACTGTTTCTGATAGCCGGCCTCCTGCTGTGACAGCCGGGGTGCAGAAGGACAGTGACCCCTGCTGTTAACTCCTTACATACCACGATCTATGTAGATCACGGCAAATTAAAGGATTCACAGAGGAAGGGCGCTTTCCTTGTGATGTCATTGGACCCTTGCGATGTAATCGCGGAGGGCCGATGGGTTGCGATGGGTGGCAGGATGCTAGATAGAGGCGTCTTGCTTTACTGTTGCCTATGATTGTTTTTACAATCGATAAGGTTGTAATAGTAATCATAGCTGCTATGGATCAGGTCCCCTTCAGGGACATAAACAGTGTCAAAAAGCAAAATTAAATAAGTACATTTTAAAAAGCCTTTTTTTGCTCATTTTCCCCTATTTGTATGAAAAAAAAATTAAGAAACCCCCCACATGTGGTATCATTGTGTCTGTAATGAGCTGTGCTATAATTTGAGCAAACTATTAATTTTGCGCAGCAAAAACCGTAAAAAGAAGGGAGCAAAATACTGATATGTGGAGGAGCCGTCACTGCGCCATTCCCAGAAAATAACAGTCATATAACTTACCTCGCTGAAGCTTCCTCTGCCCAAGATCTGAAGGGCGGTGAAGCGCTTGATGTCAAATCCGCGGTCTGATGGTAGAAGGTCCTGGCTGGTGCCTGGTCTTGGCTCCTCATCCTCTCCACTCCTCCTCCTCTTTATAGCTGTGAGTCCGCTCACGCTCTCGTCTTCTCTTTTGCGCTTTTCGACGTCTCCTTTTTGTCCATTGGACTCCATTTTTCTCAGTCCTGTAATCTTCGATCCAACCGCTGCCGTCGTCAGTTGAAAGGAAATGGCAGTTGGCCGATTGGAGGTCAAAGGTCAGTGAAGCTGCCAGTACCAGGCTTGCCAGTACTTTGCCTGCCAGTACCCTGCTCTGCCATATACACTGTGATGTGGCCACCATGAGTGATGGTCTAGTGCCCAGGGAAATGGAGAAAATCATAGCTGGTTCTTCCAGTGCCACATTATTAGTAGATGGGCAGGGATGGCACTTGATGTCTGGGTTGGCAGTGGTGCCCATAGTTCATCAGAAACTTTTGGAGTTTTATAAAACTTACAGTTGATTGGAAATTTAAATGAACCCGGCGGAGGAAAAAACATAAATTGTGCTAATGAGAGGAATAATAAAGTCTTGTGAGAGGTCATGTAATAAGTGTCCATCATCCAGATACATGATGTGTATCTCCATATGTTACAGCGGGCAGCGCCCTCGCCAGTGCAGATCTGGATGTAGTGGGCGGAGATGCTTCTATGGAGGTCATAGATGGATTTATCCACAATGGGGATTAATGCTGAGGTGTCAAATGATAGAAAGGGGTCATACAGAAATGTTAGGAGGATGTTATAAATCTACGGTTGCTGTGTGAGTTATTGTTGGGGGTTGCAAATTGGCGCAGTAATACGGTATTATAGGACTTTTTATTTACACTGAGACAATAAAGACTATTTTATTAGACAAGCTTGTGAGTGCAATCTAAAGTCTGGGAGAATAAGAGGTTGTGTGCAAGATATAGTCAGGTTTAGGGCAACGACAGACGATCGTGTAACGTAACACGCTCACTCCTGCACATTTTTTGCGCAGTGAACGAGTGTATTTAACATTCATGCCTGTGCAAATATGGAGTGTATGTCCGCAGGCTCCATTCGTTCACACAAGCAGTGGAATCACCGCACCCTGATTTAAAAGGCTAATTTGCCTAACGTGGATGATTGCAGATCTGCACTGCACTTAGTGCATACCCGCGTAGGCAGATGTGCGCGCTTGCCCACCTCACGTGGGACTCTATGGTGCACAAACACGCACAAGATAGGGCAAATACAGCCGCAATGAGCCCGTTTGCAATCAATGGGTTCTATTCTCTACATATCGCACTCATCTGTTTAAGCCCTTATATAAGGTGACCAGACGTCCCAATTTAGGCAGGACAGTCCCACTTTGGGACCCTGTGTCCTGCCTTTCCTAGGGTCCAAGCTCCCTGGCTTGTAATCAGTCAGTGGCGCTGTGGACGGCAGTGTGTGCATCCAGGATACTTCTCCCCTGACCGATCCTCATTTGTTCCACAGGAGGAGAGGAGAAGGGAGGAGGTGTTGCTTTGGGTGCACACACTTCTGCCTGCAGCAGCGCCGAGAAGAGAGAGCTCTGTAGACCAGGAGAAGGGTAAGTATATGGGGGGACACTATTACTACCAAGGCCTCTGTGGGGGTGGGGTCCCCATTACTAGTGAAGCCACTCTGGGGGATACTATTACTACTGACGCCACTCTGTATGTGGCAGCATACCTCAAGCTGACTTACTGTATGCTTACAGGTGGCAGAAGTGCTGCAGACTGTCCACGGTAGAAATTTCTGCTGCTAATTATGCAGCATTTTTGCAACCAAAAACAGTCAAAATCCGCACCCCTGGTGTCATTCTTCAGCCTAGCATACTGTATTACTAGGGGTTTGAACACATGCGCATGATTTTGTTCCTTTAAGCGGCCGTGATAATCACGAGACAATTGATTTCAGCTCTTTTCTCGGGAGTGAATACTACGTCGCACCTATCTTCCCCCAATTATTTTCAGCCTCTGCACAATGGCATGGAGTTTGAACGGGCCGAGAAGGGGGAAAAACCCTCCATTAATGCACCACTATGCTCCATACTGGTGATCGTAGTTGCGCATAAGCCCGTGTGATGTTGCCCTTGTATATTTATATAAAATGTGTGTGTTTAGAATATATATAATATATGTGTATTCATATAGAGTCTCATACTTACCCATCCAGCGTGGGGCCGCACAGAATTAGGACATGCTGCGATTCATCATAAGCCAGCATTAGGCCGCCTATCGCATCGGTGAGGGGAGATGAACCTTCCCCTTTTTTTAACTTTTACGTGATCGCCATTATTCTTTGGATAACGGCGAACACGTGATCAGGAACCGCTCACCGCGGCTCTCCGTGAAATCTCCAGGCTCTCGGCTAAGTTTTGTAGCCAGGAGCAGGGAGATTTTAAAAAAGCACGGCTTTTGCGCATGCGCCTGCCACATTGGCGAAGGGCGCGTGCGCAGAAGCTGGGGTGAGGTCCGCGGATAAATCCGCAGGCCTTAGGTACGTCATTTCATCCTCCCTCACGGATATGATCCGTGGGGGGAGATGAAACGCAAGGTTTTTTTTAAGTTTTTAAAACTTTTTTTAACTTTTTGCACTTTTTTTTACTTTACATGATCACTGTCATCCATTGGATGACAGTGATCATGTCCCTGGTGACATCCCTCTGCTCTTGGCTACACATGGCAGCCAGGAGCAGAGCAATTTTGAATTTCCCGGGGCTCGAGCCCCTCTGTGCACGCGCCCGATGTCAATCATCGGGCGCGCATGCGCAGACGGGGATTTCGGGTCCCGGGACATCGCAGAGGACCGGGGGTGAGTATCTTCACATCCCCTCATGGATCCGATCCATGAGGGGAGGTGAAACTTTACTTTTGTTTTACTTTTTCAACTTTTTCGCGATCACCGCTATCGCAATGGATAACGGTGATCGCGGGCCCGGGGACCGCTCACAGTGGTCCCCGGTAACACCTCCTGGAGAGCCAGGAGATTTTAAATTTGCCGGGGACACCCGGGCTTCTGCGCGTGCGCGTGACGTCATCGTCTGGCGCGCATGCGCAGAAGGCCGCCGGCGGGTCCGGGAGGACCAGATCTCCGGGGAACACCGCCGACAAGCCGTGTGAGTATTTTCAGCTGCCGTGATGGATCCGATCCATCATAGCAGCTGAATTACTACTTTTTTACACTGTTTTATTTACTTTTTTGCGATCGGCGTTATTCATTTTATAGCGCCGATCGCAATACCGGGGGGGACTGCCCGCATCCTGGGATGACAGCTCCATGCTGTCGGCTACCTGCGGGCACCAACAGCATGGAGCTGTCACGTCCTCAGGCCAGTGGGCATCAATCCAAAGAGGATGCATAAAACTACGTCCTCTAGGATTAAGGCCCACTTTCTGAGGACGTAGTTTCCCGATGGGGCGGACGTTAAGGGGTTAAGAGGGCCTTCCAGTTTGGCCTGGTGCAAAGCGGCATCTCGATCTCTGCAGTTCAGAATTCTTGCCAAAAATGGATGCGGTGGGGCGCCCGGCGCCGGACGGGACCTACAGGGCTCTCTTCACCGTGAAGGAGGCAGAGAAGATGCATTCACCCAGTGTAGATTTAAGCCAGTTTTCTACAAACGATTCTGGTTGGGAGCCCTCTGCTCTCTCCGGGAGACCAATTATGTGTAAGTTATTGCGACGAAGACGGCTCTCCGGGTCATCTGTCTTGGATTGACAAAATTCTGCTTGCCTTATGGCTTTCTGCACCGCCGCCGGGAGTGGATGCAGGGAGTTTTCTATGTTAGAGACGCGGTCTTCCATCTCAAGTATCCTACCCCGTATGTTCTGCATATCTTGTCTTAATAAAGTAACATCCGATTTAACTTCATCTATTTTCCCGGTGAGGGAGGATTTACAGGTATTTATTGCTTCTAATAGTCGACGCATAGTTGGTTCCGAACTCTGCCCGGAGTCAGCTTCATTATCTCTTGCCTGGACAGTCCACGATGAGTGCGGCGTATGATCGGACATCTCCACACTAGAGAATTCCTTTATTTTCTCCGCAGCGGTACAACCTTTAGCTCGAGTGCTCATGATAAGCGCTCGCAAGGTAGAGACTGATAACAGAATGTGCACTAGCGTTTCTGTGTTACCGCGTAAAACTTTCTTTGGGATTTAAGGTAGGTTAAGTACCAAGAGTCCGTCTTTTTCACAAGTTATGGTTACCAGCCTAGGGTACAGGATGAGGTCTCAAATCATCATCAGAGCAGATTCTGCGTCGGTCCTGTCCAACTGCATGGGAGTAAGGGGTGACTCAACAATCCACTGTGTCCACAGATTAGGGTCCGCAGAGGGCAAAATCCACTGTGGAAGAACAATTTTGCGGGGCCCAGCAGAGACTTTCAGTACAGAGGGGATCCTCAAGTTATAGCATCCAGCTGGTTAGAATACTGCTGGGTATATTGCCACCATTTAGAGAGACAGCAGCAATTATCACAGTCACAAAATGGCACCTGGTGGCCGGAGGGGGGTTTGCCAGGTATGTATAGAGGGCCTACTGCTGCGGGGCCTACATTACAGCATTCACAGTTTCAATGCAAATGCCCCTGTAGGCTCCAAAGTGTCCTTCCACGTCCTCCGCCAGGGACTTACTCTTTGCCGCCTCTCGCCGGGACCAGGATCCGGATCAGATTCACACCGCTCGGCTGGCGTCTCCGCGGAAGCGCACTGCTGGGTTCCATTGACAGCAAGGCCTGCCCACCAGGGGATTCAGCACAGCCGGGTAGTCAGTGCGGTGAACTCCACCAGCCCCGCCCAGACGGCACCTGAGACCGGGTGAGAAGAGGATCACTCACCGGACAGTGATAGAGGTAGGGAGCGGTGTGCAGCAATGCTCCAGCGGGAGTGCTCGGGCAGGACATGTCAATCGCCAAGTGCAGGCTCAGGGCTGTATACGCCGGTTCAGGGGCAAGAAGGACTTTTGGTTCGAGCCAGCCACTGCAGCAGGGTATGTTGATTAATTTCAATCCGTCAGGGAGGTAGTCCGGATCGAAAGGCCAGGGTAAAGTGCAGGATATTAAGGTCCCCTGGGGGGAGCCGGTGTGGAGGGGGCATAAGAATCACCCCTCTGTATGCTTCTGACTCATTACTCTGACATAAGGAAAAAATGAGACTCCATGACGCTAATGTGTCCATAAGACATCTGTAAGGTCTCTTTCACGCTACAAAAGCATCGCTACAAAATGGCTTTGTTACCAAATTTGCAACATCCCTCATGTGAAAAAACCAATTGGAATCCAAGGGCTTCACACACATGTGTTTTGTAGCCTGTGTGAAAGAGGCCTAAATTCAGCTCCTCACCACGTTCAAGCTTGGTATGCATCTATATAGCCGCTATAAAACAGCTGAAAATCACAACTGCGTGAAGCATTGGATTCCATTTTTGGCCGCGATGAACATATTCTAGTGTGAATGAGTCTAAAACTGGAAAAGTCCTACTGAAAATGTAACTTCTTTATTGTAGATTTTGAATTTATGTCTCATGTAAATATATTTGGCGCATAACTCGGCCGAATTACCTACATTTTTAATGACTTCACTAATTTTAGACATAAGAACCAGTAAATCGTTTCCCCTTTTCTGTTCCAGCGGTCATAATTGTTTTTACTTTTCATCAATGTGGCCGTATGACGGCTTGTATATTGTGGAACTAGTTTTTATAGGAACTAAAGGCCCTTTTAGACACGATGATTTTTACTCAAAAATTGCTCAAACCTGTCTTTTGAGCGATAATCGTTGTGTCTAACTGCACTCACATTGTGCAGTTTTCGTTAAGCCATCGCTGATCTTTCAGCGTGCTGAAAGACAATGATGAGCCTTATCAGGAATTCACAGCGGGATACAGCTGATACTATTGTTTCAGCTGTATCCTGCTCCCTGAAGACCGGTGGGGTATGAAAAACACAACTGTCCAGCTGTGTTCTGCATCCTTTGCTCGGAGCGCTCGGCTATAAAACAGCTGGGCGCTCCATGCGGGGAACAGCTGGATTCAGAAGACAAGTGGCCCCGCTTGTCTTCTGCATCTTCCGCTCGGAGCGCAAAGTGATCGCTCAATGTTTAAACAATCACCTTACGCTGTAAAAAAAGCACACGATTATCGCTCAAAAATCACTGAGAAGATTTTTTGAGCGATAATCGTGTCTAAACCCGGCTTAATACCGGATAAATATAATGTTTGGAATAACTTTTTTAGTAATTTTTAATGGGGAAGAAAAAGCAAGTTCCCCAATGTTTTTCCATCATTCACCTTGTGGTACAAATAGTCGGATCACTTTATTCTACGGGTCGCTACGATTATAACACAAATCTCTACAGGTTTTATTGTGTTTTAGTACCTTTTACAGTAGAGAACAACTTTTTTGACAAAAACCTCTACAAATAGCATTTTTATGTTTCCATTGACAGAGCTGCATGAGGCCTTGTATTTTGTGGGACAACGGTTATTGGTTATTGGTACCATTTTCAGGTAGAATATATCTGACTTTTTGATCTTTCTGTAAAACCACTTGGGGTCCGTTTACACTTAAAGATTATCGTTCCAACAAGCGAACAATGTCAGCGCTCGCTCGTCTGTTTATACAGCAGATCCGTCGTTGGCTCATTCAAACCAGAAACCATTCAGTCTTCCTCATTCGCTGTGTAAGTGACAGAGGGACTGATTATTAGATTGGTATGTCTTCACATCTATCTCTCAAGTACCTAGTCAGTCTGAACCGAGGCACGGCTTCAGAGGACAAGAAACTGCAAATCAGCTGAATATGGAAGCAACGCGATGAATCTAATGCCCACCCCATCACGCTGGAATGTATCCAGCGCTGTATACTACCCACTAGTCAGACCGCCTCCTGCTAAATGGAAGGCCGGGTAAAGGAGGATCAACACCGCTATCACATAAGCAGTGGCACTGTCCATGGTCCTGATCTGGAATAACCAGCTCAACTGTAGTATTGTCCACATCACTTAGGCCCCCCTCACACAGGGCGTTTGCAGAAACGCAGCGTTGAAAAACGCTGCATTACTGCAGATTCTGCCCCGTTTCAGCAGCGCTGGCATACTTTATGCCAGCGTTTTGGCTGCGTTTTCAGCTCGTCTGAAAACGCAGCCAAGAATGCTGAAAAGAAAAAAAAAGCAATACTCACCTAGCCGCTGCAGTCTGGGTCGCGGCCGCTGGTCTCTGTCGCTGATCCGGGCTTCCTCGGCACTCCCAAGTCTATTGCCGGAGGCCAGGTTTGAGAACCCTGCCTCCGGCAATAGAGTGCTGTGATTGGTTGTCGGTGCTTGCTTGATGCCCAATCACAGCCCTTCATTGACTGTCTCAGCCAATCAGAGCTTGCCGGCGCTTTTTTATTCATCAGCTTGTGATTGAAGGATATTGACCCTGGCAGGCGTATGACTCTGATGGTCGGGGCGCACATTATGTGAATATTCGCACTGTGGAATATGCCAGCTCTTTACATAACGAGGCTTCAGCAGTGGCTGCAGTTACACGGGGATCAAAAGTTTTTGTAAATGTCATATAGCAATCATAAATGCAAATGCATCACGTCTTTGGCTTAGGGTGCCTGCACACTGGCGATCGCAATATTGCTGCGTTTTTTTTAACGCAAATGTAAATAGGATTTTAATGTTAAAAACGCATCACAGAAAAATCGCAAGTTTGTGCTTTGCGATTTTTGTGCGATGCATTTTTAACATTAGAATGTTCTATTGACATTCACGTTAGAGAAAAACACAGCGATATCGCGATCGCAGGTGTAAAGGCACCCTTCAAGTTGGCCAACAATATGCAACATGAGCATTGCCTTGTTCTTTAACAGAGATGTTAGCCGCAGAGAGCCCTTCACAGGGTGATACTTGAGAAGATGATCACGGCAAACTGGGAGTGTCCTTCCCAAGGGGGGGGGGGTGTCTTATATAAAGGAACGGGGCTAAATATATTTGGATCCTCTCTATTAATATCAAACCCCAGATCAGACCACTGATTTCATTTCAGACTCCAGATCCCCTAAATATATTCAGACTCCCTACATATATATTTATATTAATATCAGACTCCAGAAAAGACCCCTTAAATATATTCCAACCTCTCCTATATTTATAACACATCGCAGACACCTAACTTAACTTAGACCCCGGACCAGACCCCTTAAATACTTTCAGAAAAGTTTATTTACACCCTTGGGTGGGGAGGGGTTAAAGACTACCTCCCTCGTCAGTAGGGCTGACTGCATACCTTTGCAATTGTGGCCCTGCTGACTCTGATGACGTCTCACTATTCGCTCTTCTCTCTCCTGTTCCCCCATACGGACTTCTTAGTTTCAGCGTGAATTTGTCAAGTGGGCGGTCCCTGCTGTTCAACGTCAATCAACTCCGACATAACCCACTGACAGCAGGCAGTGCAGACCGCCCACTTGACACATTCACAACTCTGGGAAATGAAGCTAAGAAGAGCCTTTATAGGGAAAATGAGGGACAATAGACAACAATGGAGTCAGCAGGGCTGTGGCTGCGAACTCCCCATTTTATAGGGCTTACCACTAATCTCCAGAATAGGTATTTTCCTTTTTTGCTGTGAAGATGTGAATGCATATGTGCGGTCAGCTCTCCAGAGAAATCAGCGTGATTTATGAAATCCTATCACTTGTTTCCTTATAGCCCATAGATTTCCATGGAGGAAAAGCATACATGTCTGACCAGCTCTACATGGGAAATGGGAAGCTGGGCTAGTTCATAGACAAGAGTCATGAAATGTGCTATTCTCACACTCAGACCTTCACCTTCTAAGGGACTCGCATCGCCGCCGAAGACGATTTTTTCGCGTGAAAGTGAATAGGAGTTCCTAATGTTAAAAACGCATTGCATCGTACGAGAGTTGAAAGTTTGTGCAAAAAGGAGACTCCGTAAGAAAACATGGGAAATAAAAAATTTGCAAAATGCAGACAGATCGGACATGCTGCGTTTTTTTCCACTCCACATGGGAATGAAACTATTGAAAATCATAGGTTTCATAATTCTGCGTTTTCACTCACTCTCACGCCCTAAGAAGCTGCTTACTCAAATACTTCCTGCTCTTTCACATGATTTGCAATGACCTTTATGTTTTGTAGGTGATAAAAGTCTGATTGGTGGAAGTCTCACGGCTAAGACCCCCAGCCATCCCCCCAAATGCTGCAGCCACTAGCAGTCACATCAGATTGAATAAAGCGGGTGCCGAGCATGGGTGGCCACCGCTCTGTTCATCTCATTGGGTCTGAAGTAGCAAAGTACAAGTGCTTGTACTCTGCTGTGTCTGGCAGTCACATTGCATATGAATGAAGTACCACTGCGCATGCACAAACACCACTCACTTTAGTCTCTTCCTGACTGCGGGGTGCAGCTGGGGGACATGGGACCCCGACCGGGATTAGTGATGGTCTTAGCAGTGAGACCTCCTCCGATCAGATTTATTTCTGTGTATAGGTGATATAAGTTAATCTTGGTACAACCCCTTATAGAGAATCATTATTTATTCACCCTTTTATGTACTCTAATACAGGGGTCCCCAACCACTGGTCCGTGGACTAGGACTGGGCTGTTGGGTTTTTTTTGCTGGTCCGAGGCGGCGCCACAGATCAGCACTAAACACTGACCATGTGCTCTGCCCTGCGGTGGCTCAGAGCACACTGTGTGGGCTGGCATCAGTAGACGCGGATCCTAGCAGAGAACATTATGCGGGGAGGCGGGGAGACCTCTGTGACACGGCTCCCGACACAGCACATTATGTGGGGCACGGTGGGGAGGCAATCTGGCCACAGTGTCGTGGCTCCAGGCATAGCTCTTGGCGGGGACCTGGGCTACAGTGCTGTACACCGAGGTCCTGCCAGCACCTCCGGTCTACAGCGCTGTTTGGTGTATAGCGCTGCTAAGTAGCACTGCATGACCCCACCCCCATATAACCAAAGCCCCGCCCCTGCCCACCCTGCCATGCGGGGTTATGGAAAAATGGTCTTGCTTTAAACTGGTCCCTGGTGCAAAAAAGGTTGAGGACCACTGCTCTAATAGACCCAGTACTGTAGATAAATATTATGTATGTCTATCTTGGCTTTTATGTTTGTCACTGATTTTCTCTTTGGCTATAAATTAATGACATGAAGGGCTTTACAGCTCACAAGCCTTGAAAAGTGCAACTGAAGATTGAGATTTTGGTCTAAGCTTGGAAATTTATAGGAGGAGGTATTGACAAATCGTCCCAAGCATAGAGATTGATGTTGGTGGGAAAAAGTGTGCCTCAGATGTAAATCTAGCTGCAGACTGATGGTTTTCTTGGGCCACAATATAGTGCAAGACTAACATTTCCGCCCAGCCCTAATGTTTAATGAAAGACTTGCTCAAATGGACTGAAATGACATTATATAGCATTATGCATGGGCGATCCACAAGTCTTGTACTTCATGTGCAGTACAAACAGACTGTTATCAGGTAAAAGATTACTGAATGTATTAGAAAAGAGGAGTTGAGTCTATCGCAGTATATTCGGATGAGCTGACCCTGTCAGTGTAGCAAAGATGAATTATAACACAATGTTATATCCATGCCTAGATTGTAGATTATTATTATTTTCTAAAAGCACTAAATCTAGTAATGAAGGAGGAAAGACAAACATGGCTTGCTTCACACACACTTTTCTGGTAGCAATTTTTGGCTACTGCGAATACTTTGCGTCGTGCGGTTGCCTGTGCAACATTGGAGGCGATATTGAATATTGAGTGGGGTGATTGTGCACTGAATGCTTTGACTTATCTGATTGGATTGCTGAGAAATGCCATGATGCAGCAGGCAGGTTGGCGAAATCTGCTCGTTCACCTTCTCCTGAAACCCCCGGTAGAAATCCTCATTAAACATCTACAGTTGTATATAATTCCTCTCATTGAGACTTTTCATACATTATCTCTATAGCTGGTTCAGGTACTGGGTTGGAGCCTTAGGTGTAGTAGCCGCAGATGTGGAGAGAGTAGTTGGGGACGAGCCAGGAGTCAGCAACAGGAGATCTTATAGGGCAGAACAAATGGAGGAGGTGGGTCGTGTTGTCAAGAGGGAAGCCAGGGGTCAGTATCAGAAGGTCTCAGTGTCACAGTACAAATGGAGGAGGCGGATCGCTTTCTCAGAAGGAAAGCTAGGGTCGGTATCAGAAGGTCTCAGTTGAATAGCAGAGAAGCAGGCAGAAGTGGAGCTTGATCAATGGCTAGTGAGGCAGAATATACACGCAAGGGAGGAGGAAACATGGCCTGGTTTATATAAGAGGCTTACTCAGAAACAGAAGCATGGCTAGGTTTCAGCAAAGGAGCTGTCCATGTCTTGGAGAGAGCTGCTATCTGGAGCGCAGCGATATTCTTGAGGTGCAGGTGACCTGTTCAGAAATTGGATGTAGGGGTAAAGGAGGGATTGGAGTCGAAGATAACCCCAAGGCAGTGGGCGTGCTGTCTGGAAGTTATGGTGGTGCCACACACTGGGATGGAGATGTCAGGATGAGGTCAGTTAGTAGAGGGCGGAAACAGGAGGTCAGTATTTGAGAGTTTCAGTTTAAGGTAGAGAGTGGACATAGGGTTAGAGACAGCGCACATTCGGTTGCATACTGAAGAAACGGTGCTGTAATGTCATGAGAGGAGGTGTATAACTGGGTGTCGTTAGTGTAGAGATGGTACTGACAGCCAAATCTTCTGATGGTCTGTCCTGATGGTAGTGGCTGTGTTAATGGAAAAAAAGAGGGGGCCGAGGACTGAGCCCTGGGGGACCCCAACAGCAAGGGAGGAGGATCAGTAGGGAATAGTTGCCCCTCGATTTTAGCCGTTAGGAGGTTGTTTGATACTTTAGTCAGAGCGGTTTCTGTCGAGTGTAGAGGATGGCAGCCAGACTGCAGGGGGTCAAGCAGAGATTTTTCTGATAGATAGCTTTTAAGGCGGGAGTAAATTAGGCGTTCTAATAATTTGGAGATGAAGGGGAGATTTGAGATGATTCGGTAGTTGGCAGCATCAGTCGAGTCAAGAGTCGATTTCTTTAGCAGTTGGGATATGATAGTCTATTTGAATTAGGAGGGGGAGATGCCAGAGTTTTGGGTGTGAACGGTCTGAAGGTCCTGTACGTATGGTAGGTTGGTGGGTCTGGCGAGATTCTAGGCAGCTTGACAGAGAAAGAGAGGAGGTTATGGTCCGAGAGCGGGAGAGGGGAGTTAGGGAAGTGGCAAGCAGAGCAGAGATGGAGGAAGACTAGATCAAGAGTATTGCCATCTCTGTGAGTGGAAGAGGCTGTGAGTTGTGAGAGACCAAGGAAGGAGGTCTACATTTGCTGTAATTGAGCCTCTAGAACATGCAAACTCGTAGGCTGTCGAATTTGGCATCCCAGATGGTCCAGTACATGTTCTATTGGCGATAAATCAGGCAACTGGGCAGCCATGGAAGTGTGACAGTGTTGTGGAGACATTCCTAGAAACCCTAGTTGTGTGCGGCCAACTATTATCCTGTTGGAGGCCGCCATGAGAGACAACACATGTGCCTGCAGGATGTCCTGAACATATCGCTGAGCTGTCATTGTCCCTCGTACCACTACTAGCGGTAGCCGACTGTTATGCAGTGGCCCCCAGATCATGACACCCGCAGTGGGGGCGGTGTACCGCTCCACAGCAAAGGCAGGATTGCGGTGCTCACCCCCAGGTTTCCAAACACGAACACAGCCGCCATCAATGCCCAAACTAAACCGGGATTAATCGCTGAAGACAACTGGAATCCACTTCGAAGCATCCAATTTAATCGTGCATAACACCACTGCAAATGGTGATGGTGGGTGTCAAAGGCAGTACACATCATGGGCGCCATGAGACCAAAGGTCCTTCAGCCAATCACCTGGAAATGGATACAACAGATCAGGGGTCTAACGATGGTGTCACCTGTTTCTGGATGGCGGACAACGAAACACTTTGAACTGCTCATACTCATCGAACGCTCATATGATGCCGTCTACTGGTGGTCTGACGGGGGGGGGGGGGGGGTCCTGAGCCCGGTCACCTTGTGTGCCCTCACACATCCACTGGTCCCAACACCTCCTAACAGTCTGGTCAGAACGGTCCAGGTGTCAGCAATTTCTTAATATGACCATTCAGCTTCTTACATCCAAAGAAAAACCTTCTGTGTGTCTTAGAGGCGTCTAGTGGTCAACAAGCTCTGAAGGCAAACAGAAGCCTTTCTGTTATTTTTCAAACCCCATTGAAATCACTTGGGTAATAAATCATTTTTTCTCGTGTTATTACACTTTCTCCCCTCTAAAAACGGAAACCGTGAACTGACCGTCACGCAGGTGTGAGCGCGGCCTTAGGGCGCCCACCCACTGGCGTTTGCGATTTTCGTGCGTGAAGAACGCCGCGTTTTCCCCGCATTTTCCGTGCATTTTCGCGGCGTTTTCGCGGCTTTTCCATTAATTTCCATTGACTTTCATGGGTGCATTAGGAGAAAAATAAGGACACATATGCAACTGACAGTTCCTATGTTAAAAAACGCAACGCAACGCAAAACAAAACGCCAGTGGGTGGGAGTACATTCAATTCTAATTGCTCTTGAGAAAAAACGCAAAACGCAAAGAAAAAAAAATCGCCAGTGGGTGGGCGCCCTAATTCTGTAATCCCTGTGCCTCGTGTTTTGTATGTGGGATATATGTGTTTGTCAGAACTTCCAAGTCATTTCATGTTTCAGAATCTCAAACATTTTGATCTTAATGTAACAAATACATCAACAGTAGTTTCAGGCTTCCCTCACACAGGCGTTGCGGTAAGCGCTACGATTTATATTGCGGGGCTTTGCAGCATTTTATTTTTGTTTTGATGAGGAGTGCGAAACGCTCAAAAATAGAACAAACCCTGCTGGAAAATCACAGCGCTAAAAATCACTGTAATCGAGCGGCTGTCTGAGCGGTCCAGTTGAAAACAATGGGAGCGCTATACCGCGATGCTGAAAGTGCCGCTCTAGTCGTGGTAAAACACGTCTGTATGAGGGAGACCGTAGGCAGGTGTGAAAAATGCTGCAAAGTGAGAATGCTTTCAGAAAGAGAAGAAGTGTTCTCAGTTTCATCAAAAACCAAAATGCAAAGTGAGTGAAGAGAGGAATCTAAATCAGTATTTGGTGTGACCGCCCTTTACCTTCACAACAGCATCAGCTCTTCTAGGAACGCTTGCACACAGTTTTTGAAAGAGCTCGGCAGGGAGGTTGTTCCAGACATCTTGGAGAGCTAAGTACAGATCTTCTGTGGATGTCGGTTTGTGAAACCATTGGTCACGTTTTGCGGGCGTGATTTTAATCGCTTAGTAAGGTTGGACTTGATGGATATTTGTCTGTTTTCAACCTGCATAAACCAAGTAGCTGAAGAGTTTGTGCCTGCTGCTGCTGACGTCTCCTGATGCCCACCACCGATGACGGTTGTCCCACCAGACCCCTTGTTCCCCGTCTTCCAGTAGTCAGGCCATATTCAGCGTCAGAAACATCCAACACGGACTTCAATGGAAATCCATGGCATAAATCTGCATGTTAACGGTAGATCTCTGACATGGATCTGGATTAGAGCTGCCGTAGGTACGCACACCAACTACTTGCATTCAGTCTGTATGTGGATACACCGCTGCGGAATCCACAACAACAAGGGACATGTCACTTCTCTTCTTTCCATGAAGCCTTTGGGCCATGTGCTGTCTGTGGTAAATCCCGGGCAGCACATGACCCCATTATAGCCTATGGGTCTATGCAGATTAACGAGGACCGCTAACTCATCGCATGCTCTATTCCTGTCCGTATCACGCTGATGCATGGCTATGTGCTATATCCAAGTGAGTCCGACAGCACATGGACAAGTGTCTGCGTGTTGTCCGATGCAAGGTAAACCCCAATCACTCGGGCGCAACTTGCACACACGGTAGGTGTGCACACGGAGTAATGCAGATTCCACCATGTGAACACGGCCTAATGGGTACAAGTAGTAATCTTGTATATACTCTATGCAGCACTAGTTACAGGAGGTCCAACCATGTGAACACGGCCTAATGGGTACAAGTAGTAATCTTGTATATACTGTATGCAGCACTAGTTACAGGAGGTCCAACCATGTGAACACAGCCTAATGGGTACAAGTAGTAATGCTGTATATACTCCATGCAGCACTAGTTACAGGAGGTCCAACCATGTGAACACAGCCTAATGGCTACAAGTAGTAATCTTGTATATACTCTATGCAGCACTAGTTACAGGAGGTCCAACCATGTGAACACGGCCTAATGGGTACAAGTAGTAATCTTGTATATACTCCATGCAGCACTAGTTACAGGAGGTCCAACCATGTGAACACGGCCTAATGGGTACAAGTAGTAATCTTGTATATACTGTATGCAGCACTAGTTACAGGAGGTCCAACCATGTGAACACGGCCTAATGGGTACAAGTAGTAATGCTGTATATACTCCATGCAGCACTAGTTACAGGAGGTCCAACCATGTGAACACGGCCTAATGGGTACAAGTAGTAATCTATTTATATAAAGCTGAAAGCCCTCACTGACTCACTGACTCACTGACTGATTGACTGACTCGCCAAAAGTTCTCCAACTTCCCGATATCGTAGAAACATGAATTTTGGCACGAGCATAGATTATCTCCAAAATAGGAAAAGTAATTGGGTCCCAACTCGATTATTCAATTCTAGCGCAAAAGAATTGGCGTCGAAATTTTACGTACATAATCTAAATCTGTCACTTCCCAATGTCATAGAAACTTAAAATTTGGCACGGGCATTGATTATGACATAAATAGGAAAAGCTAATGGGTCCCAACTCGATTATTCAATTCTAGCGCAAAAGAATTGGCTTCAAAATTTTTCGTGCGGAATGTAATTTTTTCACTTTACGGTGTCATAGAAATGGGAAATTTGGCACGAGCATTGATTATGTCATAAACAGGAAAAGCTAATGGGTCCCAACACCATTATTCAATTCTTTGCGCAAAAGAATTAGCGTCCACGTTTTACGTAGATAATGAAAATCTCTCACTTCCCAATGTCATAAAAACATGAAATTTGACACAAGCATTGATTGTGTCATAAATATGAAAAGTTAATGGGTCCCAACTCGATTAGTCAATTCTAAGCGCAAAAGAATTAGTGTCCAAATTTTATGTACGTAATCTAATTCTCTCACTTCCTGATGACATTTTATATAAAGGAAACGTCGCATGGTTTCCTCCACGTGGTGTTTCCTGGGTAACGCAGAGAACTATGCAAAATGGTGAACATATGTTTTTCTTCAGTATCTCTAAAGTAACCACGACTTCATAAGATTTTCCGTGTGAACACCAGATAAACACCAGTACCAAATTAACTCGGGCAAAGCCGGGTATATCAGCTAGTCTTGTATATACTCTATGCAGCACTAGTTACAGGAGGTCCAACCATGTGAACACGGCCTAATGGGTACAAGTAGTAATCTTGTATATACTCTATGCAGCACTAGTTACAGGAGGTCCAACTATGTGAACACGGCCTAATGGGTACAAGTAGTAATCTTGTATATACTCTAAGCAGCACTAGTTACAGGAGGTCATGTGAAAGACCTGTGGATGTGAGGCATTTTCATGTGGCAGCAGCGCCAGTCCCATTGAAAGCAGTGGGAGAACTCTGGGAGATTCTCTGTGACAGCAGCAGCAGGGGATTCCTTCATCCCCGCAGGGAATCGCTTCACCCCAGTCAGGGCTGAAGGGATTTCCCAACCACATCTTAAGGGATTCCCCGAGAGGATGAAGGAATCTCCTGCCGCTGCTGTAATGGAGGATGACCGAGTTCTCCCATTGCTTTAAATAAGCAATGGGCGATATCGCAGCCAGATAGAACATGCTGCGATCTGTTTCTCACATAGCACCGTGCTGCCATGTGGGATAATATCTCTCATGTGTATGAACCTATTAAAATGAATGGGATTCATGTTTGTGCGTCTCGCAACGCAGAAATCTCACCCGATCTTATCAGCCGTGTGAAACTGGCCTTATTCTTTAGTTGCGGGTTTTTAACTAATTGCAACCTCCGTCCCCCGGAGACTGAACCTAGCTATCGGGTTGTTCAATATAAAGTTGTCTTCAGGTCCTTTTAGACGAGCCGATTATATTATTGTTCGACCGGGCGAATGGCGTCACCGCGGCCTCGTTCACTTGTGCTCTCTGTTTAGACAGGCAGATCCATTGTTGAATCATTCAGTCTGTAAAAACGGAACAATAAGTGAAGGAGCCGATGGTGGCGTATATGCCTGCAGAAAATGAATGAAACGCGAATGAATATCGTTTGTCGTCCAGTCGTTGGCTCGCTTTTAGACTGAACGATTTTTATTCACTTTCGCTTGTTTGAACGATAATCGCTCCGCCTGTAGGCACCTTTAGGCCTCATGTCCACGGGGAAAATCAGGCCCGCTACGGATTCTCCATGGAGAATCTGCAGCGGGTCCCTCCTGCCCCGCGGACATGAGCGCTGAAAATCAGAATAAATCAGAATTAACTCACCTCCCGCACGCTCCGGATACTTCCTTCGCCGCGGCGTCATCTTCTCTGCGTCGCGGCCGGATCTTCTTTCTTCGGCCCGGCGGATGCGCAGGATGACGTCGGTGACGTGCCGCGCGCATGCGCCGTCCCGAAGCAAAATGATCCGGCCGCGACTGAGAGAAGATGACGCGGCGGCGAAGAGAAGAAACGGAGCGGGTGAGTAAAATCTGATTTTTGTCTCCCGCGGATCCGGACGGCTTCCATAGGCTTCAATAGAAGCCCGCGGGAGCCGTCCCCGCGGGAGACCTGCATGAAAATGGAGCATGGTCCAGATTTTTTCATGCTTCATTTTTTTTTAAATCCCTTTTATTGACGATCCGCGGGTATTTATCTACCCGCAGGTGGTCAATGCATCCCTATGGGACGCGGATCCGCGGGCAGGAGAAGAGTTAAAATCCGCTGCGGATTTTAATTCTTCTTTTGCCCGTGGACATGAGCCCTTAGGGAACTGGGCTGTCATTATTCCGACTACCTGGAGAGGGATGCCCTGCCTGGGGGGCTCATACATTTGGCCCCAGCATGGCCGGTAGGCTGCAGCCGCCTGAGGGAAGAGAGGAAGACCTTCAGCTGACGCCAGGCCCGGGAGCGATGGCCAACATAATGACCATATTTGCGCATGCTTTTGCGTACCTAAAGCAAAGGTGTAATAGAACGTCAATGTATTTACTCCGATGAGTGCGTTTTGCACGAGGATTTTGCGTACTTGGACAAAAGTAGGAACTGTCGTATTTTCCTGTGGTTTGTGCAGCAAAGTCCCCCAGAGAAGTCTATGGGAGGAGCGCAAATACGCAAGAGGGAGCGTGAAACACTGCGCAAAACACGGGGAATACAACACATCTGGAGCTTATAAAGCTAAATGTTTTCTTAATCCACGGAGGGGTGTGTCGTGTGACCTGGCCCTGCGTTCGCACAAAGTACAGAACTACACGCAAACACGAGCGCAAATATACTTAATTCACTATAATGCGCTGCGGCGAGTGTTTTTCTGCATATGGTCGTGTGAAGAAGCTCTAAGGCCGGGCTCACACGGCCAAAAGTGTAAAGCGCAGCGTGGAGCCGGCTGTGACCGTGCATATGGCGGCAAAATCCTACTGCACATGACTGTGTACTCACGCACCCCGCCATGCGCAGCACACCTGTGTCTTTTTATACTCCCCTTAGTGATGATGCGTATACCCCCGCCCGTATGCATGTAATTGTATATACATATACGCGTATATATGCTTGGCAATAGAGAATAATGGGCTCTAACTCACGTATTAATGGTGCTTGTGTATTACGCAGTTCCTTCTGATAAGCGTACAGCAATGTAAGTGATGTTGAGTTACCGCGTATCGCACGGCGTACAGATCCCATGTAATACGCTGTAAACATACGGACGTGTGACTAGCCCTGAGACAGGCTGTGAGGTAACAGCCATCGCAGGACCTTCGGCCACCAGCCATGGCTTCTTCATCTGCCCCAATAGGGCCACCAGCTGCTTCCCTACAGAATGGGGGCCGCTGCCGCAGTGTGTGAACGGCCGTGGGAAGGGGACTGCAGCCGTCTGTCGGGACATGTATTCTGTAGACGGCCCCTGTCGTGACATCCTCCAGGCTGGTGACAGAGCAGAGCCCTCCTCCTCGGCTGCCTCACTCTCCGCCTCAGTGCTACAGTCTCGGACGGAGGACATTACTCCGGTGATGGGAGTCGGGCTGCTGACAGGAGGATGCGGGAAACACGGTAAGCCGGGGGAGACGGGAGGATGAGCTGTGATATATCGTGTATATCCCGACAGACAGACAGACAGACTGCTGTGTGTATATACCGTATGTATGCATGGGGGTCGGGAGGACATGTCAGCCGTACGGCACGGGGGTAACAAGTTGGTCTAGTCAGCATGCAGCCCGGACTAGTTGTTGTACTTGGTTACCAAGGAGCAGGACTGTCAGCCACAACACAAGGCTGCCTGAGGAGAGGAGGCTGCGGAGGAAAGCCCTGCACGAGGGGGTGTGAGGGCTGGCAGAGAGGGGAGGGGAATATGAGGGCTGGCATTGAGGTGAGGGGAGTATGAGGGCTGGAATGGAGGTGAGAGGGGTATGAGGGCTGGCATGGAGGTGAGGGGGGTATGAGGGCTGCCGTGGAGGTGAGGGGGATATGAGGGCTGGCATGGAGGTGAGGTGGGTGTGAGGGATGGCATGGAGGTGAGGGGGTAGGAGGGCTGGCATGGAAGTGAGGGGGGTATGAGGGCTGGCATGGAGGTGAGGGTGTATGAGGGCTGGCATGGAGGTGAGGGGGGTATGAGGGCTCGCATGGAGGTGAGAGGAGTATGAGGGCTGGCATGGAGTTCAGGTGTGTGTGAGGACTGGCATGGAGATGAGAGGGGTATGAAGGTTGGCATGGAGGTGAGGGGCTATGAGGGCTGGCATGGACGTGAGGGGGATATGAGGGCTGGCATGGAGGTGAGGGGGGTATGAGGGCTGCCGTGGAGGTGAGGGGGATATGAGGGCTGGCATGGAGGTGAGGGGGGTGTGAGGGATGGCATGGAGGTGAGGGGATAGGAGGGCTGGCATGGAAGTGAGGGGGGTATGAGGGCTGGCATGGGGATGAGGGTGTATGAGGGCTGGCATGGAGGTGAGGGGGGTATGAGGGCTCGCATGGAGGTGAGAGGAGTATGAGGGCTGGCATGGAGGTGAGGGGGTAGGAGGGCTGGCATGGAGTTCAGGTGTGTGTGAGGACTGGCATGGAGATGAGAGGGGGTATGAAGGCTGGCATGGAGGTGAGGGGGCTATGAGGGCTGGCATGGACGTGAGGGCGATATGAGGGCTGGCATGGAGGTGAGGGGGGTGTGAGGGCTGGCATGGAGCTGAGCGGGTATGATGACTAGCATGGAATTAGATCAACAGTTTAGGGACATGAAGTAATCCTGCCGTATTCCGCCCCTCAGGGTCCTGTAATGTAAGGCTGGGTTCTCACATGCCGGATTCCCGGCGAAAAACTCGCGGTTTGGCTGCAGCGAAAAAACGTGAGATTTCCTCCGGGAAAAATCGCTGCTTCAAAACCCGCGGCACTGTGCCGCAGATTTTGAAGCGGCCTGGCCGGCGAATCCGCGCCGCAGCACCGGCTTTTGCCGGCTTTGCCGCGACGGATTCGCTGTCCCGTGTGGACAAGATTTCTGAGAAATCCGCCCTGTGCGAACCCAGCCTAAGAAAGCCGTTGCGCTGTCCGTGTTTTAATGTCATACGACCCCTTTATGTATGCTGAGTATATGGCCGGGCTCACACAGTGACATTCATACTCGCTGCACCCGCCAATCCCCACGCACACGTAATACACGTCCAGATAGAACATGCTGTGGATTTATTCTCTGCACCAGTAATACACGTGTGAAAACCCGCAGATGTGAGCGATCCAATACAAGTCAATGGGCTAACGACATCACGAGCTGCATATAGGAGAAGTGCGCATGCACAATAATAATACACCCATGTGACACCTGTATGACTTGAAACGCGATAGCGAAGCCCAAGCACTTTTACAACACTGTGGCTATGAATGTTTTGGGGTGAAAGTGAAGAATTCCTATCCTATCCTCTGCCAGGAAGTTAAGTTGACTAAAATACTTCTTTGGTAATTTTTAGAGACATGTTTTCACAATTAATGCTAATCTGACCACTCCATAGTGTTTTTACGTCCTGCCTAAGTGAGCTGTAATTCCCGGGGACGTAAACACATGCTTCCTCTGGGGATTAAAGCCCTGCAGGCTCTGGACATCGCAGTTCCTGGCTGCCAGCTCCCAGAGGTAACCGACAACCTGGAGCTGTCATGGGGGGGCCGCAGGAAGCCCCCTTCCCACAGTTACACGATCGCCAGTATCGCCCGAATAACCCATGATCATAGTATGAGTAGTCAAAAGCACAGAGCTGTCATCGGAAGCTGCTGTATGTGGTTCCCGGTCACTTCATTGCTGTTATCCAATGGATAACAGCGACCATGTAAAAGTTTAAAAAAGGTGTAAAAGAAAACCTCTCCCATCATGGATTATGTCCGTGAGGGGAGATGAGATTACGATCGGCCCTCGGATTTATATGTGGACCTTACCCTGGCTGTTGCGGACGTGCCTGTCGCCAAAATAGCGGGCGCATGCACAAAAGCCGGGATAATATAAAATCCCCCCGCTCTTGGCTACGAAACGTTGCCGAGAGTCTGGAGATGCCACAGGGGGCCGTGGTCCTTGGTCACATGGTCGCTGCTATCCAATGGATAACGGCGATCACGTAAAAGATTTTTAAAAAGTTTCACCTCCCGTCACGGATCTATACTTGTGACTCGGCTTTTTAAGAGATAAAAAGGTTATGGCGGTGAGAAGACGGCAACAGAAAATACTATATTATTAAAGAAGACATTTTATTATTAAAATTAGTAAAGAAAAAAAAACGTATATATATCTGCGGGCTGTACCGAAAGTGCAGAAGTGGTCATAAATTCTTTATTAATTGATGTAGATTGTTCAACTTGCACATGTAGTTGGAGGGACTCTTCCTCTATACGGGGGCTTCAGAATCTTGATCTTCCTTGCAGGTCAGTAATGGATTCCAAACAGAAACAACGTGCTGTCATAGAGTTCTTGATGAAGGAAGGATGACGGCTGTCCGACATCCACAAAAGGCTGCAGAATGACACCATTGACAAGAGGAATGTTCACAGGTGGATGAAGAGGTTTACAGAAGGTGAAACCAGCACTGAAGACAAACCACACAGTGGAAGACCATCAGCTGCGACCACTGACACAAATCGTCAGCGAGTGGATGAGTTGATTCACGGCTGGACTAATGGGTTGAGGCCAAACAGTGACCTCCAGGACTGCCAAGTCTGGTAATATTCCCAACTAGTAATAACACGATTATGTGTTACAAGTACAAGTAAATCAATAATTCATCTGTGCATCAAAATGGATCTATTAGCCCCTTCTCCTATAAACAGTATATAAACAGATTAAAATGGAATGTGTAGGCCCTGTAAGAATGGTAGAGGGTGATGGGGAGAAAGCAAATCTGTTAAAAGGTTTATTCCCCAGTGCATTCACACAAGAAAATAAAATGTTAGATGAAATACAGAGTGATTTTTCTTGGACATAGAGTGACCAAAAAGGCGCAATTGTGGCATTGTGTAATTTCTTTTTTCTGACCGCGTCCACCCTGCAGGATAGATAATGCATAATTTTTTAGATCAGACTTTTACATTAGTGGCGGTACCAAATATATTTGGGGGGGTTTTTTTGCTTGTATTTTTTAATTATAAATACAAGAAAAGTTTTGTTTTTTTAACTTTTAGTATGTTTTTTACAATAAATTTTTTTTTGTCCCCTTAGGGTACTTGAACTTGAGGTTGTTTAATCGACTTTAACATTTGATGGAATACTTATTGCTGTATATGGTATTTTTATCAGCATTCTATTATGACGGGCCACAGGGAGCCCTGAGGGCTTCAAAAGGCCTTGGGCTGCCATGACAAGCGAACAGCACCTCGCAATCTCATCACGAGGGCGCCGTTCGGGACTCTCAATCTCCGATTGGATATTTATAGGGTTAACCATCGGTGTTAGCGCTCACGCTGATCATGGCAGTTGTGGTGAATTATCAGCTGTCAAAAATAGTCGGTATTCACCATCTCTGGAGTAAAATTGGCTCCCAGTCCCGCTCCACACAAACCTTCCCCAGGAGGGCGTATATATACGCCCTTTATGGTGAAGGTGTTCAATTTTAAAACATCTGTCTTCGGTAGACCATCCCTTTTTTTTTAATAGAAATCAATAGTGATCAGCCCTGATCCGGCTGCTCTGATGCCCGGTAATGTCATGTATTTATGGGTTGTGCTGCCAATGCAGAAATTGGTCTTATAGAGCGACACACATACAGAAGGATCCGGAGCCGGGAGCCACCTTCTATGGCATCCACAGGGATTATAGTCAGGGGTTTATGTTTGGTCAATTTCACTTTTGCAGTCTCTTAAAGGGATTGTCCAAGAGTTTAAGAAATAAAGCTAACAGTAAAATGTTATAAAAATAGCAATCATTACACTTCCGTTAAATCACCCAGCGCTCTGGTGCCGATGCTCCTGGGGTCCCAGCCATTCTTTATTCTCCTGGTGCAGTGATGCACTATACTTCTGGTTAACAACCTCAGCCAATCCGAGGCCTCAGTAGACATGTGCCATACATGCTAGCATGACTGCCGAGGCCAGTGATTGGTTGTAGTGGTCACATGGCTGTGGTAGTCACATCGACAAGCCAATTGCTCTACTATCTTTGGCTGTCATGAATGGAGAGGTAGTGCACACGCATGACCACCGGTCCGAACATTCATGGACATGTGAAAGTTCCTAATTTCTTGATCGTTGGGATCCATGCAGTCAGACCCTTGCCAATCAGATGCTTATTCTTTATCCCTAGGACATTCCCTTTAATCATATCTTAGAAGTTACCCATATCTTCCTGCACAGAGGTCTTTAATGTCTTTTACACCCCTTACATGCCCTAACACAGCAGAAGACCGGGATATTGGCGTGTAGAATGACTTTTCCCGGCGCGGATCATACAGCAGCTATATGGACAGTCCCTCTACGGGGATCACTGCTCTCACACCCTCGGTGTATATATATTTGCAGTATTTAATCATCTTAGAGGGCATTAGGCTTGAAATGATTAAACCCATTATACAGCACTTACCTGTTTAGAACGTTTATAGTGTTCTTGCTGATGGTTTTGTTGCCTTTCGTACAAGTCCGGGATTAGAGTATATTAGAAGCATCTTGGATAGTACTAGGTAGCAGTTACGTCTTCGATATATAAAGTACTGGCGCATCGCTCACACGGATGACTATATTTACGGATATTTCACTCTATACAGCGCGGTTGCAGGAAATGCGCTTTCAACAGTAACTGTCTGCTTGGCACAAATAATACTGCATATCCTGGCCTGCCAATCTTTGTCGGAATTGCTAATGAGATTACAGGTTTTAGCATTGCAAGAAAGCATGCAAGTCTCTTCTAAATCCTACCTCTGTGTCTTTTCAGGCAGCTTAAGGACAGGACCCATGAGAAGAGATTGAAAGCGGCAGCGCAGTCGTGAGTGGTCTGCTGTTGTTTTGGTGCCAGTGACTCAAGCATCAGCCGCCTAGTGGGAATAGGAGGTAGAGCATGCTTCAGGAGAGCCGTGCAAGATATTGTGTGACATCTTAAGAGCTAAACTTGGAGTCAACATTCCTATAGCTAAGGATACCCTGAAGAGTCAACATGGCCACCTCACGGCTCGCGAACAGAAGCACCAGGGACATCGCAAATGTGATGCAAAGGTTGCAAGGTAAGTGACCGTCAAATAAACTGACCTTTAGCGCATTATCACTTTAGAATACGCCTCTGCTCTGACAATCGTAGCTGGAGCCGTCCAGGTGTCATGGAAGCCAGAGGCCTTTTTTTCATGCACCCACAGAAAATAGTGGGCATTCTTGAACAAAATCACTCAAAATAGAACCTGCTGCAATATTTTTAATCTTTACCATTGGTACGAGCAAAAAAAATTCACAGGAGCGTATATCGGCCGCCGTTTTCACGGCCGGCGATATACACTACCATTTGAGCTTTCTTCTTCTTTTCCTCCCTCTCAACAGCTCTCTACATCTCTACTCCCTTCTGACTGTTTGCAATGGGAGGGGTGAGACGGAGGTGGAGCTAAGCTGCTGCCCCCTCCCCACCTGTTCTCCACAGCCATTGCAAACAGCCGGAGGAGAGGAGAGGCAGTGAGTCGGGGAGGGGGAGGGAAAGTGGAAGACAGCTCAGATGGTAGCATATATCCGCCGGTCGTGAAAACGACGTCATGGCTATCATAGATAGTAAACAAAAATTATTTTAAAAATTGGTAAAAGAACAAAACAATACAATAAAATTATACACGTAAAAAAGAAAATGACCCAAAGCCGACACCAACCCAAACCGTCATCGTATGCATCCTGTAATCCGAAGCTATACAAAAAATATATATCTAAACATCCAAAACAAAATGAGGAACCCATTCCTGTACTTTATTTAAGCGTAAATATACTAAGAAAAAAACAGGTATAAATTTCAAAAAATCATTTTTTTTAGATTTTTACCGCCAATAAAACAAAAAAAAAATAGAAAAAAAAGGCATTGAAAAAAGATATAAAAATAGCCCTGTATGTCAGGGGAAAAATTATGTTGGTAGCTGAAGGAAAAACAATAGGGCAGTAAAACCAGCACATGGGTAAATTCCTTAAAAAGTGTCCAGTCCCTAAGGTGCATAACAGCCTGTTCCTTAAAGGGTTTTACTAATTAAAACCCGGTAATAGCACATTTTATTTTTGTAATCTGTTTTTATTTTCCGATTTGTAGATTTTTCTTCAATTCTATTATCAGTGCATGACTATGGGAGTGCCCATTCTGCATTCAACAGCATTTAGAGATACTCTTTACAGCAGCCTCATGGATCATTTACACAACGGACAGAAGGGGACTCATTGCTTCTATGGGAGACTGTTCTAGACATGTGCTTTGATATGTTCAAAGGTAATTTCGCAGGGAGGGGGAAGAGGTGAGCTGTGACCATTACCTATTTTAAATGGTACACCCTGTTTTATCTACATGTATTGTAGGTGTTACCTTTCATTGCAATCCTGCCTGTGATAATAGTGACTGCTGAAAAGTTTTCCGTACAGAACAGGAAAAATTGGGCTGATGATCAGTATGAAAATATAGGATTTTAGGGATTTTTAAAAAAAATACAATTAGTGACCAATTCTTTTCTTTTTTAAAGGTCACCAAAAAATCTTATGCTTCTTAAAATTCTAAACATTCTCATTAGTCATTGTGTCCCCTGTATCAGCCCCAGCAGTAATAGTATTACTATTGAGGCCTCTGTGCGGGTCACTGTTATTACTGAGGCCACTGTGGGGAGTCACTATTATCACTGAGACCAATACAGGGGACAGTATTACTACTGAGGCCACTGAGGGTCACTATTATTACTGAGGCCAATAGAGGGGACAGTATTACTTCTGAGGCCACTGAGGGTCACTGTTATTACTAAGCGCGACAGTAGAGGGGACAGTATTACTACTCAGGCCTCTGTGGAGGTCACTATTACTACTGATGTCAATATAGTGGACAGTATTACTACTGAGGCCACTGTGCGGGTTACCGTTACTGCTGAGGCCAATTTATATATATATACCGTGTTTCCCCGATAGTAAGACACCCCCGATTGTAAGACGTATCGGGGGTGTCAGGGGGGTCGGCCAATGTAAGCCGTACCCCGAAAGTAAGACATACCGTAGAAAAAAAAAATCATTACTCACCTCCCCCGGCGTTCCGTCGCGCTCCGGCAGGATGTCGCTCGCTCCTCGTCCCCGGCGCAGCATTGCTTTCTGAATGCGGGGGCTTGAAATCCCCGCCTCCAGAAAGCTAATACACACGCCGTCAGCCAGTTACAGAATGGCTGTGATTGGCTGAAGGCGCACGTGGCTTCAGCCAATCACACTATTCAATGACATCATTGAATGGCTGTGATTGGCTGAAGGCGCACGTGGCTTCAGCCAATCACACCCATTCAATGATGTCATTGAATAGTGTGATTGGCTGAAGCCACGTGCGCCTTCAGCCAATCACAGCCATTCAATGCTGTCATTGAATGGCTGTAACTGGCTGACGGCTTGTGTATTAGCTTTCTGGAGGCGGGGATTTCAAGCCCCGCATTCAGAAAGCAATGCTGCGCCGGGGACGAGGAGCGAGCGACATCCTGCCGGAGCGCGACAGAACGCCGGGGGAGGTGAGTAATGATTTTTTTTTATTCTAAGACATACCCCGAAAGTAAGACATAGTCTGGCTTTTGGGAATAAAAACAAAGTAAGACACTGTCTTACTTTCGGGGAAACACGGTATATATATATATATATATATATATATAACATTATTACTACTGAAGCCACTGCGGGGGTCACTATTATTACTGGGGCTGATATAAGGGACACTATTACTACTGAGGCTGATGTAGCGGACACTTTTACTACTGACGCCACTATGAGGGTCACTATTACCACTGAGGCCAACACAGGGGACAGTATTACTACTCAGGCCTCTGTGGGGGTCACTATTACTACTGATGTCGATACAGAGGACAGTATTACTAATGAGGCCACTGTGGAGGCTACTGTTACTGCTGGGGCCAATAAAGGTGACATTATTGCTACTGAAGCCACTGTGGAGGTCACTATTACTCCTGGGGCTGATATAGGGGACAATATTACTACTGAGGCCATTGTGGAGGACAATATTACTACTGAGGCCATTGTGGGGGACAATATTACTACTGGGGCTGATATAGGGCAAGCACTATTACTATTGATGCCACTTTGCAGAATACCTTAAGCTGACTTAGGTTATGTTTATACTTGGCGGAAATGCTGTGGAATGTGGCAAATTATGCAGCATTCCCGCTTCCAGATACGGCCATTTAAAGCTGTTTTATTTCTCTTCAGCGCCGTAGAAATATGGCGCTGCATTAGAAGTCCGTCGCAGGTCTCTTCTGCCAGAGGGAGCAGGTGCTCAGCTGTCAGATAATGGCTGAGCATTTGTTCTAACAGTGGGGACTGAAGATACCTTTTGTTACACGCTATTTAACTCTTTGCACGTTGCAGTGTAACCGCGGAATATAAGAAGCAGAAAAAGGAAGGGGGCTCCCTCTGTCACCCATTGGACCCCCGTAATGTGATTACGAGGTCTCAGTGGGTTGCTATGGAACCCAGAAGCTTGGATGTAGCTCTGTGGCCGAGGAGGCTCAGCCTCTACTAACCTCATAGGCTTTCTAATGCACTACTATACTGGAGTGCAGGAATTACCTATATTGACACCGGCATGCGTCTGTCATGTTGTGCTACTGGGACCTGTAGTGCTACGGGTTTCCAGCAGCACGTTTCCAGAAGTGTGGGATGATTGAGCTGGCTGGGTGTATATTGCTCCAGCTAGCCAACCTCCATCGGTCTGTTGCACATATATACCAGCCCCTCTTACTAGAGGGTTCTAGTCATTTGTCATTTATATCATTCCCTCTCAGAACTGTGGAGCTTGGCATCATGCATGTTCTGCTTTGGTGTTATTGCACACATGAGGTTCTGGGTAGGATTCCCTTGTCTCTTTGTTTGTGTGAACAGTGACATGTTCAAAGTCTGTATGTAGGTGTTTACACATTAGGTGTGAATTTTCCAGTTCAGTGTGTGTTCCTGCCTGTCACCATATAGACAACGTGGTTTTGTGGGCTTACGTATTCTGGCCAAAATACAATCCCTTGTGTGTACTAACTTGTTAGATATTTCCATCTGTCTGGGTGTTGTAGTACATTGGTGAGTATTTTGGCGCTTATCGTTCAGTGTACGTGCATGCACCGACATTTATGAATTACTGCATATTTACTGTGAATGGAGGCGCGTGGGCCGGAAAGATCCCCAGCTGCCTACACCTCCATTCACTGAGCGATGATCAGGCCTCATGCAGAGTGCTGGGTCGGATTCCGCTGCGGGAATTCTCACAGTGGGATGCGAGCCGTGCTCCTGCAGTGACCCTCACGTCTTACTTCCTCCAGTGTCTACTCCGCTCTGCTGTGTGCCGTCTGCCGACAGCATGGGTGGGTGCCAGGAAGCCAACGGCGGTACATAAATATATCCCATTGCATTGCCCATCACAGCTGAGGTAATGTCATGTTTAAAGGGGTTGTCCCACGCTGAAACGGTTTTGTTTTTTTTCAACCCCCCCCCCCCCCCGTTCGGCGCGAGACAACCCCGATGCAGGGGTTAAAAAAGAACACCGGACAGCGCTTACCTGAATCCCCGCGCTCCGGTGACTTCTTACTTACCTGCTGAAGATGGCCGCCGGGATCTTCTCCCTCGGTGGACCGCAGGGCTTCTGTGCGGTCCATTGCCGATTCCAGCCTCCTGATTGGCTGGAATCGGCACGTGACGGGGCGGAGCTACATGGAGCCCCATTGATAAAAGAAGAAGACCCGGACTGCGCAAGCGCGTCTAATTTGGCCATTAGACGCCGAAAATTAGGCGGCTCCATGGAAACGAGGACGCTAGCAACGGAGCAGGTAAGTGAAAAATTTCTTATAACTTCTGTATGGCTCATAATTAATGCACAATGTACATTACAAAGTGCATTAATATGGCCATACAGAAGTGTATAGACCCACTTGCTTTCGCGGGACAACCCCTTTAATGCAGGTGGGTTTCGGCCCACACTGCATGCCCCAGTCAGACTAGGGTTCTTTAGAAGTGGACACATGCAGTTACAACTCCGTGTGCAATATCCCATTGCAGTGCCCAGCAGAGCTGATGTAACGTCAGCTTTAATGCAGGTGGGCAAAAAATTAATTGGATTATACTGTAGGCGAGGGACCCAAAAAATTGGTGTACCAACAGTACTAATGTACGTCAGAAAAATTGCCCATGCCCAACCAAGAGGGAAGGTGAAACCCATTAATAGCTTTGGTTAATGTGGCTTAATTTGTAACTAGGCCTGGAGGCAGCCCAGTTAAAATAAAAATTGGTTCAGGTGCAAGTTTCAACGCTTTAATGAGCATTGAAACGTATAAAAATTGCTTACAAAAATTATATGACTGAGCCTTGTGGGCCTAAGAAAAATTGCCCGTTCGGCGTGATTACGTCAGGTTTCAGGAGGAGGAGGATGAATATTATACACAGATTGATGAAGCAGAAATGTCCCCGTTTTGGATGGTGAGAGAGAACGATGCTTCCATCCACGGGTGCAGCCAACGTATTGCTTAGGTATCGCTGCTGTCCGCTGGTGGAGAAGAGAAGTCTGGGGAAATCCAGGCTTTGTTCATCTTGATGAGTGTAAGCCTGTCGGCACTGTCGGTTGACAGGTGGGTACGCTTATCCGTGATGATTCCCCCAGCCACACTAAACACACTCTCTGACAAGACGCTAGCCGCAGGACAAGCAAGCACCTCCAGGGCATACAGCGCGAGTTCAGGCCACGTGTCCAGCTTCGACACCCAGTAGTTGTAGGGGGCAGAGGCGTCACCGAGGACGGTGCTGCAATCGGCTACGTACTCCCTCACCATCCTTTTACAGTGCTCCCGCCAACTCAGCCTTGACTGGGGACCGGTGACACAGTCTTGCTGGGGAGCCATAAAGCTGGCAAAGGCCTTGGAGAATGTTCCCCTGCCTGCGCTGTACATGCTGCCTGATCTCTGCGCCTCCCCTGCTACCTGGCCCTCGGAACTGCGCCTTCTGCCACTAGCGCTGTCGGATGGGAAGTTTACCATCAGTTTGTCCACCAGCGCCCTGTGGTATAGCATCATTCTCGAACCCCTTTCCTCTTCGGGAATGAGAGTGCAAAGGCTCTCCTTATACCGTGGATCGAGCAGTGTGTACACCCAGTAATCCGTAGTGGCCAGAATGCGTGTAACGCGAGGGTCATGAGAAAGGCATCCTAACATGAAGTCAGCCATGTGTGCCAGGGTACCTGTACGCAACACATGGCTGTCTTCACTAGGAAGATCACTTTCAGGATCCTCCTCCTCCTCCTCCTCAGGCCATACACGCTGAAAGGATGACAGGCAAGCAGCATGGGTACCGTCAGCAGTGGGCTAAGCTGTCTCTTCCCCCTCCTCCTCATCCTCCTCATGCTCCTCCTCCTCCTCCTGAACGCGCTGAGATATAGACAGGAGGGTGCTCTGACTATCCAGCGACATACTGTCTTCCCCCGACTCTGTTTCCGAGCGCAAAGCGTCTGCCTTTATGCTTTGCAGGGAACTTCTCAAGATGCATAGCAGAAGAATGGTGACGCTAATGATTGCAGCATCGCCGCTCACCATCTGGGTAGACTCCTCAAACTTTCCAAGGACCTGGCAGATGGCTGCCAACCAGGCCCACTCTTCTGTAAATAATTGAGGAGGCTGACTCCCACTGCGCCGCGCAAGTTGGAGTTGGTATTCCACTATAGCTCTACGCTGCTCATAGAGTCTGGCCAACATGTGGAGCGTAGAGTTCCACTGTGTGGGCACGTCGCACAGCAGTTGGTGCACTGGCAGATTAAACCGATGTTGCAGGGTCCGCAGGGTGGCAGCGTGCATGTGTGATTTGCGGAAATGTGCGCAGAGCTGGCGCACCTTTCTGAGCAGGTATGACAAGTGGGGGTAGCTTTTCAGAAAGCGCTGAACCACCAAATTAAACACATGGGCCAGGCATGGCACGTGTGTGAGGCTGCCGAGCTGCAGAGCCGCCACCAGCTTACGGCCGTTGTCACACACGACCATGCCCGGTTGGAGGCTCAGCGGCGCAAGCCAGCGGTCGGTCTGCTCTGTCAGACCCTGCAGCAGTTCGTGGGCCGTGTGCCTCTTCTCTCCTAAGCTGAGTAGTTTCAGCACGGCCTGCTGACGCTTGCCCACCGCTGTGCTGCCACGCCGCGTGACACCGACTGCTGGCGACGTGCTGCTGCTGACACATCTTGATTGCGAGACAGAGGTTGCGTAGGAGGAGGAGGAGGGTGGTTTAGTGGAGGAAGCATACACCCCCGCAGATACCACCACCGAGCTGGGGCACGCAATTCGGGGGGTGGGTAGGACGTGAGCGGTCCCAGGCTCTGACTCTGTCCCAGCCTCCACTAAATTCACCCAATGTGCCGTCAGGGAGATATAGTGGCCCTGCCCGCCTGTGCTTGTCCACGTGTCTGTTGATAAGTGGACCTTGGCAGTAACCGCGTTGGTGAGGGCGCGTACAATGTTGCGGGAGACGTGGTCGTGCAGGCCTGGGACGGCACATCGGGAAAAGTAGTGGCGACTGGGAACCGAGTAGCGCGGGGCCGCCGCCACCATCATGCTTTTGAAAGCCTCTGTTTCCACAAGCCTATACGGCAGCATCTCTAGGCTGATCAATTTTGCAATGTGCACGTTTAACGCTTGAGCGTGCGTGTGCGTGGCGTCGTACTTGCGCTTGCGCTCAAACTGTGACGCTAGTGACGTCTGGACGCTACGCTGAGAGACATTGCTGGATGGGGCCAAGGACAGCGGAGGTGAGGGTGTGGGTGCAGGCCAGGAGACGGTAGTGCCTGTGTCCTGAGAGGGGGGTTGGATCTCAGTGGCAGGTTGGGGCACAGGCGGAGAGGTTGGATCCTGGAGCCGTGCGGACATCAGTCATGACTGCAAATTCTGTCAAGGCAAAAGAAGGCATTACTGGTACCATGTACAACACATACTGAGGGGGTAATGCCAACCTGGCACCAGTGCAGGGCAGTCACCATTTTCTGAACTGAACAATTACTTATGAGAATGCAGTCAGATTTTCTTTTGATGATCACAAGATTCATTGCGAGTTGCCGTAATCTTACCATGACTGGAGAAAACACAGCTACACCCTACTGGCACAGCTACACCCTACTGGCTCTGCTACATCCTTAGGTCTCTAGGAGTTTATAAACTTTTGGGCATAACACTTACCAGAGGATTGCACATGTGAAGGGATCTCTGCCTAAGGGCTTATTTAGACAACCGTATATATAATGTATACGGTGTCCTTGTCTGCAGGGGGGGTGAGGATGGAAGAGCCAGGAGCAGGAACTGAGCTCCTGCCCCCTCTCCGCCCCTTGCCACTATTTGCAATAGGAGAGGGCGAGACAGGGGCGCAGCTAAGTCCCGTTGCTTAGCTCCGCCCCCGCCCCTCCCATTGCAAATAGTGGTGAGGGGCGGGGAAGTGGTGGGAGCTCAGTTTCTGCTTCTGGCTCTTCCATCCTCGCCACCCTGCAGACAAGGACACCGTATATCGGCTCGGCGTGAAAACCGAGCCGATATAAGGTCGTCTGAAATAGTCCTAAGGGACTCAGTCCCAGGAAATTACAGGCATCTGCGTACTTTTTCACTGTGGGAAATGTGCTCTTTTGTAAATGTGCTCTGATGTGTTTTTCATCTGCTGCACTATGTTTTTTGTATAGTCGAGTCGCTCGGTCTTGTTTCTACTTGGAAGGTTTGGCTTTTTGGCCACAATTCATCCATGAAGATCACTTCTGACCAGACTTCTCTGAACAGTAGATGGGTGTACCTGGGTCTCACTGGTCTCTACTAGTTCTGAGCCGATGGCACTATTGGGTATTTTCCGATTTGGAAGGGAAGTAAGCATGTGTCTTTCATCTACTGCATCAACCTCCCTTAGCCGACCACTGCATCTACAGTCCTCAATGTTGGCCCTTTTTTTTGCCTTTTCAAAAAAAACCTTGAACATGTTAAAACTCCATTTTATTTTGAAATCTTTATTTTGAAAACTGGGAAAATACGGATTCCGAATCTGGCACTCAATGTCCTCCGCTTGTTCCAGCTGCAATCTGACAGGGAAGATGAATCTGTATGGCATCTGGACAGCTCTCTTCCCTCGTAGAACTTCAGGCTGGGGTTGGGGTCCTTCCTCTTCCTCATGACTCTTCCAGGCTGCAAGAAAATGAAACCCAAATGATTTGAATGACCTCATTAAGATTCTCAAGTGCATAACTGCCAGCACCCAGTCTTTGGTGGCCCTGGCGACCCCGCAATATCCAGAGGCCCTGGCGACCCGGTGACATTTAAAGGCCCTGGTGATATAGTTCCCATTCCTTTGTGGTATATTGATAGCTAGAGCTCCCAGTCTTCTGTAGCACATCGGTAACTGGAGCTCCCTGGTGGTTCAGCCATGCGCACAGCACCAGCTCCTACCATAGTTTATTACATACCAATAAGTGGATAATTTCACATACCTGCTTGTTTCTCCATCTGCACCAAAGTATCTTCTGTGGGGGCTCGTCCAGTAGCTTCTCTGCCAGATGACAACCACGAGCCTTCAGTAATCTGCCAAAAACTTTTTCAGGTTATATCACAATACCAAATAAGACGATGCAACCAGAAAATCAGCATTAACATCCTACGTTCTCGATCCATCAGCCCCATACCTTACATGTGGTTGGGAGATCAATTCATTTCCACAATTATTAGTCCACCATAGTAGATACAATACATAGGTGGATACAGTAGTTCCTTTCCTATTCCTATGTATTGTGGACTTGACAGCTGATGACCCCGGTGAAGAGAGCTAAAAGGTGGATCCTATATTTGTCAATGAAATGATTAGCCAATAGCCATGCATTGGCTGTTGGTTGTCCCTCTGTGTCACAGGGAATATATGAACCAGGTGAACACTACAAATTTGCTGGGGAAAAAAAGGTGTCTACCTGAAAAGGAAATCCCCCTTAAAATTTGAAACAAATTGCGCCCCCTAGTCAGAATTAGCCGCCTCCCGGCTTGTCCCAGTTTTTCCTGGCAAGAGACCATCTCTTAGGTATTCCAATCCCCTTGCTGACGTGATTCATTAGTGACCCGGTTCTACATTTCATTTAAAGGCTTTTTCTGAGTCAGGCAAGTGTTTATTTTTTGCGCGGGCAAAAAAAGCGCTTCTAAAATAACCAATGGGTTCCTATAGAAGGGCTCACATCAAAGAATGTAGTTGAGTAAAACGGTTCGCACACCTAACAAAGATAGGACATGCTGCAGGTCACATGCAGCTCTGCGGTGTGCACCAAACATAGGACCTGTCCTATTTTTGGTGTGCTCTGTGCAGGAGTTTCCATTGACCCCTATGGGAGCAGGAGCTTATGCAGGACATTTAAAACCTGCTGTCCAGACGCACATTTTAAATGACTGCTGTAAACTCTCTTTTTGCCAGACACAGCCAATTGCACTGCGGGCATCCTTTTTTTCTTTGCTTTTTGCCACACACAGCCAATCGCACTGCGGGCATCTTTTTTGTTTTTTCTTTTTGCCACACACAGCCAATCGCACTGCGGGCATGTTTTTTTTCTTTTTGCCACACACAGCCAATCGCACCACAGACATCCTTTTTTTTCCACACACAGCCAATCGCACTGCGGGCATCTTTTTTTTTATTTTTGCCACACACAGCCAATCGCACTGCGGGCATGTTTTTTTTTTCTTTTTGCCACACACAGCCAATCGCACTGCGGGCATATTTATTTTTGGCCACACACAGCCAATCGCACTGCGGGCATCTTTTTTTTTTTTTGCTTTTTGCCACACACAGTCAATCGCATCACAGACACCATTTCTTTTCCACACACTGCCAATCGCACTGCGGGCATCTTTTTTTCTTTTTTTCCTTTTTGCCACACACAGCCAATTGCACTGCGGGCATATTCTTTTTTTTCTTTTTGCCACACACAGCAAATCGCACTGCGGGCATCTTTTTTTTCTTTTTGCCACACACAGCCAATCGCACTGCGTGCATGTTTTTTTTTTCCTTTTTGCCACACACAGCCAATCGCACTGTGGGCATCTTTTTTTTTTCTTTTTGCCGCACACAGCCAATCGGACTGCAGGCATCTTTTTTTTGCTTTTTGCTACACACAGTCAATCGCATCACAGACACCCTTTCTTTTCCACACACTGCCAATCGCACTGCGGGCATCTTTTTTTTTTCTTTTTGCCACACACAGCCAATCGCACTCCGGGCATGTTTTTTTTTTTTGCCACACACAGCCAATTGCACTGCGGGCGTCTTTCTTTTTTCTTTTTGCCACACACAGCCAATCGCACTGCGGGCATCTTTTTTTTTTCTTTTTGCCACACACAGCCAATCGCACTGCGGGCATGTTTTTTTTTTTTGCCACACACAGCCAATTGCACTGCGGGCGTCTTTCTTTTTTCTTTTTGCCACACACAGCCAATCGCACTGCGGACATGTATTTTTTTTCTTTTTGCCAGACACAGCCAATTGTACTGCGGGCATCCTTTTTTTCTTTGCTTTTTGCCACACACAGCCAATCACACTGCGGGCATCTTTTTTGTTTTTTCTTTTTGCCACACACAGCCAATCGCACTGCGGGCATGTTTTTTTTCTTTTTGCCACACACAGCCAATCGCACCACAGACATCCTTTTTTTTCCACACACAGCCAATCGCACTGCGGGCATCTTTTTTTTTATTTTTGCCACACACAGCCAATCGCACTGCGGGCATGTTTTTTTTTTCTTTTTGCCACACACAGCCAATCGCACTGCGGGCATATTTATTTTTTGCCACACACAGCCAATCGCACTGCGGGCATTTTTTTTTTTTTTGCTTTTTGCCAGACACAGTCAATCGCATCACAGACACCATTTCTTTTCCACACACTGCCAATCGCACTGCGGGCATCTTTTTTTCCTTTTTGCCACACACAGCCAATTGCAGTGCGGGCATATTCTTTTTTTTCTTTTTGCCACACACACACACACAGTCAATCGCATCACAGACAGCATTTCTTTTCCACACAACGCCAATCGCACTGCGGGCATCTTTTTTTCTTTTTTTCCTTTTTGCCACACACAGCCAATCACACTGCGGGCATGTTTTTTTTTTCTTTTTGCCACACACAGCCAATCGCACTGCGGGCATCTTTTTTTTTTTTTGCTTTTTGCCAAACACAGTCAATCGCATCACAGACACCATTTCTTTTCCACACACTGCCAATCGCACTGCGGGCATCTGTTTTTCTTTTTTTCCTTTTTGCCACACACAGCCAATCGCACTGCTGGCATCTTTTTTTTCTTTTTGCCACACAGCCAATCGCACTGTGGGCATCTTTTTTTTTTTCCTTTTTGCCACACACAGCCAATCGCATCACAGACACCCTTTCTTTTCCACACACTGCCAATCGCACTGCGGGCATCTTTTTTTTTTCCTTTTTGCCACACACAGCCAATCGCACTGCGGGCAGGTTTTTTGTTCTTTTTGCCACACACAGCCAATCGCACCACAGTCATCCTTTTTTTCCCCACAAACAGCCAATCGCACTGCGGGCATATTTATTTTTTGCTTTTTGCCACACACAGCCAATCGCATCACAGACACCCTTTCTTTTCCACACACTGCCAATCGCACTGCGGGCATCTTTTTTTCCTTTTTGCCACACACAGCCAATTGCAGTGCGGGCATATTCTTTTTTTTCTTTTTGCCACACACACACACACAGTCAATCGCATCACAGACAGCATTTCTTTTCCACACAACGCCAATCGCACTGCGGGCATCTTTTTTTCTTTTTTTCCTTTTTGCCACACACAGCCAATCACACTGCGGGCATGTTTTTTTTTTCTTTTTGCCACACACAGCCAATCGCACTGCGGGCATCTTTTTTTTTTTTTGCTTTTTGCCAAACACAGTCAATCGCATCACAGACACCATTTCTTTTCCACACACTGCCAATCGCACTGCGGGCATCTGTTTTTCTTTTTTTCCTTTTTGCCACACACAGCCAATCGCACTGCTGGCATCTTTTTTTTCTTTTTGCCACACAGCCAATCGCACTGTGGGCATCTTTTTTTTTTTCCTTTTTGCCACACACAGCCAATCGCATCACAGACACCCTTTCTTTTCCACACACTGCCAATCGCACTGCGGGCATCTTTTTTTTTTCCTTTTTGCCACACACAGCCAATCGCACTGCGGGCAGGTTTTTTGTTCTTTTTGCCACACACAGCCAATCGCACCACAGTCATCCTTTTTTTCCCCACAAACAGCCAATCGCACTGCGGGCATATTTATTTTTTGCTTTTTGCCACACACAGCCAATCGCATCACAGACACCCTTTCTTTTCCACACACTGCCAATCGCACTGCGGGCATCTTTTTTTTTTTTTTTTTGCCACACACAGCCAATCGCACTGTGGGCATCTTTTTTTTCTCTTTGCCACACACAGCCAATCGCACCACAGACATTATTTGTTTCCACACACAGCTAATCGCACTGTGGGCATCATTTTTTTCCCCCACTCACAGCCAATCGCACTGCGGGTATCTTTTTTTTCTTTTTTCCACACACAGCCAATCGCATCACAGACACCCTTTCTTTTCCACACACTGCCAATCGCACTGCGGGTATCTTTATTTTTATTTTTTTCCTTTTTGCCACACACAGCCAATCGCACTGCGGGCAGGTTTTTTGTTCTTTTTGCCACACACAGCCAATCGCACCACAGTCATCCTTTTTTTCCACAAACAACCAATCGCACTGCGGGCATCTTTTTTTTCTTTTTGCCACACACAGCGAATCGCACCATAGACACTATTTTTTTCACACACAGCCAATCGCACTGCGGGCATTTTTTTTTTCTTTTTGCCACACACAGCCAATCGCACTGCGGGTATCTTTTTTTTTTTGCTTTTTGCCACACACAGTCAAACGCATCAGAGACACCCTCTCTTTTCCACACACTGCCAATCGCACTGCGGGCATCTTTTTTTTCTCTTTGCCACACACAGCCAATCGCACCACAGACAATCTTTGTTTCCACACACAGCCAATCGCACTGCCGGTATCTTTTTTTTCTTTTTGCCACACACAGCCAATCGCACCATAGACACACTTTTTTTTCCACACACAGCCAATTGCAGTGCGGGCATGTTTTTTGTTTTTTTTTTGCCACACACAGCCAATCGCACTGCGGGCATCTTTTTATTTTTTTCTTTTTGCCACACACAGCCAATCGCACTGCGGGCATCTTTATTTTCTTTTTGCCACACACAGCCAATCTCACCATAGACAGCCTTTTTTTGCCACACACAGCCAATCGCACTGCGGGCATGTTTTTTTTTTCTTTTTGCCACACACAGCCAATCGCACTGCGGGCATCTTTTTTTTTTCTTTTTGCCACCCACAGCCAATCGCACTGCGGGCATGTTTTTTTTTTTTCTTTTTGCCACACACAGCCAATCGCACTGTGGGCATCTTTTTTTTTTTTGCTTTTTGCCACACACAGCCAATCGCATCACAGACACCCTTTCTTTTCCACACACTGCCAATCGCACTGCGGGCATCTTTTTTTTTTCCTTTTTGCCACACACAGCCAATCGCACTGCGGGCATCTTTTTTTTTTTTCTTTTTGCCACACACAGCCAATCGCACCATAGACACCCTTTCTTTTCCACACACAACCAATCGCACTGCGAGCGTCTTTCTTTTTTCTTTTTGCCACACACAGCCAATCGCACTGTGGGCATGTATTTTTTTTCTTTTTGCCAGACACAGCCAATTGCACTGCGGGCATCCTTTTTTTCTTTGCTTTTTGCCACACACAGCCAATCACACTGCGGGCATCTTTTTTGTTTTTTCTTTTTGCCACACACAGCCAATCGCACTGCGGGCATGTTTTTTTTCTTTTTGCCACACACAGCCAATCGCACCACAGACATCCTTTTTTTTCCACACACAGCCAATCGCACTGCGGGCATCTTTTTTTTTATTTTTGCCACACACAGCCAATCGCACTGCGGGCATGTTTTTTTTTTCTTTTTGCCACACACAGCCAATCGCACTGCGGGCATATTTATTTTTTGCCACACACAGCCAATCGCACTGCGGGCATCTTTTTTTTTTTTTGCTTTTTGCCACACACAGTCAATCGCATCACAGACACCATTTCTTTTCCACACACTGCCAATCGCAATGCGGGCCTCTTTTTTTTTCCTTTTTGCCACACACAGCCAATCGCACTGCGGGCATCTTTTTTTTCTTTTTGCCACACACAGCCAATCACACCACAGACATCCTTTTTTTTCCACACACAGCCAATCGCACTGCGGGCATCTTTTTTTTTATTTTTGCCACACACAGCCAATCGCACTGCGGGCATGTTTTTTTTTTCTTTTTGCCACACACAGCCAATCGCACTGCGGGCATATTTATTTTTTGCCACACACAGCCAATCGCACTGCGGGCATTTTTTTTTTTTTTGCTTTTTGCCAGACACAGTCAATCGCATCACAGACACCATTTCTTTTCCACACACTGCCAATCGCACTGCGGGCATCTTTTTTTCCTTTTTGCCACACACAGCCAATTGCAGTGCGGGCATATTCTTTTTTTTCTTTTTGCCACACACACACACACAGTCAATCGCATCACAGACAGCATTTCTTTTCCACACAACGCCAATCGCACTGCGGGCATCTTTTTTTCTTTTTTTCCTTTTTGCCACACACAGCCAATCACACTGCGGGCATGTTTTTTTTTTCTTTTTGCCACACACAGCCAATCGCACTGCGGGCATCTTTTTTTTTTTTTGCTTTTTGCCAAACACAGTCAATCGCATCACAGACACCATTTCTTTTCCACACACTGCCAATCGCACTGCGGGCATCTGTTTTTCTTTTTTTCCTTTTTGCCACACACAGCCAATCGCACTGCTGGCATCTTTTTTTTCTTTTTGCCACACAGCCAATCGCACTGTGGGCATCTTTTTTTTTTTCCTTTTTGCCACACACAGCCAATCGCATCACAGACACCCTTTCTTTTCCACACACTGCCAATCGCACTGCGGGCATCTTTTTTTTTTCCTTTTTGCCACACACAGCCAATCGCACTGCGGGCAGGTTTTTTGTTCTTTTTGCCACACACAGCCAATCGCACCACAGTCATCCTTTTTTTCCCCACAAACAGCCAATCGCACTGCGGGCATATTTATTTTTTGCTTTTTGCCACACACAGCCAATCGCATCACAGACACCCTTTCTTTTCCACACACTGCCAATCGCACTGCGGGCATCTTTTTTTCCTTTTTGCCACACACAGCCAATTGCAGTGCGGGCATATTCTTTTTTTTCTTTTTGCCACACACACACACACAGTCAATCGCATCACAGACAGCATTTCTTTTCCACACAACGCCAATCGCACTGCGGGCATCTTTTTTTCTTTTTTTCCTTTTTGCCACACACAGCCAATCACACTGCGGGCATGTTTTTTTTTTCTTTTTGCCACACACAGCCAATCGCACTGCGGGCATCTTTTTTTTTTTTTGCTTTTTGCCAAACACAGTCAATCGCATCACAGACACCATTTCTTTTCCACACACTGCCAATCGCACTGCGGGCATCTGTTTTTCTTTTTTTCCTTTTTGCCACACACAGCCAATCGCACTGCTGGCATCTTTTTTTTCTTTTTGCCACACAGCCAATCGCACTGTGGGCATCTTTTTTTTTTTCCTTTTTGCCACACACAGCCAATCGCATCACAGACACCCTTTCTTTTCCACACACTGCCAATCGCACTGCGGGCATCTTTTTTTTTTCCTTTTTGCCACACACAGCCAATCGCACTGCGGGCAGGTTTTTTGTTCTTTTTGCCACACACAGCCAATCGCACCACAGTCATCCTTTTTTTCCCCACAAACAGCCAATCGCACTGCGGGCATATTTATTTTTTGCTTTTTGCCACACACAGCCAATCGCATCACAGACACCCTTTCTTTTCCACACACTGCCAATCGCACTGCGGGCATCTTTTTTTTTTTTTTTTTGCCACACACAGCCAATCGCACTGTGGGCATCTTTTTTTTCTCTTTGCCACACACAGCCAATCGCACCACAGACATTATTTGTTTCCACACACAGCTAATCGCACTGTGGGCATCATTTTTTTCCCCCACTCACAGCCAATCGCACTGCGGGTATCTTTTTTTTCTTTTTTCCACACACAGCCAATCGCATCACAGACACCCTTTCTTTTCCACACACTGCCAATCGCACTGCGGGTATCTTTATTTTTATTTTTTTCCTTTTTGCCACACACAGCCAATCGCACTGCGGGCAGGTTTTTTGTTCTTTTTGCCACACACAGCCAATCGCACCACAGTCATCCTTTTTTTCCACAAACAACCAATCGCACTGCGGGCATCTTTTTTTTCTTTTTGCCACACACAGCGAATCGCACCATAGACACTATTTTTTTCACACACAGCCAATCGCACTGCGGGCATTTTTTTTTTCTTTTTGCCACACACAGCCAATCGCACTGCGGGTATCTTTTTTTTTTTGCTTTTTGCCACACACAGTCAAACGCATCAGAGACACCCTCTCTTTTCCACACACTGCCAATCGCACTGCGGGCATCTTTTTTTTCTCTTTGCCACACACAGCCAATCGCACCACAGACAATCTTTGTTTCCACACACAGCCAATCGCACTGCCGGTATCTTTTTTTTCTTTTTGCCACACACAGCCAATCGCACCATAGACACACTTTTTTTTCCACACACAGCCAATTGCAGTGCGGGCATGTTTTTTGTTTTTTTTTTGCCACACACAGCCAATCGCACTGCGGGCATCTTTTTATTTTTTTCTTTTTGCCACACACAGCCAATCGCACTGCGGGCATCTTTATTTTCTTTTTGCCACACACAGCCAATCTCACCATAGACAGCCTTTTTTTGCCACACACAGCCAATCGCACTGCGGGCATGTTTTTTTTTTCTTTTTGCCACACACAGCCAATCGCACTGCGGGCATCTTTTTTTTTTCTTTTTGCCACCCACAGCCAATCGCACTGCGGGCATGTTTTTTTTTTTTCTTTTTGCCACACACAGCCAATCGCACTGTGGGCATCTTTTTTTTTTTTGCTTTTTGCCACACACAGCCAATCGCATCACAGACACCCTTTCTTTTCCACACACTGCCAATCGCACTGCGGGCATCTTTTTTTTTTCCTTTTTGCCACACACAGCCAATCGCACTGCGGGCATCTTTTTTTTTTTTCTTTTTGCCACACACAGCCAATCGCACCATAGACACCCTTTCTTTTGCCACACACAACCAATCGCACTGCGAGCGTCTTTCTTTTTTCTTTTTGCCACACACAGCCAATCGCACTGTGGGCATGTATTTTTTTTCTTTTTGCCAGACACAGCCAATTGCACTGCGGGCATCCTTTTTTTCTTTGCTTTTTGCCACACACAGCCAATCGCACTGCGGGCATCTTTTTTGTTTTTTCTTTTTGCCACACACAGCCAATCGCACTGCGGGCATCTTTTTTTTCTTTTTGCCACACACAGCCAATCGCACCACAGACATCCTTTTTTTCCCACACACAGCCAATCGCACTGCGGGCATCTTTTTTTTTATTTTTGCCACACACAGCCAATCGCACTGCGGGCATGTTTTTTTTTTCTTTTTGCCACACACAGCCAATCGCACTGCGGGCATATTTATTTTTTGCCACACACAGCCAATCGCACTGCGGGCATCTTTTTTTGCTTTTTGCCACACACAGTCAATCGTATCACAGACACAATTTCTTTTCCACACACTGCCAATCGCAATGCGGGCATCTTTTTTTTTCCCTTTTTGCCACACACAGCCAATCGCACTGCGGGCATCTTTTTTGTTTTTTCTTTTTGCCACACACAGCCAATCGCACTGCGGGCATCTTTTTTTTCTTTTTGCCACACACAGCCAATCACACCACAGACATCCTTTTTTTCCACACACAGCCAATCGCACTGCGGGCATCTTTTTTTTGCTTTTTGCCACACACAGCCAATCGCACTGCGGGCATATTTATTTTTTGCCACACACAGCCAATCGCACTGCGGGCATCTTTTTTTTTTTTTGCTTTTTGCCACACACAGTCAATCGCATCACAGACACCATTTCTTTTCCACACACTGCCAATCGCACTGCGGGCATCTTTTTTTCTTTTTTTCCTTTTTGCCACACACAGCCAATCGCACTGCGGGCATATTCATTTTTTTCTTTTTGCCACACACAGCCAATCTCACCATAGACAGCCTTTTTTTGCCACACACAGCCAATCGCACTGCGGGCATGTTTTTTTTTTCTTTTTGCCACACACAGCCAATCGCACTGCGGGCATCTTTTTTTTTTCTTTTTGCCACCCACAGCCAATCGCACTGCGGGCATGTTTTTTTTTTTTTCTTTTTGCCACACACAGCCAATCGCACTGCGGGCATTTTTTTTTTCTTTTTGCCACACACAGCCAATCGCACTGCGGGTATCTTTTTTTTTTTGCTTTTTGCCACACACAGTCAAACGCATCACAGACACCCTCTCTTTTCCACACACTGCCAATCGCACTGCGGGCATCTTTTTTTTCTCTTTGCCACACACAGCCAATCGCACCACAGACAATCTTTGTTTCCACACACAGCCAATCGCACTGCCGGTATCTTTTTTTTCTTTTTCCCACACACAGCCAATCGCACCATAGACACACTTTTTTTTCCACACACAGCCAATTGCAGTGCGGGCATGTTTTTTTTTTTTTTTTTGCCACACACAGCCAATCGCACTGCGGGCATCTTTTTATTTTTTTCTTTTTGCCACACACAGCCAATCGCACTGCGGGCATCTTTATTTTCTTTTTGCCACACACAGCCAATCTCACCATAGACAGCCTTTTTTTGCCACACACAGCCAATCGCACTGCGGGCATGTTTTTTTTTTCTTTTTGCCACACACAGCCAATCGCACTGCGGGCATCTTTTTTTTTTCTTTTTGCCACCCACAGCCAATCGCACTGCGGGCATGTTTTTTTTTTTTCTTTTTGCCACACACAGCCAATCGCACTGTGGGCATCTTTTTTTTTTTTGCTTTTTGCCACACACAGCCAATCGCATCACAGACACCCTTTCTTTTCCACACACTGCCAATCGCACTGCGGGCATCTTTTTTTTTTCCTTTTTGCCACACACAGCCAATCGCACTGCGGGCATCTTTTTTTTTTTTCTTTTTGCCACACACAGCCAATCGCACCATAGACACCCTTTCTTTTGCCACACACAACCAATCGCACTGCGAGCGTCTTTCTTTTTTCTTTTTGCCACACACAGCCAATCGCACTGTGGGCATGTATTTTTTTTCTTTTTGCCAGACACAGCCAATTGCACTGCGGGCATCCTTTTTTTCTTTGCTTTTTGCCACACACAGCCAATCGCACTGCGGGCATCTTTTTTGTTTTTTCTTTTTGCCACACACAGCCAATCGCACTGCGGGCATCTTTTTTTTCTTTTTGCCACACACAGCCAATCGCACCACAGACATCCTTTTTTTCCCACACACAGCCAATCGCACTGCGGGCATCTTTTTTTTTATTTTTGCCACACACAGCCAATCGCACTGCGGGCATGTTTTTTTTTTCTTTTTGCCACACACAGCCAATCGCACTGCGGGCATATTTATTTTTTGCCACACACAGCCAATCGCACTGCGGGCATCTTTTTTTGCTTTTTGCCACACACAGTCAATCGTATCACAGACACAATTTCTTTTCCACACACTGCCAATCGCAATGCGGGCATCTTTTTTTTTCCCTTTTTGCCACACACAGCCAATCGCACTGCGGGCATCTTTTTTGTTTTTTCTTTTTGCCACACACAGCCAATCGCACTGCGGGCATCTTTTTTTTCTTTTTGCCACACACAGCCAATCACACCACAGACATCCTTTTTTTCCACACACAGCCAATCGCACTGCGGGCATCTTTTTTTTGCTTTTTGCCACACACAGCCAATCGCACTGCGGGCATATTTATTTTTTGCCACACACAGCCAATCGCACTGCGGGCATCTTTTTTTTTTTTTGCTTTTTGCCACACACAGTCAATCGCATCACAGACACCATTTCTTTTCCACACACTGCCAATCGCACTGCGGGCATCTTTTTTTCTTTTTTTCCTTTTTGCCACACACAGCCAATCGCACTGCGGGCATATTCTTTTTTTTCTTTTTGCCACACACAGCCAATCTCACCATAGACAGCCTTTTTTTGCCACACACAGCCAATCGCACTGCGGGCATGTTTTTTTTTTCTTTTTGCCACACACAGCCAATCGCACTGCGGGCATCTTTTTTTTTTCTTTTTGCCACCCACAGCCAATCGCACTGCGGGCATGTTTTTTTTTTTTTCTTTTTGCCACACACAGCCAATCGCACTGTGGGCATCTTTTTTTTTTTTGCTTTTTGCCACACACAGCCAATCGCATCACAGACACCCTTTCTTTTCCACACACTGCCAATCGCACTGCGGGCATCTTTTTTTTTTCCTTTTTGCCACACACAGCCAATCGCACTGCGGGCATCTTTTTTTTTTTCTTTTTGCCACACACAGCCAATCGCACCATAGACACCCTTTCTTTTGCCACACACAACCAATCGCACTGCGAGCGTCTTTCTTTTTTCTTTTTGCCACACACAGCCAATCGCACTGTGGGCATGTATTTTTTTTCTTTTTGCCAGACACAGCCAATTGCACTGCGGGCATCCTTTTTTTCTTTGCTTTTTGCCACACACAGCCAATCACACTGCGGGCATCTTTTTTGTTTTTTCTTTTTGCCACACACAGCCAATCGCACTGCGGGCATGTTTTTTTTCTTTTTGCCACACACAGCCAATCGCACCACAGACATCCTTTTTTTTCCACACACAGCCAATCGCACTGCGGGCATCTTTTTTTTTATTTTTGCCACACACAGCCAATCGCACTGCGGGCATGTTTTTTTTTTCTTTTTGCCACACACAGCCAATCGCACTGCGGGCATATTTATTTTTTGCCACACACAGCCAATCGCACTGCGGGCATCTTTTTTTTTTTTTGCTTTTTGCCACACACAGTCAATCGCATCACAGACACCATTTCTTTTCCACACACTGCCAATCGCAATGCGGGCCTCTTTTTTTTTCCTTTTTGCCACACACAGCCAATCGCACTGCGGGCATCTTTTTTTTCTTTTTGCCACACACAGCCAATCACACCACAGACATCCTTTTTTTTCCACACACAGCCAATCGCACTGCGGGCATCTTTTTTTTTATTTTTGCCACACACAGCCAATCGCACTGCGGGCATGTTTTTTTTTTCTTTTTGCCACACACAGCCAATCGCACTGCGGGCATATTTATTTTTTGCCACACACAGCCAATCGCACTGCGGGCATTTTTTTTTTTTTTGCTTTTTGCCAGACACAGTCAATCGCATCACAGACACCATTTCTTTTCCACACACTGCCAATCGCACTGCGGGCATCTTTTTTTCCTTTTTGCCACACACAGCCAATTGCAGTGCGGGCATATTCTTTTTTTTCTTTTTGCCACACACACACACACAGTCAATCGCATCACAGACAGCATTTCTTTTCCACACAACGCCAATCGCACTGCGGGCATCTTTTTTTCTTTTTTTCCTTTTTGCCACACACAGCCAATCACACTGCGGGCATGTTTTTTTTTTCTTTTTGCCACACACAGCCAATCGCACTGCGGGCATCTTTTTTTTTTTTTGCTTTTTGCCAAACACAGTCAATCGCATCACAGACACCATTTCTTTTCCACACACTGCCAATCGCACTGCGGGCATCTGTTTTTCTTTTTTTCCTTTTTGCCACACACAGCCAATCGCACTGCTGGCATCTTTTTTTTCTTTTTGCCACACAGCCAATCGCACTGTGGGCATCTTTTTTTTTTTCCTTTTTGCCACACACAGCCAATCGCATCACAGACACCCTTTCTTTTCCACACACTGCCAATCGCACTGCGGGCATCTTTTTTTTTTCCTTTTTGCCACACAAAGCCAATCGCACTGCGGGCAGGTTTTTTGTTCTTTTTGCCACACACAGCCAATCGCACCACAGTCATCCTTTTTTTCCCCACAAACAGCCAATCGCACTGCGGGCATATTTATTTTTTGCTTTTTGCCACACACAGCCAATCGCATCACAGACACCCTTTCTTTTCCACACACTGCCAATCGCACTGCGGGCATCTTTTTTTCCTTTTTGCCACACACAGCCAATTGCAGTGCGGGCATATTCTTTTTTTTCTTTTTGCCACACACACACACACAGTCAATCGCATCACAGACAGCATTTCTTTTCCACACAACGCCAATCGCACTGCGGGCATCTTTTTTTCTTTTTTTCCTTTTTGCCACACACAGCCAATCACACTGCGGGCATGTTTTTTTTTTCTTTTTGCCACACACAGCCAATCGCACTGCGGGCATCTTTTTTTTTTTTTGCTTTTTGCCAAACACAGTCAATCGCATCACAGACACCATTTCTTTTCCACACACTGCCAATCGCACTGCGGGCATCTGTTTTTCTTTTTTTCCTTTTTGCCACACACAGCCAATCGCACTGCTGGCATCTTTTTTTTCTTTTTGCCACACAGCCAATCGCACTGTGGGCATCTTTTTTTTTTTCCTTTTTGCCACACACAGCCAATCGCATCACAGACACCCTTTCTTTTCCACACACTGCCAATCGCACTGCGGGCATCTTTTTTTTTTCCTTTTTGCCACACACAGCCAATCGCACTGCGGGCAGGTTTTTTGTTCTTTTTGCCACACACAGCCAATCGCACCACAGTCATCCTTTTTTTCCCCACAAACAGCCAATCGCACTGCGGGCATCTTTTTTTTTTCCTTTTTGCCACACAAAGCCAATCGCACTGCGGGCAGGTTTTTTGTTCTTTTTGCCACACACAGCCAATCGCACCACAGTCATCCTTTTTTTCCCCACAAACAGCCAATCGCACTGCGGGCATATTTATTTTTTGCTTTTTGCCACACACAGCCAATCGCATCACAGACACCCTTTTTTTTCCACACACTGCCAATCGCACTGCGGGCATCTTTTTTTCCTTTTTGCCACACACAGCCAATTGCAGTGCGGGCATATTCTTTTTTTTCTTTTTGCCACACACACACACACAGTCAATCGCATCACAGACAGCATTTCTTTTCCACACAACGCCAATCGCACTGCGGGCATCTTTTTTTCTTTTTTTCCTTTTTGCCACACACAGCCAATCACACTGCGGGCATGTTTTTTTTTTCTTTTTGCCACACACAGCCAATCGCACTGCGGGCATCTTTTTTTTTTTTTGCTTTTTGCCAAACACAGTCAATCGCATCACAGACACCATTTCTTTTCCACACACTGCCAATCGCACTGCGGGCATCTGTTTTTCTTTTTTTCCTTTTTGCCACACACAGCCAATCGCACTGCTGGCATCTTTTTTTTCTTTTTGCCACACAGCCAATCGCACTGTGGGCATCTTTTTTTTTTTCCTTTTTGCCACACACAGCCAATCGCATCACAGACACCCTTTCTTTTCCACACACTGCCAATCGCACTGCGGGCATCTTTTTTTTTTCCTTTTTGCCACACACAGCCAATCGCACTGCGGGCAGGTTTTTTGTTCTTTTTGCCACACACAGCCAATCGCACCACAGTCATCCTTTTTTTCCCCACAAACAGCCAATCGCACTGCGGGCATATTTATTTTTTGCTTTTTGCCACACACAGCCAATCGCATCACAGACACCCTTTCTTTTCCACACACTGCCAATCGCACTGCGGGCATCTTTTTTTTTTTTTTTTTGCCACACACAGCCAATCGCACTGTGGGCATCTTTTTTTTCTCTTTGCCACACACAGCCAATCGCACCACAGACATTCTTTGTTTCCACACACAGCTAATCGCACTGTGGGCATCATTTTTTTCCCCCACTCACAGCCAATCGCACTGCGGGTATCTTTTTTTTCTTTTTTCCACACACAGCCAATCGCATCACAGACACCCTTTCTTTTCCACACACTGCCAATCGCACTGCGGGTATCTTTATTTTTTTTTTTTTCCTTTTTGCCACACACAGCCAATCGCACTGCGGGCAGGTTTTTTGTTCTTTTTGCCACACACAGCCAATCGCACCACAGTCATCCTTTTTTTCCACAAACAACCAATCGCACTGCGGGCATCTTTTTTTTCTTTTTGCCACACACAGCGAATCGCACCATAGACACTATTTTTTTCACACACAGCCAATCGCACTGCGGGCATTTTTTTTTTCTTTTTGCCACACACAGCCAATCGCACTGCGGGTATCTTTTTTTTTTTTGCTTTTTGCCACACACAGTCAAACGCATCAGAGACACCCTCTCTTTTCCACACACTGCCAATCGCACTGCGGGCATCTTTTTTTTCTCTTTGCCACACACAGCCAATCGCACCACAGACAATCTTTGTTTCCACACACAGCCAATCGCACTGCCGGTATCTTTTTTTTCTTTTTGCCACACACAGCCAATCGCACCATAGACACACTTTTTTTTCCACACACAGCCAATTGCAGTGCGGGCATGTTTTTTGTTTTTTTTTTGCCACACACAGCCAATCGCACTGCGGGCATCTTTTTATTTTTTTCTTTTTGCCACACACAGCCAATCGCACTGCGGGCATCTTTATTTTCTTTTTGCCACACACAGCCAATCTCACCATAGACAGCCTTTTTTTGCCACACACAGCCAATCGCACTGCGGGCATGTTTTTTTTTTCTTTTTGCCACACACAGCCAATCGCACTGCGGGCATCTTTTTTTTTTCTTTTTGCCACCCACAGCCAATCGCACTGCGGGCATGTTTTTTTTTTTTCTTTTTGCCACACACAGCCAATCGCACTGTGGGCATCTTTTTTTTTTTTGCTTTTTGCCACACACAGCCAATCGCATCACAGACACCCTTTCTTTTCCACACACTGCCAATCGCACTGCGGGCATCTTTTTTTTTTCCTTTTTGCCACACACAGCCAATCGCACTGCGGGCATCTTTTTTTTTTTTCTTTTTGCCACACACAGCCAATCGCACCATAGACACCCTTTCTTTTGCCACACACAACCAATCGCACTGCGAGCGTCTTTCTTTTTTCTTTTTGCCACACACAGCCAATCGCACTGTGGGCATGTATTTTTTTTCTTTTTGCCAGACACAGCCAATTGCACTGCGGGCATCCTTTTTTTCTTTGCTTTTTGCCACACACAGCCAATCGCACTGCGGGCATCTTTTTTGTTTTTTCTTTTTGCCACACACAGCCAATCGCACTGCGGGCATCTTTTTTTTCTTTTTGCCACACACAGCCAATCGCACCACAGACATCCTTTTTTTCCCACACACAGCCAATCGCACTGCGGGCATCTTTTTTTTTATTTTTGCCACACACAGCCAATCGCACTGCGGGCATGTTTTTTTTTTCTTTTTGCCACACACAGCCAATCGCACTGCGGGCATATTTATTTTTTGCCACACACAGCCAATCGCACTGCGGGCATCTTTTTTTGCTTTTTGCCACACACAGTCAATCGTATCACAGACACAATTTCTTTTCCACACACTGCCAATCGCAATGCGGGCATCTTTTTTTTCCCCTTTTTGCCACACACAGCCAATCGCACTGCGGGCATCTTTTTTGTTTTTTCTTTTTGCCACACACAGCCAATCGCACTGCGGGCATCTTTTTTTTCTTTTTGCCACACACAGCCAATCACACCACAGACATCCTTTTTTTCCACACACAGCCAATCGCACTGCGGGCATCTTTTTTTTGCTTTTTGCCACACACAGCCAATCGCACTGCGGGCATATTTATTTTTTGCCACACACAGCCAATCGCACTGCGGGCATCTTTTTTTTTTTTTGCTTTTTGCCACACACAGTCAATCGCATCACAGACACCATTTCTTTTCCACACACTGCCAATCGCACTGCGGGCATCTTTTTTTCTTTTTTTCCTTTTTGCCACACACAGCCAATCGCACTGCGGGCATATTCTTTTTTTTCTTTTTGCCACACACAGCCAATCTCACCATAGACAGCCTTTTTTTGCCACACACAGCCAATCGCACTGCGGGCATGTTTTTTTTTTCTTTTTGCCACACACAGCCAATCGCACTGCGGGCATCTTTTTTTTTTCTTTTTGCCACCCACAGCCAATCGCACTGCGGGCATGTTTTTTTTTTTTTCTTTTTGCCACACACAGCCAATCGCACTGCGGGCATTTTTTTTTTCTTTTTGCCACACACAGCCAATCGCACTGCGGGTATCTTTTTTTTTTTGCTTTTTGCCACACACAGTCAAACGCATCACAGACACCCTCTCTTTTCCACACACTGCCAATCGCACTGCGGGCATCTTTTTTTTCTCTTTGCCACACACAGCCAATCGCACCACAGACAATCTTTGTTTCCACACACAGCCAATCGCACTGCCGGTATCTTTTTTTTCTTTTTCCCACACACAGCCAATCGCACCATAGACACACTTTTTTTTCCACACACAGCCAATTGCAGTGCGGGCATGTTTTTTTTTTTTTTTTTGCCACACACAGCCAATCGCACTGCGGGCATCTTTTTATTTTTTTCTTTTTGCCACACACAGCCAATCGCACTGCGGGCATCTTTATTTTCTTTTTGCCACACACAGCCAATCTCACCATAGACAGCCTTTTTTTGCCACACACAGCCAATCGCACTGCGGGCATGTTTTTTTTTTCTTTTTGCCACACACAGCCAATCGCACTGCGGGCATCTTTTTTTTTTCTTTTTGCCACCCACAGCCAATCGCACTGCGGGCATGTTTTTTTTTTTTCTTTTTGCCACACACAGCCAATCGCACTGTGGGCATCTTTTTTTTTTTTGCTTTTTGCCACACACAGCCAATCGCATCACAGACACCCTTTCTTTTCCACACACTGCCAATCGCACTGCGGGCATCTTTTTTTTTTCCTTTTTGCCACACACAGCCAATCGCACTGCGGGCATCTTTTTTTTTTTTCTTTTTGCCACACACAGCCAATCGCACCATAGACACCCTTTCTTTTGCCACACACAACCAATCGCACTGCGAGCGTCTTTCTTTTTTCTTTTTGCCACACACAGCCAATCGCACTGTGGGCATGTATTTTTTTTCTTTTTGCCAGACACAGCCAATTGCACTGCGGGCATCCTTTTTTTCTTTGCTTTTTGCCACACACAGCCAATCGCACTGCGGGCATCTTTTTTGTTTTTTCTTTTTGCCACACACAGCCAATCGCACTGCGGGCATCTTTTTTTTCTTTTTGCCACACACAGCCAATCGCACCACAGACATCCTTTTTTTCCCACACACAGCCAATCGCACTGCGGGCATCTTTTTTTTTATTTTTGCCACACACAGCCAATCGCACTGCGGGCATGTTTTTTTTTTCTTTTTGCCACACACAGCCAATCGCACTGCGGGCATATTTATTTTTTGCCACACACAGCCAATCGCACTGCGGGCATCTTTTTTTGCTTTTTGCCACACACAGTCAATCGTATCACAGACACAATTTCTTTTCCACACACTGCCAATCGCAATGCGGGCATCTTTTTTTTTCCCTTTTTGCCACACACAGCCAATCGCACTGCGGGCATCTTTTTTGTTATTTCTTTTTGCCACACACAGCCAATCGCACTGCGGGCATCTTTTTTTTCTTTTTGCCACACACAGCCAATCACACCACAGACATCCTTTTTTTCCACACACAGCCAATCGCACTGCGGGCATCTTTTTTTTGCTTTTTGCCACACACAGCCAATCGCACTGCGGGCATATTTATTTTTTGCCACACACAGCCAATCGCACTGCGGGCATCTTTTTTTTTTTTTGCTTTTTGCCACACACAGTCAATCGCATCACAGACACCATTTCTTTTCCACACACTGCCAATCGCACTGCGGGCATCTTTTTTTCTTTTTTTCCTTTTTGCCACACACAGCCAATCGCACTGCGGGCATATTCTTTTTTTTCTTTTTGCCACACACAGCCAATCTCACCATAGACAGCCTTTTTTTGCCACACACAGCCAATCGCACTGCGGGCATGTTTTTTTTTTCTTTTTGCCACACACAGCCAATCGCACTGCGGGCATGTATTTTTTTTCTTTTTGCCACCCACAGCCAATCGCACTGCGGGCATGTTTTTTTTTTTTTCTTTTTGCCACACACAGCCAATCGCACTGTGGGCATCTTTTTTTTTTTTGCTTTTTGCCACACACAGCCAATCGCATCACAGACACCCTTTCTTTTCCACACACTGCCAATCGCACTGCGGGCATCTTTTTTTTTTCCTTTTTGCCACACACAGCCAATCGCACTGCGGGCATCTTTTTTTTTTTCTTTTTGCCACACACAGCCAATCGCACCATAGACACCCTTTCTTTTGCCACACACAACCAATCGCACTGCGAGCGTCTTTCTTTTTTCTTTTTGCCACACACAGCCAATCGCACTGTGGGCATGTATTTTTTTTCTTTTTGCCAGACACAGCCAATTGCACTGCGGGCATCCTTTTTTTCTTTGCTTTTTGCCACACACAGCCAATCACACTGCGGGCATCTTTTTTGTTTTTTCTTTTTGCCACACACAGCCAATCGCACTGCGGGCATGTTTTTTTTCTTTTTGCCACACACAGCCAATCGCACCACAGACATCCTTTTTTTTCCACACACAGCCAATCGCACTGCGGGCATCTTTTTTTTTATTTTTGCCACACACAGCCAATCGCACTGCGGGCATGTTTTTTTTTTCTTTTTGCCACACACAGCCAATCGCACTGCGGGCATATTTATTTTTTGCCACACACAGCCAATCGCACTGCGGGCATCTTTTTTTTTTTTTGCTTTTTGCCACACACAGTCAATCGCATCACAGACACCATTTCTTTTCCACACACTGCCAATCGCACTGCGGGCATCTTTTTTTCTTTTTTTCCTTTTTGCCACACACAGCCAATCGCACTGCGGGCATATTCTTTTTTTTCTTTTTGCCACACACAGCCAATCTCACCATAGACAGCCTTTTTTTGCCACACACAGCCAATCGCACTGCGGGCATGTTTTTTTTTTCTTTTTGCCACACACAGCCAATCGCACTGCGGGCATGTTTTTTTTTTCTTTTTGCCACCCACAGCCAATCGCACTGCGGGCATGTTTTTTTTTTTTTCTTTTTGCCACACACAGCCAATCGCACTGTGGGCATCTTTTTTTTTTTTGCTTTTTGCCACACACAGCCAATCGCATCACAGACACCCTTTCTTTTCCACACACTGCCAATCGCACTGCGGGCATCTTTTTTTTTTCCTTTTTGCCACACACAGCCAATCGCACTGCGGGCATCTTTTTTTTTTTTCTTTTTGCCACACACAGCCAATCGCACCATAGACACCCTTTCTTTTGCCACACACAACCAATCGCACTGCGAGCGTCTTTCTTTTTTCTTTTTGCCACACACAGCCAATCGCACTGTGGGCATGTATTTTTTTTCTTTTTGCCAGACACAGCCAATTGCACTGCGGGCATCCTTTTTTTCTTTGCTTTTTGCCACACACAGCCAATCGCACTGCGGGCATCTTTTTTGTTTTTTCTTTTTGCCACACACAGCCAATCGCACTGCGGGCATCTTTTATTTCTTTTTGCCACACACAGCCAATCGCACCACAGACATCCTTTTTTTCCCACACACAGCCAATCGCACTGCGGGCATGTTTTTTTTTTCTTTTTGCCACACACAGCCAATCGCACTGCGGGCATATTTATTTTTTGCCACACACAGCCAATCGCACTGCGGGCATCTTTTTTTGCTTTTTGCCACACACAGTCAATCGTATCACAGACACAATTTCTTTTCCACACACTGCCAATCGCAATGCGGGCATCTTTTTTTTTCCCTTTTTGCCACACACAGCCAATCGCACTGCGGGCATCTTTTTTGTTTTTTCTTTTTGCCACACACAGCCAATCGCACTGCGGGCATCTTTTTTTTCTTTTTGCCACACACAGCCAATCACACCACAGACATCCTTTTTTTCCACACACAGCCAATCGCACTGCGGGCATCTTTTTTTTGCTTTTTGCCACACACAGCCAATCGCACTGCGGGCATATTTATTTTTTGCCACACACAGCCAATCGCACTGCGGGCATCTTTTTTTTTTTTTGCTTTTTGCCACACACAGTCAATCGCATCACAGACACCATTTCTTTTCCACACACTGCCAATCGCACTGCGGGCATCTTTTTTTCTTTTTTTCCTTTTTGCCACACACAGCCAATCGCACTGCGGGCATATTCTTTTTTTTCTTTTTGCCACACACAGCAAATCGCACTGCGGGCATCTTTTTTTTCTTTTTGCCACACACAGCCAATCGCACTGCGTGCATGTTTTTTTTTTCTTTTTTGCCACACACAGCCAATCGCACTGCGGGCATCTTTTTTTTTTTTGCTTTTTGCCACACACACAGTCAATCGCATCACAGACAGCATTTCTTTTCCACACACTGCCAATCGCACTGCGGGCATCTGTTTTTCTTTTATTTTCCTTTTTGCCACACACAGCGAATCGCACTGCTGGCATCTTTTTTTTCTTTTTGCCACACAGCCAATCGCACTGTGGGCATCTTTTTTTTTTTCCTTTTTGCCACACACAGCCAATCGCATCACAGACACCCTTTCTTTTCCACACACTGCCAATCGCACTGCGGGCATCTTTTTTTTTTCCTTTTTGCCACACACAGCCAATCGCACTGCGGGCAGGTTTTTTGTTCTTTTTGCCACACACAGCCAATCGCACCACAGTCATCCTTTTTTTCCTCACAAACAGCCAATCGCACTGCGGGCATCTTTTTTTTCTTTTTGCCACACACAGCGAATCGCACCATAGACACTTTTTTTTTCACACACAGCCAATCACACTGCGGGCATTTTTTTTTTCTTTTTGCCACACACAGCCAATCGCACTGCGGGCCTTGATTTTATTTTCTTTTCGCCACACACAGCCAATTGCACTGCGGGCATCTTTTAAGATCTATTTCATGGAAAAACGTCTTCCAAATTATATATATTTTTAGGGTTCCGGCAGAGGAGCGTTTTTTTCCCGCATCCATAGATGCAAAAAAAAAAACGGGTCTATTAGAACAAATGCTTTCCAATGAATGTGGTCACATGTCTGTTTTTTACTAGTGAACAATTCGCCCCTGCAAAAAAAATAGGACAGCATTTTTTTGATTCGCACAAAAATGACGTTTTCATGCAAATGGATGCAACTTTGACAATATGAAATCTTAGTCAAAGCCCTTAAATGAACCCTAGATGCAGAAAAAAAATTAAAAATATATATATTATAGCTGTGATTGGTCAAAGCGCTCAACCAATCAGGAAGAGCTGTGGCAGAGGAATTCTTCAGCCTATATATGTATATATTATTTTTTTTTCCTTAAAGAGAAACCATGGCTGATTTTAAGGGGAGGGCTTATATTTAAAACCCTTCTCTGAAAATCACTGCAGGGGTTGCCGACATCCTATCGTGTTCCATTGAAAGCAATGCTGCACGGACCTGCATTCACGCGTGTTTGTGCATGTACGTGGGTGCGTGGTTTTGTGAGCACCTATGTATGGCACACGCACACACTCGTCTGAATGCGCCCTTATAAAGCAAAAAATACGGTATATACAGTTAGTTATATAGTCTTTTAAATGTACATTTTCTTTTGCCCTATAGCTGCCATACAGGGACTAACATTATGCCAAGACTCATTTTATTTGATAGTCTCTATTGCCATTATCGCTACTATTGGTTTTATTACTATGAGGGCTCTTTCACACGGCCGTTGGTGTTTTGACGTGTGCCCACCGGCGCCATAAAAACGTGTGAACGGGCACAGAAATCTAACGTTTGTGCGCCCGTTCAGACGGCCTGAGCCCAGTGCATATACGCCGAAGCCGCAATGCCGTTGGGCAGGGGAAGACAGTTTAGCTCTGCTAAGCTGTTCTCCCCCTTCCCCTCACCGACTCTCTGCAAAGGGAGGAGGCGGGACGGGGCAGGAGCTAGTGTGCCAAGCTCCCGCCCCCTCTCCGTCCCTTGTTGGCCGCCAGCAATAGGAGGGGTGGTGCTTAGCTCCGTCCCCGCCCCGCTCCCTCCCATTGCAAACAACTGGCGAGGGGCAAAGAGGAGGAGAGAAGGGGGAGAGAGTTCAGCAGTCACGCTGCTAAACTCCCTCCCACCTCCCCTCTCCGGCAGCTGTCATTGGCTCCCATAGGAATCTATGGCAGTGGCTATATTCTGGCCGGGAAAGATAGTTCCAGGACTATCTTTCCTGCGTGGCGTAAAAGCGCCTGGTATATCACACTACCAACTACTGTCCACGTCACCTTTTACTCCACTGTGACTCTACACCATATATGAATGTGTTGTATCGTGTAACCCCAGCAAGTACTGAGGAAGACGTTCCCAAACCCCCAGACGCGGATACAAGCTGGTTTTAAATGAAAAAAAACTGAGTTTTTTTGACAAAACACCCGAGATCAAGCAGTCCCACTTCCATTTTTATCCCATTTCCTCTTCCCCGGGGGCGCTCCATCCATTTTTCTTTCCCTCCTCCACACTATTGTCACTATAGGGGGATGTCTCCCCTTTAAGGGCTCATGTCCACGGGTATATATATAAAATACTCCGGGTCTCCCGCAGTGTTGTACACATATATAGCCAATACACTCCTCCGGTAGAGACCGTTTATGGGCTGTGCATGGCACTGCGCATGCCTGGGAATCTGTCGTCACGCACATGCGCAGTCTGATTTTCTCTTTTTAATTCCCCGCTCTGAACAGCGCAGGGATGCGTATGGAAACACTGCCTGTATCAATGTATTGTGTATGGACAGCGTATTGATACACAGCCCAAACAAGGGCTGCATATGACACACAGAGAGATAGTGCATGCTGCAATTTATTTCTCTTGCGTATCGATAGGCAGTGCCCACACACAGGTGGGTGTGGAGCAATGGAAGCCCATATACTTTCATTGCCTCCATTCTCTGCATATCACTCATGCATGCAATGCATGCGGAATTCGTGGTGGGAAAACGCCCGTGGACATGAGCCCGAACTGGGGCTCATATGGACGCTTCAGCTATAGTGGGAAAGTGTGAAATAGAAAAGAGGCAATATAAATGACCCCCCAGGAGGTGTTTGATGTAAAAATAAATACATACAGAATTAAATATATATTAAATAAAACGACTCAACACCGACGCCAGCCAAAATCAGCGCTATTTGCGCCCTGTAATCTAAAACTATACAAATTATATATCTATACAGCGAAACCGAAATGAGGAACCCATTCCCTACTTTATTTTAGTGTAAATATTCTAATTTTACAAATAAACAACTATTATTTAAAAAAAAACATTTTTTAGCTTATTACTAGATATTTAAAAAAAATAAATAAATAAAAAATAAATAAAAAATGGCCCTATATGTCATAGAAAGAAAAATGCTGCAAAAATCATTTTGGGAGCAAAAGAAAACAAACAAAAAATAGGGGAGTAAAATCACCATACGGGTAAAATCCCCAAAAAGTGGTCCTTTAGGGGTTTTAAAAAAATGATTTTTGCTGCAGTTTACCAGCAAAGCGCATCAAAAAGACACACAAAAAAATGTGACTGCAGTATAAAGGAAGGACTTGTCTATTAGATGTTCTCTAGCGAGCAGCTGAGAATACAATCCCCTCATATAAAAGGGTTCCCCATGATATCTAACAATCACCGGCTCAGTATATAAACATGGAAACTCAGAGAGATGTGACACTTATCTGTGAGCGGCCAGAAGCTCCTCCGGACAGGGATGATGAAGGCTGCTAACAGCGAGCAGCAGCGGTTAAATCCACGTAACGTCCACCTGCAGCGTCCAGAAGCTCCTCTCGGACAGAGATGATGTAGGCTGCTAACAGCAAGCAGCAGCGGTTATATCCACGTAACGTCCACCTAGAGCGTCCAGAAGCTCCTCTCGGACAGAGATGATGTAGGCTGCTAACAGCAAGCAGCAGCGGTTATATCCACGTGACGTCTATCTAGAGCGTCCAGAAACTCCTCTCAGTCCGAGATGATGTAGGCTGATAACAGCGAACAGCAGCGGTTATATCCACGTAACGTCCACCTAAAGCGTCCAGAAGCTCCTCTCAGACAGGGATGATGAAGGCTGCCAACAGTGAACAGCAGCGGTTACATCCACGTAACGTCCACCTGGAGCGCCCAGAAGCTCCTCCCGTACAGAGATGATGTAGGCTGCTAACAGCGAGCAGCAGCGGGTATATCCACGTAACGTCCACCTGCAGCGTCCAGAAGCTCCTCTCGGATAGAGATGATGTAGGCTGCTAACAGCAAGCAGCAGCGGTTACATCCACGTAACGTCCACCTGGAGCACCCAGAAGCTCCTCTCGGACAGGGATGATGTACGCAGCCCACGGTTGAGGAGAAGTTATGGGGTGTAGCAGAGGCAGCAGAGCTCCGGTGACTGTTGTAGTGCCGCTGCTGCAGGAACTGCCTGTGCGGACGGGTTCTATCTGCTTCTAGAACTGCAGACCGCTCTGACCTCACAAGATTCCATTGAAACCCCTGTGACCTCACTCGACCGCACATACACACACCCTCACAGGTGGGCAGGACCGGCCACAGGCCTCTCTAACCAGGGATCTTCTAGACACATTTTAGGCTCATTTCTCACATATTGTGTAAATCCACACTGGAATTCAGCAGAATAATCCACAACAAATTCTGAGGATTTTGGCGCAGATTTCACTCATATTAAAATGAATAAAATCCGCCTTGAAATATCCACAACCTGCAGAGCATGCTGGGAAGGTGAAAATCCGCAGCGAGACTCCAATCCACGGCAGATTGTTTTCACTGTGAGTGAAATCCCCATTCACCGGTATTTGACTCTAATTGGAATTTCGGTGCTAAATCAGCAAGCAAACCGGACTATGACTCTTTCACCAATATTTGGCTATATGTTCTGATGAAGCGCCCCATATTTAGACCAGCGTTACGCAGCTTATGCCGCCATACTGCAATGTGTGAGCCGCGTTTGTTGCTACTTGGGGAGGGCTCTGTAATACGATTTCTGTCAAAAACCTAAAAAATACGACAATGCGGGATTTTCACCATCACAAGATCAGATCTGCATGACATTGCAGGTACAGATTCAGTGTAATGCGTTCCTGTAGGCGAATGGTGCACGGAATATCGCAGTGCAATCTAGCATAAACCTGTGATAATCACTCACATTAACACCCTGCAGAGACCTGAACTTAATAAAAACGGCTAGTGCAATAGAATCGCGAGGGTTAAACATCATATATCTTGTAAGATAAGAGGAGAAGCCGTCACATTACTGTTCCCCTGCCCCCAGATACCGGCGCTACCAGGGTCCTCCACTGCTCTCCTGCCCCTAGATACCGGCACTACCAGGGTCCTCCACCTCTCTCCTGCCCCCAGATACCGGCACTACCAGGGTCCTCCACCGCTCTCCTGCTCCCTGATGCCAGCACTACCAGGGTCCTCCACCGCTCTCCTGCCCCCAGATACCGTCACTACCAGGGTCCTTCACCGCTCTCCTGCCCCCAGATACCGGCACTACCAGGGTCCTCCACCGCTCTCCTGACCCCAGATACTGGCGCTACCAAGGTCCTCCACCGCTCTCCTGCCCCTTGATGCCAGCACTACCAGGGTCCTCCACCGCTCTCCTGCCCCCTGATGCCAGCACTACCAGGGTCCTCCACCGCTCTCCTGCCCCCTGATGCCAGCACTACCAGGGTCCTCCACCGCTATCCTGCCCCCAGATACCGGCACTACCAGGGTCCTCCACTGCTCTCCTGCCCACTGATGCCGGCACTACCAAGACCCTTCACCACTCTCCTGCCCCCTGATGCTGGCTATACCACCCTTCTCTCGCCTTCATTTATCAAAGCTGTCTGAAAAAAAAATTTGGCCTTGTTGCCCGTAGCAACCAATCACAGCACAGCTCTGATTTCTGAAACGGCTCTAGTTACATGACAGCTGCGCTCTGATTGGTTGCTATGGGCAACAAGGCAGGTTTGTCTTCTAGATAGATTAGATTAATGAGCCCGTCTGTTCTTTCTGTCCCAGCGCTGACATGTCCGCACCACATACAATGCGGTGACCTGCAGTAACGCCAAACCTGCAGGATGCTGCGATTACAAAAATAGCCACCGACCCAAGAAACGCACGACTAAAGGAGAAAACCCCCACAAAGGATCCCTGTAGTGTTTATGGAGCTCCACACTTCACTGTTGATCTGCTAAAATCCGGCCGCAGGGTTTATGGAAAAAAATAATCCAGAAAAACGTCCCTAAAAATACGTCACTATAAATGCGCAGGAGTAAAAGCATCCGTAAAATGTATTCACGTGTCGCAGTCAAGGTGCGGCTGAGAACCACATCAAAGACCGCGTGTACTTGTACCTGTAAAAACCATGTGACCAAAAAACACATCTCACATCTGCGGCAAAACTGGCGGGGTTCTCAGATTTGGTGTGAATATACCCTTACGCACCACGCTCTGCACCACGTGCTTTACACTGTATTTACACAGGCCAGTGCGATATAGGTGAGAGAAAATCGTATATATATATATTATATATATATATATATATCACAGTTGTAAACCTGCGTTTTTCAGGTTTCTGCGAAACGTTCCCATGTTCAAAATGCGCTATTCGCATCACTGTAGGTGCGTTTTTAAACGTGAAAAATAATAAAAAAGAAAGAATGAGCAGTTCTTGCAGTGGAATTGCCTCAAAACAGGACATGCTGCGTTCTTTTGCACTTGCACTTGTGTGCGCCGTGAGGTCACAACCGCTGCATGAACAACGAGTAACGTGAATATTCCCACAAAGAGACAGTTCATCTGTGCATGCGCCAGCTGAAGACCTCGCGGCGCACATGTGAGACTTGGCAGCGCTACATGGATGACGCCTACTGCGTCATCCACGGCTAAGGAGTTGGGAGGGGTGGACTTTGGAGCCGAATAAGCTGCTAGTAGATGGTCCAGCCCGCTCAGCTGATCGCTCTGCCTATTTTGGCCATAAAGGCGTGAAGATTTTTGGGGTATTTTCATCTCCAATTTTCAAAAGACATAACTTTTTTATTTTTCTGTTGACTTGGCGTTATTTTGGTAGGCAAAATGAACAAAATGAGCATTTTGCCTCTGCATCTTTTAGGGTTTATATTTACGTTTTTTGCAAGATGAATAGTGCGTACAGGCTGGATCTTCTTTCTTCAGCACTGCGGATGTGTCTGGGCTTTTTTTTTTTCCTTCAAATCTCCTGCTTTCCTGTGGATTTGTAGCACCTCCACAGTGACAGCTGCAGGTGTGCTGTGGTGAGGGTGGATTCCATTGATTTCAATAGAACCCGTCGCTGTTGGACCCGCTGGAAATTGAAGCATGCTGCGATTCCTTCCTATGCGTGCATCTCGCACACTGGAAAAAAAATCATATCCGCATGCTTTTACTTGCCATGCGGATGGTAATACATCCCTATGGGTGGCAAGACGCGCAGATCTCCTGTGCAGGAGACACGCACGGATTTTATAATTAAAATCCGCACCTGGACATCGGGTCTTCACAAAGGAGCTGGCTGGTTAAAACATAGTTATGTTTCATATAAAATAACTACTTTTATAGTAATGGGATTTGTCTGGTTTTTTTAACCATAAACTCTGTGGAACTGTACAGGGAAAGCTCTGTGCCCTATAGCAAGTACAAAATCATAGTAAGGTAAGTTCTGCCACCTAGAGGCAAAACATAGAAATGGCAGGGACAATGATAAATATAAGGTTCTGCACATGGGCAGGGAAATACATGTCACCATTACCCACTAAATTGGAAACCACTGGGTAACACTGACATGGAAAAGGACTTGGAGGTTTTAGTTAACTGTAAACTTAACTGAAGTAACCAGTGTCAGGCAGCTGCTGCCAAGGCAAATAGGATCATCAGATGCATTAAAAGAGGTCTAGGGGCACTCAGGAAGGACGTATCAGAGCCTGAGCGGGTACAAAGGCGGGCAACTGAAGTAATAAACGTAATGGGCGGACTACAATACCCAGGGAGGTTATCAAAATTGGGATTATTTAGTTTAGAAAAAAGACAGCTGAGGGGCGACCGAATAACTATGTATAAATATATCAGGGGACAATACAGAGATCTCTCCCATCGTCTGTTTATACCCAGGACTGTGACTGTAACAAGGGGGCACCCTCTACATCTAGAGTAAAGAAGGTTTCTACACCGATATAGAAGGGGGTTCTTTACTGTAAGAGCAGTGAGACTATGGAACTCTCAGCCTGAGGACGTGGTGATGGCAAAGTTGGTAAAAGAATATAAGAGGGGCCTGGACGCCTTTCTTGAGCGATACAATCTTACATGTTATATCACTGATTACTACAGAAGGTTTGGTGATCCGGGGATTATTCTAATCGCCAGATTGGAGTCATGGAGGATTTTTTTTCCCCTGTGATATCGCTGCGCTTTTTTCAATGGGAACGCAGCGATATTGCAGCATGAAAAAAACGCTAGTGGGTAAAAGCCCTAAGGCCTCCTGTCCACGGGCAATTCTGCATTGCGTTATCCGCGGCGATAATCCACATGCGGGTAACACAATGAACGCTTGCCATAGGACAACTATGGAAAGCGCAGCCCGATGTACACAAATGGGGGTTGGATCTCAGTGGCAGGTTGGGGCACAGGCGGAGAGGTTGGATCCTGGAGCCGTGCGGACATCAGTCATGACTGCAAATTCTGTCAAGGCAAAAGAGGACATTACTGGTACTATGTACAACACATACTGAGGGGGTAATGCCAACCTGGCACCAGTGCAGGGCAGTCACCATTTTCTGAACTGAACAATTACTTATGAGAATGCAGTCAGATTTTCTTTTGATGATCACAAGATTCATTGCGAGTTGCCGTAATCTTACCATGACTGGAGAAAACACAGCTACACCCTACTGGCTCTGCTACATCCTTAGGTCTCTAGGAGTTTATAAACTTTTGGGCATAACACTTACCAGAGGATTGCACATGTGAAGGGATCTCTGCCTAAGGGCTTATTTAGACAACCGTATATATAATGTATACGGTGTCCTTGTCTGCAGGGGGGGTGAGGATGGAAGAGCCAGGAGCAGGAACTGAGCTCCTGCCCCCTCTCCGCCCCTTGCCACTATTTGCAATAGGAGAGGGCGAGACAGGGGCGCAGCTAAGTCCCGGTGCTTAGCTCCGCCCCCGCCCCTCCCATTGCAAATAGTGGTGAGGGGCGGGGAAGCGGTGGGAGCTCAGTTTCTGCTCCTGGCTCTTCCATCCTCGCCACCCTGCAGACAAGGACACCGTATATCGGCTCGGCGTGAAAACCGAGCCGATATAAGGTCGTCTGAAATAGTCCTAAGGGACTCAGTCCCAGGAAATTACAGGCATCTGCGTACTTTTTCACTGTGGGAAATGTGCTCTTTTGTAAATGTGCTCTGATGTGTTTTTCATCTGCTGCACTATGTTTTTTGTATAGTCGAGTCGCTCGGTCTTGTTTCTACTTGGAAGGTTTGGCTTTTTGGCCACAATTCATCCATGAAGATCACTTCTGACCAGACTTCTCTGAACAGTAGATGGGTGTACCTGGGTCCCACTGGTCTCTACTAGTTCTGAGCCGATGGCACTATTGGGTATTTTCCGATTTGGAAGGGAAGTAAGCATGTGTCTTTCATCTACTGCATCAACCTCCCTTAGCCGACCACTGCATCTACAGTCCTCAATGTTGGCCCTTTTTTTTGCCCTTTCAAAAAAAACCTTGAACAGCACATGTTAAAACTCCATTTTATTTTGAAATCTTTATTTTGAAAACTGGGAAAATAAGGATTCCGAATCTGGCACTCAATGTCCTCCGCTTGTTCCAGCTGCAATCTGACAGGGAAGATGAATCTGTATGGCATCTGGACAGCTCTCTTCCCTCGTAGAACTTCAGGCTGGGGTTGGGGTCCTTCCTCTTCCTCATGACTCTTCCAGGCTGCAAGAAAATGAAACCCAAATGATTTGAATGACCTCATTAAGATTCTCAAGTGCATAACTGCCAGCACCCAGTCTTTGGTGGCCCTGGCGACCCCGCAATATCCAGAGGCCCTGGCGACCCGGTGACATTTAAAGGCCCTGGTGATATAGTTCCCATTCCTTTGTGGTATATTGATAGCTAGAGCTCCCAGTCTTCTGTAGCACATCGGTAACTGGAGCTCCCTGGTGGTTCAGCCATGCGCACAGCACCAGCTCCTACCATAGTTTATTACATACCAATAAGTGGATAATTTCACATACCTGCTTGTTTCTCCATCTGCACCAAAGTATCTTCTGTGGGGGCTCGTCCAGTAGCTTCTCTGCCAGATGACAACCACGAGCCTTCAGTAATCTGCCAAAAACTTTTTCAGGTTATATCACAATACCAAATAAGACGATGCAACCAGAAAATCAGCATTAACATCCTACGTTCTCGATCCATCAGCCCCATACCTTACATGTGGTTGGGAGATCAATTCATTTCCACAATTATTAGTCCACCATAGTAGATACAATACATAGGTGGATACAGTAGTTCCTTTCCTATTCCTATGTATTGTGGACTTGACAGCTGATGACCCCGGTGAAGAGAGCTAAAAGGTGGATCCTATATTTGTCAATGAAATGATTAGCCAATAGCCATGCATTGGCTGTTGGTTGTCCCTCTGTGTCACAGGGAATATATGAACCAGGTGAACACTACAAATTTGCTGGGGAAAAAAAGGTGTCTACCTGAAAAGGAAATCCCCCTTAAAATTTGAAAAAAATTGCGCCCCCTAGTCAGAATTAGCCGCCTCCCGGCTTGTCCCAGTTTTTCCTGGCAAGAGACCATCTCTTAGGTATTCCAATCCCCTTGCTGACGTGATTCATTAGTGACCCGGTTATACATTTCATTTAAAGGCTTTTTCTGAGTCAGGCAAGTGTTTATTTTTTGCGCGGGCAAAAAAAGCGCTTCTAAAATAACCAATGGGTTCCTATAGAAGGGCTCACATCAAAGAATGTAGTTGCGTAAAACGGTTCGCACACCTAACAAAGATAGGACATGCTGCAGGTCACATGCAGCTCTGCGGTGTGCACCAAACATAGGACCTGTCCTATTTTTGGTGTGCTCTGTGCAGGAGTTTCCATTGACCCCTATGGGAGCAGGAGCTTATGCAGGACATTTAAAACCTGCTGTCCAGACGCACATTTTAAATGACTGCTGTAAACTCCTATTAGTCCTCGCGGAGATGAGGAGACTCCCTGAGGGTTCCCTTAATCCCTGCGGGGACTAACAGGAATTTACAACAGGACATTTACAATGTGCTTCTCGGCAGCATGTTTTAAAATGTCCTGCTGTAACCAGCGGGGTATTCCTCCAGCTCTGCTGGTGGGCAATTCCCCAGCAGTTCAGAGCAGTGGGGACTCTCTCCCCCAGGGATTTCCATATAGCAGGAATACAGAGGGGGTGGAGTTACGGGGCTTTCCGGAGGGCTTTCCAGAAAGCGTGGGTGGAGGGGGTGGGGCTAGAGGATCCACGCTCTAGCCCCACCCTCTATATATTTGCTATGGGAAATCTGAGAGAAGCCCTATAGCTCCACCCACTCTCTAGCCCCACCAACTCTCTCTGCGCTATGGGGATATTTAAAGCCCTTCCCTGAAAATCACTGCAGGGGTTGCTGGCAGCCCATTGCTTGCAATGGGGCCATCGGCAGCAGTTGCAGCCCCATTGAAGGCAATGGGCACAGACCTGCATTCATGCATGTTTGTGCACATACATGGGTACACACTTTTGTGCGCACCTATGCACGGCACACGCACACGCTCGTGTGAAGCCACCCTTAGAGTGTGTTCACACAGGACAGAAATGCTGCAGAACATCTGCAGCATCTTACAGGACGAGCGTTATGGATAGGATTTCAAAAAATTCCATCCACAGGCTGCAAAAAAAGTGCAGCATAAATTGACCCGTGCCACGGATTTTACATCTACAGCAGGTCAATTCATACTGGGCATGTTCACACTTTCATATGAAGGGCTGAAATCCGTGGCAAATCTACATCAAAACCTGCGCCATTTAGCACGGATTTGGTGCGAATCTTGTAGCTGCAGAAAATCCAGTGAATTTGCAATGTGTGAAGAAACCAGAAAGCTGGAAAAGTCTCAAAACACATCCAAGAAACATTCGCTGTTTTTCAACTTTAGGCCACTCCCACACAAACGTTTATAAACACGCTGCGTTTTTCAGCGTTGAGAGCAGCGTCTTTACAGCATATTTTCTGTAGTAACACCGATGACATCACCTTTTTCTCTCTCCCAGCGGCATTACAAGAGTAAAAAACACACTCCAGAAACACGCTGCAAGCATGAAAGTAGAACATGCAGCGTTACTTTTAGCGACCGTTATAAAAGCCAAATGATCTTTTTGCCACACACAGTGAATCGCAGTGCGGGCATCTTTTTTTGTTTTTCGACACACATGGCCAATTGCACCACAAGCACATTTCTTTTTATTGCCACACACAGCCAATCGCACTGCGAGCATCTTTTTTTTTTGTCACACAGCTAATCGCAGTGCGGGCATGTTTTTTTTCCTTCTTGCCACACACAGCCAATCGCACTGCGGGCATCTTTTTTTTTTCTTTGTGCCACACACAGCCAATCGCACTGTGGGCATGTTTTTTTTTCTTCTTGCCACACACAGCCAATCGCACTGCAGGCATCTTTTTTTTTCTTTTTGCCACACACAGCCAATCGCACTGCGGGCATCTTTTTTTTTGCTTTTTGCCACACACAGTCAATCTCATCACAGACACCCTTTCTTTTCCACACACTGCCAATCGCACTGCGGGCATCTTTTTTTTTTCTTTTTGCCACACACAGCCAATCGCACTGCGGGCATGTTTTTTTTTTTTGCCACACACAGCCAATCGCACTGCGGGCATCTTTTTATTTTTTTATTTTTGCCACACACAGCCAATCGCACTGCGGGCATCTTTTTTTTTTTCTTTTTGCCACACACAGCCAATCGCACTGCGGGCATCTTTATTTTCTTTTTGCCACACACAGCCAATCTCACCATAGACAGACTTTTTTTGCCACACACAGCCAATCGCACTGCGGGCATGTTTTTTTTTTCTTTTTGCCACACACAGCCAATCGCACTGCGGGATTCTTTTTATTTTTTTCTTTTTGCCACACACAGCCAATCGCACCATAGACACACCTTTTTTTCCACACACAGCCAATTGCAGTGCGGCCATCTTTTTTTTTTCTTTTTGCCACACACAGCCAATCGCACAGCGGGCATATTTATTTTTTGCTTTTTGCCACACACAGCCAATCGCATCACAGACACCCTTTCTTTTCCACACACTGCCAATCGCACTGCGGGCATCTTTTTTAAATTTTTTTTGCCACACACAGCCAATCGCACTGCGGGCATCTTTTTTTTCTCTTTGCCACACACAGCCAATCGCACCACAGACATTCTTTGTTTCCACACACAGCTAATCGCACTGTGGGCATCATTTTTTTCCCCCACTCACAGCCAATCGCACTGCGGGTATCTTTTTTTTCTTTTTTCCACACACAGCCAATCGCATCACAGACACCCTTTCTTTTCCACACACTGCCAATCGCACTGCGGGCATCTTTTTTTTTTTTTTTTCCTTTTTGCCACACACAGCCAATCGCACTGCGGGCAGGTTTTTTGTTTTTTTTGCCACACACAGCCAATCGCACCACAGTCATCCTTTTTTTTTCCACAAATAGCCAATCGCACTGCGGGCATCTTTTTTTTCTTTTTGCCACACACAGCCAATCGCACTGCGGGTATCTTTTTTTTTTTGCTTTTTGCCACACACAGTCAAACGCATCACAGACACCCTTTCTTTTCCACACACTGCCAATCGCACTGCGGGCATCTTTTTTTTCTCTTTGCCACACACAACCAATCGCACCACAGACACTCTTTGTTTCCACACACACAGCTAATCGCACTGCGGGCATCATTTTTTTCCCCCACACACAGCCAATCGCACTGCCGGTATCTTTTTTTTCTTTTTGCCACACACAGCCAATCGCACCATAGACACCCTTTTTTTTCCACACACAGCCAATTGCAATGCGGGCATGTTTTGTTTTTTTTTGCCACACATAGCCAATCGCACTGCGGGCATCTTTTTTTTTTTCTTTTTGCCACACACAGCCAATCGCACTGCGGGCATCTTTTTTTTTTCCTTTTTGCCACACACAGCCAATCGCACTGCGGGCATCTTTATTTTCTTTTTGCCACACACAGCCAATCTCACCATAGACAGATTTTTTTTGCCACACACAGCCAATCGCACTGCGGGCATGTTTTTTTTTTCTTTTTGCCACACACAGCCAATCGCACTGTGGGCATGTTTTTTTTTTCTTTTTGCCACACACAGCCAATCGCACTGCGGGCATCTTTTTTTTTTCTTTTTGCCACCCACAGCCAATTGCACTGTGGGCATGTTTTTTTTTTTTTTTTTGCCACACACAGCCAATCGCACTGTGGGCATCTTTTTATTTTTTGCTTTTTGCCACACACAGCCAATCGCATCACAGACACCCTTTCTTTTCCACACACTGCCAATCGCACTGCGTGCATCTTTTTTTTTTTCCTTTTTGCCACACACAGCCAATCGCACTGTGGGCATCTTTTTTTTTTTTTGCTTTTTGCCACACACAGCCAATCGCACCATAGACACCCTTTCATTTGCCACACACAACCAATCGCACTGCGGGCGTCTTTCTTTTTTCTTTTTGCCACACACAGCCAATCGCACTGTGGGCATGTATTTTTTTTCTTTTTGCCAGACACAGCCAATTGCACTGCGGGCATCCTTTTTTTCTTTGCTTTTTGCCACACACAGCCAATCGTACTGCGGGTATGTTTTTTTTCTTTTTGCCACACACAGCCAATCGCACCACAGACATCCTTTTTTTTCCACACACAGCCAATCGCACTGCAGGCATCTTTATTTTTATTTTTGCCACACACAGCCAATCGCACTGCGGGCATGTTTTTATTTTCTTTTTGCCACACACAGCCAATCGCACTGCGGGCATATTTATTTTTTGCCACACACAGCCAATCGCACTGCGGGCATCTTTTTTTTTTTTGCTTTTTGCCACACACAGTCAATCGCATCACAGTCATCCTTTTTTTTCCCACAAACAGCCAATCGCACTGCGGGCATCTTTTTTTTATTTTTGCCACACACAGCGAATCGCCCCATAGACACTTTTTTTTTCACACACAGCCAATTGCACTGCGGGCATTTTTTTTTCTTTTTGCCACATACAGCCAATCCCACTGCGGGTATCTTTTTTTTTTTGCTTTTTGCCACACACAGTCAAACGCATCACAGACACCGTTTCTTTTCCACACACTGCCAATCGCACTGCGGGCATCTTTTTTTCTTTTTTTTTCTCCTTTTTGCCACACACGGCCAATCGCACTGCAGGCATCTTTTTTTTTCTTTTCTTTTTGCCACACACAGCCAATTGCATAACAGACACCCTTTCTTTTCCACACTCTGCCAATCGCACTGCGGGCATCTTTTTTTTTTTCTTTTTTGCCACACACAGCCAATCGCACTGCGGGCAGGTTTTTTTCTTTTTGCCACACACAGCCAAAAGCACTGCGAGCATCTTTTTTTTCTTTTCGCCACACACAGCCAATCGCACCACAAACATCCTTTCTTTCCACACACAGCCAATCGCACTGCAGGCATATATTTCCTTTCGACCACACACAGCCAATCGCACTGTGGGCATCTTTTTTTTTTCCTTTTTGCCACACACAGCCAATCGCACTGCGGGCATCTTTTTTTTTTCTTTTTCCCACACACAGCCAATCGCACTGCGGGCATATTTATTTTTTGCCACACACAGCCAATCGCACTGCGGGCATCTTTTTTTTTTTCTGTTTGCCACACACAGCCAATCGCAGTGCGGCCATTTTTTTTTTTGCTTTTTGCCACACACAGCCAATCGCATCACAGACACCCTTTCTTTTCCACACACTGCCAATCGCACTGCGGGCATCTTTTTTTTTTTTTTTTTTCCACACACAGCCAATCGCACTGCGGGCATCTTTTTTTTCTCTTTGCCACACACAGCCAATCGCACCACAGACATTCTTTGTTTCCACACACAGCCAATCGCACTGCGGGCATCATTTTTTTTCCCCCACTCACAGCCAATCGAACTGCGGGTATCTTTTTTTTCTTTTTGCCACACACAGCCAATCGCACCATAGACACACCTTTTTTTCCACACACAGCCAATTGCAGTGCGGGCATCTTTTTTTTTTCCTTTTTGCCACACACAGCCAATCGCACTGCGGGCATGTTTTTTTTTTCTTTTTGCCACACACAGCCAATCGCACTGCGGGCATATTTATTTTTTGCTTTTTGCCACACACAGCCAATCGCATCACAGACACCCTTTCTTTTCCACACACTGCCAATCGCACTGCGGGCATCTTTTTTTTATTTTTTTTTGCCACACACAGCCAATCGCACTGCGGGCATCTTTTTTTTCTCTTTGCCACACACAGCCAATCGCACCACAGACATTCTTTGTTTCCACACACAGCTAATCGCACTGTGGGCATCATGTTTTTCCCCCACTCACAGCCAATCGCACTGTGGGTATCTTTTTTTTCTTTTTTCCACACACAGCCAATCGCATCACAGACACCCTTTCTTTTCCACACACTGCCAATCGCACTGCGGGCATGTTTTTTTTTTTTTTTTCCTTTTTGCCACACACAGCCAATCGCACCACAGTCATCCTTTTTTTTCCCACAAACAGCCAATCGCACTGTGGGCATCTTTTTTTTTTCCTTTTTGCCACACACAGCCAATCGCACTGCGGGCATCTATTTTTTTTCTTTTTCCCACACACAGCCAATCGCACTGCGGGCATATTTATTTTTTGCCACACACAGCCAATCGCACTGCGGGCATCTTTTTTTTTTTCTGTTTGCCACACACAGCCAATCGCAGTGCGGCCATTTTTTTTTTTGCTTTTTGCCACACACAGCCAATCGCATCACAGACACCCTTTCTTTTCCACACACTGCCAATCGCACTGCGGGCATCTTTTTTTTTTTTTTTTTCCACACACAGCCAATCGCACTGCGGGCATCTTTTTTTTCTCTTTGCCACACACAGCCAATCGCACCACAGACATTCTTTGTTTCCACACACAGCCAATCGCACTGCGGGCATCATTTTTTTTCCCCCACTCACAGCCAATCGAACTGCGGGTATCTTTTTTTTCTTTTTGCCACACACAGCCAATCGCACCATAGACACACCTTTTTTTCCACACACAGCCAATTGCAGTGCGGGCATCTTTTTTTTTTCCTTTTTGCCACACACAGCCAATCGCACTGCGGGCATGTTTTTTTTTTCTTTTTGCCACACACAGCCAATCGCACTGCGGGCATATTTATTTTTTGCTTTTTGCCACACACAGCCAATCGCATCACAGACACCCTTTCTTTTCCACACACTGCCAATCGCACTGCGGGCATCTTTTTTTTATTTTTTTTTGCCACACACAGCCAATCGCACTGCGGGCATCTTTTTTTTCTCTTTGCCACACACAGCCAATCGCACCACAGACATTCTTTGTTTCCACACACAGCTAATCGCACTGTGGGCATCATGTTTTTCCCCCACTCACAGCCAATCGCACTGTGGGTATCTTTTTTTTCTTTTTTCCACACACAGCCAATCGCATCACAGACACCCTTTCTTTTCCACACACTGCCAATCGCACTGCGGGCATGTTTTTTTTTTTTTTTTCCTTTTTGCCACACACAACCAATCGCACCACAGTCATCCTTTTTTTTCCCACAAACAGCCAATCGCACTGCGGGCATCTTTTTTTTCTTTTTGCCACACACAGCGAATCGCACCATAGACCCTTTTTTTTTCACACACAGCCAATCGCACTGCGGGCATTTTTTTTTTCTTTTTGCCACACACAGCCAATCGCACTGCGGGTATCTTTTTTTTTTTCCTTTTTGCCACACACAGTCAAACGCATCACAGACACCCTTTCTTTTCCACACACTGCCAATCGCACTGCGGGCATCTTTTTTTTCTCTTTGCCACACACAGCCAATCGCACCACAGACATTCTTTGTTTCCACACACAGCTAATCGCACTGCGGGCATCATTTTTTCCCCCCACACACAGCCAATCGCACTGCCGGTATCTTTTTTTTCTTTTTGCCACACACAGCCAATCGCACCATAGACACACTTTTTTTTCCACACACAGCCAATTGCAGTGCGGGCATGTTTTTTTTTTTTTTTGCCACACACAGCCAATCGCACTGCGGGCATCTTTTAATTTTTTTCTTTTTGCCACACACAGCCAATCGCACTGCGGGCAACTTTTTTTTTTTCTTTTTGCCACACACAGCCAATCGCACTGCGGGCATCTTTATTTTCTTTTTGCCACACACAGCCAATCTCACCATAGACAGACTTTTTTCGCCACACACAGCCAATCGCACTGCGGGCATGTATTTTTTTTCTTTTTGCCACACACAGCCAATCGCACTGCGGGCATCTTTTTATTTTTTTCTTTTTGCCACACACAGCCAATCGCACTGCGGGCATCTTTTTTTTTTTCCTTTTTGCCACACACAGCCAATCGCACTGCGGGCATCTTTATTTTCTTTTTGCCACACACAGCCAATCTCACCATAGACAGACTTTTTTTGCCACACACAGCCAATCGCACTGCGGGCATGTTTTTTTTTTTCTTTTTGCCACTCACAGTCAATCGCACTGCGGGCATGTTTTGTTTTTTTTCTTTTTGCCACACACAGCCAATCGCACTGTGGGCATCTTTTTTTTTTTTCTTTTTGCCACACACAGCCAATCGCATCACAGACACCCTTTCTTTTCCACACACTGCCAATCGCACTGTGGGCATCTTTTTTTTTTTCCTTTTTGCCACACAAAGCCAATCGCACTGCGGGCATCTTTTTTTTTTTTCTTTTTGCCACACACAGCCAATCGCACCATAGACACCCTTTCTTTTGCCACACACAACCAATCGCACTGCGGGCGTCTTTCTTTTTTCTTTTTGCCACACACAGCCAATCGCACTGTGGGCATGTATTTTTTTTCTTTTTGCCACACACAGCCAATCGCACTGCGGGCATCTTTTTTGTTTTTTCTTTTTGCCACACACAGCCAATCGCACTGCGGGCATGTTTTTTTTCTTTTTGCCACACACAGCCAATCGCACCACAGACATCCTTTTTTTTCCACACACAGCCAATCGCACTGCGGGCATATTTATTTTTTGCCACACACAGGCAATTGCACTGCAGGCATCTTTTTTTTTTTTGCTTTTTGCCACACACAGTCAATCGCATCACAGACACCATTTCTTTTCCACACACTGCCAATCGCAATGCGGGCATCTTTTTTTTTTCCTTTTTGCCACACACAGCCAATCGCACTGCGGGCATCTTTTTTGTTTTTTCTTTTTGCCACACACAGCCAATCGCACTGCGGGCATGTTTTTTTTCTTTTTGCCACACACAGCCAATCACACCACAGACATCCTTTTTTTTCCACACACAGCCAATCGCACTGCGGGCATCTTTTTTTTTCTTTTTGCCACACACAGCCAATCGCACTGCGGGCATATTTATTTTTTGCCACACACAGCCAATCGCACTGCAGGCATCTTTTTTTTTTTTTGCTTTTTGCCACACACAGTCAATCGCATCACAGACACCATTTCTTTTCCACACACTGCCAATCGCAATGCGGGCATCTTTTTTTTTTCCTTTTTGCCACACACAGCCAATCGCACTGCGGGCATCTTTTTTGTTTTTTCTGTTTGCCACACACAGCCAATCGCACTGCGGGCATGTTTTTTTTTCTTTTTGCCACACACAGCCAATCACACCACAGACATCCTTTTTTTCCACACACAGCCAATCGCACTGCGGGCATATTTATTTTTTGCCACACACAGCCAATCGCACTGCGGGCATATTTATTTTTTGCCACACACAGCCAATCGCACTGCGGGCATCTTTTTTTTTTTTTGCTTTTTGCCACACACAGTCAATCGCATCACAGACACCATTTCTTTTCCACACACTGCCAATCGCACTGCGGGCATCTTTTTTTCTTTTTTTCCTTTTTGCCACACACAGCCAATCGCACTGCGGGCATATTCTTTTTTTTCTTTTTGCCACACACAGCAAATCGCACTGCGGGCATCTTTTTTTTCATTTTGCCACACACACACAATCGCACTGCGTGCATGTTTTTTTTTTCCTTTTTGCCACACACAGCCAATCGCACTGCGGGCATCTTTTATTTTTTTGCTTTTTGCCACACACACACACAGTCAATCGCATCACAGACAGCATTTCTTTTCCACACAACGCCAGTCGCACTGCGGGCATCTTTTTTTCTTTTTTTCCTTTTTGCCACACACAGCCAATCACACTGCGGGCATGGTTTTTTTTTCTTTTTGCTACACACAGCCAATCGCACTGCGGGCATCTTTTTTTTTTTTGCTTTTTGCCACACACAGTCAATCCCATCACAGACACCATTTCTTTTCCACACACTGCCAATCGCACTGCGGGCATCTTTTTTTCTTTTTTTCCTTTTTGCCACACACAGCCAATCGCACTGCGGGCATATTCTTTGTTTTCTTTTTGCCACACACAGCAAATCGCACTGCGGGCATCTTTTTTTTCTTTTTGCCACACACACAGAATCGCACTGCGTGCATGTTTTTTTTTTCCTTTTTGCCACACACAGCCAATCGCACTGCGGGCATCTTTTTTTTTTTTGCTTTTTGCCACACACACACACACACAGTCAATCGCATCACAGACAGCATTTCTTTTCCACACAACGCCAATCGCACTGCGGGCATCTTTTTTTCCTTTTTGCCACACACAGCCAATCACACTGCGGGCATGTTTTTTTTTTCTTTTTGCCACACACAGCCAATCGCACTGCGGGCATCTTTTTTTTTTTTGCTTTTTGCCACACACAGTCAATCCCATCACAGACACCATTTCCTTTCCACACACTGCCAATCGCACTGCGGGCATCTGTTTTTCTTTTTTTCCTTTTTGCCACACACAGCCAATCGCACTGCGGGCATCTTTTTTGTTTTTTCTGTTTGCCACACACAGCCAATCGCACTGCGGGCATGTTTTTTTTTCTTTTTGCCACACACAGCCAATCACACCACAGACATCCTTTTTTTCCACACACAGCCAATCGCACTGCGGGCATATTTATTTTTTGCCACACACAGCCAATCGCACTGCGGGCATATTTATTTTTTGCAACACACAGCCAATCGCACTGCGGGCATCTTTTTTTTTTTTTGCTTTTTGCCACACACAGTCAATCGCATCACAGACACCATTTCTTTTCCACACACTGCCAATCGCACTGCGGGCATCTTTTTTTCTTTTTTTCCTTTTTGCCACACACAGCCAATCGCACTGCGGGCATGTTCTTTTTTTTCTTTTTGCCACACACAGCAAATCGCACTGCGGGCATCTTTTTTTTCATTTTGCCACACACACACAATCGCACTGCGTGCATGTATTTTTTTTCCTTTTTGCCACACACAGCCAATCGCACTGCGGGCATCTTTTATTTTTTTGCTTTTTGCCACACACACACACAGTCAATCGCATCACAGACAGCATTTCTTTTCCACACAACGCCAGTCGCACTGCGGGCATCTTTTTTTCTTTTTTTCCTTTTTGCCACACACAGCCAATCACACTGCGGGCATGGTTTTTTTTTCTTTTTGCCACACACAGCCAATCGCACTGCGGGCATCTTTTTTTTTTTTGCTTTTTGCCACACACAGTCAATCCCATCACAGACACCATTTCTTTTCCACACACTGCCAATCGCACTGCGGGCATCTGTTTTTCTTTTTTTCCTTTTTGCCACACACAGCCAATCGCACTGATGGCATCTTTTTTTTCTTTTTGCCACACAGCCAATCGCACTGTGGGCATCTTTTTTTCTTTTTTTCCTTTTTGCCACACACAGCCAATCACACTGCGGGCATGTTTTTTTTTTCTTTTTGCCACACACAGCCAATCGCACTGCGGGCATCTTATTTTTTTTTGCTTTTTGCCACACACAGTCAATCCTATCACAGACACCATTTCTTTTCCACACACTGCCAATCGCACTGCGGGCATCTTTTTTTCTTTTTTTCCTTTTTGCCACACACAGCCAATCGCACTGCGGGCATATTCTTTTTTTTCTTTTTGCCACACACAGCAAATCGCACTGCGGGCATCTTTTTTTTCTTTTTGCCACACACACAGAATCGCACTGCGTGCATGTTTTTTTTTTCCTTTTTGCCACACACAGCCAATCGCACTGCGGGCATCTTTTTTTTTTTTGCTTTTTGCCACACACACAGTCAATCCCATCACAGACACCATTTCTTTTCCACACACTGCCAATCGCACTGCGGGCATCTGTTTTTCTTTTTTTCCTTTTTGCCACACACAGCCAATCGCACTGCTGGCATCTTTTTTTTCTTTTTGCCACACAGCCAATCGCACTGTGGGCATCTTTTTTTCTTTTTTTCCTTTTTGCCACACACAGCCAATCACACTGCGGGCATGTTTTTTTTTTCTTTTTGCCACACACAGCCAATCGCACTGCGGGGATCTTTTTTTTTTTTGCTTTTTGCCACACACAGTCAATCCCATCACAGACACCATTTCTTTTCCACACACTGCCAATCGCACTGCGGGCATCTGTTTTTCTTTTTTTCCTTTTTGCCACACACAGCCAATCGCACTGCTGGCATCTTTTTTTTCTTTTTGCCACACAGCCAATCGCACTGTGGGCATCTTTTTTTTGTTTCCTTTTTGCCACACACAGCCAATCGCATCACAGACACCCTTTCTTTTCCACACACTGCCAATCGCACTGCGGGCATCTTTTTTTTTTCCTTTTTGCCACACACAGCCAATCGCACTGCGGGCAGGTTTTTTGTTCTTTTTGCCACACACAGCCAATCGCACCACAGTCATCCTTTTTTTCCCCACAAACAGCCAATCGCACTGCGGGCATCTTTTTTTTCTTTTTGCCACACACAGCGAATCGCACCATAGACCCTTTTTTTTTCACACACAGCCAATCGCACTGCGGGCATTTTTTTTTTCTTTTTGCCACACACAGCCAATCGCACTGCGGGTATCTTTTTTTTTTGCTTTTTGCCACACACAGTCAAACGCATCACAGACACCGTTTCTTTTCCACACACTGCCAATCGCACTGCGGGCATCTTTTATTTTTCTTTTCTTTTTGCCACACACAGCCAATTGCATAACATACACCCTTTCTTTTCCACACACTGCCAATCGCACTGCGGGCATCTTTTGAATTTTTTTTTTCTTTTGCTTTTTGCAACACACAGCCAATTGCACCATAGACACACTTTTTTTTTGCCACACACAAGCAATCGCACTGCGGGCATGTTTTTTTTCTTGCCACACACAGCCAATCGCACCATAGACACTTTTTTTCCACGCATAGCCAATCGCACTGCGGGCATCTTTATTTTTTCTTTTTGCCATACACAGCTATTTGCACCATAGGCACCCTTTTTTTGCCACACACAGCCAATCGCACTGCGGGTATGTTTTTCTTTTCTTTTTGCCACAAACAGCCAATCGCACTGCGGGCATCTTTTTTTTGCCACACACAGCCAATTGTTCTGCGGGCATGTTATTTTATTTTTCTTTTTGCTACACAGCCAATCGCACCACAGACACGCTTTTTTGCCACACACAGCCAATCGCACTGCGGGAATCTTTTTTTTTTTCTTTTTGCTACACACAGCCAATCGCACCACAGGCACCCTTTTTTTTTTCACACACAGCCAATCGCAGTGCGGGCATCTTTTTTTTTAATTCCTTTTTGCCACACACAGCCCATCGCACTGCGGGCATCTTTTTTTTTTCTTTTTCCCCACACACAGCCAATCGCACTGCGGGCATCTTTTTTTTTTCTTTTTGCCACACACAGCCAATTGCAGTGCGGGCATGTTTTTTTTTTTTTTGCCACACACAGCCAATCGCACTGCGGGCATCTTTTAATTTTTTTATTTTTGCCACACACAGCCAATCGCACTGCGGGCATCTTTTATTTTTTCTTTTTGCCACACACAGCCAATCGCACTGCGGGCATCTTTATTTTCTTTTTGCCACACACAGCCAATCTCACCATAGACAGACTTTTTTCGCCACACACAGCCAATCGCACTGCGGGCATGTTTTTTTTTTCTTTTTGCCACACACAGCCAATCGCACTGCGGGCATGTTTTTTTTTTTCTTTTTGCCACCCACAGCCAATCGCACTGCGGGCATGTTTTTTTTTTTTTCTTTTTGCCACACACAGCCAATCGCACTGCGGGCATCTTTTTTTTTTCCTTTTTGCCACACACAGCCAATCGCACTGCGGGCATCTTTTTTTTTTTTCTTTTTGCCACACACAGCCAATCGCACCATAGACACCCTTTCTTTTGCCACACACAACCAATCGCACTGCGGGCGTCTTTCTTTTTTCTTTTTGCCACACACAGCCAATCGCACTGTGGGCATGTATTTTTTTTCTTTTTGCCAGACACAGCCAATTGCACTGCGGGCGTCCTTTTTTTCTTTGCTTTTTGCCACACACAGCCAATCGCACTGCGGGCATCTTTTTTTTTTCCTTTTTGCCACACACAGCCAATCGCACTGCGGGCATCTTTTTTTTTTTTCTTTTTGCCACACACAGCCAATCGCACCATAGACACCCTTTCTTTTGCCACACACAACCAATCGCACTGCGGGCGTCTTTCTTTTTTCTTTTTGCCACACACAGCCAATCGCACTGTGGGCATGTATTTTTTTTCTTTTTGCCACACACAGCCAATCACACTGCGGGCATGTTTTTTTTTTCTTTTTGCCACACACAGCCAATCGCACTGCGGGCATCTTTTTTTTTGTTGCTTTTTGCCACACACAGTCAATCCCATCACAGACACCATTTCTTTTCCACACACTGCCAATCGCACTGCGGGCATCTGTTTTTCTTTTTTTCCTTTTTGCCACACACAGCCAATCGCACTGCTGGCATCTTTTTTTTCTTTTTGCCACACAGCCAATCGCACTGTGGGCATCTTTTTTTTTTTTCCTTTTTGCCACACACAGCCAATCGCATCACAGACACCCTTTCTTTTCCACACACTGCCAATCGCACTGCGGGCATCTTTTTTTTTTCCTTTTTGCCACACACAGCCAATCGCACTGCGGGCAGGTTTTTTGTTCTTTTTGCCACACACAGCCAATCGCACCACAGTCATCCTTTTTTTCCCCACAAACAGCCAATCGCACAGCGGGCATCTTTTTTTTCTTTTTGCCACACACAGCGAATCGCACCATAGACCCTTTTTTTTTCACACACAGCCAATCGCACTGCGGGCATTTTTTTTTTCTTTTTGCCACACACAGCCAATCGCACTGCGGGTATCTTTTTTTTTTGCTTTTTGCCACACACAGTCAAACGCATCACAGACACCGTTTCTTTTCCACACACTGCCAATCGCACTGCGGGCATCTTTTATTTTTCTTTTCTTTTTGCCACACACAGCCAATTGCATAACATACACCCTTTCTTTTCCACACACTGCCAATCGCACTGCGGGCATCTTTTGAATTTTTTTTTTCTTTTGCTTTTTGCAACACACAGCCAATTGCACCATAGACACACTTTTTTTTGGCCACACACAAGCAATCGCACTGCGGGCATGTTTTTTTTCTTGCCACACACAGCCAATCGCACCATAGACACACTTTTTTTCCACGCATAGCCAATCGCACTGCGGGCATCTTTATTTTTTCTTTTTGCCATACACAGCTATTTGCACCATAGGCACCCTTTTTTTGCCACACACAGCCAATCGCACTGCGGGTATGTTTTTCTTTTCTTTTTGCCACAAACAGCCAATCGCACTGCGGGCATCTTTTTTTTGCCACACACAGCCAATTGTTCTGCGGGCATGTTATTTTTTTTTTCTTTTTGCTACACAGCCAATCGCACCACAGACACGCTTTTTTGCCACACACAGCCAATCGCACTGCGGGAATCTTTTTTTTTTTCTTTTTGCTACACACAGCCAATCGCACCACAGGCACCCTTTTTTTTTTCACACACAGCCAATCGCAGTGCGGGCATCTTTTTTTTTTATTCCTTTTTGCCACACACAGCCAATCGCACTGCGGGCATCTTTTTTTTTTCTTTTTCCCCACACACAGCCAATCGCACTGCGGGCATCTTTTTTTTTTCTTTTTGCCACACACAGCCAATTGCAGTGCGGGCATGTTTTTTTTTTTTTTGCCACACACAGCCAATCGCACTGCGGGCATCTTTTAATTTTTTTATTTTTGCCACACACAGCCAATCGCACTGCGGGCATCTTTTATTTTTTCTTTTTGCCACACACAGCCAATCGCACTGCGGGCATCTTTATTTTCTTTTTGCCACACACAGCCAATCTCACCATAGACAGACTTTTTTCGCCACACACAGCCAATCGCACTGCGGGCATGTATTTTTTTTCTTTTTGCCACACACAGCCAATCGCACTGCGGGCATGTTTATTTTTTTTCTTTTTGCCACCCACAGCCAATCGCACTGCGGGCATGTTTTTTTTTTTTTCTTTTTGCCACACACAGCCAATCGCACTGCGGGCATCTTTTTTTTTTCCTTTTTGCCACACACAGCCAATCGCACTGCGGGCATCTTTTTTTTTTTCCTTTTGCCACACACAGCCAATCGCACCATAGACACCCTTTCTTTTGCCACACACAACCAATCGCACTGCGGGCGTCTTTCTTTTTTCTTTTTGCCACACACAGCCAATCGCATCACAGACACCCTTTCTTTTCCACACACTGCCAATCGCACTGCGGGCATCTTTTTTTTTTCCTTTTTGCCACACACAGCCAATCGCACTGCGGGCATCTTTTTTTTTTTTCTTTTTGCCACACACAGCCAATCGCACCATAGACACCCTTTCTTTTGCCACACACAACCAATCGCACTGCGGGCGTCTTTCTTTTTTCTTTTTGCCACACACAGCCAATCGCACTGTGGGCATGTATTTTTTTTCTTTTTGCGAGACACAGCCAATTGCACTGCGGGCGTCCTTTTTTTCTTTGCTTTTTGCCACACACAGCCAATCGCACTGCGGGCATCTTTTTTGTTTTTTCTTTTTGCCACACACAGCCAATCGCACTGCGGGCATGTTTTTTTTCTTTTTGCCACACACAGCCAATCGCACCACAGACATCCTTTTTTTTCCACACACAGCCAATCGCACTGCGGGCATCTTTTTTTTTCTTTTTGCCACACACAGCCAATCGCACTGCGGGCATGTTTTTTTTTTCTTTTTGCCACACACAGCCAATCGCACTGCGGGCATATTTATTTTTTGCCACACACAGCCAATCGCACTGCGGGCATCTTTTTTTTTTTTTGCTTTTTGCCACACACAGTCAATCGCATCACAGACACCATTTCTTTTCCACACACTGCCAATCGCACTGTGGGCATCTTTTTTTCTTTTTTTCCTTTTTGCCACACACAGCCAATCGCACTGCGGGCATATTCTTTTTTTTCTTTTTGCCACACACAGCAAATCGCACTGCGGGCATCTTTTTTTTCTTTTTGCCACACACAGCCAATCGCACTGCGTGCATGTTTTTTTTTTCCTTTTTGCCACACACAGCCAATCGCACTGCGGGCATCTTTTATTTTTTTTGCTTTTTGACACACACACACACACACACACAGTCAATCGCATCACAGACAGCATTTCTTTTCCACACAACGCCAATTGCACTGCGGGCATCTTTTTTTCTTTTTTTCCTTTTTGCCACACACAGCCAATCACACTGCGGGCATGTTTTTTTTTTCTTTTTGCCACACACAGCCAATCGCACTGCGGACATCTTTTTTTTTTTTTGCTTTTTGCCACACACAGCCAATCGCATCACAGACACCCTTTCTTTTCCACACACTGCCAATCGCACTGCGGGCATCTTTTTTTTTTCCTTTTTGCCACACACAGCCAATCGCACTGCGGGCAGGTTTTTTGTTCTTTTTGCCACACACAGCCAATCGCACCACAGTCATCCTTTTTTTCCCCACAAACAGCCAATCGCACTGCGGGCATCTTTTTTTTCTTTTTGCCACACACAGCGAATCGCACCATAGACACTTTTTTTTTCACACACAGCCAATCGCACTGCGGGCATTTTTTTTTTCTTTTTGCCACACACAGCCAATCGCATCACAGACACCCTTTCTTTTCCACACACTGCCAATCGCACTGCGGGCATCTATTTTTTTTCCTTTTTGCCACACACAGCCAATCGCACTGCGGGCATCTTTTTTTTTTTTCTTTTTGCCACACACAGCCAATCGCACCATAGACACCCTTTCTTTTGCCACACACAGCCAATCGCACTGTGGGCATGTATTTTTTTTCTTTTTGCCAGACACAGCCAATTGCACTGCGGGCGTCCTTTTTTTCTTTGCTTTTTGCCACACACAGCCAATCGCACTGCGGGCATCTTTTTTGTTTTTTCTTTTTGCCACACACAGCCAATCGCACTGCGGGCATGTTTTTTTTCTTTTTGCCACACACAGCCAATCGCACCACAGACATCCTTTTTTTTCCACACACAGCCAATCGCACTGCGGGCATCTTTTTTTTTCTTTTTGCCACACACAGCCAATCGCACTGCGGGCATGTTTTTTTTTTCTTTTTGCCACACACAGCCAATCGCACTGCGGGCATATTTATTTTTTGCCACACACAGCCAATCGCACTGCGGGCATCTTTTTTTTTTTTTGCTTTTTGCCACACACAGTCAATCGCATCACAGACACCATTTCTTTTCCACACACTGCCAATCGCACTGCGGGCATCTTTTTTTCTTTTTTTCCTTTTTGCCACACACAGCCAATCGCACTGCGGGCATATTCTTTTTTTTCTTTTTGCCACACACAGCAAATCGCACTGCGGGCATCTTTTTTTTCTTTTTGCCACACACAGCCAATCGCACTGCGTGCATGTTTTTTTTTTCCTTTTTGCCACACACAGCCAATCGCACTGCGGGCATCTTTTATTTTTTTTGCTTTTTGCCACACACACACACACACACACAGTCAATCGCATCACAGACAGCATTTCTTTTCCACACAACGCCAATTGCACTGCGGGCATCTTTTTTTCTTTTTTTCCTTTTTGCCACACACAGCCAATCACACTGCGGGCATGTTTTTTTTTTCTTTTTGCCACACACAGCCAATCGCACTGCGGACATCTTTTTTTTTTTTTGCTTTTTGCCACACACAGCCAATCGCATCACAGACACCCTTTCTTTTCCACACACTGCCAATCGCACTGCGGGCATCTTTTTTTTTTCCTTTTTGCCACACACAGCCAATCGCACTGCGGGCAGGTTTTTTGTTCTTTTTGCCACACACAGCCAATCGCACCACAGTCATCCTTTTTTTCCCCACAAACAGCCAATCGCACTGCGGGCATCTTTTTTTTCTTTTTGCCACACACAGCGAATCGCACCATAGACCCTTTTTTTTTCACACACAGCCAATCGCACTGCGGGCATTTTTTTTTTCTTTTTGCCACACACAGCCAATCGCACTGCGGGTATCTTTTTTTTTTGCTTTTTGCCACACACAGTCAAACGCATCACAGACACCGTTTCTTTTCCACACACTGCCAATCGCACTGCGGGCATCTTTTTTTCTTTTTTTTTCTCCTTTGTGCCACACACGGCTAATCGCACTGCGGGCATCTTTTTTTTTTCTTTTCTTTTTGCCACACACAGCCAATTGCATAACATACACCCTTTCTTTTCCACACACTGCCAATCGCACTGCGGGCATCTTTTGAATTTTTTTTTTCTTTTGCTTTTTGCCACACATAGCCAATTGCACCATAGACACACTTTTTTTTGGCCACACACAAGCAATTGCACTGCGGGCATGTTTTTTTTCTTGCCACACACAGCCAATCGCACCATAGACACACTTTTTTTCCACGCATAGCCAATCGCACTGCGGGCATCTTTATTTTTTCTTTTTGCCATACACAGCTATTTGCACCATAGGCACACTTTTTTTGCTACACACAGCCAATCGCACTGCGGGTATGTTTTTCTTTTCTTTTTGCCACAAACAGCCAATCGCACTGCGGGCATCTTTTTTTTGCCACACACAGCCAATTGTTCTGCGGGCATGTTATTTTATTTTTCTTTTTGCTACACAGCCAATCGCACCACAGACACGCTTTTTTGCCACACACAGCCAATCGCACTGCGGGAATCTTTTTTTTTTTCTTTTTGCTACACACAGCCAATCGCACCACAGGCACCCTTTTTTTTTTCACACACAGCCAATCGCAGTGCGGGCATCTTTTTTGTTTTTTTCCTTTTTGCCACACACAGCCAATCGCACTGCGGGCATCTTTTTTTTTTCTTTTTCCCCACACACAGCCAATCGCACTGCGGGCATCTTTTTTTTTTCTTTTTCCCCACACACAGCCAATCGCACTGCGGGCCTTGATTTTATTTTCTTTTCGTCACACACAGCAAATTGCACTGCGGGCATCTTTTAAGATCTATTTCATGGAAAAACGTCTTCCAAATTATATATATTTTTAGGGTTCCGGCAGAGGAGCGTTTTTTTCCCGCATCCATAGATGCAAAAAAAAAAACGGGTCTATTAGAACAAATGCTTTCCAATGAATGTGGTCACATGTCTGTTTTTTACTAGTGAACAATTCGCCCCTGCAAAAAAAATAGGACAGCGTTTTTTTGATTCGCACAAAAATGACGTTTTCATGCAAATGGATGCAACTTTGACAATATGAAATCTTAGTCAAAGCCCTTAAATGAACCTTAGATGCAGAAAAAAAATTAAAAATATATATATTATAGCTGTGATTGGTCAAAGCGCTCAACCAATCAGGAAGAGCTGTGGCAGAGGAATTCTTCAGCCTATATATGTATATATTATTTTTTTTTCCTTAAAGAGAAACCATGGCTGATTTTAAGGGGAGGGCTTATATTTAAAACCCTTCTCTGAAAATCACTGCAGGGGTTGCCGGCATCCTATCGTGTTCCATTGAAAGCAATGCTGCACGGACCTGCATTCACGCGTGTTTGTGCATGTACGTGGGTGCGTGGTTTTGTGAGCACCTATGTATGGCACACGCACACACTCGTCTGAATGCGCCCTTATAAAGCAAAAAATACGGTATATACAGTTAGTTATATAGTCTTTTAAATGTACATTTTCTTTTGCCCTATAGCTGCCATACAGGGACTAACATTATGCCAAGACTCATTTTATTTGATAGTCTCTATTGCCATTATCGCTACTATTGGTTTTATTACTATGAGGGTTCTTTCACACGGCCGTTGGTGTTTTGACGTGTGCCCACCGGCGCCATAAAAACGTGTGAACGGGCACAGAAATCTAACGTTTGTGCGCCCGTTCAGACGGCCTGAGCCCAGTGCATATACGCCGAAGCCGCAATGCCGTTGGGCAGGGGAAGACAGTTTAGCTCTGCTAAGCTGTTCTCCCCCTTCCCCTCACCGACTCTCTGCAAAGGGAGGAGGCGGGACGGGGCAGGAGCTAGTGTGCCAAGCTCCCGCCCCCTCTCCGTCCCTTGTTGGCCGCCAGCAATAGGAGGGGTGGTGCTTAGCTCCGTCCCCGCCCCGCTCCCTCCCATTGCAAACAACTGGCGAGGGGCAAAGAGGAGGAGAGAAGGGGGAGAGAGTTCAGCAGTCACGCTGCTAAACTCCCTCCCACCCCCCCTCTCCGGCAGCTGTCATTGGCTCCCATAGGAATCTATGGCAGTGGCTATATTCTGGCCGGGAAAGATAGTTCCAGGACTATCTTTCCTGCGTGGCGTAAAAGCGCCTGGTATATCACACTACCAACTACTGTCCACGTCACCTTTTACTCCACTGTGACTCTACACCATATATGAATGTGTTGTATCGTGTAACCCCAGCAAGTACTGAGGAAGACGTTCCCAAACCCCCAGACGCGGATACAAGCTGGTTTTAAATGAACCTTAATGACAAAACACCCGAGATCAAGCAGTCCCACTTCCATTTTTATCCCATTTCCTCTTCCCCGGGGGCGCTCCATCCATTTTTCTTCCCCTCCTCCACACTATTGTCACTATAGGGGGATGTCTCCCCTTTAAGGGCTCATGTCCACGGGTATATATATAAAATACTCCGGGTCTCCCGCAGTGTTGTACACATATATAGCCAATACACTCCTCCGGCAGAGACCGTTTATGGGCTGTGCATGGCACTGCGCATGCCTGGGAATCTGTCGTCACGCACATGCGCAGTCTGATTTTCTCTTTTTAATTCCCCGCTCTGAACAGCGCAGGGATGCGTATGGAAACACTGCCTGTATCAATGTATTGTGTATGGACAGCGTATTGATACACAGCCCAAACAAGGGCTGCATATGACACACAGAGAGATAGTGCATGCTGCAATTTATTTCTCTTGCGTATCGATAGGCAGTGCCCACACACAGGTGGGTATGGAGCAATGGAAGCCCATATACTTTCATTGCCTCCATTCTCTGCATATCACTCATGCGTGCAATGCATGCGGAATTCGTGGTGGGAAAACGCCCGTGGACATGAGCCCGAACTGGGGCTCATATGGACGCTTCAGCTATAGTGGGAAAGTGTGAAATAGAAAAGAGGCAATATAAATGACCCCCTAGGAGGTGTTTGATGTAAAAATAAATAAATACAGAATTAAATATATATTAAATAAAACGACTCAACACCGACGCCAGCCAAAATCAGCGCTATTTGCGCCCTGTAATCTAAAACTATACAAATTATATATCTATACAGCGAAACCGAAATGAGGAACCCATTCCCTACTTTATTTTAGTGTAAATATTCTAATTTTACAAATAAACAACTATTATTAAAAAAAAACATTTTTTAGCTTATTACTAGATATTTAAAATAAATAAATAAATAAAAAATGGCCCTATATGTCATAGAAAGAAAAATGCTGCAAAAATCATTTTGGGAGCAAAAGAAAACAAAAAAAAAAATAGGGGAGTAAAATCACCATACGGGTAAAATCCCCCAAAAGTGGTCCTTTAGGGATTTTAAAAAAATGATTTTTGCTGCAGTTTACCAGCAAAGCGCATCAAAAAGACACACAAAAAAATGTGACTGCAGTATAAAGGAAGGACTTGTCTATTAGATGTTCTCTAGCGAGCGGCTGAGAATACAATCCCCTCATATAAAAGGGTTCCCCATGATATCTAACAATCACCAGCTCAGTATATAAACATGGAAACCCAGAGAGATGTGACACTTATCTGTGAGCGGCCAGAAGCTCCTCCGGACAGGGATGATGAAGGCTGCTAACAGCGAGCAGCAGCGGTTAAATCCACGTAACGTCCACCTGCAGCGTCCAGAAGCTCTTCCCAGACAGGGATGATGTAGGCTGCTAACAGCAAGCAGCAGCGGTTATATCCATGTAACGTCCACCTAGAGCGTCCAGAAGCTCCTCTCGGACAGAGATGATGTAGGCTGCTAACAGCAAGCAGCAGCAGTTATATCCACGTGACGTCTATCTAGAGCATCCAGAAACTCCTCTCAGTCAGAAATGATGTAGGCTGATAACAGCGAACAGCAGCGGTTATATCCATGTAACGTCCACCTAAAGCGTCCAGAAGCTCCTCTCAGACAGGGATGATGAAGGCTGCCAACAGTGAACAGCAGCGGTTACATCCACGTAACGTCCATCTGGAGCGCCCAGAAGCTCCTCCCGGACAGGGATGATGTAGGCTGATAACAGCGAACAGCAGCGGTTATATCCATGTAACGTCCACCTGGAGCGCCCAGAAGCTCCTCCCGTACAGAGATGATGTAGGCTGCTAACAGCGAGCAGCAGTGGGTATATCCACGTAACGTCCACCTGCAGCGTCCAGAAGCTCCTCTCGGACAGTGATGATGTAGGCTGCTAACAGCAAGCAGCAGCGGTTACATCCACGTAACGTCCACCTGGAGCGCCCAGAAGCTCCTCTCGGACAGGGATGATGTACGCAGCCAACGGTTGAGGAGAAGTTATGGGGTGTAGCAGAGGCAGCAGAGCTCCGGTGACTGTTGTAGTGCCGCTGCTGCAGGAACTGCCTGTGCGGACGGGTTCTATCTGCTTCTAGAACTGCAGACCGCTCTGACCTCACAAGATTCCATTGAAACCCCTGTGACCTCACTCGACCGCACATACACACACCCTCACAGGTGGGCAGGACCGGCCACAGGCCTCTCTAACCAGGGATCTTCTAGACACATTTTAGGCTCATTTCTCACATATTGCGTAAATCCACACTGGAATTCAGCAGAATAATCCACAACAAATTCTGAGGATTTTGGCGCAGATTTCACTCATATTAAAATGAATAAAATCCGCCTTGAAATATCCACAACCTGCAGAGCATGCTGGGAAGGTGAAAATCCGCAGCGAGACTCCAATCCACGGCAGATTGTTTTCTGCTGTGAGTGAAATCCCCATTCACCGGTATTTGACTCTAATTGGAATTTCGGTGCTAAATCAGCAAGCAAACCGGACTATGACTCTTTCACCAATATTTGGCTATATGTTCTGATGAAGCGCCCCATATTTAGACCAGCGTTACGCAGCTTATGCCGCCATACTGCAATGTGTGAGCCGCGTTTGTTGCTACTTGGGGAGGGCTCTGTAATACGATTTCTGTCAAAAACCTAAAAAATACGACAATGCGGGATTTTCACCATCACAAGATCAGATCTGCATGACATTGCAGGTACAGATTCAGTGTAATGCGTTCCTGTAGGCGAATGGTGCACGGAATATCGCAGTGCAATCTAGCATAAACCTGTGATAATCACTCACATTAACACCCTGCAGAGACCTGAACTTAATAAAAACGGCTAGTGCAATAGAATCGCGAGGGTTAAACATCATATATCTTGTAAGATAAGAGGAGAAGCCGTCACATTACTGTTCCCCTGCCCCCAGATACCGGCGCTACCAGGGTCCTCCACTGCTCTCCTGCCCCTAGATACCGGCACTACCAGGGTCCTCCACCGCTCTCCTGCCCCCAGATACCGGCACTACCAGGGTCCTCCACCGCTCTCCTGCTCGCTGATGCCAGCACTACCAGGGTCCTCCACCGCTCTCCTGCCCCCAGATACCGTCACTACCAGGGTCCTTCACCGCTCTCCTGCCCCCAGATACCGGCACTACCAGGGTCCTCCACCGCTCTCCTGACCCCAGATACTGGCGCTACCAAGGTCCTCCACCGCTCTCCTGCCCCTTGATGCCAGCACTACCAGGGTCCTCCACCGCTCTCCTGCCCCCTGATGCCAGCACTACCAGGGTCCTCCACCGCTCTCCTGCCCCCTGATGCCAGCACTACCAGGGTCCTCCACCGCTCTCCTGCCCCCTGATACCGGCACTACCAGGGTCCTCCACTGCTCTCCTGCCCCCTGATGCCGGCACTACCAAGACCCTTCACCACTCTCCTGCCCCCTGATGCTGGCGATACCACCCTTCTCTCGCCTTCATTTATCAAAGCTGTCTGAAAAAAAAATTTGGCCTTGTTGCCCGTAGCAACCAATCACAGCACAGCTCTGATTTCTGAAACGGCTCTAGTTACATGACAGCTGCGCTCTGATTGGTTGCTATGGGCAACAAGGCAGGTTTGTCTTCTAGATAGATTAGATTAATGAGCCCGTCTGTTCTTCCTGTCCCAGCGCTGACATGTCCGCACCACATACAATGCGGTGACCTGCAGTAACGCCAAACCTGCAGGATGCTGCGATTACAAAAATAGCCACCGACCCAAGAAACGCACGACTAAAGGAGAAAACCCCCACAAAGGATCCCTGTAGTGTTTATGGAGCTCCACACTTCACTATTGATCTGCTAAAATCCGGCCGCAGGGTTTATGGAAAAAAATAATCCAGAAAAACGTCCCTAAAAATACGTCACTATAAATGCGCGGGAGTAAAAGCATCCGTAAAGTGTATTCACGTGTCGCAGTCAAGGTGCGGCTGAGAACCACATCAAAGACCGCGTGTACTTTTACCTGTAAAAACCATGTGACCAAAAAACACATCTCACATCTGCGGCAAAACTGGCGGGGTTCTCAGATTTGGTGTGAATATACCCTTACGCACCACGCTCTGCACCGCGTGCTTTACACTGTATTTACACAGGCCAGTGCGATATAGGTGAGAGAAAATCGTATATATATATATATATATATCACAGTTGTAAACCTGCGTTTTTCAGGTTTCTGCGAAACGTTCCCATGTTCAAAATGCGCTATTCGCATCACTGTAGGTGCGTTTTTAAATGTGAAAAATAATAAAAAAGAAAGAATGAGCAGTTCTTGCAGTGGAATTGCCTCAAAACAGGACATGCTGCGTTATTTTGCACTTGCACTTGTGTGCGCCGTGAGGTCACAACCGCTGCATGAACAACGAGTAACGTGAATATTCCCACAAAGAGACAGTTCATCTGTGCATGCGCCAGCTGAAGACCTCGCGGCGCACATGTGAGACTTGGCAGCGCTACATGGATGATGCCTACTGCGTCATCCACGGCTAAGGAGTTGGGAGGGGTGGACTTTGGAGCCGAATAAGCTGCTAGTAGATGGTCCAGCTTGCTCAGCTGATCGCTCTGCCTATTTTGGCCATAAAGGCGTGAAGATTTTTGGGGTATTTTCATCTCCAATTTTCAAAAGACATAACTTTTTTATTTTTCTGTTGACTTGGCGTTATTTTGGTAGGCAAAATGAACAAAATGAGCATTTTGCCTCTGCATCTTTTAGGGTTTATATTTACATTTTTTGCAAGATGAATAGTGCGTTCGATTCACTGTAGAGATCGTTACGGATACCAGAAATGTGGGTTTATATATATATATATATATATATATATATATTTTTTATTTTTTTTTTTTTTTTATTTATTTATTTATTTTTTTTAATAGAAAGGGGAAAGTGCGTAAAAGAGTTTTTTTGGTAATTTAATTTTACCTCTTTTTTTACCATTTTTTTTTCTTTCATTTTTTATGTCACTGTGGGGGACTTGAACCATAAAAGCACTGTTTGCTATGACGTTGCACTGCAGTACTTTTGTAGTGCAGTGCATTATTGCTTACCATAGGCCAGTCTCTATGTACAGGTCATGTGCCGCACAGTGTAATGGGAGACACGATACTGGCCAAAGTCACAACTAAGTTGGCCTAACTTCACACAGGTATGCGTGATACGAGGCCGTGAATCCCGCCACCATATCGCGCCCTCACCATGTGAATTCAATCCTCTGCCGCGGCTGTTCTCTCCCCCATTGCTGCCACCGGCCCCATTAAAAACAATGGACGCTGCAATGCGAGATCACGCAGCCAGATAGAACATGCCGCGGTTTGTTTCCCGCATCGCATCGTTCATGTGTATGACTCCATTCACAAGGTGGTGGTTCAGATTTATGCATCTCAAAATGCACAAATCTCACGTGATTGTATCACCCATATGAAGCCGGTCTTATGGTGCCCATAGTTCAGGTCGGAGGAGTCCGGGGATGTGAGTGGGACTTTTCAGTCAGCGCAGGCGCATACCCTTAGAGAACAGGATGTGCGCACACTGACTGGCGAATCATACACACCGCGTACCGACTTCCAGGGGCTACGGTGCAGGAACCGTGAGCTGGGGAGGTAAGCAGAACACACCCCGGACTCCTCCGGACCCGTCCTATGTGCTCCAAAACTTCATAGTGCTTATAGGGGATGACTGGTTGCTTTTAAAGGGGTTGTCCAACTACCAGACAGAATCTTTTTAAAGCTGTGTTCACACATGGCGTTTTTCAACGGCAATTAAAAACTGAATAAAAAAAAAACTCTACAAAAAACGCCATGTGTGAACGCGGCCTAATAGGGCTGTCTGTACTAAATTAATAAATCGCTACACTTACCACTCTGATAGGATCCAGCGCTGCAGTACTGGTGTTTGTTGTGACAGCGGCCACCACAAGTAGTCAGTTGATTGCAGCCAATCAGAGGCTGCTGTGTCACGTTCATTTCCTGTAACTACAAGAGACTGGATATGGCACTGACAGGTCAGCAATAATTATCTTTCTATATATCAGCACAGGTTATGTAGAGCCATGACCCGAGATGAGTACTCCCCTCTGCCGTCCGTTGGTAGGCACTACAACAGTATACTAGAGCCTCCATGCCCACCCGTATCACATCTTATATACAAGCTAGAAGGGGTACAACAGGATACTAGAGCCTCCATGCCCACCCGTATCACATCTTATATACAAGCTAGAAGGGGTACAACAGGATACTAGAGCCTCCATGCCCACCCGTATCACATCTTATATACAAGCTAGAAGGGGTACAACAGGATACTAGAGCCTCCATGCCCACCCGTATTATATCTTATATACAAGCTTGAGGTGGTCCAACAGGGTACTACAGCCTCCTCACATCTTGTATCTAAGCTAGAGGCGGTACAACAGGATACTAGAGCCTCCATGCCCGCCTGTATCACATCTTTTATCCAAGCTTGAGGTGGCCCATAAGGGTACTAGAGCCTCCATGCTCACCTGTATCACATCTTGTGTCTAAGCTAGAGGCGGTACAACAGGATACTAGAGCTTTCATGCCTGCCCGTATCACATCATGTATCTAAGCTAAAGGCGTTACAACAGGGTACTAGAGCCTCCATGTCTACCCGTATGACATCTTGTATCCAAGCTTGAGGTGGTACAACAGGGTACTAGAGCCTCCATGCCTGTCCCTATCACATATTGTATGCAAACTAGAGGCGGTACAACAGGGTACTAGAGCCTCCATGCCCACCCGTATCATATCTTATATACAAGTTAGAAGCAGTACAACAGGATACTAGAGCATCTTTGCCCACCTGTATCATATCTTATATACAAGCTAGAGGCGGTACAACAGGATACTAGAGCCTCTATGTCCACCTGTATCACATCTTATATACAAGCGTAATGTGGCCCGTATCACATCTTGTATCTAAGCTAGAGGTGGTACAACACGATACTAAATTATCCATGCCCGCCCGTATCACATCTTATATACAAGCTTGAGGTGGTCCATCGGGGTACTAGAGCCCTTATGCCAACCCATATCACACCTTGTATCCAAGATAGGGGTGGTCCAACAGGGTACTACAGCCTCCATGCCTGTCTGTATCACATCTTGTATCTAAGCTAGAGGCGGTACAACAGGATACTAGAGCCTCCATGCCCGTCTGTATCACATCTTTTATCCAAGCTTGAGGTGGCCCATAAGGGTACTAGAGCCTCCATGCTCACCTGTATCACATCTTGTGTCTAAGCTAGAAGCGGTACAACAGGATACTAGAGCTTTCATGCCTGCCCGTATCACATCATGTATCTAAGCTAAAGGCGTTACAACAGGGTACTAGAGCCTCCATGTCTACCTGTATGACATCTTGTATCCAAGCTTGAGGTGGTACAACAGGGTACTAGAGCCTCCATGCCTGTCCCTATCACATATTGTATGCAAACTAGAGGCGGTACAACAGGGTACTAGAGCCTCCATGCCCACCCGTATCATATCTTATATACAAGTTAGAAGCAGTACAACAGGATACTAGAGCATCTTTGCCCACCTGTATCATATCTTATATACAAGCTAGAGGCGGTACAACAGGATACTAGAGCCTCTATGTCTACCTGTATCACATCTTATATACAAGCGTAATGTGGCCCGTATCACATCTTGTATCTAAGCTAGAGGCGGTACAACAGGGTACTAGAGCCAGTATCACATCATGTATTCAAGCTAAAGGGGGTACAACAAGATACTGGAGCCTCCATGCCTGCCCTTATCACATACTGTATCAAGCTAGAGGTGGTACAACAGGGTACTGGAGCCTGCATGCCCACCCATATCACTCCTTGTATCCAAGCTAGAGGCGGTACAAAAGGCTCCAAGAGTCTCCATGCCCTCCTGCATCACATCTTGTATCCAAGGTAGACGTTGTACAACAAGATACTAGAGCATCCATGCCCACCCATATCGCACCTTGTATTCAAGCTGGAGGTGGTACAACACGTTACTTGAGCTTCCATGCCCACCTGTATCACATCTTGTATCCAAGCTAGAGGTGGTACAACAAGATACTAGAGCCTCCATGCCTGCCCCTATTACATATTGAATCCAAGCTAGAGGCGGTACAACAGGGTACTAGAGCCTCCATGCCTGACCATATCACATCTTCTATCCATGCTAGAGGCAGTACAACAGGATACTGGAGCCTCCATGCTCCATCTCATCTTGTATCTAAGCTAGAGGCGGTACAACAGGGTACTAGAGCCTCCATGCCTGACCATATCACATCTTCTATCCATGTGAAAAACAGAAAATTAACCAGCGCTCCGGTGCTTTGGAAAATGGCAGATGATGCAAGGTAGTGCAAACGAGGTGTATATGATGTGGATGTTACTTACTTCGCAGGGGTGCTAGTGGTTAAGAGGCAGTACAACAGGATACTAGAGCCTCCATGCTCCATCTCATCTTGTATCTAAGCTAGAGGCGGTACAACAGGGTACTAGAGCCTCCATGCCCCCCTATTACATCTTGTATCCAAGCTAGCGGTGGTACAACTGGGTACTAGGGCTTCCATACCAACCCATATCACACCTTGTATCCAAGCTAGAGGTGGGAGAACAGGGTACTAGAGCCTCCATCTGTAGCACAGATTACATCTAAGCTAGAGGCTTAGCAACCAATCACAGCACAGCTGTGTTTGGTTGCTATGGGTAACAGAGACAGTTTTTATAACAGTGTGGTGCCATGATCTGCTCTGTATTTACACACACAGCTCTTCTATATGCACAGCACAATATAGGGTGTCAGATAGGGTCACCGCGGAGATCTGTCTGCTGGCTCTTGCTCCCGCGGTGAATCTCAGCAACGCCTGTGGACAGGCAGCCTAACCCTTCACTCCCCGTGTGAGATCAGCCGCCCCGGCTGGGGGGCGACTGATAGCACTGATTTTAAATCCCCGCCTGCTGAAAGCTCCTCAGAGCAGTGCAGGAGAAGAGGCGGCTGGACACGGCTGAGCCCTGGCAGCTGCAGAGAGGTGAGTATACATTGGTTTTTTTTTATTTTTACACATTTTTAGGATGGTTTTCAGGGAAGGGCTTATATTTTAAGACTTTCCCTGAAAATCACTGCAGCGCTTGCCAGCAGCCCATTGCTTTCAATGCAGTCGGCTGTATTGCCGACTCTATTGAATTCAATGGGAGAACATCTTTCTCCTCTTCCACAGCTGTGACAGCTATGGCAGAGGATCACTATCTTCATATATGTTCTCAGTGGGGTCGGCACTGCTGCCACCGGCCACATGAAGCACAAGGTGAAACCCCCGGATGCGACAGCATACACAGAACACTGGTTTGTTCTATAATTTTCACCGCAGGCGTTTTTCTGCATGTAAAATTTGCCCATGTGATCACTCACATTGAAAAGCATTGGTTCTAACTGGTGCGAATTTTTGGACGTGCGGAAAAACGCCGGTTACAAACGCCCGTGTGACTGCGCCCTAAAGTGTGCCTGCACACGAACTGAATTTCCAGCGCGTTATTTTAGGCACATTATCTGCCCCAGACCGCAGCCAATATACTCCTATGAGGATCCGCAGTTGTCCCCAGACGGACAGATTTGTATCGCGTTTTTTCACGCGCGTGAAAAAATCTGCAACCTGTTCTAATTTGGGTCGGATTCTGCGCGTGAAGCCTCCAATACAAGTGAATGGGTGCGTTTTTTCACGCAGTACATCTGCAGTGCAGCTGCGGATGGAGTCACTGGTTACTATGACTACAGGAAGTAGGCATGGTAGGAGGCGTCCCAACACACAGCACAGAGCTTCACAGGCAAATTTCAGCAGCAGCACTGCCCTTCCAGTCACCTCATCCACCAGACAGCAGCCAGCAGCCACCAGCCTGCAGCCACAAGCCACCAGCCTGCCACAAGCCACCAGTCATCAGCCACCAGCCACCAGGCGTAACGAATAATGATCGACATGGGCAAACTTGTCGCAATGATGCAGGACTTCCCTAGCATATGGGACAGTAACTCCCCAGAGTACCTAGACAAGAATAGAAAGGAACAATCCTGGCTTCAACTCTCCGCTCAGGTTTATGGGGATGCCTGGACAAACGCAATAGAAGCGGAAAAGAACTTGCGTGAGTATTATTCGCTATTGCGTCAAATGTACTTTTTTTCTTCATTTTAATCCCTTAGTGGCCAAGCAGTTTTACTTTTGTTTTTATTGTGCTTTTTTCCATCCCCACTTTTAACCCCTTAGTGACGGAGCTTTTTTGCTTTTTTTCCTTTTTTTTTCCCCTACTCCCTAAAAAATCGTAGTTCCTTTATTTATCCATCGACGTCGCTGTATAAGGGCTTGATTTTTTGCGGGACGAGTTGTATTTTGCAATGGCACTATTTATTGTACCATATAATTTACTGAAAAACCTTTAAAAAATTGTAATCAGAGAGAAAAAAAAAGACTTTCCACCATCTTTCGGACGTCCTGTTTCTGCAGCGCGCAAAGTGCAACAAAAACGACCTGATATTTTTATTCTATGGGTCAGTACGATTACTACGATACCAAACTTATATAGTATTTTTTTTGCTGTAGTACTTGTATATTTTTTTTTAAGATATTTAATTTTTTTAAATTATTTTCTGTGTCCATTTTCTGCGTGCAATAACTTTTTTATTTCTTTGGCAACATAGTTGTGTGAGGGCTCATTTTGTGCGGTATGTCCTGACGTTTTTGTTGGTACCATTTTCGCATACAGTTGACTTTTTGATCGCCTTTTATTACATTTTTTCTTGGAAATAGGGTGACCGAAAAAGTGCATTTCGGGCGTATATTCTTTATTTTTTTTTACCACGTTCACCATGCAGGGTAAATCATACATTACTTTGATAGATCAGGCATGCAGCGATACCAAAACGATCACACTGCAGGACAGACGACTCTCCGCAACGCTGGCAGAAAAGAGCACATGACCGGCTCCATTGCCGGACTTGTGTTCTTTCCTCCAGCTCTGTGGAAAGACGTCCATCCTGCATTGCGGCCGTCTTGTGCAGGAAGACGGGTGCATCAGCCGCCAGGATGCGCCCAGGTTACTAAGCCCTCCCTGTTTGTTTTTTGCGGGAACAGTTGTATTTTCCACTGGTGCCACTGAAGCAGCATTTATTGGGTTAATAGCCTTGTTCAGCAGACACCCGCAATGTGTAGAGGGAGATAGGTAGTATTTCTTGCCAATGCAGGATGTAAGAACGCAAAATCTGTAGTAATGAATTCCTCTTGTGAATTTTTTTGCAGTGACTGAAATAAAGTCACGCTGGAGAAGCGCCTGAAAAAAGTTACATGGATCAACCATGCCCACAAAGACATCTGCTCACCGGGTGAAAGCATGTTGCCAGAATAATTTTACGGTGCTCGCACAAGCAAGAGGGACAAAACGGAGTCTGGGTGTTGGTTTTTAAGCTGTTTTCCAAGGAATGGGCAGTTCTCTAGGGGTTGGGTTTACAATAAGGGGTGTCTGCTGTTTTTTCTGTGCGTTTTTTTCCGCAACACATCCGCGTATATCCGTGCGTGATTTTTCACGCATCCGCACCTATCCGCAAGCACATTTAGGTACCATACGCGCGTGAAAATCCGCTAGCGGAATCCGGAACGCTCGTGTGCAGGCGGCCTAAGCTGGAACTTTGCAAAACTTCATACAGGTGGTGTATGAACAATGAACATTTTGTAAAAATTTCAGAAAAATTGAAAATATTCGAGCAGGGACCCTCTCCCAAATTAGATCATTTGACGTGGAATGACGCACTCCCTACATTACCACAGAGATGATGTCCCCCTGCGCAACAGATGAACGCTGTGACCAATAACATTAAAGGGCTTTTCTGTGCTCAGGATAGGTCATCAATAGTTGATCAGTGAGGGTCCACTATTTGGGATCCCTACCAATCAGCTGACTGAAGAGACAGCAACACTCAGATAAGAACCTCTGTCACTTCAGTCCATGCCAGGCACAGCACCATACACTGTATAGTGCCTGTGGCTGGTACTGCAGTTCAAGTGAAATGGACTGAGCTGCTCTCTAGCCATGACCGATGAGCGTGATGTCACATGCCTGAGAAGAGGACGTGGCACTCATCAAAGCACAGCATTTCAATTGGAGGGGATCCCAAGCCCTGGATCCTCCATGATCAACTATTGTTGACCTACTTTTAAGGATAGGTCATCAGTAGTGTTGTTCTGGAAAACCTTCTAAGTAGTAACATACCTCTTGGCTCCTTGAAGGTTGTGACACAGCAACTTCATCGTCCTGATTAGTTTGTTCAGCATCTTGAAGCTCTGGATGCTTGGGTTGTTTTTTTGCTGCGACCTAGGGCCATAAATAAAAAAGTAGAGATTTGTGAAACGTTGTATGGATAAGATACAATATAGCCGGCTTCACACGGGCGGGCCAGATTCCGCATGCGGAAGGGCCTGCAGCCGATTCGGGCTATGAAGCCGGTGACCCCACTTACCTGAATTTTCTGTCCGTCGGTCATGTGCAGTAGTTTTTTTTCCTTTTTTAATGCTTGTATTTCCGGTGCAGTCGCTTAGCAATGGCGTGGATACCCGCGGGCCATACACAATGTTAGCTGCGTATGGGCTGCAGGTTAGACTGACTCCACTGACTTCAATGGAGGCCGTCTGTGTGGAGTCCGCAGCAAAATATGGCATGCGGCAATTTTTCCCCTGGTCACGGAATAGATAATTCATATCTGCGAGTGTGAGCAAAAATGTGATTTAACATGGTTTACAATGTGGAGAGCGGGACTCGGGAGCCACACTTCATCTGCCGCAAACCTGGAAGGACCGCTGCAGGCCCCCACAGAGAGAGTAGCAGCAGGCCACACACGGCACTCCTCATACCGCTGGTAGTGGGAGCTCCGGCAGCTAGACGCAGCTCAGAGAACCACGTGTGAGGGACCAGCGGCTCCCCATCAGGGACAGAGCGGGAGACGCTCACAGCACTCCTCTGCAGCTTGAGGTACTCCCGGGTGCCAGAGAAGACCCCCTGACCCCGGGAGAAAGAAGCTGCACAGCCAGGGTTGCCACCTTTGTCACGAAAAAATACCGGCCATGGTTAAATGGGGGCGTGGCTTGGGTGTGGCTTATCACGGCATTCTGCTGGTGATAGTGCCCCCTCAGTAGCTCCAGTGGTAATAGTTCCCCCCTTGGTGCCCTTCCCCACAATTGAAAATTCGGACCGCACATCACTATATACAGGAGATGCCCAGAGCTCTGCTACATCTCTGTGTGACTGCTCTGCCCCCTGCCCCTCCTGCAACAGTTGTGATCCAACCTGGAAAGTTGGTGTCACTCACTGACTACTGTAGAAACCCCCCCAGACCACCAGGAGTGACAGCAGTCTGTGCCTGACCTCTGGATGCCATATAAGTATGCCATATACTGCCATCCAGGAGCACTATATGGAGCTACAGGAGCACTGTATGGAGCCACAGTAGCACTGTATGGATCTACAGGAGTACTGTATGGAGCTACAGGAACACTGTATGGAGCTACAGGAGCACTGTATGGAGCTGCAGGAGCACTATATGGAGCTGCAGGAGCACTATATGGAGCTGCAGGAGCACTATATGGAGCTACAGGAGCACTATATGGACCTATAGGAGCATTGTATGGAGCTACAGGAGCACTATATGGAGCTACAGGAGCACTATATGGAGCTGCAGGAGCAGTATATGGAGCTGCAGGAGCACTATATGGAGCTACAGGAGCACTATATGGAGCTACAGGAGCACTATATGGAGCTGCAGGAGCACTATATGGAGCTACAGGAACACTATATGGAGCTACAGGAGCACTATATGGAGCTACAGGGGCACTATATGGAGCTACAGGAGCACTATATGGAGCTACAGGGGCACTATATGGAGCTATAGGAGCACTATATGGAGCTATAGGAGCACTATATGGAGCTATAGGAGCACTGTATGGAGCCACAGTAGCACTGTATGGAGATATAGGAGTCCATACAGTGCTCCTATAGCTCCATCCAGTGCTCCTGTAGCTCCATACAATAACAGTGCTCCTATAGTAGCCCCATCCAGTGCTCCTACAGCCCCACCCACCCAGTGCTCCTATATTGACTGTCTGCAGTCAGGCACCGTTCAGGCTCTTTTGTGTGTCCCACACTCCCTGGGACCCAGACTCCAGAGTCCCCACTCCCCAGGCAGCGAGCAGCCTCCTCCCTCGTCACCATATCGACTAGTCTTCTGTGCTGCTCTGCAGCCTTTTTACCTCTCTCAGTCACGGTCTCACCACTAGACTCACCCCTGCCTCTATAGCCACCGACGTTCAAGGTCCGAGCAAGTCCCGAGTCAGTACTCCCACTCCTGAGTCCCGACTCCCGCCACACACGCGGGCTGTGTCTCTGCTGCCCGCGCACGCTAGTAGTCCAGGAGGCTAAAGCGCATGTGCGAGACTTCCTGTGCTCTGGCGGACACTCAACAGGGGCGCGTCATCACCATAGTCTGCTGGCTGCTGACTGACGCTGCCCTGCATCATGGGTTGCCTCCTGCAGAGTATACAGGCCAGTATTTTTGTCGCAGCCTGCTGCAGTCCCCGGGGCCCGACAAAAATACCGGCCTTTAATAGGGCCGGTAAAAAAAATACCGGCACCACCCTGGGCGGTAAAAATACTGGCCAGGCTGGTGGTTTACAGGTCGGGTGGCAACCCTATTCACAGCGGAGGCACGGCAGCTGGACCTGCAGAGTGCTGGTGAAATGACTGCAGCATCTACCAGGGTGAGTCCCCTGTTGCTCCGCTACACCCCGCACAGCAGAGCCAGCAGCGCATACACCAAGAGGCCACTCAGAACCACAGGGGCACCACATAGGACTGACGGCATCCTGCATATTGTCCCTACTGCCACAATACCTGCAAGCCCTGTAAGGACACCAACTGCACTAAGGCAGGACTCTCCCACCATTCCTAGTTGGCTCCACCCCACAACCAGTACCAGCTCTGTAAAAGGGCATTCTCCACCTTGTATGGACCCATGCAGAGTTCTATATCCCTCCCAGCACTGTGAACAACACCCCACCTACATTGGTCAGTGCTGGTAGTTCAGGACCCACTGCAAAGCTCTAAGTTTTCTCCAACTGCAGTACACCTTGCCAGATATACACAGTAGGAGGAATCTGTTGCCACCTAGTGGTCGGTATTGCTATAACAAGCAAAAAGCAATCGTGCTTTAGTTACAGCGCAGACGAAAGCTTGGGGTAGCCCCTGCAGTACAACATACATATAACGCACGCATCGCCACACCAGTGCATCTTACTGAAAGTGTATCAAGAAAGAGACTCTGGTGTCTAAATAGAATGTTGTCATACTAATGCAACGTTAACCACATACGGCTACGAATAGTGATCACAACTCCGGAGAGACCCTAAGACCCACCCTACCCAGGAACTAGAACAAAGCATCTTTTAGCCTACTTACTTCTAACACAGCAACCATGCACCCCATTCAATGCAGAGCAGGGAAAAATAGCCTAAGATCGCAGCAGGATGCTAAAAAATCATCAACGCTGCAGGAGGCCCCCTATTTCCTCTGATGGAGGACTTACAGCTTCCCTCAAATGCCAACACTGGGAGCCCTAACCATAATGCTTCAGAAAGTCCAACTCTCCAAAATAGCGACTAAACTTTCCAACGAATTTCGAGAGCTTAGCTAGAGGACAATTACTCTTGAAGACAGGATGTGCAATGCTACCATAGTCCTAGACTCCCATGAAAAAGAAACAGAGCAGCTCCCTGAAGAGATACTTTCTTTATCATAAGTTGGAAGTTGTTGAAAATAGGGTGCGTCGGGAGAAAATACAAATCATGGAGTCCCCATCAAATCCTTCAAAGATCTTCAATCAACAGTGACGGCGTTGTTCCAGGAGCTCTACCCAAGCATCACAATTGACCAATTAGAACTTGACAGAATTCATAGAGCTTTGCGAGCACCAAACCCAAACGCCTCCCCCCCAGGGACATTGTGTTAAAACTCCACTTCAATCGCACTAAAGAGCAATTGTTGCGCGCCACTCGCTCTTCCCGCAAGCTAACATTCCAGGGCTTTAACTATCAGTTGTTTCCCAACTTGGCACCATCAACACTATCCAAGAGGAGGGCCCTCAAGCCGTACTTATTGATCCTGCATCAGGAAAGGATACAATACAGATGGGGCTTTCCATTTAAGCTGATAAGGAATTAAACCTTCAAAAACCTCCTCCTCAGCTGGGCTCTGCAGCTTCATCTCCTACATCCCCTCACCTCCTATACCTACACCGGAGTCAGAGAGAAAAATGCCACAACTCCCAGAAATGATCCATAATCCCATGTTCCCCGAAAATAAGACAGTGTCTTACATAAATTTTTGCTCCAATATGTTTCTTTTTTACATGTATAACTGCCTGGACACTATTTAAACATCTTGCTAGGGTTTATTTTGGGGGTAGGGCTTATTTTCAGGGAAACAGGATCTCTTGGTATCACGGTTATATAAGATTTTCGAGGCAAAGTGACCTGGAACTCTTCTGCTGGCTCTTTCTCCCTCACCTGTTGTGAGCATTTCTTTGCATCCAAATGAGTGGGAAATCACCTCCCAACAATACTCATGAGTTCCCACCCAACAAACAAGGAGAAAAGAGTACAACAGGCATGCTCCTGGTGACAAATCTTTAGGAGAATGGAACAACGCACCTTCTAAACAGATTAATACCTACAAACAAGCTTCCCTCTCTCTCCTTGCTGTCTGCTTCCCCCCCTTCCCCTCCCTACCTCCCATAGGGTCTTTTCCTACCTTTTATCTTTAGCCATCAGCACTATAAACCACCCCATTTCGGAGCTGACTTAGCTCCTAGAGCTAATTGTATTTGTTGGCCACACCCTGTTTCCCCCTGCCTCTTCCCTCTCCCTACTCCCCCCCAACCTACCCTCCCATGGGGTGAAGGATCTAAGACAGTTTCCATTCTTAATAGTCCTTACTTCCACCCATGGACCTAAAAATAATTTCTGAGAATGTACAAGGCTTTAATTTACCTCCAAAGTGTTCAAAGGCGTTCCGATATTACAAGAGCAGACATGCAGATATAGTGTGCCTGCAAGAAACCCACTTCTCCACCAACTCTGCCCCACGTTAGCTTTCTTCTCAATACCCCACATTTTATTCAGCGAAAGCACAAACCAAAACCAAGGGAGTCACCATCTTCTTTAGTAAATCAGTTCCTTTCACACACGCCTCCACTATTGTGGACCTAGAGGGTCGCTACTAGAGATGAGCGAACGTACTCGTTTCGAGTAATTACTCGATCGAACATCGCTATTTTCGAGTACCTGGCTACTCGGGTGAAAAGATTCAGGGGGCGCCGGGGAGCGGGGGATGGCGTGGTGGCAGCGGGGGGTAGCAGTGGGGAACAGGGGGGGAGCTCTCTCTCTCTCTCCCTTTCCCCCCCACTCCCCGCTGCAACCCCCCACTCACCCACGGCCCCCCCGAATCGTTTCACCCGAGTACGGAAGTACTCGAAAATCGCGGTGCTCGGGTGAAAAAGGGGCATGGCCGAGTAGGTTCGCTCATCTCTAGTCGCTACCTATTATTAACAGGCTCCATGCAAGATGTCCATCGTCTCCCACTATACTCTAAATTCAAGGCAAATTCAATATTTCACAAAACTTTTCAAACTGGTTAAGGCCAATAAAAGGGGCACAGTAATTTTCTGCGGTGACTCAAACTGCATTCTTAACCCGAATCTGGATAGAAATTCTATCACTCTCCGTGCCCATCCTCTGTTGCACAACGTTAAGTCCCTCCCTCAGCAATACCACTTAGTAGACTTGGCGGGAACAAAACCCAACCCCTAAAGACTATACACATTTTTCAGCTTCACACTCCCTATACAGGAGAATAGACCACATTCTAGTTCCCGACATTTTCGTACCTCAAATACTGCAGTCTAAAATCCTGTCGGTGCCATGGTCTGACCATAGCCCGCTGTCCATCACCTGTAATTCCTTGATGTCTAAATCCAGAAACACATCTTGGATCCTTAACGACTCTCTTTTATCAATCCCTGAGGTTGTATCCCTATTAACGCCACAACTGGAAGAATATTTTCAAATTAACAACCTCTCCGCCTCCTCCCCCATTTCTCTTTGGGAAGCACACAATATAGTGATTTGAGGTCACTTAATACAAATAACCGCCCGCCGTTAACAGGAACGTATGTCACAACAACTGGAATTAGAACGAGTCTCTAAGTTTGAAGAGGTGTCCAAAAAACATCCATCTAAAAATAATCTCCAAGCATTATCTCGAGCTAGAACTGAACTGGATCTTTGTCTTACTGACTCCATAGAACAGAAAGTACGCTGGTCCCGTCAGCGATACTATGAACTTAGTAATAAACCCTCCTTGCCTCTCCACCGCAGACTCCGCTCACACCCCAACATAAACCCCTTTTACAAACTACGTACAAACAGTACGTTTCTTGCAGGCCAGTCCACTTGAATATAACGGGATTTCTAGAAATGAGCGAGCACGCTCCACTTGTGTTCAGTGCATTTAATTGATTCGAGGGGGCTGTCATGTTTGTATAGGTCTCCTTCATGTGAACTGCATGACCAACAGGAATAGAAGGAAGACGGTTGGCATTGTGAAGTAATACAGCTTCAATCTAAGCTTGGAGGAGTCTATGAATAGCCTTCATTCAGTTGGATCATGGTTCAAATTCAAACATTTCATCAAGCCATTAACGTCACAGCAAACAACCAGATTGTTTTTCTTCTCAAAAAAAGGAAGCAGATCCCTCTGACGTTCTCTGTACTGTAAGACCCTGACATCACGTTGGAGAAGATTCCATTGCTGTAGTCTTGACTCTAGAAGTTCAGCCTTCTCCTTTGACAAGTCATGGTCTTGAATGAGATCACTCAATTCCCCTCAACTCAGTCTGTGCGTTGTATCATCTTTTACCTCAAACTCAGGGTCATGGGATGTGGAAGGCTTGTTGGGTTCTTCTTTTTCCACACTTTCTTCATTTTCTACTTCAAGCTCATAATGTTGTGGTGGAGAATAGAGATGAGCGAGCACCAAAATGCTCGGGTGCTCGTTACTCGAGATGAACTTTTCGCGATGCTCGAGGGTTCGTTTCGAATAACGAACCCCATTGAAGTCAATGGGCGACCCAAACATTTTTGTATATCGCAGATGCTCGCTAAGGTTTTCATTTGTGAAAATCGGGGCAATTCAAGAAAGTGATGGGAACGACACAGCAACGGATAGGGCAGGCGAGGGGCTACATGTTGGGCTGCATCTCAAGTTCACAGGTCCCACTATTAAGCCACAATAGCAGCAAGAGTGGTCCCCCCCCCCCCCCAACAACTTTTACTTCTGAAAAGCCCTCATTAGCAATGCATACCTTAGCTAAGCACCACACTACCTCCAACAAAGCACAATCACTGCCTGCATGACAGTCCGCTGCCACTTCTCCTGGGTTACATGCTGCAAACCCCCCCCCCCCGCACGACGCAGTGTCCACAGCGCACACCAAACTGTCCCTGCCCAGCCTTCAGCTGCCCTCATGCCACGCCACCCTCATGTCTATTTATAAGTGCGTCTGCCACAGGAAAAGCAGGCACACACTGCAGAGGGTTGGCACGGCTAGGCAGCGACCCTCTTTAAAAGTGGCGGGGCGATAGCCCACAATGCTGTACAGAAGCAATCAGAAATCCAATCCTGTGCCACCACCATCTGAAGCTGCACACGTGGGCATAGCAATGGGGAACCTATGTGCCACACACTATTCATTCTGTCAAGGTGTCTGCATGCCCCAGTCAGACCGCGTTTTTTTATATATAGTCACAGGCAGGTACAACTCCGCAATGGGAATTCCGTGTGCACCCACAGCATGGGTGGCTCCCTGGAACCCACCGGCGGTACATAAAAATATCCCATTGCATTGCCCATCACAGCTGAGGTAGTATTGTCATGTTTAATGCAGGTGGGCTTCGGCCCACACTGCATGCCCCAGTCAGACTGGGGTTCTTTAGAAGTGGAAACAGATGCATTTACAACCATGCTGTGGACCCACAGCATGGGTGGGTGCCAGGAACCCATCGGCGGTACATACAAATATCCCATTGCATTGCCCAACACAGCTGAGGTAGTAATGTTGTGCTTAATGCAGGTGGGCTTCGGCCCACACTGCATGCCCCAGTCAGACTGGGGTTCTTTAGAAGTGGAAACAGATGCATTTACAACTCCCTGTGGACCCACAGCATGGGTGGGTGCCAGGAAGCCACCGGCGGTACATACAAAAATATCCCATTGCATTGCCCAACACAGCTGAGGTAGTAATGTCGTGCTTAATGCAGGTGGGCTTCGGCCCACACTGCATGCCCCAGTCAGACTGGGGTTCTTTAGAAGTGGACACATGCAGTTACAACTCCGTGTGGACCGACAGCATGGGTGGTTCCCTGGAACCCACTGGCGGTACATAAATATATCCCATTGCAGTGCCCAGCACAGCTGAGGTAATGTCAGCTTTAATGCAGGTGGGCTAAAAATTAATTTGATTACACTGTAGGCGAGGGCCCACAAAAATTGCTGTATCAACAGTACTAATGTACCTCTGAAAAATTGCCCATGCCCAACCAAGAGGGCAGGTGAAACCCATTAATCGCTTTGGTTAATGTGGCTTAATTTGTAACTAGGCCTGGAGGCAGCCCAGTTAAAATAAAAATTGGTTCAGGTGAAAGTTTCAACGCTTTAATGAGCATTGAAACGTATAAAAATTGTTTAGAAAAATTACATGACTGAGCCTTGTGGGCCTAAGAAAAATTTCCCGTTCGGCGTGATTATGTGAGGTTTCAGGAGGAGGAGCAGGAGGAGGAGGATGAATAGAATACACAGATAGATGAAGCGAAAAGGTCCCCGTTTTGGATGGTGATAGAGAACAATGCTTCCATCCGCGGGTGCAGCCTACGTATTGCTTAGGTATCGCTGCTGTCCGCTGGTGGAGAAGAGAAGTCTGGGGAAATCCAGGCTTTGTTCATCTTGATGAGTGTAAGCCTGTCAGCACTGTCGGTTGACAGGTGGGTACGCTTATCCGTGATGATTCCCCCAGCCACACTAAACACACTCTCTGACAAGACGCTAGCCGCAGGACAAGCAAGCACCTCCAGGGCATACAGCGCGAGTTCAGGCCACGTGTCCAGCTTCAACACCCAGTAGTTGTAGGGGGCAGAGGCGTCACCGAGGACGGTCGTGCAATCGGCTACCTACTCCCTCACCATCCTTTTACAGTGCTCCTGCCGACTCAGCCTTGACTGGGGACCGGTGACACAGTCTTGCTGGGGAGCCATAAAGCTGTCAAAGGCCTTAGAGAGTGTTCCCCTGCCTGCGCTGTACATGCTGCCTGATCTCTGCGCCTCCCCTGCTACCTGGGCCGCGAAAATGCGCCTTCGGCCACTAGCGCTGTCGGATGGGAAGTTTACCATCAGTTTGTCCACCAGTGCCCTGTGGTATAGCATCATTCTCGAACCCCTTTCCTCTTCGGGAATGAGAGTGCAAAGGCTCTCCTTATACCGTGGATCGAGCAGTGTGTACACCCAGTAATCCGTAGTGGCCAGAATGCGTGTAATGCGAGGGTCACGAGAAAGGCATCCTAATATGAAGTCAGCCATTTGTGCCAGGGTACCTGTACGCAACACATGGCTGTCCTCACTCAGAAGATCACTTTCAGGATCCTCCTCCTCCTCAGGCCATACACGCTGAAAGGATGACAGGCAAGCTGCATCTGTCCCCTAGATAGCTACAAAGCAGGTAGCGTAGGAGCGAGGGACTGGGGGGCGGGAGATTAGGACAGGAAAGGGTTAAGCAACCAGAGGAGGTGGGAGGAGTTAATGCAGGAAGAAGAGAGAAGGAGAAGGAGTAGTGTGCCATTCCACGTGGAGTAAGAGAAGAAGGAAGACGTGTGAAGGAAGGCAGAAGATTAAAAGAGAGAAAACATGGACCAGCTTGTTCTGCAGATCAAGGAAGCTGTTGCCAGCCAGGGACCTGAGTGGCTGATGAGGATGGCCGCGGAGTTCGGAGCCACACCGTCGGGAGAAGCCGGGGCAGGAGAAGAACAGCCGGCGCAGATGGCTTCCAGTGCGCCCCGCGGAAGACCCCAGAGAAGGAGGATTCCCCCTACCAGGCTGAGCCCGAGCCCAGCCGTGAAGAAGGGGGGCCAGAACGCAAGCCCGAGACCTGCGCGTTCAAGTATCGGTGGCGGAGCACGGCCGCAGCGAGCCGCGGCGGGAAACAACATGGGCGCGACCGGAAGAAGCGCCGGAAGAATAGAAGAAACCCCCGAGGGACTTACCGGGACTTCAGCAGCGGCATCAGGAGCGGGTAAGTCCAGAGTGGGAAGGGGTTGCCCCGCGGCTGTCCAGCGTCAGGCGGAGAGAGAAGGGGGACGGCCTGCGCGCCGTGCCGGCGGCGGGCGGATGGATCCGCGGGCCGGAAGAAGTACCGGCGCCGGGACTCCCGAGCAGAGGGAGATGAGCGCCAGCGGCGGCAGCGAGGCTGGAAACAGCGCAAGCGGCCACAGCAGCGCGAGCGCAGTACAAGGGGGAGGGGGGGGGGATGAGAAGGAAGAGGCGCAGGGCGGGAAAACAGAGGGGGGGAAGGGGGGGGAGTACTATTAGGCAGTATGGCCCCCTTGTCGCCCCAGGGCTCATGCCCTAATATGAGGGGCAGCGGGATATATTATAAAGACGCCTCAGGCCGGCAAGGGGCTTACGGGGTACGAAGGAAGGAGGGAGAGGGAGGAGGGGCTGCGAGCAGCGGTCACATGTCGCCCCGGGGTTCTTTCCCTTTTGCGAAGGACAGTCGAGCACAAGCAGTCGAAGGCACTTCAGGCCGGCAAGGGGCTTACGGGGTGGAGCAAAGCGGACAGGTGAGACAGAGGAAGGGTAAAGGGGGGGGGGGGGAAGCTACCTGCCCGGTAGTCAAGGGGTCGGTAGCGGGACGGAGGGGGGGTTAGGCGGCAGGCAGGGGGTTGGCAGCATGGCGCGAGGAAGCTGGCGCAGCGAAGCAAGGATAGATAGCTCGTCATCGGAGTCTGGTGAGCCTTGTACACGTCGGGAGGCGCCCCATTTCGCCAGAGGGTACAGGCGTTCGGAAGCGGTGGACAGGAGCGGTAGGCGCAGCGGCTATGGGACTTCGGTTTGGGCTTCGCAGCAGGCGTTACCATGTTCACCGGCTTCCTCCACAGATGAGAGGCGGGCCTCACGTACCGAAAGGCAGGGCGAACGGGCCGCAGCCTCCAGGGCGTCCTATGGCTATAGCATGCTACCCCGTGGTGTCTCCCGTAATAGGGACAGGGTACGACACGCGGTGGCGAGTCCGGAAAGGAGCCAACCGGGACCGAGTCACCCGTCTTTCCCCTCGGCAGGGCCGGAGGACGAATTGGAGGGTGAGTCCCAATGTGATAGAGTGTGGGGTGATTCGTCGCCCAATAACGTGAATAATTTTATGGTAGCGCTGAGAGCGCTGGTGAATGAGTTTGATAAAGGTAAAGGAACGGTGTCGTGTGTTAACCCGGGGAGACGAGACTCACCCGTGGTTGGTGATGTGGCTCACGCTACCGGGTGTTCGCCAGCGGTGGCGACCGGGAAAAGCGAAGAGTCGGTAAAAGATGGTCTACGTTTTTCAGATTCTCTAATTTGTGGCGTGGCCCCGCTGGGGGTGGGCCTCGCGGAGGACACAATTGAGAAAATCAAAAGTGGAATATACGTGGACATTTGGTCGCTCCTATCGGTGGAGCATGTGTCGGTTGATAAGGAGCGCTTCGCTGAACGGGACAAGAAGCCCAAAATAGCTAAAACATTTAGCAATTGGCTACAAGCCATGTTGACCCTGGCTCACGTTATATGCCAGTACCAGCCGGGAAAAGGCCCGGAGCTACTGGTATATATTAACACTATTCATAGCGCTTACAAGCTGCACGGCGGTGCAGCATGGTGGCGCTATGACGAAGATTTTCGTTGACGGATTTCGGGAATGAGTAACGTGAGTTGGGCGACAAAAGCGACGGATGCTTGGATCCAGTTGATCCCGGCGCAAAAGCCGGCGAAGCCCCTTTTTCAGAGCAATAACGCGGTAACTGGTGGACAGCAGGCACCCGTGGCACATAAGCCCTCGGGTTCCTGCTGGGCATTCAATGAGGGTAACTGTCGGTTTCTTGCAGCATGTAAGTTCCGGCACGAGTGCTCCTTTTGCGGCGGTGCGCATGCAGCGGTACGTTGTTTTCGGAGACAAAAGGAAAACTTGCCCGCGGCCACAGCGTCGCCCGGGGGCAACGCCAGTGAACGCGCTGTTCCTGGAGGAGTGGTTAGGCAAGTACCACAGGATAAGGGAAGCAAACCTTCTTAAAGAAGGTTTTAACACGGGTTTCGTCATTCTGCATCAACCGGGTTCGGCGTTAACGCTTAGTCGCAATTTAAAATCGGCGTAAGACAATAAAGAGATGGTGATGGAGAAGCTGCTAAAGGAGGTAGAACTGGGTCGGATGGCGGGGCCTTTTCAAGAACCGCCATTCGAGAACTTTCGCGTTTCACCTTTGGGCTTGGTACCAAAAAAGGAAACGGGTAAGTTCCGGCTTATCCATCACTTATCCTACCCGACGGGCGAGTCAGTCAACGACGGGATTTCCAAGGAGCAAACAGCCGTATCATATACTTCCTTCGATAGGGCTGTCTGCCTAGTACGACTGGCCGGAAAGGGGGCTCTGTTGGCAAAAGCTGATATCGAGTCCGCTTTTCGACTATTACCGGTGCATCCAGATTGCTTTCACTTGTTGGGCTGCCGCCTGGACGGCTTATATTTTGTGGATATGTGCTTACCGATGGGGTGTTCCATCTCTTGTTATTACTTTGAAGTGTTCAGTTTATTTCTGGACTGGATGCTTCGATACGAGACGGGCATCCGATCGGTGTTACATTATCTGGATGATTTCCTTTTCGTCAGGCCATCAGATTCAGAGGTATGCGGGTTGTTATTGGCATAATTTCAGGATCTGATGGGAATAAGCGGGAGTACCGCTGTCACGCGAGAAAACGGTCGGTCCGGTGACATGTCTTACATTTTTAGGCATTGAAATCGATACCATGGCAATGGTATTTCGTTTACCGGACGAGAAAGTAGCGCGGTTGCGGCAAGAAGTTAAGTTGGCTGGCAGTTCTAAAAAAGTTACACTGCACCAGCTCCAAGTAATTATAGGCTTGTTAAATTTTGCGTGTCGGGTCATTCCGATGGGCCGCCCGTTTGCAAGGCGGCTGTCATTGGCGACAGTCGGGATAAAAGAGAAACACCACTTCGTCAGAGTGACAAAGGGTATGAAGGAGGACTTGCACACATGGCAAGTCTTTCTTCAAACGTTCAATGGTCAGGTGATTTGTCAAACTGCGGAAGTTGCAAACGAGGAGCTGGGACTGATGTCGGATGCATCGGGCTCCTGTGGTTTTGGTGTAATTTTGGAGGGCAGTTGGTGCAGTGCACCATGGCCCAGAGAATGGTTCGAAAGACGGTGGGTGAAGAACATAACACTGCTGGAGATTTTTCCGCTAATGGTGGCGGTGGAGATCTGGGGGCCGGTTTTGGAAAACAGGAATATCTGCTTCTGGTCGGATAACCAGGCTGTAGTGACAGCGGTGAACAAGCAGACATCCAGATCTCCCTTGGTTTTGGCAGTTTTACGCCATTTGGTCTTGAGATGCCTGCAAAATAATATGAAGCTGAAGGCGAGACACGTACCCGGAGTAAACAATAACACGGCTGACGCTCTTTCTCGTTTCCAGATGGAGAGATTCAGGGAACTCCACCCGACAGCGGATGTCAAAGGGATATGTTGCCCAGCGATCTTATGAGAGATAGTAGAAGAGAGCTCACGACTCTGATTCGCAACTCCGTTGCGGAATCGACGTGGAAGCGATATATATATATGCAATATGGAAAACATGGTTGATGGCAGCAGGGGGACAATTCCCTGATGGAGCGCGGGCGAGAGCGGTGACGTTAGACATTATGGCGGAGCTGCGGCGTCGGGACGCATCGGCGAGCTCGGCGCGCAAGCACTTATCGGCCATTGCGTTTTTGTTGCGCCTGCACGGACGGCGCGATGTGACAAAGGATTTTGTCTTCGGACAGATACTTAAAGGTTGGAAAAAAGAAAGGTCGTCAAGAGACGACAGGCGGCCGATAACATTTGAATTGCTAAATGCAATGCTGAACGTTTTGGGAGCAGTGTGCAAAGACGAAAGCGAGGTGCTGCTCTTTCGGGTTGCGTTTTCGTTAGCGTTCTTCGCAGCATTGAGACTGAGCGAAATAGTGGCTCCCAGCTGTAGGAAGCTGGGGGGGTTGCGTTTCGAGGATGTGCTGTGCAGTACAGATGATATAAAGTTATGCATCAAAAAGTCCAAGACTAATGTGTATGGCGCAGGCGAGTGGCTGCGCTTGACGGCGTTGGGGACAGCTGCGTGTCCTGTGGCGTTGCTGAAACAGTTTTTGTCGCAACACAGCGGAAAAGGACAACTGTTGGCGCATGCTTCAGGCGCCCCACTAACCAAGTTCCAATTTGGGGCGGTCATGCGCTCATGCTTGAAGAGATTAGGTTTCGAACCCAGCGAGTTTGGCACGCATTCATTCAGGATTGGCGCAGCAACGTCGGCGTTCGCTTGCGGATTAAGAGGAGACGAGGTGAAGCGGGTTGGACGCTGGAGGTCGGAGGCGTACAGGGCGTACGTCCGACCAAATTTGAGAGTTTTATAGTTAAAGTTACATTGTGGTGTGCCGTTATGTGTTTGTTTTGCAGGTTCGGAGTGGACAGTTTGGGTGGTGGGCCACTCTTTCATTCATTGGGCAGAGAAAAGAGCGGGGACCCGGTCCATTGGCAGGAACCTGGGCCTGAAAGAGGTCCAGGTGAAATGGCATGGGATAAGAGGTTTACAATGGGCCAGGCTGCTGCACGAGGTATTGTGTATCAGCAGATGGTCTTAAGGAAAAGTAATCCTAGTAATTCATGCAGGCGGTAATGATCTGGGGAGGGTGAAGGTAGCGGAGTTTGTCGCCCTCATGAAGGAGGATATGCTGAGGTTTAAAAAATGTTTTGAGGAGACTGTTATAGTATGGTCCGACATAATCGCTAGGAGAGTGTGGAAGGAAGCAAGGGATGTGGAGGCGATTGACAGGGTCAGAAAAAATGTGAATTTTAAAATTTCAAAGTTTGTTAAGGCTATAGGAGGGGTAGCCATTAGGCATTGGGAGTTGGAGAAGAAGGTGCCAGGGATGTGGAGGAAGGATGGTGTCCATTTAAGCGACATAGGCATGGACACATTCTTATCGGGGTTGCAGGACGGGGTTGAGGCGGCGCTGACGCTGGCATGTGGGGGGCGGATGGCAGCGTAGGCAGGCTGCATCCTTCGTGGCGGTTTAGCGGTATTTCCATGCCAGCTGGAAGATTGAGGGTGCGTACAGGCTGTAACGGGCATTCTCACGCCTCGAAAGGTTTAGAGCATTAGAAGTTAAGAATAGGCGATAGGCATGGAAAGAAGGAAATAAGTTGATGTTATATATTAATAATAAATAAGCTGTGGCCTTCCCACATAATTTATGCCAGCATAGAGTGATATATAGATGTCTAATAAAGAAGTTTTGTTAATAAAGAAGTTTTGTTACTAAGAAGTGGTCACGTGTTTTATTGGAAGGGAGCGGGAAGAGTGGGGAGTCCCCCCAGTCCCTCAGCAGTGGGCCAAGCTGTCTCTTCCCCCTCCTCCTCATGCTCCTCCCCCTCCTCCTCAACGCGCTGAGATATAGACATGAGGTTGCTCTGACTATCCAGCGACATACTGTCTTCCCCCGCCTCCGTTTCTGATTCCAAAGCGTCTGCCTTTATGCTTTGCAGGGAACTTCTCAAGAGGCATAGCAGAGAAATGGTGACGATAATGATTGCAGCATCCCCGCTCACCATCTGGGTAGACTCCTCAAATTTTACAAGGACCTGGCAGATGGCTGCCAACCAGGCCCACTCTTCTGTAAATAATTGAGGAGGCTGACTCCCACTGCGCCGCGCAAGTTGGAGTTGGTATTCCACTATAGCTCTACGCTGCTCATAGAGTCTGGCCAACATGTGGAGCGTAGAGTTCCACTGTGTGGGCACGTCGCACAGCAGTCGGTGCACTGGCAGATTAAACCGATGTTGCAGGGTCCGCAGGTGGCAGCGTGCGTGTGGGATTTGCGGAAATGTGCGCAGAGCTGGCCCACCTTTCCGAGCAGGTATGACAAGTGGGGATAGCTTTTCAGAAAGCGCTGAACCACCAAATTAAACACATGGGCCAGGCATGGCACGTGCGTGAGGCTGCCGAGCTGCAGAGCCGCCACCAGGTTACGGCCGTTGTCACACACGACCATGCCCGGTTGGAGGCTCAGCGGCGCAAGCCAGCGGTCGGTCTGCTCTGTCAGACCCTGCAGCAGTTCGTGGGCCGTGTGCCTCTTCTCTCCTAAGCTGAGTAGTTTCAGCACGGCCTGCTGACGCTTGCCCACCGCTGTGCTGCCACGCCGCGTGACACCGACTGCTGGCGACGTGCTGCTGCTGACACATCTTGATTGCGAGACAGAGGTTGCGTAGGAGGAGGAGGAGGAGGGTTTAGTGGAGGAAGCATACACCCCCGCAGATACCACCACCGAGCTGGGGCACGCAATTCGGGGGGTGGGTAGGACGTGAGCTGTCCCAGGATCTGACTTTGTCCCAGCCTCCACTAAATTCACCCAATGTGCCGTCAGGGAGATATAGTGGCCCTGCCCGCCTGTGCTTGTCCACGTGTCTGTTGTTAAGTGGACCTTGGCAGTAACCGCGTTGGTGAGGGTGCGTACAATGTTGCGGGAGACGTGGTCGTGCAGGGCTGGGACGGCACATCGGGAAAAGTAGTGGCGACTGGGAACCGAGTAGCGCGGGGCCGCCGCCGCCATCATGCTTTTGAAAGCCTCCGTTTCCACAAGCCTATACGGCAGCATCTCTAGGCTGATCAATTTTGCAATGTGCACGTTTAACGCTTGAGCGTGCGTGTGCGTGGCGTCGTACTTGCGCTTGCACTCAAACTGCGGCGCTAGCGACGTCTGGACGATACGCTGAGAGACATTGCTGGATGGGGCCGAGGACAGCGGAGGTGAGGGTGTGGGTGCAGGCCAGGAGACGGTACTGCCTGTGTCTTCAGAGGGGGGTTGGATCTCAGTGGCAGGTTGGGGCACAGGGGGAGAGGCAGTAGTGCAAACCAGAGGCGGTGAACGGCCTTCGTCCCACCTTGTGGGGTGCTTGGCCATCATATGCCTGCGCATGCTGGTGGTGGTGCCTCCCCAGCTGATCTTGGCGCGACAAAGGTTGCACACCACTGTTCGTCGGTCGTCAGGCGTCTCTGTGAAAAACTGCCACACCGTAGAGCACCTTGACCTCTGCAGGGTGGCATGGCGCGAGGGGGCACTTTGGGAACCAGTTGGTGGATTATTCGGTCTGGCCCTGCCTCTACCCCTGGCCACCGCAGTGGCTCGGCCTGTGCCCACACCCTGACTTGGGCCTCCGCGTCCTCGCCCGCGTCCACATCCTATAGGCCTACCCCTACCCCTCAGCATGGTGTATTACCAGTGATTTGATTTCCCAGGCAGGAAAGAAATTGGCGCAAGCCTGCTGTTAAACGTAGCTGGCTGCGTATGTTTTTTGTTAACGTTCTGCACCCACCACACACGTACCCAGAACGCTGAGGACTGACAGAGGCAGGGCACATAGAATGTTTCCCTTTTTTTTTTAAAGAAAAGGCCCACTGACTATATTCAATCAGATAAGAAATCTGTTCCACAGAAATGCAGTTATATGAAGTGCAGCAGAGCGGTGATTTTTCCCAGGAAGGCAGGAAATAAATTGGCGCAAGCCTGCTGTTAAACGTAGCTGGCTGCGTATGAATTTTTTACTATCTCCACCCACCACACACGTACACAGAACGCTGAGGACTGACAGAGGCAGGGCACATACAATTTTTCCCTTTTTTTTTAAAAGAAAAGGCCCACTGACTATATTCAATCAGATAATATATGTCTTCTGGCCCTGCCTACACAATTCTCTCACTGTAGTATTACTGCAGGGCGCAATGCTCTGCACAGCCGATTTTGAAAAAAAAAAAAATGCAACACTGCTAACAGCAGCCTGCACAGTACTGCACACGGTTAAATGTGGCCCTAAGAAGGACCGTTGGGGTTCTTGAAGCCTACACTCACTCCTAACACTCTCCCTGCCTAACCACCACTTCTGTCCCTGGACTATTACTGCAGGGCGCAATGCTCTGCAGACAGCCGATTTTGAAAAAAAAAAATTGTGCAACACTGCTAACAGCACCCTCCACAGTACTGCACACGGATAGATGTGGCTAACTCAGTCACAAGGCATCTGAGGCGAGCCGCGGGAGGGGCCGACTTTTATACTCGGGTGACATCTGATCTCCCCAGCCACTCACTGCAGGGGGGTGGTATAGGGCTTGAACGTCACAGGGCCAGAAATTCAATTGGCCAGAAAAGCGCTCTAACGTCTCAGAGAGGAAACTGAAAGTAACCCGAACATCGCGTGGTACTCGTTAAGAGTAACGAGCATCCCGAACACCCTAATATTCGCCCGAGCATCAGACGAGTACTTTCGCTCATCTCTAATTGTAACATATTTTAAATATGATCCTTAATTTATGATTATGATGGCACTGGTTATTAACAGGCTTTTCTAATATGCATATGCATATTTTATAATGTTTGTGTACAATATATTTTTAAATGAGATATAATTGGTTAACAACATTTTATCTATACAGTATTATACTGGTAGATGGTTTTAGGGAAAGGTTTTAAGAATGAATTTATAATAATGATGAAAAGAATTCTATCTCCAGTGTATGACTGAGGGCGGAGCACTTAGATAAATCCTGTTGAGATCACAGGATGGTCAATAAAGTTGATAGAGAAATTGAGACGCACCTTGCGGTCCAAACTAAATCGGGTGATGATTCACGTTAGAAAGAGGGGAATCCCTCCCACATCCATTACGTCATGAATTGGAAGGCGGAAGATGTAACTGTGTAACAATGTATTAAACTTCACAAAGTCACAATAATAGTTCTGAAACACGTAGCGGAATAAAAGATTTTATCAATAGAAGTTTCGTAGTTCATAATGGCGCGGGTAGGTTTTAAATAGTATATAGTGATATTCCTGAACTGGCTTTGCCTGAGAGCAAAAGCCTGTGTTACCCTGGACGCCTCTTCCCCACCAAGGAGAAAGTGGACAGAAAAAGAAACTTCCTAAAGCCGACTTGGACAACAGGTGCCGGAGGGTTCTCCCAGTGAGATGAATTAACCTTTCGAGCACCAGGTGAGTTACATATTCACCTTCCACTTTTATTTATATACATATAATTGCTTGAGGCACATTCTGATGTTATATAATTTCTTTCTGGTGACGGGGCTTTAAATACCCTTCCTCCAGCAAAGCGAGCGCTGTGATTGGATCGTGCGCCAGCCAGTCATAGCCGGCGTTCGATCCTATCACAGTGCTCGCTTTGTTGGAGGCGGGGTATTCAAAGCCCCGTTTACCAGACAGAACTGATACGTCTTTGGCTTTGTGTTCTTTTTTTGTTTCTATGGTAACGAATGTTACATCACATGAAAGCCTTATATGTCTAATATATGTTTTCAAAATTTTTTGTTTGTAGCTTATGGCAACAGTGATCTAGGCAGTCGGGAAAACAAAATGGTGGAGTCTAAGGCGATATTCACAGCAAATGAGAGCAGAGGAGTGATAAAATTCTTGTTTCTGCAAGGAAAGTCCGTAAATGATATTCATGGTGATATGTCACAGACATTTGGGGATCAATGCCGTTCATATTCTACAGTTAAGAACTGGGTTGCCAAATATAAAACGGGCGACTTCAGCACCAATAATGAAGAACGTCCTGGACGACCGAGAGAGGTTGTTGTCCTGGAGATCGTCGATGCTGTGCACAACCTCATACTGGAGAATCAGAGAATTTCAGCTAAAGGAATAGCAGACATCATGGGGATTTCTCGTGAACGTGTTTGTGTCATTATCCATGAACATTTGAACATGAAGAAGCTATCTGCAAAGTGGGTCCCCAAATGTTTGACAAAAGATCAGAAAAGCATGCGAGTGAAAACTTCCCAGTCCATTTGTCAGCGTTTCCAGACTGATAAGAACTTCTTGGATTGACTGGTCACTATGGATGAGACCTGGATTTATTTGTATGACCCTGAAACCAAGGAGCAGTCAATAGAGTAGAGGCACAGTGGTTCTCCTCGCCCAAAGAAGTTCAGGGTGCAAAAATCAGTCACTAAGGTGATGGCTTCTGTGTTCTGAGATAAGGAGGGCGTGCTACTAGTGGACTACCTTCAAAATGGTTCCACCATCAATTCAAGGTATTACATTGAACTTTTGGACCAATTGAAGGCAGCTCTGAAGGCCAAAAGGCGTGGCAAGCTGTCCAAAGGAATCTTGTTCCTGCAAGACAACGCCTCTGCTCACACTGCACAAGCAACCACGGCAAAACTGGTGGAGCTAGGCTTCCAGCTGGTTGACCACCCACCTTATTAACCAGATCTAACTCCCTCCAACTCTCATCTGTTTTCAAACCTGAAGAAACACCTCAAGAGTACCAAAATTCACACCAATTCTGATACCATGGCTGGTACGGATGACTGGTTTGAGGCACAACCGAAATCCTTCTTTTCGCAAGGCTTACAGAACTTGGAATACCGATGTAAGAAGAGTGTTGATATCAGTGGAGAGTATGTGGAATAAATGTAAAGTTTCATCTTCCTATCTTGTTTCTTTCTGGGTAAAGCCAAAGACTTATCAGCATGGCCTCTGTGATAAATTCTTGTAGATCAATCATATAATTGCTGTAATGTCTCAAATGATACTGTTAAGCCAACATAGCCACATCATGTGGGATACAAGTATGAATAGAAACCGCATCACGTCCTATCCAAAAAAAACTGAGAAGACCAACTTTAGGCTCAGAATTCCTGTGGACACCTGTGTAGTCATGAATGTACCCAGGAGCTTGCCGTACCAGAGGCTGCAAGAGTCCCAATCCAATTTGGCAAAAATCTGATCGATCACGGTGAACAGCAGTACTTAGATCAGCATATGAAATGCTAGGCTGAGTGATTATGCTCCATTGCTTCTCGGCAGAAAATATCCTTGATATGGCAGCTTATGGAGGCACCATAAGGCAGCACACAGTGCTTACAGCTCTACCTTGTACACAAGTCCTTCAAAATGCTAAATTCTAAAGAAAGCATAAAACTAAATTATGTACCCATCAAAAGTATTAACATTGATTATGTTTTGTGCAAACATTCTGAAAGACCGTCTGCTGGTGAACCAATTATCTTTTGTGGGTTCATTATTATTTTTTTGGCTGAAGCCTTTGTTTGTTTATCCAAGCTCCTTTTAATGTATATTGCCCCCTCCATACATTACTCATATAACATGATGATTATCTTGCTGGGTACAAGCAGGATGTACATTTTTAAGAGCCCTGCATAAAGCATTTAAAGGGGTTGTCCCGCGAAAGCAAGTGGGGGTAAGCACTTCTGTATGGCCATATTAATGCACTTTGTAATATACATTGTGCATTAAATATGAGCCATACAGAAGTTATTCACTTACTTGTCTCCGTCCTCGCGCTGTCTCTGTGTCCCCGTCGCCATGGTGCCGTCTAATTTCTTCTTCACCAGTCCGTTTTAGACGTGCTTGCGCAGTCTCTTCTCTTCCCTCTGTGAACGAGCCTCTCCAGCGTGCCCACGCGATACAGCTCATCTGCGCATGCGCAGACGAGCTATCACTGCACGGGAGCGCGCAGGGGCGGCTATTCAGTTCCCGGCGTCCCTTTAAACACGGGTGAAGGAGCAGTCTAGCCTTTCACCCCGAATCAGCAGCAGCCAGATGGGACCATCCAGGAGCAGCCAGACGGGACCATCTAGGAGCAGCCAGCCGGGACTATCCAGGAGCAGCCAGCCGGGACAACCGACCAGCAGCCAGCCGGGACAATCGATCAGCAGCCAGGAGCCACACGGGACCAGCAGCCGGGAGCCACACGGGACCAGCAGCCGCCAGCCGGGACGAACACAATCCAAGCCGTGCAGCTGCCTGGGTAAGTGAGGTGTCTGTGGTGCTGTGGGCGCTGGGGGGGGTGAGGTGTCTGGGGTGCTGTGGGCGCTGGGGGGGGGGTGAGGTGTCTGGGGTGCATGAATAAATGCATGGCTGGATATGTGTGCATAAGTGCGTGCGGATGCATGGATGGATGAGGCTGAATGAATGAATGAATGCATGCATGGATGTGTGCAGGCCGCATGAGCGTTGGGATGAAGCCGCAAGGGCGGATGTGTTTGTACGTGATGATGGGTGCTTAAGTCTGTGTGGATGCATGGATGGGGCCGCATGGGCGGATGTGTGTAGGCCGCATGGGCGGATCTGTTTGTACGTGATGATGCGTGCATAAGTCTGTGTGGATGCATGGATGGGGCCGCATGGGCGGATGTGTGTAGGCCGCATGGGCGGATGTGTTTGTACGTGATGATGCGTGCATAAGTCTGTGTGGATGCATGGATGGGGCCGCATGGGCGGATGTGTGTAGGCCGCATGGGCGGATGTGTTTGTACGTGATGATGCGTGCATAAGTCTGTGTGGATGCATGGATGGGGCCGCATGGGCGGATGTGTGTAGGCCGCATGGGCGGATGTGTTTGTACGTGATGATGCGTGCATAAGTCTGAGTGGATGCATGGATGGGGCCGCATGGGCGTTGGGATGAGGCCGCAAGGGCGGATGTGTTTGTACGTGATGATGCGTGCATAAGTCTGTGTGGATGCATGGATGGGGCCGCATGGGTGGATGTGTGTGTGGTTGTGTGTGTGTGTATAGGGATGGATGCATGCATGTATGTGTATGTGCAGATGGATGGATGTGTCTGTTGGTCTGTATCTGTGGGTGGGTGGGTTGGTTGTTGTAGCTTAGCATCTCTGTTGATCTACACCTTCTTGTCTTTAAAATGCAGAGCGTATACGTCGGAGCGCATCGGTGGCCATTGGAGATTCCAGGGTTTGGACTCGTGATATTCTTCCGAAGTTACTGCAGGAGGGTGAGTATTTGCACCACATTTTCTTTCCCACACACAGCAGATCAGTCACTTTAAAACACAAAATCACAATGCCTAGCTGCGTGGTTCCAACTTGCACTACATACTGGAAGAAGGGAGGCGAAAGTGCTTGTCTTCATGTCTTTCCAACGAATATCGAAAAAACAAGACTTTGGCTACAGCAGGCTCCTCACATCTTTGTTGACGTTGAAGAGTGGCTTACTAAGATTTCCCCAAAAAAAGATTCTTACAGTTATCGTTTGTGCAGCAAACATTTCTTGGAGGATTGCTATATAACAGTCGGCGACCGTAAAAAATTGAAGCCCAATGCTGTGCCAAGTATATTCCCAACAGCGTTGGAAATTGAGACCCGGTTAGCGAAGAAAGGTGAACCTTCAAGAAAACGCAGAATTGGGGAGACGCAGCAGCCAGAAAGTTCAGCCACAGAAACTTCGAGGGAAGAAACTTCGAGGGAAGAAACTTCGCGCGAAGACACTTCGCACGAAGAATCTACCCTGGTTGCACCTAGCGCGGTTCAAGAAATGACAGTCGACGTGTATCTACAAGGTGATGAAACACAGCTAGAAATTCCTATGACAGTAATCAGTGAAGGTTGTACAGTAGATGCAAAGGTAATTGTCAATTTCAAAAGACAGTTTGAGCAAAGAGAAACCGACAACGAAGCAAGCAATGCAGGGAGGGGTAAATGCAAGGCCTGTCAAGCAGCGGCAAATAAATCGCAACACAGGACACAACTCCAGTCAAGAAGCATTGGCATCCAATGCAATGAAGTAGAAGCCAGTCCACACCGGAATCCAATTTCATTTAAAATCCCACAGGGCACTCCGTGCTCTTCTACACCATTAAAAACCAATATGGGTAATACTGCCTTCCAAGAGATACCAGAAGAGAGCCCAATATCCAAAACAGCCAATGAGGCCGATAGAATCAATATGCAACCCTCAAGCTGCAATACTGCTTCTACTTTTGAGGAAAGCCTTTCAAGTGTTTTTTCTGATCAAAACGACTCGACATTCAAAGCATCGCAGGCATCGGAGAGTTCCGGTAGTGAGGATTTTGCCATTCCTTCTGATTCCAATAACCCCTTGAGCTACCCCTTTCCAGAATTTGTAACCTTAGCTCCAACAGAGATGGACCCATCCGCTGAAGAAAAGTACATAGTTTTCAAAAGCTCCTTGATGGGTTTATTTTCAATGATCCCTTGCCCTTACCGAAATCAATGCTTTCTTAAACTAACTCATGTCAAGATTTTCCCAAAGGGATCAATGGTAATTGTGAAATCTTTCTGTGAAAGAGGCTACACCTGCAACTTGTGGCGAAGCCAACCACTCATCCACAATTGCCCGGCGGGGAACATTTTACTTGCTTCCAGTGTCCTTCTTAGCGGATCTAATTTTGCAAAAGTTAGTAATATGCTACATATTCTGAAACTTCAAGGAATCTCAAAAACCACTTTCTACCGCCACCAACATCACTTATTATTCTCAGTGATAGATAATCATTGGATGCAACAGAGGGCAAATCTAATAGCAGAAATGAAATCAACACCCTTGTATTTAGCTGGCGATGGGCAATCCGATAGCCTGGGTTTTTCAGCAAAGTACACCGTTTATACTTTTTTGGAGTTGAAGAGCAAAAAAATTGTGGGCTTCACGGTGGAACAACTTGTTCCACCTGCTTCGTCAGTTTCGCTCGAAACCACTGCATTCCGGAAAACACTACTTGAATTGATCGCCGATGAATTAAACATTCAAATAGTCACAACTGATCGGCATGTCTCCATACGTAAGGTAATGCGCCAGGAATTCCCAGAAATTATGCATGAATTTGATGTCTGGCATGTGGCCAAAGCTGTCGGCAAGCAGTTGCTTGTGGCTTCCAAAAGCACACACTGCGCAACCATTTCCCCGTGGATATCGAGCCTCAAAAATCATCTGTGGTGGTGTTCGCATACCAGTCAAAAAAATCCAGAATTACTGGTAGAAAAATGGAAATCGGCAACAAATCACATTATCAACGTTCACGAGTGGGAGAACAATGCCCAATATCACCGCTGCAGTCACGCCCTTCTTGAACCAACCACCGCTTGGTTAGCCCCTAACACTACAGCACATACCAAATTCAAAACCGTGGTTCTGCAAACAAGTTTACTGAAAGACATCCGCCATCTTTCCAATTTTTGTCACACTGGCGATTTGGAGATTTTTCACGCAAGTGTATTGAAATACAGGCCCAAACGAATTCATTTTTTTTATGACGGAATGGTGGCTAGAACGCAACTTGCTGTTCTAGACCACAATTACAACGTAGGTAGGATTCAAAAGCTCAGAAAAACGCAATCAGAAGACGGGATAGAGGACCGGAAGTGTTACCGAGTGGAGTACTCAAAAGCACGGAAGCAGTGGATTTTGAAAGCTCTTTATGAGCCTAAGTCCATTGCATTTGTATTTGACATAATTCGTGAGATTGTGATGTTCGCCAAAGGTGAGATGTCCATCTCCTGGCATTCAAAATCCTCAGAATTCCCTCATAATATTGCACCTGTTGTGAAACCCAGTGAAGAGGAATTGGTTCACAAATTTCAAAGTCGATTTCCAAGGTAATCAAGAAAAAATTTTGGTGGGTATAAAAAACAAAACAAAAAACCAACACACTTTAACGAAAAATTTAGTAATATTTTTGTATCATGTGCAACCATTGTTTCATGTCTGTCTATTGTAAATAAGTGAACTACAATTTTCAACGGTTCGTCTGTCTCTTTTATCTGTGTCTCTTTATTACTTACTTTGTCTTTTGTATAGTTTACATGTGCGTTGCAATCTTATTTCCATGTGTGTATAGTGATATTTATTTAACATTTTGGTCACTTATCCTTATTTATTTCCTATGCCCTCTAGTCCCTTTTGTTAATCGCATTAACATCCCTTTTTACTCTTTGCAATCATCTGCATAAAATGTCTTTTTTGTATAGAATGTATAACTGGTACAATGTGAAATGTTGCCGGTCTTATCCCATAAATCCTATGCATTTTTCCACGGGTGTTTCTAACTAATTTTAAATTTTTTATTAATTTTTTAAATTTTGTAAAAAATTCGGTCCTTTACGGTAGAATTTTTAGTTAGGGAATTTTTAATTTTTTTAGATTGGTCTCGCAAGAGAATGAGGATCCTTGTCGTGGATTGCGGGCGTACGGTAAAATGACCAAATTAATGACACTCGTATTTAAAAGTATAGCCATAATATTTATAAAATGTTTTTGCACAAAAATTCTTAATTTGGTCATTTTATTAACCAATACCTCATTGCAAATTTTTTTTGATGTAAGTTATTGTACTAACATGACTTACAAAGTAGGTGCATGTGTTTGCGAATACATACGCACGCGCACCTTGTCCAAGTGTCCACGTGTCCACTTGTCCAAGTGTCCACTTGTCCAAGTGTACAAGCGTACATGTGTACATGGTTACGTCTGTCTGGGAGATATATATATTTATATATATAATCTCTCTCATACACACCCACGCAGACGTATGCATATATGTATGTATTACACACATACACACACACCTGTGGGTATGTTACATACATGCATACATAGACATACACGCGTATACTATATATATGTGTGTACACGCATATATACCCACACATATTTTGGTGAAGAAAACTATTTGTTCCATCACACCATCGATGTTGGGAGTGCATTGCAGCTATTACAGTACTTTCTGCTGAGACTTCAGCACTCGACAGCTCCTTGCTATAACGAAGCCTTGCCTCGCTGTGCAGGGGAAAGGTTCAGCACTGGACAGCTCCCTCCTCCCTTATAGAGACCTGCAAAGGAATACACAGGCAGGCAGGCAGAAAAACAGATAGAGGCAGACAGACAGAGAGAGAGGCAGACAGATAGATAGAGAGAGGCAGACAGATAGATAGAGAGAGGGAGACAGATAGAGAGAGGCAGATAGATAGAGAGAGGCAGACAGATAGATAGAGAGAGGCAGATAGATAGAGAGAGGCAGACAGATAGAGAGAGGCAGATAGATAGAGAGAGGCAGACAGATAGATAGAGAGAGGCAGACAGATACACAGGCATACAGATATATATGTGTGTCAAAATACATACACACACAACCCACAGTTTGTGTGTGTATATATTATACACACTAACATACGCATATGTAGTCATGTATATACATAATGATAGAACGATTAGTGATTATAGTCGAGACGTTCCAAATAAAAAAACCACACACTATATTTCACAAAAAAATGTATTAACATTTTAAAATCTGTAAAGCCTGAATACAAAATTGCACAAATTAAAACATCCTACAAGTTCAACTGGAAATCCAAATTGCTTTCAGTCGGGTCCATGTAGAACTGGAAACCAGTGTAATTTCCTTGCGGATCAGGGTAAGCTGTCCGTATTGATTTAATCACACACGCTGGTATGGGGATTCTATTGTTTTTCCCCGAGAATCCATGTATCCACGCTGTAAAAGAGCGATATGCGCCCACACGCATAACCCTAAGAAAAAACGAAAGGAAATATATTAATATTTCTAAACTTATTAAAAAAATTTTAATAGTCTACATGAAAACAAAAAAAAAAGACGCATTGATATCTTATGTTTTTCCATGTTGCCTTTTTCACTAACCTTTTTTCCTTTTCAAATAAATTTTTTCCTTTGTTAAAAATTATACTTGCATTGTCTTGTGTGTTGTACAATAAAATTGTAATAAATACCTATTGTTTGTGGTGTCGTACTGTCTCCGGGTGACCAGTGCAGATAGTCTTATCGCGTGTTCTATGTTTTCGCGCACAAGCGCATACTGAGCAAATAACGGATGTTGTGTAACACATACGCAAGCTTCTGGTAACATCTGTAGGACTACTTTGTGTTCTCGACAACAGACACACTCCGCCACTGTGGGCATGCAAATGCACTGCCCACAGTGACACCACTCTTTGTTGGCAAGCCTGCCATGGGGATCTTCAGTGGATCCTGAAGCACCCGCTTCTGGTGCACCCTGCGGATCGTTTTGAAAACACTGGAGACTGCTTATGTCCGCCTGAGCATATAGCGAGTCTGCCAGTTGTTGTTGAACCTAAGAAGGGATTAATATGAAGAATACTGTATTTAATGTTTTAGGAAAAAAGGAAGGGGTACATTTTTAATTGTATGGTGTTGCTGAAAGCGGCATGATCATCCTTATTAGGCAGGGCACAGATTCCTGTATGTATATGTGCATACATACACAGACGTACGTACGAGTTTGTATGTATATACACAGATGTACGTACGTGTTTGTATGTATATACTGACTTACGGGTGTGTATGCATTAACACGTACACGCGTGTGTCTGTGTGTATATATATATATATATATTAAATATAATGTGTGTGTACACACGTAATTAAGTGTGACTGTATATACACATACACTCGTTCCTACGTGTGACTGTATATACACATACACTCGTTCCTACGTGTGACTGTATATACACATACACTCGTTCCTACGTGTGTATGTATATACAGATACACACGTACGTTCGTGTGTATATACATACACACGCGCATGTATGTGTGTATATACACACGAAATAATGTATGTGTGTATATATACACGTGTGTGTATGTATATACACACACGAAATAATGTATTGAAATAATAAATTGTACAGGACTGATGCATAGTTGCGGTTTCAAACAATAAACAAAAAAAATTTTATACATATTTCAACACATACCGCCGAATAATGCCGAGTTTCGGGGAAATCCTCATCATTTTCCTCGCTATCAGATTAAAAGTCCTGCTAAAAAAAAAAAAAATGTATTCTGTTTATTACCATTGGTTTGCTGCAACCTTTCTATTTTCAGCAAAAACTTACCTCTCCAAAAGAATCGGATGAATAATCAAGCTCCTCAAATTCAAGATCTTCCTGGTACATGTTTGTTCTTGAATTGGACTACAAAAAAAACTTTAAAAAAAAACAAAAAAACACCAAGTTAGTGGCACTTCAATAACAGTTATGGAAGCAGCAGCATTTTCTAATAACAATCTTTTAAAGGTCCATGGCAGGCATAATTTAGGCAAATTTTAGATTGATTACTGGGCGATTGTGGACAGATTGTTGATAGCTAGCATTATCCGCAGTCTGTAGGCAGATAGCATGCATATTGTATGTAGAATGCAGGTTAATAGTGTCGATTGAAGGCAGTGTTTGTGTGTAGATTGCATGCAGATGCTATGTCTATTCCATGCAAATTTTCCGAAGATTGCATGATAATTGTATGAATGAATTGTGCGGAATGTATGCTGATTCAAAGCAGTTTGCAGTCACATGCACATTGCAGCACATGGCAGGCACATGGTAGCACACGGCAGGCACACAAAAAAAAAAAAGGCAGGCACATGGAAGCATACGGCAGGCACAAAAAAAAGCAGCAAACGGAAGCACACGGCAGGCACATGGAAGCACACGGCAGGCAAATGGAAGCACACGGCAGGCCCCCCAAAAAAAAGAAGCACACGGCAGGCACCAAAAAAAAAACAGCACACGGCAGGCACAAAAAAGAAAAAAAAAAAAAGGACATGGCAGGCACACGGAAGCACACGGCAGGCACAGAAAAAAAAGCAGCACATGGCAGGCACACAGAAGCACACGGCAGGCACATGTTAGAACCCGGCAGGCACATGGAAGCACACAGCAGGCACAAAAAAAAAAAAGGGAAGCACACGGCAGGCAAAAAACAAAATAAAACAAAAAAACACATGGAAGGCACACAGCAGGTATATGGAAGCACACGGCAGGCACAAAAAAAACGAGAACACGCCAGGCACATAGAAGCACACGGCAGGCACCAAAAAAAAAAAAAAATACCCCTGGCAGGCACACGGCAGGCACATAAAAGCACACGGCAAGCACAAAAAAATAAAATTAAATACACTGCAGGCACATGAAAGCACACGGCAGGCACAAAAATAAAGAAAAGAAAAAAAAAGCCGGCACAAAAAAAAAGAAAAAAAAAATACACGGCAGGCACATGAAAGCACACGGTAGGCACAAAAAAAAATAAAATAAGCACATGGCAGGCGAATGGAAGCAGGCGGCATGCACAATAAACACTGCAGTCGCGATAGCAGCACACAGCAGGAAAAAAAAAACGCAGCACATGGCAGGCACTGTAAAAATGTAAGACACATTACTATACAGGGCATGCACAATACATTTTTCATGCACAGACTCACTGCATAAGGCAATGATCCTGTGCTAATAAAAGCATGAAAGAGTACCGCGGAAAGGTGCACTTACCTGCGCTTCTGTGTGGTCAAGAGATGGGAGAAACAGCTGTTTGCTGTTTTCTCCGGTAGACTCCACCTCCCGCTGTGACGCTTTCTGCCGACCAGCCAATGTGGCGGCTGGAGCGGCGTTTCATTCATTTGCAAGTGCACGCCTCCACCGATGACGTCAGTCACCTGCTCACGTGACCGGCGTCTCGGGAGCGCGCATGAAGGCCTCCAGGAAGAGCGAGCATTGCACCGTGGAACGCACCCAGGGACAACGCAGGCGCCATCTTACATGGAGAAGTTTAAAAGTTATTATTTCTGCTAAACTGTAAGTAGGATGCGGTTTATAACCGCTCAAAAGGGCTGCTTTATGACGGGGGGTGACAGGGGGAATGGGCTAATAATATAAAATTTTGCGTTTTGCCTCGGACAACCCCTTTAAAACAAATTAAATTTCAGAAAAGCTTTGGGAGCTCAAGATGAATGTTTATGCGAAATCCAAGAAGCTGTTGTACAAACAGGTAAACTAAACATAATAATTCAAACTAATTGACTTTGAAGTTAATTTTTGTTTATTTAGCATCTATGAAAATATACCTACTTATCTTAACTCTAAGCTGCTCCATTACTTTACTGGGAATATAAAGTTTTGTGCTTAGCTTAAAGCCATATATAAAAGTTCTTCTAAATGTATATAGTATGATCATTTTCCTTAGGACTCTAAAATGTGGCAAAAAATGCCATTCTCACACCGTTATCCTACCAGCTGCAGGGTGTATTTTTTAGTGCTGTGCCACAGCTGCTGCAGAACATCAAAATATACACTATCAAAATAATTTTCAGACATGAATGTCTCTTTACTTCTAAGGCCGGAATCACACAGGCGAGAAACTTGCGCCAGTTTTCTGCGATGCAAGAGCCCGGAAAATGACACAACTATGAAATGTATTTTTTTCAATGTGTTTATTCCCATGTGCGACTTTTCTCTTTATGTGATCCTGCGAGAATTAAAAACCGCAGCATGTCCTGTCTTGTTTCAGAATGGTATGTCTTCTTGCCCATGTGTTCCTAAGGACCCTCTGTATTCTCGCATTGCCTTGTGTTGTCTTGCAATGTTTCTGTGATGCATTTTCATGCGTATTGCTATGGGAATATATGCAAATTTAAGCGGACGTGCTCATCAGCTTCTTAGCAGTGTGGAGGCCTGTTTGGAGCAGCGTGGAGGCAGGAGTTGTTGGCAACTTTCAAAAACACGACATACATTTATATAGACGAGGAGCACTTGATCTATCTGGTGCAGGGGCACCCCATCCTGTGGTACATCAGGAGAGTGGAGTACCATATCAGGAGCCGGAGGGACTTGGTGTAGGAGGAAGTTGCAGAGCTTCTTTTAGGGAAGCAGTGGGAGTCCCCACACTCCCTCCACAATACTGATGCCAGCCATAAGCCCCGTTCCCTGCAAATGATGCAACAGGATACCCGCCTGTATCACATCTTGTATCCAAGCTAAAGGCAGCCCAATAGGTTACTAGAGCCTCCATGCCCCCCTGTATCACAATTTGCATCCAAGCTAGAGGCAGCCCAACAGAGTACTAGAGCCTCAATGCTCCCGTATCACATCTTGTATTCAAGCTAGAGGTGGTACAACAGGGTACTAGAGCCTCCATGCCCACCCATATCCCATCTTGCATCCAGGCTAGAGGCGGTACAACAGGGTACTAGAGCCTCCATGCCTGCCCATATCACATCTTTTATCTAAGCAGGAGATGGTACAACGGGGTACTAGTGCCTCCATAGCCACCCATATCATATCTTGCATCCAAGCTAGAGGTGGTACAACAGGGTACTAGAGCCTTCATGCATGCTGTACCACATCTTGCATCCAAGCTAGAGGCCGTACAACAGGATACTAGAGCCTCTATGCCCACCGTTATCACATCTTGTATGCAAGCTAGAGGCAGTACAACAGGGTATTAGAGCCTCCATGCTGCCCTTATCACATCTTGTATGTAAGCTAGAGGTAGTACAGCAGACTACTAGAGCCTCCATGAGAAGGAAATATATATATCCTTGTAGGTAGATAAGAGAAAACAATGGAATATATACATTTATATAGATATAGTTATGTGCCTTTCTTTTTATATGTATACTAACTTTATTCTCATATGTACTAACTCTATGAAAAACTTAATACTTCGCCTTACATCAGATATGCCAAGATGCTTTGCAAGGCAAACAGAGAAAGAATGTCCAAAGAAACTGGATGAAGGTTAAAGTGAAGGAGAGAAGAGATATGGAGAATGCATGCTTAGCTGCTTTTTTAGAATTGAGTGGGTGATTCTTTGCACTGGAGTTAATTGAATATGTGATTTTCTGCACATAAGCCAGAGGCGCCATATCAAGATAACGACTGTTCAACTATGCATCTGAACTTTCACTATCTCAGGCCGGAAATCCGGACTTTCCATATATGGTTATACGGTGGAGTTGAGCCAATGAGCTCATCACCCATTTCTAGTTATGAGACCAAAGGGTATAAGATCCCATGTAATCTGTAATAAAGCGCGCGGCGCAGTCATGTCCCCGTGTGAGGAACTATACCAGACTTCCGTGTGTGGTGTTTTCTTCCTTACCGCCGGCAGCGGGGCAAGTGGGGTGGGCCTGATTGGTGCTGTACTTAGAATTTCTCTGACAAATGGTGCCGAAACCCGGGACGACAAAACCGGAGCCGTGCAGCCCTGTCCACCCGGATCCACGCCACGGGGAAGCCGTCCTGCTGCAAACCGAGCCTGATCAACTCACAGAACTCCAGGTAAGACCAGCATATATTTATGTTGTGTTTTACACTGCGAGTCTTGCAGCAGGAGGGACTATCTGTGTTTTGTGACCGGACGGGTTGGGTTAAGAGTTCTACACGGTAACTCGTGTGGGCTTCGGGTTTGCCGTCATGGACCACTGACCGTGATATGTGCACCAATCGCTCACCCAGAAACTAGTCTGTAGTCTATTTGTACTTTGAAGTCCATAGTGTTTTAACAATAGTGGAGATTGTTGTATCTGCAGAATTTTTTTTCCTCTTACTTTTCATTTTGTCTCATAGTAGAAGGGACCCTCGGTTTTAGTTTAGTTAGTTAATGGTTTAGCAGAGGAGGAGATGCACTCTATGAGATAGGTCTCATAGAAGAAGGGACCCTCGATTTTAGTTTAGTTAGTTAATGGTTTAGCTGAGGAGGAGATGCACTCTATGAGATAGGTCTCATAGAAAAAGGGACTCTCGGTTGTTTTGCCTTATATATGGGGCTAACGATTTGATTTCAGAGAGATGCATTCTGTGAGGCTGGTTCCATAGGAGAAAGGACCCTCGGTTGTTTTGCCGGTATATAAGGGGCTGACAATTTGGAATTAAGAGGGATGCACTCTATGGAGCGTGTTATTATTATTGTTGTTGTTCTAATATGCGTAAGATCTTATTAAAGAAGACAGAGCCCTTTATGGGCCGCCGCCGTGCGGATCAATTGGTGGAGGAGAGACAGGAGTTCCAATGTGTAAAATGTAAGAAAACTTATGAAAATGTGTAACAAGGACCCGCACGGTAGATTACAGCATGGTGTCTGGGAGGAGGTCTTTAGGACCAAGAAGCGTGCCTTGAAAGACCAAGGTTTGCTAGAAAGTGCTGGAGTGAGGAGGAGAGAGAGACAGTCAGAGAAAGTTAAGTATGTACACATTATTTGTTTAGTAAAGTATCCGTAAGTGAAATGTTGGAAAGTACAGTAAGTGATCAAGAGGGTGTCGGGAGAGTGTCTATTGAAGGTTACATTGGCAGTTAGGTAGGGAGAGAAATATGGGGAACAAGCAAAGTCGAGAAGAAGGTTACAATGCATGTGATTTGTTGGCAAAGAGAGAGGAAAAGGTGTATAATATGTATAATCCATACTGGATGGATATATATATGTGTATATATGTATATACTGTATGTGCAAATGGTTAACTGAGCTTGCTTTTAGATGAGAAAGATTGTTTACATGAAGCTGCAGAGCTTGTGTTTAGTTTTCAAGGTCAAGCGATAACAAAGTAGAGAGAATGAAATAATGACCCTGGAAAATATCTTTGCTTGCTTAAATGGAATGAAAGCTTATAATGAATTTAATTAATTATACTGTCTTACAAGGCAGGAAATATAGCAATTTCTAAGGTATATTCTTACTTATACAGGGGTTGAAAATGCAAAACAACTCAGTCAGTGAATGCATATTCGGAGAGATAACAGTTGGTTTTACAAAGGTGGGGGCTTTCAGATTTCACTCCAAACTCAGGGTCACAGAAACTAAAATACTTTCGCGTTTAATATAGCATATAATAGCTTCAGTAAATAAGAAAGAGAGAATGTCTCAGTCACTCAGCAAACTTTTTTCACATAATTTGTCAAAGATAGCGCTCATTCACAATCTCATCTCAATAGAATCATGTACTTTATAACATTATAGCACTCACCTCAATGTTTTTCAACTGATGTATGTTTGTTTGTCAAACTTTTTTTTGTCTGTGCGTCTGTGTGTACTGGGACACCTTCAATAGGGGGTGACGGAGCAGACTTGAGCGCATGGATGGATGAAAGTTAATGCCCAGTGCTCAGGCTGTGATGAATGTGGGATGTGTGATGCAGATATTGACTAGGGATGGAGGTCCCCCCCAAGCATGGGACTTTACTTGGTTGTGATGTGGATGCTTGGACGGTTAAGCTGAAATGAAGGTGTGAAAAAAAAAGACGCAAGCGATCAATATCGAAGGGGTGGAGCTAGATGATGTAAAGGACGTAATGTTTCATCCCTCTTGTCCACAAGGGAGGGGGTGAGGATCTTGAGCAGCTAGTAAAAGTTTTTTTGTTTTTTTTTCTCTCTCTCAAATTTGATAAGACATTGCAGGCAGGATCAGATTAATAATGAATTTGCTTAAAGGATATCACATTTCCAATATTAATAGATGTTTGTAGATTATTCTGCCCCGATGTAACTCATGTCTCTGTTATTGGTGCTAACATCTTACAGGCCTTATCTGCATCCATCAAATCTTTTTACAATGTGATACTACCTTGAACTCGGCTACTCTTCTTACAATTGAGTATCCTGGTTCAAAGGGGGGGGGGGAGGAGAAGGCATAGGTGATCTAGGTATTGCAAATCAGCCATTTTTAAATTTTTTGCAACAAGATTCTGATCTTTTTGAAATAGAATATCAGCCTGATTGTCTAGCATTGATGCAACAAGAAAATTTAAGTTTTAAAAAGTTACTGAAAGCCCTTGTTAACAATGCATATTTTGAGTTGTTTTTTATAGATGGTACCAGGGTGATTGACGACTCCACACTGGATATGTAGTGGTCACACAACAAGATGTCCTAAAAGCAGAATGCTCCGCATGTCGCAGTACAAGAAGCGGAACTAAAAAGGCCATCACTGAGGCGAGTAGAGTGGCCACAGGTAAGACGGCAACCTTTTACACTGACTCCCGGTATGCATTTGGCATAGCTCATGATTACGGCCCAACAGGGAAGGCCAGACAGTTTTTTACCTCAGCAGGACAGCCAATTAAAAATGATGCAGCGGTCTCACGGAGGCCCTACTTCTACCCGACAAAGTGGAAAGCTCACATCAATTCCTACACCGGAGAAGCAAGAGGCAACACCATCACAGACCACACAGCAAAAGTAGCGGCCCTCAAGCCGTGGAAGAAAAGAAGAAAAGAAGAATTTAACAATAACTTTGACTAAACCTTGGACTTTGATATGATCTTGGACTTTGATATGAATTTGGACTTTGATACAAACTTTGAACTTTGATATGCTAAAGACTTTACAGTTACAAGCCAGCAAGGAAGAAAAGGAAAAATGGAATAAAAAGGGACGGCATATGGTGAACAGTCAACAGCACTTGCCTACCACGGTCCCTGTGCCCCATGATGGCCCAGCTGACGCACGGAAAGACGCACCTCTATGTCAAAGCATGAACGAGGACGGGTGGCTCCTTGGTTTTCTGTAGCTGCTGCATCATTTGTCCAATTTTGCATGATCTTTGCCGTAAGCAACAGGGCAGAAGTAAATTTGCCACATAACACTTGCCTAGACCACTCTACCCATTTCAGGGATTGCAAATTGGCTACACTCAGCTCCCACTTGTTGGGAAGCATGAATATGTGCTTGTTGTTGTTGTTGATGTTTTTCAGGTTGGAGACCTACTCTGTTGCCAAAGTAAATAAGCAGGTAACCGCAATGAAGCTCATGAATGAGGTAATCCGCAGATACGGGGTACCGGAAGTGATTGAGTCAAACAAAGGTACACACTTCACAGGTGAAATAATGCAACACATCATGTCTGTTTTGGGTATATTCCAGGCTTTTCACACACCCTACCATCCACGGAGTAGTGGGAAAGTAGATACAAAAGGCAATGAAGAAAACGGGCAAATCTTGAATTGAGTGTCTCCCATTGGTTTTTCTTTTTCTTAGGAGGGTACATGCCACAGTATCAGAGTTTGGGGAATGATTTTCTTGTTAATTTTGTCATAGGTCTCTCCAAGGAATTGTCAATAATGCATTCTGCAGTCTCTGCTTTTCTCCCAGGTCCTACAGATGAGTGTCACAATCTGAACCCAGGTGACAGGGTCTATGTAAAAAGTTTGAGAGAGAAACCCTGTTTAAAGGTCCTTACCAGATGTTGCTTACCACCCCAACTGCAGTCAAGCTCGAAGGAAAGCCCACTTGGATCCACACTTCGCACTGAAAAAACTCATGATCCTGCATATCCTTTACATGCTATAATGTGGTACAATTCCTCTAACACACACCTTTGACTACTGTACACTAGCCCCCTGTTTCAGAACAAATTAATACAATCAAATGTGCAATATGAAGAGTACACTGAGGGTAAGAATCCAATACCGCATCGTGCTAAGAGAGATGTTGACACTCAAGGTGGTAACTTTGATCCACATGTATACATAGATGTAATAGGAGTGCCAAGGGGGGTGCGGGATGAATTTAATTCTTGAGATCAGATTAAAGCAGGTTTTGAGTCCTTATTTGCTATTGTCACTGTTAATAATAATGTAGATTGGATGAATTATATCTATTACAATCGGCAGAGATTTGTAAACTACACCAGAGATGCTTTACAAGGGTTAGCTGACCAGTTAGGGCCCACTGCATCCATGGCCCTAGAGTGGCCCTGGATATGATTTTAGCAGAAAGAGGTTGGGTATGCAACTTTCTGTATGTGTATTATCCCTTTGATCAAAAAGAGTGTGAGTAAGGGACTGGACAATATGACACCAAAATTTCCCTTGTTTGAAAAAGATGAAGAGCCAGTTCCGATAATGCCAACCACGTAAGTTACCAGAAGAATGGAGAAATGTACTAGTACTTCGCCTGCCCCGATCTCCTAAGATGAACTGTCAGTGGACTTCCCATTTGCCTAGGGATAGTGCAGAAGACCTTAGCTTCCGGCGAGGGGACACCCTGTGGGGTGTTAACTTGTACAGATAGAGGGTATGGATGCCCGGAAATAAGCCCAGGGAATCCATGGCCTCCTTCTGAGGTGAGGTAGGGATCCCCCCTCCTAGGAGTAGGGACTTACGGGCAGTGAAGAAACCCTGACACAAGGGAGAGGCGACCGAGGAAGAGTGCAAGGTCTGGTGCTTGATCTCCGTATTAAGTTTTTAGGGGGGTTTGAGAAGGAAATATATATATCCTTGTAGGTAGAAAAGAAAACACTGGAATATATACATTTATATAGATATAGTTATGTGCCTTTCTTTTTATATGTATACTAACTTTATTCTCATATGTACTAACTCTATGAAAAACAATACTTCGCCTTACATCAGATATGACAAGATGCTTTGCAAGGCAAACAGAGAAAGAATGTCCAAAGAAACTGGATGAAGGTTAAAGTGAAGGAGAGAAGAGATATGGAGAATGCATGCTTAGCTGCTTTCTTAGAATTGAGTGGGTGATTCTTTGCACTGGAGTTAATTGAATACGTGATTTTCTGTACATAAGCCAGAGGCGCCATATCAAGATAACGACTGTTCAATTATGCATCTGAACTTTCACTATCTCAGGCCGGAAATCCGGACTTTCCATATATGGTTATACGGTGGAGTTGAGCCAATGAGCTCATCACCCATTTCTAGTTATGAGACCAAAGGGTATGAGATCCCATGTAATCTGTAATAAAGCGCGCGGCGCAGTCATGTCCCCGTGTGAGGAACTATACCAGACTTCCGTGTGTGGTGTTTTCTTCTTTACCGCCGGCAGCGGGGCAAGTGGGGTGGGCCTGATTGGTGCTGTACTTAGAATTTCTCTGACATCCATAGCCACCTGTATCATATCTTGCATCCAAGCTAGAGGTAGTACAACAGCGTACTTGAACCTTCATGCATCTCTTATCACATCTTGCATTCAAGCTAGAGGCAGCCCAACAGGGTATTAGACGTCTATGCCCACCCTTATGACATCTTGTATGCAAGCAAAAGGCGGTACAACAGGGTACTAGAGCCTCCATGCTCCCCCTTATCAAATCTTGTATGCAAGATAGAGACGATACAGCAGGGTACTAGTGCCTCCTTTCAAGGGGTCAGTTTTTCACAATTAATTATCCTTTTGCACTGATATTGTAATCACTTACTTGTATCAAATATCAGAGAGAAAGTTTCATTCCATTCCAACAACTTCTCTTATGGGAGAGATTGTTTTTTGACAATGAGTGTACATGGCGGATTCTAAATCTGTATGTGGGTTTTGAGAGCAGAATTCAACCTTTAAGACCTAAGGCAAACTGCACCAAAATCCATGGCAAAATTCTTACCATTTTGGTTTTTCATTAAACTAAGCTTTTTATGAAGGGGTAGAAGAAGAACATCTTTTGGGTCCACAAGAGGCTCAGCAACGACATTTTTCTCGGCAGAGTCAAGATTTATTGCAGGCCAGTCCGCTTGAATGTAATTTGATTTCCTATCCCTACTCCAAGTGCTGCAGACCTCTTTTCAAATATTTTCCTATCCCTACTGTCCCACATACATAAAAAGCAACAGTATTTAGTGTACCCCAGTTGCATTCCTAAGAGTACAACCATGACTTTTAGATTTTCCTCTTGTGTTCAGCATATTTAATTGAGTCGAGGAGGGCTGTCATGTTTGCATAAAAGTCTCCTTCACGTGAACTGCATGACCAACAGGAAAAGAAGGAAGACGGTTGCTGTTGTGAAGTAATACAGCTTTCAAACTAAGCTTGGAGGAGTCTATGAATAGCCTCCATTTAGTTGGATCATGGTTCAGATTCAAACATTTTATCCAGCCATTAACGTCGCAGCAAGCAACCAGATTGGTTTTATTCCGAAAAAAAGAAGCAGATCCCCCTGACGTTGGAGAAGACTCCATTGCTGTAGTCTTGACCCTAGAAGTTACGCCTTCTCCTTTGACAAGTCAAGCTTTCGAATGAGATCACTCAATTCCGCGTGACTCAGTCTGTGCCATGTATCATCTTTTACCTCAAAGTCAGGGTCATGGGATGTGGAAGGCTTGTTGAGTTCTTCTTTTTCCACACTTTCTTCAGTTTCTACTTTAAACTCATAATGTTGGGGTGGAATAGGAACTGGTCAACTATCTGAATGTGGAATAGCAGATGGAAGATTTGGGTATTGAACTGTTCCTGTTTTCTTCATTGACAATCCTTCCTTTATAGGCTGAGTCAAGCAGAAATAGCAGTCATCTGTATGGTTTGTAGGCTACTGCCAAACCATAGGCACGGCAAAAGCCATAGATAATTTTTTATTTTTCAGCCAATCTCGTAGTTTAACTGAGCAAGAGTTGAAACATATATGTGGAGCCCATGACTTATCCTGGTCCCCTACATTCATACCAAAATAATGCTGATAGGCAGTCTTTATAAGATTGCGTTTCTGAGACGAAAATGTAATTTCACCACAAATGTAACAAAAATTCTTCACTAAATTTACACATTTTTGTGGCATTTTGATATAGAAAATGTTACACTTCAAAGGCACTCCAAAACCAGAAATTCTGAGAAAAGGTAAAGCAAAAACAATATGAAACTCAGTCATAGCAACACTTATTATGTTTATAACCTACAAACATATGGAGAACGTTGTGTTATGTCAGATGAGAGGTGTGAGAACTACCCCCACCCCAAAAAAACCTCCAACAAAATAAGAATGTAAACTCTAAGAAATGATATGTCACTGTATCTCCAAAGCAAGAGCTAATCGGTCATTTTTATGTTGATTTTTGAATTCAGCAGATGAAAATACATAAGAATACGCTAATTTTGAGCCCGAAACAAAATCATCATTGGGCAGTGTAATCAATGTTAAATTTGTACGGCTTCTAAATGGTTAAAAAAACGAAAGCTTTTCAACTCTGCATCCAAAATAAGGTAAACGGATGGAAATATATATCCTAGCAAAAATGTGTACAGTATGTTTGTACATATTTATTATATTACAATTGAAAATGTGAAAAAATGAGAATTTAAAAAAAAATTGCCCAATTTTGGCGCTTTTAATAAATATACACAAATATTATTGGACTTCTGACCTAGTTGGGATAATTTGCACTCACAATGCCTAGGCCTGTGTTCCTTCCAGATTCCGTGGGGTCTGCTCTGACTCGTACTTTCGCTGCTGCAGGGAGGAAAAAGTCTCTCTGACGGCTGGGTCCACCATCTTTGTATCACTATCTCCCTGGCTTGTGATTGGCTCAGACTGGCTGGTCTGAGACTCAGCTTTCCCTCTTGTGTCCGATCTCTCCTACCACATCTTCTCTTCTCTGTCTCTCTCCCTACATTAAACTCTGCCCCCCAATCAATCCTAACCCAGACAGAAACCGCTCACAACACACAGAGCAGGTTAGGGTGACAGGGGTGCAAGAACATACAAGTTGGTTGGGACAACAATGACACAGACATACACACATACACATTCCACATGAGATAGCCAAACAAGAGCTGTGGGGGCCCCAACCTCAGGCAACTACAGTTGTTTGTCTATAATTGTCCTGTATATAACAACCAGTCCACATTTTTTACTAATTAATGTAGAAAAAGAGTTAATTACAAAGGGTTCACTTACTTTTTCTTGTAGCTATATGATATTAAAATCCCTTTTAATTCAGAATTGATCAGGAACTGTCAATCAACACCAGTGCACTGAAACTGCAAATATTAACCCCTTCAGCATTTGTATTTGTTGATGCACCATGCAGCTACAATGTATATATACATCCTCTACTTTAGCGGCACATCTTATCGTGTAGCTTTCTGCCAGTAGGTTAGCTCTTGCTAATAAACAGTGAGGAATGTAGTGGTCAAAATGAGTCAAATTACCAGCTAGCGACAGGCGAAACCAGAAAATTGAAATGGGGATCTTTGTTCTCAGGTCTTCTATTGATGATAGGCATGGGTGGACTGGCCAGTGAACTCACCAGGAAAATTCCCAGTGGGTCGATTGGGTCCTGGGGCCGGTGCTGGGGGTGACAATTTTTTTTTAATTTGACTGCAGAAGTGACATAAAATAAAAAAAACACATTTACTCACCTGGGTCTGTCTTCTCGGCTCATGGGCTCTGAAGTTCACTCAGCATTGGTTTTGCACTGATTTTCACATTACACGGTCACGTGGTTGCTACAATCAGTCTCCAGCCTCACCAATGCTAGGGACTGGCACTAGACGTAGCGATTACATGACCATGAAACCCAGGTGAGTGTATGTGGCTTTTAATTTTAATGCATACAATAGGGGGCAAAGGGGATATTATTATTATGATCAGGAGGAGTATTCTTATTACCAAAAGAAGGACAAGTGAGGCATTATTTTTATTACTAGAAGGTGGCCATGAGGGGCATTATTATTACTGAACGGGGACAGTAGGGGCATTGTTACTTAAAGGAGCCCGTATAGGATTTTATTACTTAGTGAGAGTATAAAAGAAGGCACTTTTACTTTGTATGGGGCACTAAAAGTGGTACTTACTCTGTGGTGCCTACAGAGAGCACAAAAAGGGAATACTCTTATGCTTTATTACTATCTGGGCCACTCTGGATAGGAAGATTATGTAGAAGTATGCAAAACAAAGGCAGGTGGCTAGAAAATTGAGGAGTCACAGATGTCTATGTGTCAAATTCTGCAGACACAGGTTGTGACTGGGAGAAGTCATGATCGCAGTCTGGGCCATATGGATAAAAGGGAAGGGGTATTGGTATTCTTTAAAACCCTTTACTTTCCTAGCACATAGCCAGGTCGCTTTCTCAATTATAACACATTTAATCAATTGATCTTTTTTTAATCATAAGACCTTATCATTATACCATTATTACAACTATTAACCCTTTCCAATCCAATTTGTATCCTGGTTTTCCTAGGGGACTTACTCTTTTTCTGCTGTTATACAATGGCGCTATCTGTTGGCTAAAGCAAGTACTGCATGAGGTGACACGTTGGATAGGCTCCGACAGCAGAGAGGCTGGCAATATACAGTAAGAGAACCCCGATGGACGTCTTCTAACATCGGAGCTGTACAGCCTTAAATCATAATGTCTTCAGACATCAGACAGTGGATTGGAAAGGGTTAAGACATTGCAAAGGCTGGTCATGTTAGTAGCCTAGCTGTAATAAAACAGCAGAATGCTGCTACTATAATGCATCATTATCACTTATCTATGTAGGAAAAAAACTGCTGAAAATTTGCACCATTTGCAAGAATTTTGACCATGACATGAAACCGCAATTATGTTTCTTTCTGTTTCTCCTAATTCATGTGGATTGTACACTATAACCATAATGGTGGAGTAAATTGTATATTCAGTTGTATCTGTGAGTGGTCAAAACTAATCCTAAAGCCTTATGTCCACTTGCATGCACGGATTACACTGCTGAATCCCTGTGTGCCCGGGGACATGGAGAGGAGAAGAACATTATCTTACCTCACCGAATCCAGCGCGGCTCCCCTCCGTACAGGCTGGATCTTCTTTCTTCAGCACTGCGGATGTGTCTGGGCTTTTTTTTTTTCCTTCAAATCTCCTGCTTTCCTGTGGATTTGTAGCACCTCCACAGTGACAGCTGCAGATGTGCTGTGGTGAGGGTGGATTCCATTGATTTCAATAGAACCCGTCGCTGTTGGACCCGCTGGAAATTGAAGCATGCTGCGATTCCTTCCTATGCGTGCATCTCGCACACTGGAAAAAAAATCATATCCGCATGCTTTTACTTGCCATGCGGATGGTAATACATCCCTATGGGTGGCAAGACGCGCAGATCTCCTGTGCAGGAGACACGCACGGATTTTATAATTAAAATCCGCACCTGGACATCGGGTCTTCACAAAGGAGCTGGCTGGTTAAAACATAGTTATGTTTCATATAAAATAACTACTTTTATAGTAATGGGATTTGTCTGGTTTTTTTAACCATAAACTCTGTGGAACTGTACAGGGAAAGCTCTGTGCCCTATAGCAAGTACAAAATCATAGTAAGGTAAGTTCTGCCACCTAGAGGCAAAACATAGAAATGGCAGGGACAATGATAAATATAAGGTTCTGCACATGGGCAGGGAAATACATGTCACCATTACACACTAAATGGGAAACCACTGGGTAACACTGACATGGAAAAGGACTTGGAGGTTTTAGTTAACTGTAAACTTAACTGAAGTAACGCTGCCAAGGCAAATAGGATCATCAGATGCATTAAAAGAGGTCTAGGGGCACTCAGGAAGGACATATCAGAGCCTGAGCGGGTACAAAGGCGGGCAACTGAAGTAATAAACGTAATGGGCGGACTACAATACCCAGGGAGGTTATCAAAATTGGGATTATTTAGTTTAGAAAAAAGACAGCTGAGGGGCGACCGAATAACTATGTATAAATATATCAGGGGACAATACAGAGATCTCTCCCATCGTCTGTTTATACCCAGGACTGTGACTGTAACAAGGGGCACCCTCTACATCTAGAGTAAAGAAGGTTTCTACACCGATATAGAAGGGGGTTCTTTACTGTAAGAGCAGTGAGACTATGGAACTCTCAGCCTGAGGACGTGGTGATGGCAAAGTTGGTAAAAGAATATAAGAGGGGCCTGGACGCCTTTCTTGAGCGATACAATCTTACATGTTATATCACTGATTACTACAGAAGGTTTGGTGATCCGGGGATTATTCTAATCGCCAGATTGGAGTCATGGAGGATTTTTTTCCCCCTGTGATATCGCTGCGCTTTTTTCAATGGGAACGCAGCGATATTGCAGCATGAAAAAAACGCTAGTGGGTAAAAGCCCTAAGGCCTCCTGTCCACGGGCAATTCTGCATTGCGTTATCCGCGGCGATAATCCACATGCGGGTAACACAATGAACGCTTGCCATAGGACAACTATGGAAAGCGCAGCCCGATGTACACAAATGGAAATCCGCCACAATTTTCCGCTCAAGTATAAAATTTGCGGCATGTCACGATATTTTCCTCGATGAACCTATCATAATGATAGGATAATTGCGGTGACTATAGTGTCCTTCCACGACAGAAATCTGCTTGCCCGCGGGCGTAAAACCGCAACACCCATGAACAGGCAGCCTTAGTGCTCCCCCCTCTGCCATAGGGGAGGAGGGGGAAGCAATAAAAGGTCTTCGCGATCAGCCTATATTAATGATAGGCTCACCACGAAGAGTCGCTGCATGCAGCAATTTTAATCACACGAGCGGAAAATCGCTTTCATTTTCTGCTTGTGTGCAGTAGGCTACGCTTTCCATAGTAATCCTGGCATGCGAGTTCCGTGTGCGATTTATTGCCACGAATCTCGCAATGACACCTCGCCCATGGACATCCAGCCTCATTGAGGAAAATTGGCTTCTACCTCACTGTTTGTTTGTTTATTTGCCTTCCTTTGGATCAACATTTGGGAGTAATAGGCTCACCTGGATGGATGTGTCTTTTTTCAGCATGAGAGTGCATTCACATGAGCTTGTACATACATAGGTGCACACAAAACCGCGCACCCATGTACATGCACAAACATGCATGAATGCAGGTCTGTGTCCATTGCCCTCAATGGGGCCACGGCTGCTGTTGGCGGCCCCATTGCAATCACAGAAAATGGCCGTTAATTACTGACTGAGGAGTGCATATAGATGCATCCTCTCACCATGCAGGTAGCTGACTACCAAATGGAGGAGCCAATAACACCTGTGCAGGACCCCCCTCACTATCAAGAGGCAGTGTGAGTGGTTGTTTTATCGGTCTCCTGCACAGGTGTAATTGGCTCCTCCATTTGCTGGTCAGCTACCTGCATGGTGAGAGGATGCATCTATATGCACTCCTTACTCAGTAAGTAACGGACATTTTCTGTGATTGTTTTTAATTCTTGATTTCCCCTTCTGTGATGCATTTATATTAGTGTAGGGACCCACTACAACGCAAGGAACCGTGAAGTGGCTAGTGGGCTCATGTATCTTGGCCAACATCCAACCAATGCCTTGCATTTATTATCTATCATTCACATACAGTGTGGCATTAAGACTCCAGGTTGGCGGAATCTGCTCATTCACCTACTCCTGGAACCCCTGTAAAAAATCCTCATGACACTTCTACAGTTGTATATAATTCCTCTCATAAGGAACATTCATACATTATCTCTATAGCTGTTTTAGGTACTGGGTTGGAGCATTAGGTGTAGCAGCCGCAGATGTGGAAAGAGTAGTTGGGGATGAGCCAGGAGTCCGCAATAGGAGGTCTTATGGGCAGAACAAATGGAGTAGATGGGTCGTGTTGTCAAGAGGGAAGCCAGGGGTCGGTATCAGAAGGTCTCAGTGTTGAGTTAGAAATGGAGAAAGTGGGTCACGTTGTCGGAAGGGAAGCCAGGGGTCTTATCAGAAGGTCTTCGTTGAATAGCAGAGAAACAGGCAGTAGTAGAGCTTGATCAATGGCTGCTGAGGCACAATATTCACGCAAAGGAGGCGGGAACATGGCCTGGTTTATATAAGAGGCTTTATCAGAAACAGAAGCATGGCCATTTTTATATAGGAGGCCTAATCAGGAACATGGTGGGGACAAGACAGGGAAACAGAGAAGCATGGCTAGGTTTCAGCAGAGGAGCTGTCCAAGACCTGGACAGAGCTGCCGACTGGAGCGCAGCAATATTCTTGAGGTGCAAGCGAACTGTTCAGGCCAGAGATTGGATGTAGGGGTAAAGGAGGGATTGGAGTCGAATGGGCCTGTGGTGCCTCACACTGAGATGGAGATGTCAGGATGAGGTCGGTTAGTAGGGGGCGGAAACAGGAGAAGGTCAGTTTTTGGGAGGTTCAGTTTAAGGTAGAGAGTGGACATAGGGTTAGAGACCACGTACATCCGGTTGCATACTGAAGAAACGGTGCTGTAATGTCATGAGAGGAGGTGTATAACTGGGTGTCGTCGGTGTAGAGATGGTACTGACAGCCAAATCTCCTGATGGTCTGTCCTGATGGTAGTGGCTGTGTTAATGGAAAAAAGGAGGGGGCAGAGGACTGAGCCCTGGGGGACCCCAACAGCAAGGGAGGAGGATCAGTAGGGAATAGTTGCCCCTCGATTTAGCCGTTAGGAGGTTGTTTGACACTTTAGTCAGAGCAGTTTCTGTCGAGTGTAGAGGATAGAAGCTGGACTGTAGGAGGTCAAGAGGAGAGTTTTCTGATAGATAGCTTTTAAGGCGGGAGTAAATTAGGCTTTCTAATAATTTGGAGATGAAGGGGAGATTTGAGAAGAGTCGGTAGTTGGCAGCATCGGTCGAGTCAAGAGTCGATTTCTTTAGCAGTTGGGATATGATAGCCTATTTGAATTAGGAGGGGGAGATGCCAGAGTTTTGGGTGTGAACGGTCTGAAGGTCCTGTACATATGGTAGGCTGGTGGGTCTGATGAGATTCTAGGCAGCTTGACAGGCAAAGAGAGGAGGTTATGGTCCGAGAGCGGGATAGGGGAGTTAGTGAAGTGGCAAGCAGAGCAGAGACGGAGAAAGACTAGATCAAGAGTATTGCCATCTCTATGAGTGGGAGAGGCTGTGAGTTGTGAGAGACCAAGGAAGGAGGTCTACATTTGCTGTAATTGAGCCTCTAGAACATGCAAACTCGTAGACTGTCGAAGTTGGCATCCCAGATGGTCCAATACATGTTCTATTGGCGATAAATCTGGCAACTGGGCAGCCATGGAAGTGTGACAGTGTTGTAGAGACATTCCTAGAAACCCTTGTTGTGGGCGGCCAACTATTATCCTGTTGGAGGCAGCCATGAGAGACAACACATGTGCCTGCAGGATGTGCTGAACATATCACTGAGCTGCCATTGTCCCTCGTACCACCACTAGCGGTAGCCGACTGTCATGCAATGGCCCCCAGATCATCACACCAGCAGTGTGAGCAGTGTACCGCTCCACAGCAAAGGCAGGATTGCAGTGTTCACCCTCAGGTCTCCAAACACGAACACAGCCGCCATCAATGCCCAAACTAAACCTGGATTAATCGCTGAAGACAACTGGAATCCACTTTGTAGCATCCAGTTTAATCGTTCATAACACCACTACAAATGGTGATGGTGCGTGTCAAAGGCAGTACACATCATGTGTGCCATGAGACCAAAGGTCCTTTAGCCAAACACCTGGAAATGGATACAACAGATGCAGGGGTCTAACGATGGTGTCACCTGTTTCTGGATGGCGGACAACGAAACACTTTGAACTGCTCATACTTGTCGAACGATCATATGATGTTGTCTACTGGTGGTCTGTCGAGGGGGTCCTGAGCCCAGTCCCCTTGTGTGCCTTACACATCCACTGGTCCCAACACCTCCTAACAGTCTGGTCAGAACGGTCCAGGTGTCGGCAATTCCTTAATATGACCATCCAGCTTCTTACATCCCAAGAAAAACCTTCTGTGTGTCTTAGAGGCGTCTAGTGGTCAACAAGCTCTACACAAGCAGAAGAAGAGGTCACTGCACACAAGTAATCACTGCTAAAAGGGATGAAGCTGATTTTTAATCTGCATGAATTATTTTAGCTCCTGTTGTTCTAGCATATGAAGCGGGGTTTTAAAAAAAAACAAGAAAAACCCCAACATAGTCTGACTCTTCGAACTTCGCGCCAGTGTGTGTGAGCGTGAAAAGACGGGTCCTGCCGTAACTCTTCTTGCACACAACATGCGAGCGTCCCGGTAGTGGAAACTAAACCAGTGATCAGTGGTTTCGTATCGTCCCATCATGCGGCCACATAACGGCCCGTGTGTTGAGGCCCTTACCAAGGATATTCATCGGGGATCTTACAAGATGCTATATAATACAAACCTGCAGCAAGACAGTGTTACATGAGACTGGATTTATCACCAAATCACAGCAAAATCATGGAGATTCTGATCCTGCCCTTATACTTTGTATTAATAGTCAGCATTATTATAGTATTACTACTGCTGATTCCGGAAGGTCTCAGATGCTCCTCGAATCGCTTCTCTAAGATGTGACAAATGTCTTCTCTAGCAGTATAAGGCTGCTGTCACGCCTGCGTTGGGGTCGCTTCAGGGTTTCCGTCTCTCTGCTCCATTTTTGGAGAAGAGAAACTGAAATAAAACAGAAAACAACGAATCCATTTTTCCCCCATTGATTCCAATGGGGTTTCAATAAAGCAGAAAGGCTTCCGTATGCTTCCATTTCATTAGATTTTCGTTTCTTTGGATGATAAAATAGCGCAGTCTGCAGCGTGATTTTTCTGTTTAAAAAACATAGGCCTGACAGAATGAAGGCAAACAGAAGCCTTTCTGTTATTTTTCAAACCCCATTGAAATCACTTGGGTAATAAATCATTTTTTCTCTCCTCTAAAAATGGAAACCGTGAACTGACCGTCACGCAGGTGTGAGCGCGGCCTTATTCTGTAATCCCTGTGCCTCGTGTTTTGTATGTGGGATATATGTGTTTGTCAGAACTTCCAAGTCATTTCATGTTTTAGAATCTCAAACATTTTGATCTTAATTAGAGATGAGTGAACCTACTTGTTTTGAGTAATTACTCGATCGAGCACCGCGATTTTCAAGTACTTCCGTACTTGGGTGAAAAGATTCGGGGGGCGGGGGGAGGCGTGGCGGAGCGGGGGATAGCAGCAGGGAACAGGGGGAGCCCTCTCTCTCTCCCTCTCCCCCCCACTCCCCGCTGCAACCCCCCACTCACACACGGCGCCTGCCGAATCTTTTCGCCCGAGTATGGAAGTACTCGAAAATCGCGGCGCTCGGGCGAAAAAAGGGCCTGGCCGAGTACGCTCGCTCATCTCTAATCCTAATGTAACACATACAACAACAGTAGTTTCAGGCTTCCCTCACACAGGCGTTGTGGTAAGCGCTACGATTTAAATTGAGGGGCTTTGCAGCATTTTACTTTAGTTTTGATGAGGAACGCGAAACGCTCAAAAATAGAACAAACCCTGCTGGAAAATCACAGCGCTAAAAGTCACTGCAATCGAGCGGCTGTCTGAGCGGTCTAATCGAAAACAATGGGAGCGCTATACCGCGATGCTGAAAACGCCGCTCTAGTCGTGGTAAAAAATGTCTCTATGAGGGAGACCGTAGGCAGGTGTGAAAAATGCTGCAAAGTGAGAATGCTTTCAGAAAGAGAAGAAGTGTTCTCAGTTTCATCAAAAACCAAAATGCAAAGTGAGTGAAGAGAGGAATCTAAATCAGTATTTGGTGTGACCGCCCATTACCTTCACAACAGCATCAGCTCTTCTAGGAACGCTTGCACACAGTTTTTGAAAGAGCTCGGCAGGGAGGTTGTTCCAGACATCTTGGAGAGCTAAGTACAGATCTTCTGTGGATGTCGGCTTGTGAAACCATTGGTCACGTTTTGCGGGCGTGATTTTAATCGCTTAGTAAGGTTGGACTTGATGGATATTTGTCTGTTTTCAACCTGCATAAACCAAGTAGCTGAAGAGTTTGTGCCTGCTGCTGACATCTCCTGATGCCCCCCACCGATGACGGTTGTCCCACTAGACCCCTTGTTCCCCGTCTTCCAGTAGTCAGGCCATATTCAGCGTCAGAAACATCCAACACGGACTTCAATGGAAATCCATGGCATAAATCTGCATGTTAACGGTAGATCTCTGACATGGATCTGGATTAGAGCTGCCGTAGGTAAGCACACCAACTACTTGCATTCAGTCTGTATGTGGATACACCGCTGCGGAATCCACAACAACAAGGGACATGTCACTTCTCTTCTTTCCATGAAGCCTTTGGGCCATGTGCTGTCTGTGGTAAATCCCGGGCAGCACATGACCCCATTATAGCCTATGGGTCTATGCAGATTAACGAGGACCGCTAACTCATCGCATGCTCTATTCCTGTCCGTATCACGCTGATGCATGGCTATGTGCTATATCCAAGTGAGTCCCACAGCACATGGACAAGTGTCCGCGTGTTGTCCGATGCAAGTTAAACCCCAATCACTCGGGCGCAACTTGTACACACGGTAGGTGTGCACACAGACTAATGCAGATTCCACCATGTGAACACGGCCTAATGGATACAAGTAGTAATCTTGTATATACTCTATGCAGCACTAGTTACAGGAGGTCCAACCATGTGAACACGGCCTAATGGGTACAAGTAGTAATCTTGTATATACTCTATGCAGCACTAGTTACAGGAGGTCCAACCATGTGAACACGGCCTAATGGGTACAAGTAGTAATCTTGTATATACTCTATGCAGCACTAGTTACAGGAGGTCCAACCATATGAACACGGCCTAATGGGTACAAGTAGTAATGCTGTATATACTCCATGCAGCACTAGTTACAGGAGGTCCAACCATGTGAACACGGCCTAATGGGTACAAGTAGTAATCTTGTATATACTCTATGCAGCACTAGTTACAGGAGGTCCAACCATGTGAACACAGCCTAATGGGTACAAGTAGTAATCTTGTATATACTCTATGCAGCACTAGTTACAGGAGGTCCAACCATGTGAACACGGCCTAATGGGTACAAGTAGTAATCTTGTATATACTCTATGCAGCACTAGTTACAGGAGGTCCAACCATGTGAACACGGCCTAATGGGTACAAGTAGTAATGCTGTATATACTCCATGCAGCACTAGTTACAGGAGGTCCAACCATGTGAACACGGCCTAATGGGTACAAGTAGTAATCTTGTATATATAAAGCTGAAAGCCCTCACTGACTCACTGACTGACTGACTCACTGACTGATTGACTGACTCGCCAAAAGTTCTCCAACTTCCCGATATCGTAGAAACATGAATTTTGGCACGAGCATAGATTATCTCCAAAATAGGAAAAGTAATTGGGTCCCAACTCGATTATTCAATTCTAGCGCAAAAGAATTGGCGTCGAAATTTTACGTACATAATCTAAATCTGTCACTTCCCAATGTCATAGAAACTTAAAATTTGGCACGGGCATTGATTATGACATAAATAGGAAAAGCTAATGGGTCCCAACTCGATTATTCAATTCTAGCGCAAAACAATTGGCTTCAAAATTTTTCGTGCGGAATGTAATTTTTTCACTTTCCGGTGTCATAGAAATGGGAAATTTGGCACGAGCATTGATTATGTCATAAACAGGAAAAGCTAATGGGTCCCAACACCATTATTCAATTCTATGCGCAAAAGAATTAGCGTCCAAATTTTACGTAGATAATGAAAATCTCTCACTTCCCAATGTCATAAAAACATGAAATTTGACACAAGCATTGATTGTGTCATAAATATGAAAAGTTAATGGGTCCCAACTCGATTAGTCAATTCTAAGCGTAAAAGAATTAGTGTCCAAATTTTATGTACGTAATCTAATTCTCTCACTTCCTGATGACATTTTATATAAAGGAAACGTCGCATGGTTTCCTCCACGTGGTGTTTCCTGGGTAACGCAGAGAACTATGCAAAATGGTGAACATATGTTTTTCTTCAGTATCTCTAAAGTAACCACGACTTCGTAAGATTTTCCGTGTGAACACCAGATAAACACCAGTACCAAATTAACTCGGGCAAAGCCGGGTATATCAGCTAGTCTTGTATATACTCTATGCAGCACTAGTTACAGGAGGTCCAACCATGTGAACACGGCCTAATGGGTACAAGTAGTAATCTTGTATATACTCTATGCAGCACTAGTTACAGGAGGTCCAACCATGTGAACACGGCCTAATGGGTACAAGTAGTAATCTTGTATATACTCTATGCAGCACTAGTTACAGGCGGTCCAACCATGTGAACACGGCCTAATGGGTACAAGTAGTAATCTTGTATATACTCTATGCAGTACTACTTACAGAAGGTCCAATACGTCTTTTGTTCCAATATAAGGTTCCCAGATCTCTGTGGCCGGGCTCAAACCAACGGATTTGAATTGCGGATTCTGCGATTGCCATCTACTCCGAGGATCCGCGATAATACGCAGACATTGAAAGGCATTTTTTTTCTTCACACTCGCAGGTACGAATTGTGGATTCCCTGAGTGGAAGACAAAACGCAGCATGCTCTATTTTTAGCATATTACACACAGACGACCTCCTTTGTAGTCAATGGATGAGAGTGTTCCGCAGCCCAAACATGAGAGATTTTTCGCCTGGGCGATATTCTAATATCATTCCCTGCTTACAAGTTTTCTTCCGTGGGGAGGATACGCTCTATATACGCATACATCCGCGTGGAAAATAGCATGCATCCGCGATCAAACGCAATTACTTTCCGCGACGGATCACAGGTTTTCGGATATGAATATCCGCATGCAGAGTCCCACCTGTTTGCATAAGCCAGTCTGGCTCATGAGAAGTCTTTGGCTGGCATCAGAGCTATGTTTCATGCGGCACATTGACTTGCTCTTTTAAGGGAGGAAAACTTTAGGGATTGACTTCATTTCTCCTCGTTACCAACAGAGATCCCGATTGGCCTAGTTTCACAACGGCGAGGGCAATATCAAGCCGTGTTTCACAGCCCAATATCGCACTTTCCACCATGTGAAAGACCTGTGGATGTGAGGCATTTTCATGTGGCAGCAGCGCCTGAGCTGGAATATGGTTTTCTCCAGCAGGCTTTAGGGTATTCTGTAGCTTCCCAATTGTGTAAAAAACCAGTATGTGCACACTGACCAAATTAGACGTAAGTTATCAGTCTCATGTCCAAAATGGCTCTCTGGGCAGGAACGTCCAGACAGCCTCTTTTATTGAAAGACATAACACCTGCCCTTTATGGGCGTTTAACAGATTACATCAGTAACATATATATATTCTTTTTCGCTGGGTTATATAGAATTCCCCGCCTCCCCCTCTCCACACCTCTCTCAAGTCCGGTCTACATAGGAGCCTTTGTCTTAACAACGTGGTCAAAACTGAAAGTATCTCTTTGTTGGAGAAGTTTCTGTGCTGGGGATGGGAAAGGACTGGGAAAACACTCAGTATTGAATACAGGTATACATGTAGTACTAGGACTTTTAACTCTTAGAGGCTGCTTGTGCAACTTTATGTATTCAGCTAACATTATACCACACATCTTTCACCATGCCATTGTCCAGCAACTACCATGATGAGATTGTGTGGCCATTAACCTCCACAGAGTTAAAAGTCATTACAGTAGCGTAATACATTTGGGTTATACAAATCAATAGACATTTTATACTAACTAATTATCATGTCTACTACACGCCAGCCCCATTGAAAGCAGTGGGAGAACTCTGGGAGATTCTCTGTGACAGCAGCGGCATGGGATTCCTTCATCCCCGCAGGGAATCCCTTCACCCCAGTCAGGGCTGAAGGGATTTCCCCACCACATCTTAAGGGATTCCCCGAGAGGATGAAGGAATCTCCTGCGGCGGCTATAATGGAGGATGACCGAGTTCTCCCATTGCTTTCAATAAGCAATGGGTGATATCGCAGCCAGATAGAACATGCTGCGATCTGTTTCTCACATAGCACCGTGCTGCTATGTGGGATAATATCGCTCATATGTATGAAACTATTAAAATGAATACGATTCATATTTGTGTGTCTCACAACGCAGAAATCTCGCCTGATCTTATCAGCCGTGTGAAACTGGCCTTATTCTTTAGTTGCGGGTTTGTAACTATTTGCAACCTCCGTCCCCCGGAGACTGAACCTAGCTATCAGGTATAAAGTTGTCTTCGGGTCCTTTTAGACGAGCTGATTATATTATTGTTCGACCGAGCGAATGGCGTCACCGCGGCCTCGTGCTCTCTGTTTAGACAGGCAGATCCATTGTTGAATCATTCAGTCTGTGTAAACGGAACGATAAGTAAAGGAGCCGATGGTGGCGTATATGCCTGCAGAAAATGAATGAAAAGCAAATGAATATCGTTTGTCGTCCAGTCGTTGGCTCGCGTTTAGACTGAACGATTTTTATTCACTTTCACTTGTTTGAACGATAATCGTTCTGCCTGTAGGCACCTTTAACCCTCTCCAATCCACTGTCTGACATCTAAAGACGTTATGATTTAAGGCTGTACAGCTCCGATGTTGAAAGACGCCCGTTGGGGTTCTCTTACTGTATACTGCCAGCCTCTCTGCTGTCGGAGCCTATCCAACGTGTCATCTCATGTAGTACTGGCTTTAGCCAGCATATAGAGCCGTTGTATAGATATAGAGCTCTAAGGCCGGGCTCATACGGCCAAAAGTGTAAAACGCAGCGTGGAGCCGGCTGTGACCCTGCGTATGGCGGCAAAATTCTACTGCACATGACTGTGTACTCACGCACCCCACCATGCGCAGCACACCTATGTCTTTTTATACTCCCCTTAGTGATGATGCGTATACCCCTCGCCCGTATGCATGTAATTGTATATACATACGCGTATATATGCTTGGCAATAGAGAATAATGGGCTCTAACTCACGTATTAATTGTGCTTGTGTATTACGCAGTTCCTTCTGATAAGCGTAGAGCAATGTAAGTGATGTCGAGTTACCGTGTATCGCACGGCGTACAGATCCCATGTAATACGCTGTAAACATACGGATGTGTGACTAGCCCTGAGACAGGCTGTGAGGTAACAGCCATCGCAGGACCCTCAGCCACCAGCCATGGCTTCTTCATCTGCCCCAATAGGGCCACCAGCTGCTTCCCTACAGAATGGGGGCCGCTGCCGCAGTGTGTGAACGGCCGTAGGAAGGGGACTGCAGCCGTCTGTCGGGACATGTATTCTGTAGACGGCCCCTGTCGTGACATCCTCCAGGCTGGTGACAGAGCAGAGCCCTCCTCCTCGGCTGCCTCACTCTCCGCCTCAGTGCTACAGTCTCGGACAGAGGACATTACTCCGGTGATGGGAGCCGGGCTGCTGACAGGAGGATGCGGCAGTCATCACTGGCGGGAAACACGGTGAGCCGGGGGAGACGGGAGGATGAGCTGTGATATATCGTGTGTATCCTGACAGACAGACAGACTGCTGTGTGTATATACCGTATGTATGCATGGGGGTCGGGAGGACATGCCAGCCGTACGGCACGGGGGTAACAAGTTTGTCTAGTCAGCATGCAGCCCGGACTAGTTGTTGTACTTGGTTACCAAGGAGCAGGACTGTCAGCCACAACACAAGGCTACCTGAGGAGAGGAGGCTGCGGAGGGAAGCCCTGCACGAGGGGGTGTGAGGGCTGGCAGAGAGGTCAGGGAGTATGAGGGCTGGCATTGAGGTGAGGGGAGTATGAGGGCTGGAATGGAGGTGAGAGGGGTATGAGGGCTGGCATGGAGGTGAGAGGGGTATGAGGGCTGGCATGGAGGTGAGGGGGGTATGAGGGCTTGCATGGAGGTGAGGGGGGTATGAGGGCTGCCGTGGAGGTGAGGGGGATATGAGGGCTGGCATGGAGGTGAGGGGGTGTGAGGGATGGCATGGAGGTGAGGGGGTAGCAGGGCTGGCATGGAAGTGAGGGGGGTATGAGGGCTGGCATGGAGTTCAGGTGTGTGTGAGGACTGGCATGGAGATGAGAGGGATATGAGGGCTGGCATGGAGGTGAGGGGGCTATGAGGGCTGGCATGGACGTGAGGGGGATATGAGGGCTGGCATGGAGGTGAGGAGGGTGTGAGGGCTCGCATGGAGCTGAGCGGGTATGATGACTAGCATAGAATTAGATCAACAGTTTAGGGACATGAAGTAATCCTGCTGTATTCCGCCCCTCAGGGTCCTGTAATGTAAGGCTGGGTTCTCACATCTCGCGGTTTGGCTGCAGCGAAAAAACGTGAGATTTCCTCCGGGAAAAGCGCTGCTTCAAAACCCGCGGCACTTTGCCGCAGGTTTTGAAGCGGCCTGGCTGGCGAATCCGCGCCGCAGCACCGGCTTAGCTGGCTTTGCCGCGACGGATTCGCTGTCCCGTGTGGACAAGGACAAGGACATGGACAACGCTGTCCGTGTTTTAATGTCATACGACCCCTTTATGTATGCTGAGTATATGGCCGGGCTCACACAGTGACATTCATACTCGCTGCGCCTGCCAATCCACACGCACATGTAATACACGTCCAGATAGAACATGCTGTGGATTTATTCTCTGCACCAGTAATACACGTGTGAAAACCCGCAGATGTTAGCGATCCAATACAAGTCAATGGGGTAACGACATCGCGAGCTGCATATAGGAGAAGTGCGCATGCACAATAATAATACACCCGTGTGACACCTGTATGACTTGAAACGCGATAGCGAAGCCCAAGCACTTTTACAACACTGTGGCTATGAATGTTTTGGGGTGAAAGTGAAGAATTCCTATCCTATCCTCTGCCAGGAAGTTAAGTTGACTAAAATATTTCTTTGGTAATTTTTAGAGACATGTTTTCACAATTAATGCTAATCTGTTAACCCCTTAGTGACCACTCCATAGTGTTTTTACGTCCTGCCTAAGTGATGTAATTCCCGGGGACGTAAAAACATGCTTCCTCTGGGGATTAAAGCCCTGCAGGCTCTGGACAACGCAGTTCCTGGCTGCCAGCTCCCGGAGGTAACCGACAACCTGGAGCTGTCATGGGGGGCCGCAGGAAGCCCCCTTCCCACAGTCACACGATCGCCAGTATCGCCCGGATAACCCATGATCACATTAAGGTCAATGAAAAGTTTTAAAAAGTTAGTTTCAGCTCCCCTTACGGATCGAATCCGTAAGGAATGCTGAGAATACTCACCCCCTGTTTTCCGCATTTTCCTGCATCGTTCTCGTCTTCTAGGACCCAACGATGGTGTCTGCGCATGCGGGCCGCATGGCATTAGAAACTCCCTGCTCCCGGATAGTATGAGTAGCCGAGAGCACAGAGCTGTCACCGGAAGCTGCTGTATGTGGTACCCGGTCACTTCATTGCTGTTATCCAATGGATAACAGCGACCATGTAAAAGTTTTAAAAAGGTGTAAAAGAAAAGCTCTCCCCTCATGGATTATGTCCGTAAGGGGAGATGAGATTACGTTCGGCCCTCGGATTTATATGTGGATCTTACCCTGGCTGTTGCGGACTCGCCCCTCGCCAAAATAGCGGACGCATGCACAAAAGCCGGGATAATATAAAATCCCCCCGCTCTTGGCTACCAAACGTTGCCGAGAGTCTGGAGATGCCACAGGGGGCCGTGGTCCTTGGTCACATGATCGCTGCTATCCAATGGATAACGGCGATCAAGATTTATAAAAAGTTTCACCTCCCATCATGGATCTATACTTGTCACTCGGCTTTTTAAGAGATAAAAAGTTATGGCGGTCAGAAGACGGCAACAGAAAATACTATATTATTAAAGAAGACATTTTATTATTAAAATTAGTAAAGAAAAAAAAACGTATATATTTCTGCGGGCTGTACCGAAAGTGCAGAAGTGGTCATAAATTCTTTATTAATTGATGTAGATTGTTCAACTTGCACATGTAGTTGGAGGGACTCTTCCTCTATACGGGGCCTTCAGAATCTTGTTCTTCCTTGCAGGTCAGTAATGGATTCCAAACAGAAACAACGTGCTGTCATAGAGTTCTTGATGAAGGAAGGATGAAGGCTGTCCGACATCCACAAAAGGCTGCAGAATGACACCATTGACAAGAGGAATGTTCACAGGTGGATGAAGAGGTTTACAGAAGGTGAAACCAGCACTGAAGACAAACCACACAGTGGGAGACCATCAGCTGCGACCACTGACACAAATCGTCAGCGAGTGGATGAGTTGATTCACGGCTGGACTAATGGGTTGAGGCCAAACAGTGACCTCCAGGACTGCCAAGTCTGGTAATATTCCCAACTAGTAATAACACGATTATGTGTTACAAGTACAAGTAAATCAATAATTCATCTGTGCACCAAAATGGATCTATTAGCCCCTTCTCCTATAAACAGTATATAAACAGATTAAAATGGAATGTGTAGGCCCTGTAAGAATGGTAGAGGGTGATGGGGAGAAAGCAAATCTGTTAAAAGGTTTATTCCCCAGTGCATTCACACAAGAAAATAAAATGTTAGATGAAATGCAGAGTGATTTTTTCTTGGACATAGAGTGACCAAAAAGGCGCAATTGTGGCATTGTGTAATTTCTTTTTTCTGACCGCGTCCACCCTGCAGGATAGATAATGCATTATTTTTTAGATCAGACTTTTACATCAGTGGCGGTACCAAATATATTTGGGGGGGTTTTTTTGCTTGTATTTTTTAATTATAAATACAAGAAAAGTTATTTTTTTTTTAACTTTTAGTATGTTTTTTACAATAAATTTTTTTTTGTCCCCTTAGGGTACTTGAACTTGAGGTTGTTTAATCGACTTTAACATTTGATGGAATACTTATTGCTGTATATGCTATTTTTATCAGCATTCTATTATGACGGGCCACAGGGAGCCCTGAGGGCTTCAAAAGGCCTTGGGCTGCCATGACAAGCGAACAGCACCTCGCAATCTCATCACGAGGGCGCCGTTCGGGACTCTCAATCTCCGATTGGATATTTATAGGGTTAACCGTCGGTGTTAGCGCTCACGCTGATCATGGCAGTTGTGGTGAATTATCAGCTGTCAAAAAAAGTCGGTATTCACCATCTCTGGAGTAAAATTGGCTCCCAGTCCCGCTCCACACAAACCTTCCCCAGGAGGGCGTATATATACGCCCTTTATGGTGAAGGTGTTCAATTTTAAAACATCTGTCTTCGGTAGACCATCCCTTTTTTTTTTTTTATAGAAATCAATTGTGATCAGCCCTGATCCGGCTGCTCTGATGCCCGGTAATGTCATGTATTTATGGGTTGTGCTGCCAATGCAGAAATTGATCTTATACAGCGACACACATACAGAAGGATCCGGAGCCGGGAGCCACCTTCTATGACATCCATAGAGATTATAGTCAGGGGTTTATGTTTGGTCAATTTCACTTTTGCAGTCTCTTAAAGGGATTGTCCAAGAGTTTAAGAAATAAAGCTAACAGTAAAATGTTATAAAAATAGCAATCATTACACTTCCGTTAAATCACCCAGCACTCTGGTGCCGATGCTCCTGGGGTCCCAGCCATTCTTTATTCTCCTGGTGCAGTGATGCACTATACTTCTGGTTAACAACCTCTGCCAATCCGAGGCCTCAGTAGACATGTGCCATACATGCTAGCGAGGCCAGTGATTGGTTGTAGTGGTCACATGGCTGTGGTAGTCACATCGACAAGCCAATCGCTCTAGTATCTTTGGCTGTCATGAATGGAGAGGTAGTGCACACGCATGACCACTGGTCCGAACATTCATGGACATGTGAAAGTTCCTAATTTCTTTATCGTTGGGATCCACGCAGTCAGACCCTTGCCAATCAGATGCTTATTCTTTATCCCTAGGACATTCCCTTTAATCATATCTTAGAAGTTACCCATATCTTCCTGCAGAGAGGTCTTTAATATCTTTTACACCCCTTACATGCCCTAACACAGCAGAAGACCGGGATATTGGCGTGTAGAATGACTTTTCCCGGCGCGGATCATACAGCAGCTATATGGACAGTCCCTCTACGGGGATCACTGCTCTCACACCCTCGGTGTATATATATTTGCAGTATTTAATCATCTTAGAGGGCATTAGGCTTGAAATGATTAAACCCATTATACAGCACTTACCTGTTTAGAACGTTTATAGTGTTCTTGCTGATGGTTTTGTTGCCTTTCGTACAAGTCCGGGATTAGAGTATATTAGAAGCATCTTGGATAGTACTAGGTAGCAGTTACGTCTTCGATATATAAAGTACTGGCGCATCGCTCACACGGATGACTATATTTACGGATATTTCACTCTATACACCGCGGCTGCAGGAAATGCGCTTTCAACAGTAACTGTCTGCTTGGCACAAATAATACTGCATATCCTGGCCTGCCAATCTTTGTCGGAATTGCTAATGAGATTTACAGGTTTTAGCATTGCAAGAAAGCATGCAAGTCTCTTCTAAATCCTACCTCTCTGTCTTTTCAGGCAGCTTAAGGACAGGACCCATGAGAAGAGATTGAAAGCGGCAGTGCAGTCGTGAGTGGTCTGCTGTTGTTTTGGTGCCAGTGACTCAAGCATCAGCCGCCTAGTGGGAATAGGAGGTAGAGCATGCTTCAGGAGAGCCGTGCAAGATATTGTGTGACATCTTAAGAGCTAAACTTGGAGTCAACATTCCTATAGCTAAGGATACCCTGAAGAGTCAACATGGCCACCTCACGGCTCGCGAACAGAAGCACCAGGGACATCGCAAATGTGATGCAAAGGTTGCAAGGTATGTGACCGTCAAATAAACTGACCTTTAGCGCATTATCACTTTAGAATACGCCTCTGCTCTGACAATCTTAGCTGGAGCCGTCCAGGTGTCATGGAAGCCAGAGGCCTTTTTTTCATGCACCCACAGAAAATAGTGGGCATTCTTAAACAAAATCACTCAAAATAGAACCTGCTGCAATATTTTTAATCTTCACCATTGGTACGAGCAAAAAAAATTCACAGGAGCGTATATCGGCCGCCGTTTTCACGGCCGGCGATATACACTACCATCTGAGCTTTCTTCCCCTTTTCCTCCCTCTCACCGGCTCTCTACATCTCTACTCCCTTCTGACTGTTTGCAATGGGAGGGGTGAGACGGAGGTGGAGCTAAGCTGCTGCCCCCTCCCCACCTGTTCTCCACAGCCATTGCAAACAGCCGGAGGAGAGGAGAGGGCGTGAGTCGGGAAGGGGGAGGGAAAGTGGAAGACAGCTCAGATGGTAGCATATATCCGCCGGTCGTGAACACGACGCATGGCTATCATAGATAGTAAACAAAAATTATTTTAAAAATTGGTAAAAGAACAAAACAATACAATAAAATTATACACGTAAAAAAGAAAATGACCCAAAGCCGACACCAACCCAAACCGTCATCGTATGCATCCTGTAATCCGAAGCTATACATAAAATATATATCTAAACATCCAAAACAAAATGAGGAACCCATTCCTGTACTTTATTTAAGCGTAAATATACTAAGAAAAAAACAGGTATAAATTTCAAAAAATCATTTTTTTTAGATTTTTACCGCCAATAAAACAAAAAAAAAAAAAAGAAAAAAAAGTCATTGAAAAAAGATATAAAAATAGCCCTATATGTCAGGGGAAAAATTATGTTGGTAGCTGAAGGAAAAACAATAGGGCAGTAAAACCAGCACATGGGTAAATTCCTTAAAAAGTGTCTGGTCCCTAAGGTGCATAACAGCCTGTTCCTTAAAGGGTTTTACTAATTAAAACCCGATAATCGCACATTTTATTTTTGTAATCTGTTTTTATTTTCCGATTTGTAGATTTTTCTTCAATTCTATTATCAGTGCATGACTATGGGGGTGCCCATTCTGCATTCAACAGCATTTAGAGATACTCTTTACAGCAGCCTCATGGATCATTTACACAACAGACAGAAGGGGACTCATTGCTTCTATGGGAGACTGTTCTAGACATGTGCTTTGATATGTTCAAAGGTAATTTCGCAGGGAGGGGGAAGAGGTGAGCTGTGACCATTACCTATTTTAAATGGTACACCCTGTTTTTTCTACATGTATTGTAGGTGTTACCTTTCATTGCAATCCTGCCTGTGATAATAGTGACTGCTGAAAAGTTTTCCGTACAGAACAGGAAAAATTGGGCTGATGATCAGTATGAAAATATAGGATTTTAGGGATTTTTTTTTTAAATACAATTAGTGACCAATTCTTTTCTTTTTTAAAGGTCACCAAAAAATCTTATGATTCTTAAAATTCTAAACATGCTCATTAGTCATTGTGTCCCCTGTATCAGCCCCAGCAGTAATAGTATTACTATTGAGGCCTCTGTGCGGGTCACTGTTATTACTGAGGCCACTGTGGGGAGTCACTATTATTACTGAGACCAATACAGGGGACAGTATTACTACTGAGGCCACTGAGGGTCACTATTATTACTGAGGCCAATAGAGGGGACAGTATTACTTCTGAGGCCACTGAGGGTCACTGTTATTACTAAGCGCGACAGTAGAGGGGACAGTATTACTACTCAGGCCTCTGTGGAGGTCACTATTACTACTGATGTCAATATAGAGGACAGTATTACTACTGAGGCCACTGTGCGGGTTACCGTTACTGCTGAGGCCAATATATATATATATACCGTGTTTCCCCGATAGTAAGACACCCCCGATTGTAAGACGTATCGGGGGTGTCAGGGGGGTCGGCCAATGTAAGCCGTACCCCGAAAGTAAGACATACCGTAGAAAAAAAAAATCATTACTCACCTCCCCCGGCGTTCCGTCGCGCTCCGGCAGGATGTCGCTCGCTCCTCGTCCCCGGCGCAGCATTGCTTTCTGAATGCGGGGGCTTGAAATCCCCGCCTCCAGAAAGCTAATGATTTTTTTTTATTATAAGACATACCCCGAAAGTAAGACATAGTCTGGCTTTTGGGGATAAAAAGAAAGTAAGACACTGTCTTACTTTCGGGGAAACACGGTATATATATATATATATATATATATATATATATATATATATATATATATATATATATAACATTATTACTACTGAAGCCACTGCGGGGGTCACTATTATTACTGGGGCTGATATAAGGGACACTATTACTACTGAGGCTGATGTAGCGGACACTTTTACTACTGACGCCACTATGAGGGTCACTATTACCACTGAGGCCAACACAGGGGACAGTATTACTACTCAGGCCTCTGTGGGGGTCACTATTACTACTGATGTCGATACAGAGGACAGTATTACTAATGAGGCCACTGTGGAGGCTACTGTTACTGCTGGGGCCAATAAAGGTGACATTATTGCTACTGAAGCCACTGTGGAGGTCACTATTACTCCTGGGGCTGATATAGGGGACAATATTACTACTGAGGCCATTGTGGGGGACAATATTACTACTGAGGCCATTGTGGGGGACAATATTACTACTGGGGCTGATATAGGGCAAGCACTATTACTATTGATGCCACTTTGCAGAATACCTTAAGCTGACTTAGGTTATGTTTATACTTGGCGGAAATGCTGTGGAATGTGGCAAATTATGCAGCATTCCCGCTTCCAGATACAGCCATTTAAAGCTGTTTTATTTCTCTTCAGCGCCGTAGAAATATGGCGCTGCATTAGAAGTCCGTCGCAGGTCTCTTCTGCCAGAGGGAGCAGGTGCTCAGCTGTCAGATAATGGCTGAGCATTTGTTCTAACAGTGGGGACTGAAGATACCTTTTGTTACACGCTATTTAACTCTTTGCACGTTGCAGTGTAACCGCGGAATATAAGAAGCAGAAAAAGGAAGGGGGCTCCCTCTGTCACCCATTGGACCCCCGTAATGTGATTACGAGGTCTCAGTGGGTTGCTATGGAACCCAGAAGCTTGGATGTAGCCTCCAGGTCTGTGGCCGAGGAGGCTCAGCCTCTACTAACCTCATAGGCTTTCTAATGCACTACTATACTGGAGTGCAGGAATTACCTATATTGACACCGGCATGCGTCTGTCATGTTGTGCTACTGGGACCTGTAGTGCTACGGGTTTCCAGCAGCACGTTTCCAGAAGTGTGGGATGATTGAGCTGGCTGGGTGTATATTGCTCCAGCTAGCCAACCTCCATCGGTCTGTTGCACATATATACCAGCCCCTCTTACTAGAGGGTTCTAGTCATTTGTCATTTATATCATTCCCTCTCAGAACTGTGGAGCTTGGCATCATGCATGTTCTGCTTTGGTGTTATTGCACACATGAGGTTCTGGGTAGGATTCCCTTGTCTCTTTGTTTGTGTGAACAGTGACATGTTCAAAGTCTGTATGTAGGTGTTTACACATTAGGTGTGAATTGTCCAGTTCAGTGTGTGTTCCTGCCTGTCACCATATAGACAACGTGGTTTTGTGGGCTTACGTATTCTGGCCAAAATACAATCCCTTGTGTGTACTAACTTGTTAGATATTTCCATCTGTCTGGGTGTTGTAGTACATTGGTGAGTATTTTGGCGCTTATCGTTCAGTGTACGTGCATGCACCGACATTTATGAATTACTGCATATTTACTGTGAATGGAGGCGCGTGGGCCGGAAAGATCCCCAGCTGCCTACACCTCCATTCACTGAGCGATGATCAGGCCTCATGCAGAGTGCTGGGTCGGATTCCGCTGCGGGAATTCTCACAGTGGGATGCGAGCCGTGCTCCTGCAGTGACCCTCACGTCTTACTTCCTCCAGTGTCTACTCCGCTCTGCTGTGTGCCGTCTGCCAACAGCATGGGTGGGTGCCAGGAAGCCAACGGCGGTACATAAATATATCCCATTGCATTGCCCATCACAGCTGAGGTAATGTCATGTTTAAAGGGGTTGTCCAACGCCGAAACGGGTTTTTTTTTTTTCAACCCCCCCCCGTTCGGCGCGAGACAACCCCGATGCAGGGGTTAAAAAAGAACACCGGACAGCGCTTACCTGAATCCCCGCGCTCCGGTGACTTCTTACTTACCTGCTGAAGATGGCCGCCGGGATCTTCTCCCTCGGTGGACCGCAGGGCTTCTGTGCGGTCCATTGCCGATTCCAGCCTCCTGATTGGCTGGAATCGGTACGTGACGGGGCGGAGCTACACGGAGCTACATGGAGCCCCATTGATAAAAGAAGAAGACCCGGACTGCGCAAGCACGTCTAATTTGGCCATTAGACGCCGAAAATTAGGCGGCTCCATGGAAACGAGGACGCTAGCAACGGAGGAGGTAAGTGAAAAATTTCTTATAACTTCTGTATGGCTCATAATTAATGCACAATGTACATTACAAAGTGCATTAATATGGCCATACAGAAGTGTATAGACCCACTTGCTTTCGCGGGACAACCCCTTTAATGCAGGTGGGTTTCGGCCCACACTGCATGCCCCAGTCAGACTAGGGTTCTTTAGAAGTGGACACATGCAGTTACAACTCCGTGTGCAATATCCCATTGCAGTGCCCAGCAGAGCTGATGTAACGGCAGCTTTAATGCAGGTGGGCAAAAAATTAATTGGATTATACTGTAGGCGAGGGACCCAAAAAATTGGTGTACCAACAGTACTAATGTACGTCAGAAAAATTGCCCATGCCCAACCAAGAGGGAAGGTGAAACCCATTAATAGCTTTGGTTAATGTGGCTTAATTTGTAACTAGGCCTGGAGGCAGCCCAGTTAAAATAAAAATTGGTTCAGGTGCAAGTTTCAACGCTTTAATGAGCATTGAAACGTATAAAAATTGCTTACAAAAATTATATGACTGAGCCTTGTGGGCCTAAGAAAAATTGCCCGTTCGGCGTGATTACGTCAGGTTTCAGGAGGAGGAGGATGAATATTATACACAGATTGATGAAGCAGAAATGTCCCCGTTTTGGATGGTGAGAGAGAACGATGCTTCCATCCGCGGGTGCAGCCAACGTATTGCTTAGGTATCGCTGCTGTCCGCTGGTGGAGAAGAGAAGTCTGGGGAAATCCAGGCTTTGTTCATCTTGATGAGTGTAAGCCTGTCGGCACTGTCGGTTGACAGGTGGGTACGCTTATCCGTGATGATTCCCCCAGCCACACTAAACACACTCTCTGACAAGACGCTAGCCGCAGGACAAGCAAGCACCTCCAGGGCATACAGCGCGAGTTCAGGCCACGTGTCCAGCTTCGACACCCAGTAGTTGTAGGGGGCAGAGGCGTCACCGAGGACGGTGCTGCAATCGGCTACGTACTCCCTCACCATCCTTTTACAGTGCTCCCGCCAACTCAGCCTTGACTGGGGACCGGTGACACAGTCTTGCTGGGGAGCCATAAAGCTGGCAAAGGCCTTGGAGAATGTTCCCCTGCCTGCGCTGTACATGCTGCCTGATCTCTGCGCCTCCCCTGCTACCTGGCCCTCGGAACTGCGCCTTCTGCCACTAGCGCTGTCGGATGGGAAGTTTACCATCAGTTTGTCCACCAGCGCCCTGTGGTATAGCATCATTCTCGAACCCCTTTCCTCTTCGGGAATGAGAGTGCAAAGGCTCTCCTTATACCGTGGATCGAGCAGTGTGTACACCCAGTAATCCGTAGTGGCCAGAATGCGTGTAACGCGAGGGTCATGAGAAAGGCATCCTAACATGAAGTCAGCCATGTGTGCCAGGGTACCTGTACGCAACACATGGCTGTCTTCACTAGGAAGATCACTTTCAGGATCCTCCTCCTCCTCCTCCTCAGGCCATACACGCTGAAAGGATGACAGGCAAGCAGCATGGGTACCGTCAGCAGTGGGCCAAGCTGTCTCTTCCCCCTCCTCCTCATCCTCCTCATGCTCCTCCTCCTCCTGAACGCGCTGAGATATAGACAGGAGGGTGCTCTGACTATCCAGCGACATACTGTCTTCCCCCGACTCTGTTTCCGAGCGCAAAGCGTCTGCCTTTATGCTTTGCAGGGAACTTCTCAAGATGCATAGCAGAGGAATGGTGACGCTAATGATTGCAGCATCGCCGCTCACCATCTGGGTAGACTCCTCAAACTTTCCAAGGACCTGGCAGATGGCTGCCAACCAGGCCCACTCTTCTGTAAATAATTGAGGAGGCTGACTCCCACTGCGCCGCGCAAGTTGGAGTTGGTATTCCACTATAGCTCTACGCTGCTCATAGAGTCTGGCCAACATGTGGAGCGTAGAGTTCCACTGTGTGGGCACGTCGCACAGCAGTCGGTGCACTGGCAGATTAAACCGATGTTGCAGGGTCCGCAGGGTGGCAGTGTGCATGTGTGATTTGCGGAAATGTGCGCAGAGCTGGCGCACCTTTCCGAGCAGGTATGACAAGTGGGGGTAGCTTTTCAGAAAGCGCTGAACCACCAAATTAAACACATGGGCCAGGCATGGCACGTGCGTGAGGCTGCTGAGCTGCAGAGCCACCACCAGCTTACGGCCGTTGTCACACACGACCATGCCCGGTTGGAGGCTCAGCGGCGCAAGCCAGCGGTCGGTCTGCTCTGTCAGACCCTGCAGCAGTTCGTGGGCCGTGTGCCTCTTCTCTCCTAAGCTGAGTAGTTTCAGCACGGCCTGCTGACGCTTGCCCACCGCTGTGCTGCCACGCCGTGTGACACCGACTGCTGGCGACGTGCTGCTGCTGACACATCTTGATTGCGAGACAGAGGTTGCGTAGGAGGAGGAGGGTGGTTTAGTGGAGGAAGCATACACCCCCGCAGATACCACCACCGAGCTGGGGCACGCAATTCGGGGGGTGGGTAGGACGTGAGCGGTCCCAGGCTCTGACTCTGTCCCAGCCTCCACTAAATTCACCCAATGTGCCGTCAGGGAGATATAGTGGCCCTGCCCGCCTGTGCTTGTCCACGTGTCTGTTGATAAGTGGACCTTGGCAGTAACCGCGTTGGTGAGGGCGCGTACAATGTTGCGGGAGACGTGGTCGTGCAGGCCTGGGACGGCACATCGGGAAAAGTAGTGGCGACTGGGAACCGAGTAGCGCGGGGCCGCCGCCGCCATCATGCTTTTGAAAGCCTCTGTTTCCACAAGCCTATACGGCAGCATCTCTAGGCTGATCAATTTTGCAATGTGCACGTTTAACGCTTGAGCGTGCGTGTGTGTGGCGTCGTACTTGCGCTTGCGCTCAAACTGTGGCGCTAGCGACGTCTGGACGCTACGCTGAGAGACATTGCTGGATGGGGCCGAGGACAGCGGAGGTGAGGGTGTGGGTGCAGGCCAGGAGACGGTAGTGCCTGTGTCCTGAGAGGGGGGTTGGATCTCAGTGGCAGGTTGGGGCACAGGGGGAGAGGTTGGATCCTGGAGCCGTGCGGACATCAGTCATGACTGCAAATTCTGTCAAGGCAAAAGAAGGCATTACTGGTACCATGTACAACACATACTGAGGGGGTAATGCCAACCTGGCACCAGTGCAGGGCAGTCACCATTTTCTGAACTGAACAATTACTTATGAGAATGCAGTCAGATTTTCTTTTGATGATCACAAGATTCATTGCGAGTTGCCGTAATCTTACCATGACTGGAGAAAACACAGCTACACCCTACTGGCTCTGCTACATCCTTAGGTCTCTAGGAGTTTATAAACTTTTGGGCATAACACTTACCAGAGGATTGCACATGTGAAGGGATCTCTGCCTAAGGGCTTATTTAGACAACCGTATATATAATGTATACGGTGTCCTTGTCTGCAGGGGGGGTGAGGATGGAAGAGCCAGGAGCAGGAACTGAGCTCCTGCCCCCTCTCCGCCCCTTGCCACTATTTGCAATAGGAGAGGGCGAGACAGGGGCGCAGCTAAGTCCCGGTGCTTAGCTCCGCCCCCGCCCCTCCCATTGCAAATAGTGGTGAGGGGCAGGGAAGCGGTGGGAGCTCAGTTTCTGCTCCTGGCTCTTCCATCCTCGCCACCCTGCAGACAAGGACACCGTATATCGGCTCGGCGTGAAAACCGAGCCGATATAAGGTCGTCTGAAATAGTCCTAAGGGACTCAGTCCCAGGAAATTACAGGCATCTGCGTACTTTTTCACTGTGGGAAATGTGCTCTTTTGTAAATGTGCTCTGATGTGTTTTTCATCTTCTGCACTATGTTTTTTGTATAGTCGAGTCGCTCGGTCTTGTTTCTACTTGGAAGGTTTGGCTTTTTGGCCACAATTCATCCATGAAGATCACTTCTGACCAGACTTCTCTGAACAGTAGATGGGTGTACCTGGGTCTCACTGGTCTCTACTAGTTCTGAGCCGATGGCACTATTGGGTATTTTCCGATTTGGAAGGGAAGTAAGCATGTGTCTTTCATCTACTGCATCAACCTCCCTTAGCCGACCACTGCATCTACAGTCCTCAATGTTAGCCCTTTTTTTTGCCTTTTCAAAAAAAAACTTGAACAGCACATGTTAAAACTCCATTTTATTTTGAAATCTTTATTTTGAAAACTGGGAAAATAAGGATTCCGAATCTGGCACTCAATGTCCTCCGCTTGTTCCAGCTGCAATCTGACAGGGAAGATGAATCTGTATGGCATCTGGACAGCTCTCTTCCCTCGTAGAACTTCAGGCTGGGGTTGGGGTCCTTCCTCTTCCTCATGACTCTTCCAGGCTGCAAGAAAATGAAACCCAAATGATTTGAATGACCTCATTAAGATTCTCAAGTGCATAACTGCCAGCACCCAGTCTTTGGTGGCCCTGGCGACCCCGCAATATCCAGAGGCCCTGGCGACCCGGTGACATTTAAAGGCCCTGGTGATATAGTTCCCATTCCTTTGTGGTATATTGATAGCTAGAGCTCCCAGTCTTCTGTAGCACATCGGTAACTGGAGCTCCCTGGTGGTTCAGCCATGCGCACAGCACCAGCTCCTACCATAGTTTATTACATACCAATAAGTGGATAATTTCACATACCTGCTTGTTTCTCCATCTGCACCAAAGTATCTTCTGTGGGGGCTCGTCCAGTAGCTTCTCTGCCAGATGACAACCACGAGCCTTCAGTAATCTGCCAAAAACTTTTTCAGGTTATATCACAATACCAAATAAGACGATGCAACCAGAAAATCAGCATTAACATCCTACGTTCTCGATCCATCAGCCCCATACCTTACATGTGGTTGGGAGATCAATTCATTTCCACAATTATTAGTCCACCATAGTAGATACAATACATAGGTGGATACAGTAGTTCCTTTCCTATTCCTATGTATTGTGGACTTGACAGCTGATGACCCCGGTGAAGAGAGCTAAAAGGTGGATCCTATATTTGTCAATGAAATGATTAGCCAATAGCCATGCATTGGCTGTTGGTTGTCCCTCTGTGTCACAGGGAATATATGAACCAGGTGAACACTACAAATTTGCTGGGGAAAAAAAGGTGTCTACCTGAAAAGGAAATCCCCCTTAAAATTTGAAAAAAATTGCGCCCCCTAGTCAGAATTAGCCGCCTCCCGGCTTGTCCCAGTTTTTCCTGGCAAGAGACCATCTCTTAGGTATTCCAATCCCCTTGCTGACGTGATTCATTAGTGACCCGGTTATACATTTCATTTAAAGGCTTTTTCTGAGTCAGGCAAGTGTTTATTTTTTGCGCGGGCAAAAAAAGCGCTTCTAAAATAACCAATGGGTTCCTATAGAAGGGCTCACATCAAAGAATGTAGTTGCGTAAAACGGTTCGCACACCTAACAAAGATAGGACATGCTGCAGGTCACATGCAGCTCTGCGGTGTGCACCAAACATAGGACCTGTCCTATTTTTGGTGTGCTCTGTGCAGGAGTTTCCATTGACCCCTATGGGAGCAGGAGCTTATGCAGGACATTTAAAACCTGCTGTCCAGACGCACATTTTAAATGACTGCTGTAAACTCCTATTAGTCCTCGCGGAGATGAGGAGACTCCCTGAGGGTTCCCTTAATCCCTGCGGGGACTAACAGGAATTTACAACAGGACATTTACAATGTGCTTCTCGGCAGCATGTTTTAAAATGTCCTGCTGTAACCAGCGGGGTATTCCTCCAGCTCTGCTGGTGGGCAATTCCCCAGCAGTTCAGAGCAGTAGGGGACTCTCTCCCCCAGGGATTTCCATATAGCAGGAATACAGAGGGGGTGGAGTTACGGGGCTTTCCGGAGGGCTTTCCAGAAAGCGTGGGTGGAGGGGGTGGGGCTAGAGGATCCACGCTCTAGCCCCACCCTCTATATATTTGCTATGGGAAATCTGAGAGAAGCCCTATAGCTCCACCCACTCTCTAGCCCCACCAACTCTCTCTGCGCTATGGGGATATTTAAAGCCCTTCCCTGAAAATCACTGCAGGGGTTGCTGGCAGCCCATTGCTTGCAATGGGGCCATCGGCAGCAGTTGCAGCCCCATTGAAGGCAATGGGCACAGACCTGCATTCATGCATGTTTGTGCACATACATGGGTACACACTTTTGTGCGCACCTATGCACGGCACACGCACACGCTCGTGTGAAGCCACCCTTAGAGTGTGTTCACACAGGACAGAAATGCTGCAGAACATCTGCAGCATCTTACAGGACGAGCGTTATGGATAGGATTTCAAAAAATTCCATCCACAGGCTGCAAAAAAAGTGCAGCATAAATTGACCCGTGCCACGGATTTTACATCTACAGCAGGTCAATTCATACTGGGCATGTTCACACTTTCATATGAAGGGCTGAAATCCGTGGCAAATCTACATCAAAACCTGCGCCATTTAGCACGGATTTGGTGCGAATCTTGTAGCTGCAGAAAATCCAGTGAATTTGCAATGTGTGAAGAAACCAGAAAGCTGGAAAAGTCTCAAAACACATCCAAGAAACATTCGCTGTTTTTCAACTTTAGGCCACTCCCACACAAACGTTTATAAACACGCTGCGTTTTTCAGCGTTGAGAGCAGCGTCTTTACAGCATATTTTCTGTAGTAACACCGATGACATCACTTTTTTCTCTCTCCCAGCGGCATTACAAGAGTAAAAAACACACTCCAGAAACACGCTGCAACGCATGAAAGTAGAACATGCAGCGTTACTTTTAGCGACCGTTATAAAAGCCAAATGATCTTTTTGCCACACACAGTGAATCGCAGTGCGGGCATCTTTTTTTGTTTTTCGACACACATGGCCAATTGCACCACAAGCACATTTCTTTTTTTTGCCACACACAGCCAATCGCACTGCGGGCATCTTTTTTTTTTGTCACACAGCCAATCGCAGTGCGGGCATGTTTTTTTTCCTTCTTGCCACACACAGCCAATCGCACTGCGGGCATCTTTTTTTTTTCTTTGTGCCACACACAGCCAATCGCACTGTGGGCATGTTTTTTTTTCTTCTTGCCACACACAGCCAATTGCACTGCAGGCATCTTTCTTTTTCTTTTTGCCACACACAGCCAATCGCACTGCGGGCATCTTTTTTTTTTCTTTTTACCACACACAGCCAATCGCACTGCGGGCATCTTTTTTTTTTCTTTGTGCCACACACAGCCAATCGCACTGTGGGCATGATTTTTTTTCTTCTTGCCACACACAGCCAATCGCACTGCAGGCATCTTTCTTTTTCTTTTTGCCACACACAGCCAATCGCACTGCGGGCATGTTTTTTTTTTCTTTTTACCACACACAGCCAATCGCACTGCGGGCATGTTTTTTTTAATTTCCACACACAGCCAATCGCACCACAGACACCCTTTTTTTTCCACACACAGCCAATCGCACTGCAGGCATTTTTTTTTTTCTTTTTGCCACACACAGCCAATCGCACTGCGGGCATCTTTTTTTTTTCTTTGTGCCACACACAGCCAATCGCACTGTGGGCATCTTTTTTTTTTCTTTTTGCCGCACACAGCCAATCGCACTGCAGGCATCTTTTTTTTTCTTTTTGCCACACACAGCCAATCGCACTGCGGGCATCTTTTTTTTTGCTTTTTGCCACACACAGTCAATCGCATCACAGACACCCTTTCTTTTCCACACACTGCCAATCGCACTGTGGGCATCTTTTTTTTTTCTTTTTGCCACACACAGCCAATCGCACTGCGGGCATGTTTTTTTTATTTTTGCTACACACAGCCAATCGCACTGCGGGCATGTTTTTTTTTTCTTTTTGCCACACACAGCCAATCGCACTGCGGGCATATTTATTTTTTGCCACACACAGCCAATCGCACTGCGGGCATCTTTTTTTTTTTTGCTTTTTGCCACACAGTCAATCGCATCACAGACACCATTTCTTTTCCACACACTGCCAATCGCAATGCGGGCATCTTTTTTTTTTCCTTTTTGCCACACACAGCCAATCGCACTGCGGGCATCTTTTTTGTTTTTTCTTTTTGCCACACACAGCCAATCGCACTGCGGGCATGTTTTTTTTCTTTTTGCCACACACAGCCAATCGCACCACAGACATCCTTTTTTTTCCACACACAGCCAATCGCACTGCAGGCATCTTTTTTTTTCTTTTTGCCACACACAGCCAATCGCACTGCGGGCATGTTTTTTTTTTGTTTTTGCCACACACAGCCAATCGCACTGCGGGCATATTTATTTTTTTGCCACACACAGCCAATCGCACTGCGGGCATCTTTTTTTTTTTTGCTTTTTGCCACACACAGTCAATCGCATCACATACACCATTTCTTTTCCACACACTGCCAATCGCACTGCGGGCATCTTTTTTTTTCCTTTTTGCCACACACAGCCAATCGCACTGCGGGCAGGTTTTTTGTTCTTTTTGCCACACACAGCCAATCGCACCACAGTCATCCTTTTTTTTCCCACAAACAGCCAATCGCACTGCGGGCATCTTTTTTTTCTTTTTGCCACACACAGCGAATCGCCCCATAGACACTTTTTTTTTCACACACAGCCAATCGCACTGCGGGCATTTTTTTTTCTTTTTGCCACATACAGCCAATCGCACTGCGGGTAACTTTTTTTTTTTGCTTTTTGCCACACACAGTCAAACGCATCACAGACACCGTTTCTTTTCCACACACTGCCAATCGCACTGCGGGCATCTTTTTTTCTTTTTTTTTCTCCTTTTTGCCACACACGGCCAATCGCACTGCAGGCATCTTTTTTTTTTCTTTTCTTTTTGCCACACACAGCCAATTGCATAACAGACACCCTTTCTTTTCCACACACTGCCAATCGCACTGCGGGCATCTTTTTTTTTTTCTTTTTTGCCACACACAGCCAATCGCACTGCGGGCAGGTTTTTTTCTTTTTGCCACACACAGCCAAAAGCACTGCGAGCATCTTTTTTTTCTTTTCGCCACACACAGCCAATCGCACCACAAACATCCTTTCTTTCCACACACAGCCAATCGCACTGCAGGCATATATTTCCTTTTGACCACACACAGCCAATCGCACTGCGGGCATCTTTTTTTTTTCCTTTTTGCCACACACAGCCAATCGCACTGCGGGCATGTTTTTTTTTTCTTTTTCCCACACACAGCCAATCGCACTGTGGGCATATTTATTTTTTGCCACACACAGCCAATCGCACTGCGGGCATCTTTTTTTTTTTCTGTTTGCCACACACAGCCAATCGCACTGCGGGCATATTTATTTTTTGCCACACACAGCCAATCGCACTGCGGGCATCTTTTTTTTTTTTGCATTTTGCCACACAGTCAATCGCATCACAGACACCATTTCTTTTCCACACACTGCCAATCGCAATGCGGGCATCTTTTTTTTTTCCTTTTTGCCACACACAGCCAATCGCACTGCGGGCATCTTTTTTGTTTTTTCTTTTTGCCACACACAGCCAATCGCACTGCGGGCATGTTTTTTTTCTTTTTGCCACACACAGCCAATCGCACCACAGACATCCTTTTTTTTCCACACACAGCCAATCGCACTGCAGGCATCTTTTTTTTTCTTTTTGCCACACACAGCCAATCGCACTGCGGGCATGTTTTTTTTTTGTTTTTGCCACACACAGCCAATCGCACTGCGGGCATATTTATTTTTTGCCACACACAGCCAATCGCACTGCGGGCATCTTTTTTTTTTTTGCTTTTTGCCACACACAGTCAATCGCATCACATACACCATTTCTTTTCCACACACTGCCAATCGCACTGCGGGCATCTTTTTTTTTCCTTTTTGCCACACACAGCCAATCGCACTGCGGGCAGGTTTTTTGTTCTTTTTGCCACACACAGCCAATCGCACCACAGTCATCCTTTTTTTTCCCACAAACAGCCAATCGCACTGCGGGCATCTTTTTTTTCTTTTTGCCACACACAGCGAATCGCCCCATAGACACTTTTTTTTTCACACACAGCCAATCGCACTGCTGGCATTTTTTTTTCTTTTTGCCACATACAGCCAATCGCACTGCGGGTAACTTTTTTTTTTTGCTTTTTGCCACACACAGTCAAACGCATCACAGACACCGTTTCTTTTCCACACACTGCCAATCGCACTGCGGGCATCTTTTTTTCTTTTTTTTTCTCCTTTTTGCCACACACGGCCAATCGCACTGCAGGCATCTTTTTTTTTTCTTTTCTTTTTGCCACACACAGCCAATTGCATAACAGACACCCTTTCTTTTCCACACACTGCCAATCGCACTGCGGGCATCTTTTTTTTTTTCTTTTTTGCCACACACAGCCAATCGCACTGCGGGCAGGTTTTTTTCTTTTTGCCACACACAGCCAAAAGCACTGCGAGCATCTTTTTTTTCTTTTCGCCACACACAGCCAATCGCACCACAAACATCCTTTCTTTCCACACACAGCCAATCGCACTGCAGGCATATATTTCCTTTTGACCACACACAGCCAATCGCACTGCGGGCATCTTTTTTTTTTCCTTTTTGCCACACACAGCCAATCGCACTGCGGGCATGTTTTTTTTTTCTTTTTCCCACACACAGCCAATCGCACTGTGGGCATATTAATTTTTTGCCACACACAGCCAATCGCACTGCGGGCATCTTTTTTTTTTTCTGTTTGCCACACACAGCCAATCGCACTGCGGCCATTTTTTTTTTTGCTTTTTGCCACACACAGCCAATCGCATCACAGACACCCTTTCTTTTCCACACACTGCCAATCGCACTGCGGGCATCTTTTTTTTTTTTTTTTTTGCCACACACAGCCAATCGCACTGCGGGCATCTTTTTTTTCTCTTTGCCACACACAGCCAATCGCACCACAGACATTCTTTGTTTCCACACACAGCTAATCGCACTGTGGGCATCATTTTTTTCCCCCACTCACAGCCAATCGAACTGCGGGTATCTTTTTTTTCTTTTTGCCACACACAGCCAATCGCACCATAGACACACCTTTTTTTGCACACACAGCCAATTGCAGTGCGGGCATCTTTTTTTTTTCCTTTTTGCCACACACAGCCAATGGCACTGCGGGCATGTTTTTTTTTTCTTTTTGCCACACACAGCCAATCGCACTGCGGGCATATTTATTTTTTGCTTTTTGCCACACACAGCCAATCGCATCACAAACACCCTTTCTTTTCCACACACTGCCAATCGCACTGCGGGCATCTTTTTTTTATTTTTTTTGCCACACACAGCCAATCGCACTGCGGGCATCTTTTTTTTCTCTTTGCCACACACAGCCAATCGCACCACAGACATTCTTTGTTTCCACACACAGCTAATCGCACTGTGGGCATCATTTTTTTCCCCCACTCACAGCCAATCGCACTGTGGGTATCTTTTTTTTCTTTTTTCCACACACAGCCAATCGCATCACAGACACCCTTTCTTTTCCACACACTGCCAATCGCACTGCGGGCAGGTTTTTTGTTCTTTTTGCCACACACAGCCAATCGCACCACAGTCATCCTTTTTTTTCCCACAAACAGCCAATCGCACTGCGGGCATCTTTTTTTTCTTTTTGCCACACACAGCGAATCGCACCATAGACCCTTTTTTTTTCACACACAGCCAATCGCACTGCGGGCATTTTTTTTTTCTTTTTGCCACACACAGCCAATCGCACTGCGGGTATCTTTTTTTTTTTCCTTTTTGCCACACACAGTCAAACGCATCACAGACACCCTTTCTTTTCCACACACTGCCAATCGCACTGCGGGCATCTTTTTTTTCTCTTTGCCACACACAGCCAATCGCACCACAGACATTCTTTGTTTCCACACACAGCTAATCGCACTGCGGGCATCATTTTTTTCCCCCACACACAGCCAATCGCACTGCCGGTATCTTTTTTTTCTTTTTGCCACACACAGCCAATCGCACCATAGACACACTTTTTTTTCCACACACAGCCAATTGCAGTGCGGGCATGTAATTTTTATTTTTTGCCACACACAGCTAATCGCACTGCGGGCATCTTTTAATTTTTTTCTTTTTGCCACACACAGCCAATCGCACTGCGGGCAACTTTATTTTTTTCTTTTTGCCACACACAGCCAATAGCACTGCGGGCATCTTTATTTTCTTTTTGCCACACACAGCCAATCTCACCATAGACAGACTTTTTTCGCCACACACAGCCAATCGCACTGCGGGCATGTTTTTTTTTTCTTTTTGCCACACACAGCCAATCGCACTGCGGGCATCTTTTTATTTTTTTATTTTTGCCACACACAGCCAATCGCACTGCGGGCATCTTTTTTTTTTTGCTTTTTGCCACACACAGCCAATCGCACTGCGGGCATCTTTATTTTCTTTTTGCCACACACAGCCAATCTCACCATAGACAGACTTTTTTTGCCACACACAGCCAATCGCACTGCGGGCATGTTTTTTTCTTTTCTTTTTGCCACACACAGCCAATCGCACTGCGGGCATCTTTTTTTTTTCTTTTTGCCACCCACAGCCAATCGCACTGCGGGCATGTTTTTATTTTTTTCTTTTTGCCACACACAGCCAATCGTACTGTGGGCATCTTTTTTTTTTTTTCTTTTTGCCACACACAGCCAATCGCATCACAGACACCCTTTCTTTTCCACACACTGCCAATCGCACTGCGGGCATCTTTTTTTTTTTCCTTTTTGCCACACACAGCCAATCGCACTGCGGGCATCTTTTTATTTTTATTTTTGCCACACACAGCCAATCGCACCATAGACACCCTTTCTTTTGCCACACACAACCAATCGCACTGCGGGCGTCTTTCTTTTTTCTTTTTGCCACACACAGCCAATCGCACTGCGGGCATGTTTTTTTTTTTCTTTTTGCCACACACAGCCAATCGCACTGCGGGCATCTTTTTTCTTTTCTTTTTGCCACACACAGCCAATCGCACTGCGGGCATCTTTTTTTTTTTTGCTTTTTGCCACACACAGCCAATCGCAGCACAGACACCCTTTCTTTTCCACACACTGCCAATCGCACTGCGGGCATCTTTTTTTTTTTCCTTTTTGCCACACACAGCCAATCGCACTGCGGGCATCTTTTTTTTTTCTTTTTGCCACACACAGCCAATCGCACCATAGACACCCTTTCTTTTGCCACACACAACCAATCGCACTGCGGGCGTCTTTCTTTTTTCTTTTTCCCACACACAGCCAATCGCACTGTGGGCATGTATTTTTTTCTTTTTGCCAGACACAGCCAATTGCACTGCGGGCATCCTTTTTTTCTTTGCTTTTTGCCACACACAGCCAATCGCACTGCGGGCATCTTTTTTGTTTTTTCTTTTTGCCACACACAGCCAATCGCACTGCGGGCATGTTTATTTTCTTTTTGCCACACACAGCCAATCGCACCACAGACATCCTTTTTTTTCCACACACAGCCAATCGCACTGCGGGCATCTTTTTTTTTCTTTTTGCCACACACAGCCAATCGCACTGCGGGCATGTTTTTTTTTTTTTTTTGCCACACACAGCCAATCGCACTGCGGGCATATTTATTTTTTGCCACACACAGCCAATCGCACTGCAGGCATCTTTTTTTTTTTTGCTTTTTGCCACACACAGTCAATCGCATCACAGACACCATTTCTTTTCCACACACTGCCAATCGCACTGCGGACATCTTTTTTTTTTGCTTTTTGCCACACACAGTCAATCGCATCACAGACACCATTTCTTTTCCACACACTGCCAATCGCACTGCGGGCATCTTTTTTTTGTTCTTTTTGCCACACACAGCCAATCGCACTGCGGGTATCTTTTTTTTTTTGCTTTTTGCCACACACAGTCAAACGCATCACAGACAGCGTTTCTTTTCCACACTCTGCCAATCGCACTGCGGGCATCTTTTTTTCTTTTTTTTTCTCCTTTTTGCCACACACGGCCAATCGCACTGCAGGCATCTTTTTTTTTTCTTTTCTTTTTGCCACACACAGCCAATTGCATAACAGACACCCTTTCTTTTCCACACACTGCCAATCGCACTGCGGGCATCTTTTTTTTTTTCTTTTTTGCCACACACAGCCAATCGCACTGCGGGCAGGTTTTTTTCTTTTTGCCACACACAGCCAAAAGCACTGCGAGCATCTTTTTTTTCTTTTCGCCACACACAGCCAATCACACCACAAACATCCTTTCTTTCCACACACAGCCAATCGCACTGCAGGCATATATTTCCTTTTGACCACACACAGCCAATCGCACTGCGGGCATCTTTTTTTTTTCCTTTTTGCCACACACAGCCAATCGCACTGCGGGCATCTTTTTTTTTTCTTTTTCCCACACACAGCCAATCGCACTGCGGGCATATTTATTTTTTGCCACACACAGCCAATCGCACAGCGGGCATCTTTTTTTTTTTCTGTTTGCCACACACAGCCAATCGCACTGCGGCCATTTTATTTTTTTGCTTTTTGCCACACACAGCCAATCGCATCACAGACACCCTTTCTTTTCCACACACTGCCAATCGCACTGCGGGCATCTTTTTTTTATTTTTTTTTGCCACACACAGCCAATCGCACTGCGGGCATGTTTTTTTTTTCTTTTTGCCACACACAGCCAATCGCACTGCGGGCATATTTATTTTTTGCTTTTTGCCACACACAGCCAATCACATCACAGACACCCTTTCTTTTCCACACACTGCCAATCGCACTGCGGGCATCTTTTTTAAATTTTTTTTGCCACACACAGCCAATCGCACTGCGGGCATCTCTTTTTTCTCTTTGCCACACACAGCCAATCGCACCACAGACATTCTTTGTTTCCACACACAGCTAATCGCACTGTGGGCATCATTTTTTTCCCCCACTCACAGCCAATCGCACTGTGGGTATCTTTTTTTTCTTTTTTCCACACACAGCCAATCGCATCACAGACACCCTTTCTTTTCCACACACTGCCAATCGCACTGCGGGCATCTTTTTTTTTTTTTTTTCCTTTTTGCCACACACAGCCAATCGCACTGCGGGCATTTTTTTTTTCTTTTTGCCACACACAGCCAATCGCACTGCGGGTATCTTTTTTTTTTTCCTTTTTGCCACACACAGTCAAACGCATCACAGACACCCTTTCTTTTCCACACACTGCCAATCGCACTGCGGGCATCTTTTTTTTCTCTTTGCCACACACAGCCAATCGCACCACAGACATTCTTTGTTTCCACACACAGCTAATCGCACTGCGGGCATCATTTTTTTCCCCCACACACAGCCAATCGCACTGCCGGTATCTTTTTTTTCTTTTTGCCACACACAGCCAATCGCACCATAGACACCCTTTTTTTTCCACACACAGCCAATTGCAGTGCGGGCATGTTATTTTTATATTTTTTGCCACACACAGCCAATCGCACTGCGGGCATCTTTAAATTTTTTTCTTTTTGCCACACACAGCCAATCGCCCTGCGGGCAACTTTTTTTTTTTCTTTTTGCCACACACAGCCAATCGCACTGCGGGCATCTTTATTTTCTTTTTGCCACACACAACCAATCTCACCATGGACAGACTTTTTTCGCCACACACAGCCAATCGCACTGCGGGCATGTTTTTTTTTTCTTTTTGCCACACACAGCCAATCGCATCACAGACACCCTTTCTTTTCCACACACTGCCAATCGCACTGCGGGCATCTTTTTTTTTTTCCTTTTTGCCACACACAGCCAATCGCACCACAGACATCCTTTTTTTTCCACACACAGCCAATCGCACTGCGGGCATCTTTTTTTTTCTTTTTGCCACACACAGCCAATCGCACTGCGGGCATGTTTTTATTTTTTTTTTGCCACACACAGCCAATCGCACTGCGGGCATATTTATTTTTTGCCACACACAGCCAATCGCACTGCAGGCATCTTTTATTTTTTTGCTTTTTGCCACACACAGTCAATCACATCACAGACACCATTTCTTTTCCACACACTGCCAATCGCAATGCGGGCATCTTTTTTTTTTCCTTTTTGCCACACACAGCCAATCGCACTGCGGGCATCTTTTTTGTTTTTTCTTTTTGCCACACACAGCCAATCGCACTGCGGGCATGTTTTTTTTCTTTTTGCCACACACAGCCAATCACACCACAGACATCCTTTTTTTTCCACACGCAGCCAATCGCACTGCGGGCATCTTTTTTTTTCTTTTTGCCACACACAGCCACTCGCACTGCGGGCATGTTTTTTTTTTCTTTTTGCCACACACAGCCAATCGCACTGCGGGCATATTTATTTTTTGCCACACACAGCCAATCGCACTGCGGGCATCTTTTTTTTTTTTTGCTTTTTGCCACACACAGTCAATCGCATCACAGACACCATTTCTTTTCCACACACTGCCAATCGCACTGCGGGCATCTTTTTTTCTTTTTTTCCTTTTTGCCACACACAGCCAATCGCACTGCAGGCATATTCTTTTTTTTCTTTTTGCCACACACAGCAAATCGCACTGCGGGCATCTTTTTTTTTTTTTTGCCACACACAGCCAATCGCACTGCGTGCATGTTTTTTGTTTTCCTTTTTGCCACACACAGCCAATCGCACTGCGGGCATCTTTTTTTTTTTTGCTTTTTGCCACACACACACACACACACACACACACAGTCAATCGCATCACAGACAGCATTTCTTTTCCACACAACGCCAATCGCACTGCGGGCATCTTTTTTTCTTTTTTTCCTTTTTGCCACACACAGCCAATCACACTGCGGGCATGTTTTTTTTTTCTTTTTGCCACACACAGCCAATCGCACTGCGGGCATCTTTTTTTTTTTTGCTTTTTGCCACACACAGTCAATCCCATCACAGACACCATTTCTTTTCCACACACTGCCAATCGCACTGCGGGCATCTGTTTTTCTTTTTTTCCTTTTTGCCACACACAGCCAATCGCACTGCTGGCATCTTTTTTTTCTTTTTGCCACACAGCCAATCGCACTGTGGGCATCTTTTTTTTTTTTCCTTTTAGCCACACACAGCCAATCGCATCACAGACACCCTTTCTTTTCCACACACTGCCAATCGCACTGCGGGCATCTTTTTTTTTTCCTTTTTGCCGCACACAGCCAATCGCACTGCGGGCAGGTTTTTTGTTCTTTTTGCCACACACAGCCAATCGCACCACAGTCATCCTTTTTTTCCCCACAAACAGCCAATCGCACTGCGGGCATTTTTTTTTTCTTTTTGCCACACACAGCCAATCGCACTGCGGGTATCTTTTTTTTTTGCTTTTTGCCACACACAGTCAAACGCATCACAGACACCGTTTCTTTTCCACACACTGCCAATCGCACTGCGGGTATCTTTTTTTCTTTTTTTTTCTCCTTTGTGCCACACACGGCCAATCGCACTGCGGGCATCTTTTTTTTTTCTTTTCTTTTTGCCACACACAGCCAATTGCATAACGTACACCCTTTCTTTTCCACACACTGCCAATCGCACTGCGGGCATCTTTTGAAATTTTTTTTTCTTTTTCTTTTTGCCACACATAGCCAATTGCACCATAGACACACTTTTTTTTGGCCACACACAAGCAATCGCACTGCGGGCATGTTTTTTTTCTTGCCACACACAGCCAATCGCACCATAGACACACTTTTTTTCCACGCATAGCCAATCGCACTGCGGGCATCTTTATTTTTTCTTTTTGCCATACACAGCTATTTGCACCATAGGCACACTTTTTTTGCTACACACAGCAAATCGCACTGCGGGTATGTTTTTCTTTTCTTTTTGCCACAAACAGCCAATCGCACTGCGGGCATCTTTTTTTTGCCACACACAGCCAATTGTTCTGCGGGCATGTTATTTTTTTTTTCTTTTTGCTACACAGCCAATCGCACCACAGACACGCTTTTTTGCCACACACAGCCAATCGCACTGCGGGAATCTTATTTTTTTTCTTTTTGCTACACACAGCCAATCGCACCACAGGCACCCTTTTTTTTTCACACACAGCCAATCGCAGTGCGGGCATCTTTTTTGTTTTTTTCCTTTTTGCCACACACAGCCAATCGCACTGCGGGCATCTTTTTTTTTTCTTTTTCCCCACACACAGCCAATCGCACTGCGGGCATCTTTTTTTTTTTCTTTTTGCCACACACAGCCAATCGCACTGCGGGCATCTTTTTTTTTTCTTTTTGCCACACACAGCCAATCGCACTGCGGGCCTTGATTTTATTTTCTTTTCGCCACACACAGCCAATTGCACTGCGGGCATCTTTTAAGATCTATTTCATGGAAAAACGTCTTCCAAATTATATATATTTTTAGGGTTCCGGCAGAGGAGCGTTTTTTTCCCGCATCCATAGATGAAAAAAAAAAACGGGTCTATTAGAACAAATGCTTTCCAATGAATGTGGTCACATGTCTGTTTTTTACTAGTGAACAATTCGCCCCTGCAAAAAAAATAGGACAGCGTTTTTTTGATTCGCACAAAAATGACGTTTTCGTGCAAATGGATGCAACTTTGACAATATGAAATCTTAGTCAAAGCCCTTAAATGAACCCTAGATGCAGAAAAAAAATTAAAAATATATATATTATAGCTGTGATTGGTCAAAGCGCTCAACCAATCAGGAAGAGCTGTGGCAGAGGAATTCTTCAGCCTATATATGTATATATTATTTTTTTTTCCTTAAAGAGAAACCATGGCTGATTTTAAGGGGAGGGCTTATATTTAAAACCCTTCTCTGAAAATCACTGCAGGGGTTGCCGGCATCCTATCGTGTGCCATTGAAAGCAATGCTGCACGGACCTGCATTCACGCGTGTTTGTGCATGTACGTGGGTGCGTGGTTTTGTGAGCACCTATGTATGGCACACGCACACACTCGTCTGAATGCGCCCTTATAAAGCAAAAAATACGGTATATACAGTTAGTTATATAGTCTTTTAAATGTACATTTTCTTTTGCCCTATAGCTGCCATACAGGGACTAACATTATGCCAAGACTCATTTTATTTGATAGTCTCTATTGCCATTATCGCTACTATTGGTTTTATTACTATGAGGGTTCTTTCACACGGCCGTTGGTGTTTTGACGTGTGCCCACCGGCGCCATAAAAACGTGTGAACGGGCACAGAAATCTAACGTTTGTGCGCCCGTTCAGACGGCCTGAGCCCAGTGCATATACGCCGAAGCCGCAATGCCGTTGGGCAGGGGAAGACAGTTTAGCTCTGCTAAGCTGTTCTCCCCCTTCCCCTCACCGACTCTCTGCAAAGGGAGGAGGCGGGACGGGGCAGGAGCTAGTGTGCCAAGCTCCCGCCCCCTCTCCGTCCCTTGTTGGCCGCCAGCAATAGGAGGGGTGGTGCTTAGCTCCGTCCCCGCCCTGCTCCCTCCCATTGCAAACAACTGGCGAGGGGCAAAGAGGAGGAGAGAAGGGGGAGAGAGTTCAGCAGTCACGCTGCTAAACTCCCTCCCACCTCCCCTCTCCGGCAGCTGTCATTGGCTCCCATAGGAATCTATGGCAGTGGCTATATTCTGGCCGGGAAAGATAGTTCCAGGACTATCTTTCCTGCGTGGCGTAAAAGCGCCTGGTATATCACACTACCAACTACTGTCCACGTCACCTTTTACTCCACTATGACTCTACACCATATATGAATGTGTTGTATCGTGTAACCCCAGCAAGTACTGAGGAAGACGTTCCCAAACCCCCAGACGCGGATACAAGCAGGTTTTAAATGAAAAAAAAACGGAGTTTTTTTAACAAAACACCCGAGATCAAGCAGTCCCACTTCCATTTTTATCCCATTTCCTCTTCCCCGGGGGCGCTCCATCCATTTTTCTTCCCCTCCTCCACACTATTGTCACTATAGGGGGATGTCTCCCCTTTAAGGGCTCATGTCCACGGGTATATATATAAAATACTCCGGGTCTCCCGCAGTGTTGTACACATATATAGCCAATACACTCCTCCGGCAGAGACCGTTTATGGGCTGTGCATGGCACTGCGCATGCCTGGGAATCTGTCGTCACGCACATGCGCAGTCTGATTTTCTCTTTTTAATTCCCCGCTCTGAACAGCGCAGGGATGCGTATGGAAACACTGCCTGTATCAATGTATTGTGTATGGACAGCGTATTGATACACAGCCCAAACAAGGGCTGCATATGACACACAGAGAGATAGTGCATGCTGCAATTTATTTCTCTTGCGTATCGATAGGCAGTGCCCACACACAGGTGGGTATGGAGCAATGGAAGCCCATATACTTTCATTGCCTCCATTCTCTGCATATCACTCATGCGTGCAATGCATGCGGAATTCGTGGTGGGAAAACGCCCGTGGACATGAGCCTGAACTGGGGCTCATATGGACGCTTCAGCTATAGTGGGAAAGTGTGAAATAGAAAAGAGGCAATATAAATGACCCCCTAGGAGGTGTTTGATGTAAAAATAAATAAATACAGAATTAAATATATATTAAATAAAACGACTCAACACCGACGCCAGCCAAAATCAGCGCTATTTGCGCCCTGTAATCTAAAACTATACAAATTATATATCTATACAGCGAAACCGAAATGAGGAACCCATTCCCTACTTTATTTTAGTGTAAATATTCTAATTTTACAAATAAACAACTATTATTAAAAAAAAACATTTTTTAGCTTATTACTAGATATTTAAAATAAATAAATAAATAAAAAATGGCCCTATATGTCATAGAAAGAAAAATGCTGCAAAAATCATTTTGGGAGTAAAAGAAAACAAACAAAAAATAGGGGAGTAAAATCACCATACGGGTAAAATCCCCAAAAAGTGGTCCTTTAGGGGTTTTAAAAAAATGATTTTTGCTGCAGTTTACCAGCAAAGCGCATCAAAAAGACACACAAAAAAATGTGACTGCAGTATAAAGGAAGGACTTGTCTATTAGATGTTCTCTAGCGAGCGGCTGAGAATACAATCCCCTCATATAAAAGGGTTCCCCATGATATCTAACAATCACCAGCTCAGTATATAAACATGGAAACCCAGAGAGATGTGACACTTATCTGTGAGCGGCCAGAAGCTCCTCCGGACAGGGATGATGAAGGCTGCTAACAGCGAGCAGCAGCGGTTAAATCCACGTAACGTCCACCTGCAGCGTCCAGAAGCTCTTCCCAGACAGGGATGATGTAGGCTGCTAACAGCAAGCAGCAGCGGTTATATCCATGTAACGTCCACCTAGAGCGTCCAGAAGCTCCTCTCGGACAGAGATGATGTAGGCTGCTAACAGCAAGCAGCAGCAGTTATATCCACGTGACGTCTATCTAGAGCATCCAGAAACTCCTCTCAGTCAGAAATGATGTAGGCTGATAACAGCGAACAGCAGCGGTTATATCCACGTAACGTCCACCTAAAGCGTCCAGAAGCTCCTCTCAGACAGGGATGATGAAGGCTGCCAACAGTGAACAGCAGCGGTTACATCCACGTAACGTCCATCTGGAGCGCCCAGAAGCTCCTCCCGGACAGGGATGATGTAGGCTGATAACAGCGAACAGCAGCGGTTATATCCACGTAACGTCCACCTGGAGCGCCCAGAAGCTCCTCCCGTACAGAGATGATGTAGGCTGCTAACAGCGAGCAGCAGCGGGTATATCCACGTAACGTCCACCTGCAGCGTCCAGAAGCTCCTCTCGGACAGTGATGATGTAGGCTGCTAACAGCAAGCAGCAGCGGTTACATCCACGTAACGTCCACCTGGAGCGCCCAGAAGCTCCTCTCGGACAGGGATGATGTACGCAGCCCACGGTTGAGGAGAAGTTATGGGGTGTAGCAGAGGCAGCAGAGCTCCGGTGACTGTTGTAGTGCCGCTGCTGCAGGAACTGCCTGTGCGGACGGGTTCTATCTGCTTCTAGAACTGCAGACCGCTCTGACCTCACAAGATTCCATTGAAACCCCTGTGACCTCACTCGACCGCACATACACACACCCTCACAGGTGGGCAGGACCGGCCACAGGCCTCTCTAACCAGGGATCTTCTAGACACATTTTAGGCTCATTTCTCACATATTGCGTAAATCCACACTGGAATTCAGCAGAATAATCCACAACAAATTCTGAGGATTTTGGCGCAGATTTCACTCATATTAAAATGAATAAAATCCGCCTTGAAATATCCACAACCTGCAGAGCATGCTGGGAAGGTGAAAATCCGCAGCGAGACTCCAATCCACGGCAGATTGTTTTCACTGTGAATGAAATCCCCATTCACCGGTATTTGACTCTAATTGGAATTTCGGTGCTAAATCAGCAAGCAAACCGGACTATGACTCTTTCACCAATATTTGGCTATATGTTCTGATGAAGCGCCCCATATTTAGACCAGCGTTACGCAGCTTATGCCGCCATACTGCAATGTGTGAGCCGCGTTTGTTGCTACTTGGGGAGGGCTCTGTAATACGATTTCTGTCAAAAACCTAAAAAATACGACAATGCGGGATTTTCACCATCACAAGATCAGATCTGCATGACATTGCAGGTACAGATTCAGTGTAATGCGTTCCTGTAGGCGAATGGTGCACGGAATATCGCAGTGCAATCTAGCATAAACCTGTGATAATCACTCACATTAACACCCTGCAGAGACCTGAACTTAATAAAAACGGCTAGTGCAATAGAATCGCGAGGGTTAAACATCATATATCTTGTAAGATAAGAGGAGAAGCCGTCACATTACTGTTCCCCTGCCCCCAGATACCGGCGCTACCAGGGTCCTCCACTGCTCTCCTGCCCCTAGATACCGGCACTACCAGGGTCCTCCACCGCTCTCCTGCCTCCAGATACCGGCACTACCAGGGTCCTCCACCGCTCTCCTGCTCCCTGATGCCAGCACTACCAGGGTCCTCCACCGCTCTCCTGCCCCCTGATGCCAGCACTACCAGGGTCCTCCACCGCTCTCCTGCCCCCTGATACCGGCACTACCAGGGTCCTCCACTGCTCTCCTGCCCCCTGATGCCGGCACTACCAAGACCCTTCACCACTCTCCTGCCCCCTGATGCTGGCGATACCACCCTTCTCTCGCCTTCATTTATCAAAGCTGTCTGAAAAAAAAATTTGGCCTTGTTGCCCGTAGCAACCAATCACAGCACAGCTCTGATTTCTGAAACGGCTCTAGTTACATGACAGCTGCGCTCTGATTGGTTGCTATGGGCAACAAGGCAGGTTTGTCTTCTAGATAGATTAGATTAATGAGCCCGTCTGTTCTTCCTGTCCCAGCGCTGACATGTCCGCACCACATACAATGCGGTGACCTGCAGTAACGCCAAACCTGCAGGATGCTGCGATTACAAAAATAGCCACCGACCCAAGAAACGCACGACTAAAGGAGAAAACCCCCACAAAGGATCCCTGTAGTGTTTATGGAGCTCCACACTTCACTATTGATCTGCTAAAATCCGGCCGCAGGGTTTATGGAAAAAAATAATCCAGAAAAACGTCCCTAAAAATACGTCACTATAAATGCGCGGGAGTAAAAGCATCCGTAAAGTGTATTCACGTGTCGCAGTCAAGGTGCGGCTGAGAACCACATCAAAGACCGCGTGTACTTTTACCTGTAAAAACCATGTGACCAAAAAACACATCTCACATCTGCGGCAAAACTGGCGGGGTTCTCAGATTTGGTGTGAATATACCCTTACGCACCACGCTCTGCACCGCGTGCTTTACACTGTATTTACACAGGCCAGTGCGATATAGGTGAGAGAAAATCGTATATATATATATATATATATCACAGTTGTAAACCTGCGTTTTTCAGGTTTCTGCGAAACGTTCCCATGTTCAAAATGCGCTATTCGCATCACTGTAGGTGCGTTTTTAAACGTGAAAAATAATAAAAAAGAAAGAATGAGCAGTTCTTGCAGTGGAATTGCCTCAAAACAGGACATGCTGCGTTATTTTGCACTTGCACTTGTGTGCGCCGTGAGGTCACAACCGCTGCATGAACATGAGTAACGTGAATATTCCCACAAAGAGACAGTTCATCTGTGCATGCGCCAGCTGAAGACCTCGCGGCGCACATGTGAGACTTGGCAGCGCTACATGGATGACGCCTACTGCGTCATCCACGGCTAAGGAGTTGGGAGGGGTGGACTTTGGAGCCGAATAAGCTGCTAGTAGATGGTCCAGCTTGCTCAGCTGATCGCTCTGCCTATTTTGGCCATAAAGGCGTGAAGATTTTTAGGGTATTTTCATCTCCAATTTTCAAAAGACATAACTTTTTTATTTTTCTGTTGACTTGGCGTTATTTTGGTAGGCAAAATGAACAAAATGAGCATTTTGCCTCTGCATCTTTTAGGGTTTATATTTACATTTTTTGCAAGATGAATAGTGCGTTCGATTCACTGTAGAGATCGTTACGGATACCAGAAATGTGGGTTTATATATATATATATATATATATATATATATATATATATATTTTTTTTTTTTTTAATAGAAAGGGGAAAGTGCGTAAAAGAGTTTTTTTGGTAATTTAATTTTACCTTCTTTTTTACCATTTTTTTTTCTTTCATTTTTTATGTCACTGTGGGGGACTTGAACCATAAAAGCACTGTTTGCTATGACGTTGCACTGCAGTACTTTTGTAGTGCAGTGCATTATTGCTTACCATAGGCCAGTCTCTATGTACAGGTCATGTGCCGCACAGTGTAATGGGAGACACGGTACTGGCCAAAGTCACAACTAAGTTGGCCTAACTTCACACAGGTATGCGTGATACGAGGCCGTGAATCCCGCCACCATATCGCGCCCTCACCATGTGAATTCAATCCTCTGCCGCGGCTGTTCTCTCCCCCATTGCTGCCACCGGCCCCATTAAAAACAATGGACGCTGCAATGCGAGATCACGCAGCCAGATAGAACATGCCGCGGTTTGTTTCCCGCATCGCATCGTTCATGTGTATGACTCCATTCACAAGGTGGTGGTTCAGATTTGTGCGTCTCAAAATGCACAAATCTCACGTGATTGTATCACCCATGTGAAGCCGGTCTTATGGTGCCCATAGTTCAGGTCGGAGGAGTCCGGGGATGTGAGTGGGACTTTTCAGTCAGCGCAGGCGCATACCCTTAGAGAACAGGATGTGCGCACACTGACTGGCGAATCATACACACCGCGTACCGACTTCCAGGGGCTACGGTGCAGGAACCGTGAGCTGGGGAGGTAAGCAGAACACACCCCGGACTCCTCCGGACCCGTCCTATGTGCTCCAAAACTTCATAGTGCTTATAGGGGACGACTGGTTGCTTTTAAAGGGGTTGTCCAACTACCAGACAGAATCTTTTTAAAGCTGTGTTCACACATGGCGTTTTTCAACGGCAATTAAAAACTGAATAAAAAAAAAACTCTACAAAAAACGCCATGTGTGAACGTGGCCTAATAGGGCTGTCTGTACTAAATTAATAAATCGCTACACTTACCACTCTGATAGGATCCAGCGCTGCAGTACTGGTGTTTGTTGTGACAGCGGCCACCACAAGTAGTCAGTTGATTGCAGCCAATCAGAGGCTGCTGTGTCACGTTCATTTCCTGTAACTACAAGAGACTGGATATGGCACTGACAGGTCAGCAATAATTATCTTTCTATATATCAGCACAGGTTATGTAGAGCCATGACCCGAGATGAGTACTCCCCTCTGCCGTCCGTTGGTAGGCACTACAACAGTATACTAGAGCCTCCATGCCCACCCGTATCACATCTTATATACAAGCTAGAAGGGGTACAACAGGATACTAGAGCCTCCATGCCCACCCGTATCACATCTTATATACAAGCTAGAAGGGGTACAACAGGATACTAGAGCCTCCATGCCTCCATGCCCACCCGTATCACATCTTATATACAAGCTAGAAGGGGTACAACAGGATACTAGAGCCTCCATGCCCACCCGTATTATATCTTATATACAAGCTTGAGGTGGTCCAACAGGGTACTACAGCCTCCTCACATCTTGTATCTAAGCTAGAGGCGGTACAACAGGATACTAGAGCCTCCATGCCCGCCTGTATCACATCTTTTATCCAAGCTTGAGGTGGCCCATAAGGGTACTAGAGCCTCCATGCTCACCTGTATCACATCTTGTGTCTAAGCTAGAGGCGGTACAACAGGATACTAGAGCTTTCATGCCTGCCCGTATCACATCATGTATCTAAGCTAAAGGCGTTACAACAGGGTACTAGAGCCTCCATGTCTACCCGTATGACATCTTGTATCCAAGCTTGAGGTGGTACAACAGGGTACTAGAGCCTCCGTGCCTGTCCCTATCACATATTGTATGCAAACTAGAGGCGGTACAACAGGGTACTAGAGCCTCCATGCCCACCCGTATCATATCTTATATACAAGTTAGAAGCAGTACAACAGGATACTAGAGCATCTTTGCCCACCTGTATCATATCTTATATACAAGCTAGAGGCGGTACAACAGGATACTAGAGCCTCTATGTCCACCTGTATCACATCTTATATACAAGCGTAATGTGGCCCGTATCACATCTTGTATCTAAGCTAGAGGTGGTACAACACGATACTAAATTATCCATGCCCGCCCGTATCACATCTTATATACAAGCTTGAGGTGGCCCATCGGGGTACTAGAGCCCTTATGCCAACCCATATCACACCTTGTATCCAAGATAGGGGTGGTCCAACAGGGTACTACAGCCTCCATGCCTGTCTGTATCATATCTTGTATCTAAGCTAGAGGCGGTACAACAGGATACTAGAGCCTCCATGCCCGCCTGTATCACATCTTTTATCCAAGCTTGAGGTGGCCCATAAGGGTACTAGAGCCTCCATGCTCACCTGTATCACATCTTGTGTCTAAGCTAGAAGCGGTACAACAGGATACTAGAGCTTTCATGCCTGCCCGTATCACATCATGTATCTAAGCTAAAGGCGTTACAACAGGGTACTAGAGCCTCCATGTCTACCCGTATGACATCTTGTATCCAAGCTTGAGGTGGTACAACAGGGTACTAGAGCCTCCATGCCTGTCCCTATCACATATTGTATGCAAACTAGAGGCGGTACAACAGGGTACTAGAGCCTCCATGCCCACCCGTATCATATCTTATATACAAGTTAGAAGCAGTACAACAGGATACTAGAGCATCTTTGCCCACCTGTATCATATCTTATATACAAGCTAGAGGCGGTGCAACAGGATACTAGAGCCTCTATGTCTACCTGTATCACATCTTATATACAAGCGTAATGTGGCCCGTATCACATCTTGTATCTAAGCTAGAGGTGGTACAACACGATACTAAATTATCCATGCCTGCCCGTATCACATCTTATATACAAGCTTGAGGTGGCCCATCGGGGTACTAGAGCCCTTATGCCAACCCATATCACACCTTGTATCCAAGATAGGGGTGGTACAACAGGGTACTAGAGTCTCCATGCCCGCCTATATTATATCTTGTATCTAAGCTAGAGGCAGTAAAACAGGGTACTAGAGCCTCTATGCCCACCTGTATCACATCTTGTGTCTAAGCTAGAGGCGGTACAACAGGGTACTAGAGCCAGTATCACATCATGTATTCAAGCTAAAGGGGGTACAACAAGATACTGGAGCCTCCATGCCTGCCCTTATCACATACTGTATCAAGCTAGAGGTGGTACAACAGGGTACTGGAGCCTGCATGCCCACCCATATCACTCCTTGTATCCAAGCTAGAGGCGGTACAAAAGGCTCCAAGAGTCTCCATGCCCTCCTGCATCACATCTTGTATCCAAGGTAGACGTGGTACAACAAGATACTAGAGCATCCATGCCCACCCATATCGCACCTTGTATTCAAGCTGGAGGTGGTACAACACGTTACTTGAGCTTCCATGCCCACCTGTATCACATCTTGTATCCAAGCTAGAGGTGGTACAACAAGATACTAGAGCCTCCATGCCTGCCCCTATTACATATTGAATCCAAGCTAGAGGCGGTACAACAGGGTACTAGAGCCTCCATGCCTGACCATATCACATCTTCTATCCATGCTAGAGGCAGTACAACAGGATACTAGAGCCTCCATGCTCCATCTCATCTTGTATCTAAGCTAGAGGCGGTACAACAGGGTACTAGAGCCTCCATGCCTGACCATATCACATCTTCTATCCATGTGAAAAACAGAAAATTAACCAGCGCTCCCGTGCTTTGGAAAATGGCAGATGATGCAAGGTAGTGCAAACGAGGTGTATATGATGTGGATGTTACTTACTTCGCAGGGGTGCTAGTGGTTAAGAGGCAGTACAACAGGATACTAGAGCCTCCATGCTCCATCTCATCTTGTATCTAAGCTAGAGGCGGTACAACAGGGTACTAGAGCCTCCATGCCCCCCTATTACATCTTGTATCCAAGCTAGCGGTGGTACAACTGGGTACTAGGGCTTCCATACCAACCCATATCACACCTTGTATCCAAGCTAGAGGTGGGACAACAGGGTACTAGAGCCTCCATCTGTAGCACAGATTACATCTAAGCTAGAGGCTTAGCAACCAATCACAGCACAGCTGTGTTTGGTTGCTATGGGTAACAGAGACACTTTTTATAACAGTGTGGTGCCATGATCTGCTCTGTATTTACACACACAGCACCAGTCATCAGCCACCAGCCACCAGGCGTAACGAATAATGATCGACATGGGCAAACTTGTCGCAATGATGCAGGACTTCCCTAGCATATGGGACAGTAACTCCCCAGAGTACCTAGACAAGAATAGAAAGGAACAATCCTGGCTTCAACTCTCCGCTCAGGTTTATGGTGATGCCTGGACGAACGCAATAGAAGCGGAAAAGAACTTGCGTGAGTATTATTCGCTATTGCGTCAAATGTACTTTTTTTCTTCATTTTAACCCCTTAGTGGCCAAGCAGTTTTACTTTTGTTTTTATTGTGCTTTTTTCCATCCCCACTTTTAACCCCTTAGTGACGGAGCTTTTTTGCTTTTTTTCCTTTTTTTTCCCCTACTCCCTAAAAAATCGTAGTTCCTTTATTTATCCATCGACGTCGCTGTATAAGGGCTTGATTTTTTGCGGGACGAGTTGTATTTTGCAATGGCACTATTTATTGTACCATATAATTTACTGAAAAACCTTTAAAAAATTGTAATCAGAGAGAAAAAAAAAGACTTTCCACCATCTTTCGGACGTCCTGTTTCTGCAGCGCGCAAAGTGCAACAAAAACGACCTGATATTTTTATTCTATGGGTCAGTACGATTACTACGATACCAAACTTATATAGTATTTTTTTTGCTGTAGTACTTGTATTTTTTTTTTTAAGATATTTAATTTTTTTAAATTATTTTCTGTGTCCATTTTCTGCGTGCAATAACTTTTTTATTTCTTTGGCAACATAGTTGTGTGAGGGCTCATTTTGTGCGGTATGTCCTGACGTTTTTGTTGGTACCATTTTCGCATACAGTTGACTTTTTGATCGCCTTTTATTACATTTTTTCTTGGAAATAGGGTGACCGAAAAAGTGCATTTCGGGCGTATATTCTTTATTTTTTTTTACCACGTTCACCATGCAGGGTAAATCATACATTACTTTGATAGATCAGGCATGCAGCGATACCAAAACGATCACACTGCAGGACAGACGACTCTCCGCAACGCTGGCAGAAAAGAGCACATGACCGGCTCCATTGCCGGACTTGTGTTCTTTCCTCCAGCTCTGTGGAAAGACGTCCATCCTGCATTGCGGCCGTCTTGTGCAGGAAGACGGGTGCATCAGCCGCCAGGATGCGCCCAGGTTACTAAGCCCTCCCTGTTTGTTTTTTGCGGGAACAGTTGTATTTTCCACTGGTGCCACTGAAGCAGCATTTATTGGGTTAATAGCCTTGTTCAGCAGACACCCGCAATGTGTAGAGGGAGATAGGTAGTATTTCTTGCCAATGCAGGATGTAAGAACGCAAAATCTGTAGTAATGAATTCCTCTTGTGAATTTTTTTGCAGTGACTGAAATAAAGTCACGCTGGAGAAGCGCCTGAAAAAAGTTACATGGATCAACCATGCCCACAAAGACATCTGCTCACCGGGTGAAAGCATGTTGCCAGAATAATTTAACGGTGCTCGCACAAGCAAGAGGGACAAAACGGAGTCTGGGTGTTGGTTTTTAAGCTGTTTTCCAAGGAATGGGCAGTTCTCTAGGGGTTGGGTTTACAATAAGGGGTGTCTGCTGTTTTTTCTGTGCGTTTTTTTCCGCAACACATCCGCGTATATCCGTGCGTGATTTTTCACGCATCCGCACCTATCCGCAAGCACATTTAGGTATCATACGCGCGTGAAAATCCGCTAGCGGAATCCGGAACGCTCGTGTGCAGGCGGCCTAAGCTGGAACTTTGCAAAACTTCATACAGGTGGTGTATGAACAATGAACATTTTGTAAAAATTTCAGAAAAATTGAAAATATTCGAGCAGGGACCCTCTCCCAAATTAGATCATTTGACGTGGAATGACGCACTCCCTACATTACCACAGAGATGATGTCCCCCTGCGCAACAGATGAACGCTGTGACCAATAACATTAAAGGGCTTTTCTGTGCTCAGGATAGGTCATCAATAGTTATCAGTGAGGGTCCACTATTTGGGATCCCTACCAATCAGCTGACTGAAGAGACAGCAACACTCAGATAAGAACCTCTGTCACTTCAGTCCATGCCAGGCACAGCACCATACACTGTATAGTGCCTGTGGCTGGTACTGCAGTTCAAGTGAAATGGACTGAGCTGCTCTCTAGCCATGACCGATGAGCGTGATGTCACATGCCTGAGAAGAGGACGTGGCACTCATCAAAGCACAGCATTTCAATTGGAGGGGATCCCAAGCCCTGGATCCTCCATGATCAACTATTGTTGACCTACTTTTAAGGATAGGTCATCAGTAGTGTTGTTCTGGAAAACCTTCTAAGTAGTAACATACCTCTTGGCTCCTTGAAGGTTGTGACACAGCAACTTCATCGTCCTGATTAGTTTGTTCAGCATCTTGAAGCTCTGGATGCTTGGGTTGTTTTTTTGCTGCGACCTAGGGCCATAAATAAAAAAGTAGAGATTTGTGAAACGTTGTATGGATAAGATACAATATAGCCGGCTTCACACGGGCGGGCCAGATTCCGCATGCGGAAGGGCCTGCAGCCGATTCGGGCTATGAAGCCGGTGACCCCACTTACCTGAATTTTCTGTCCGTCGGTCATGTGCAGTAGTTTTTTTTTCCTTTTTTAATGCTTGTATTTCCGGTGCAGTCGCTTAGCAATGGCGTGGATACCCGCGGGCCATACACAATGTTAGCTGCGTATGGGCTGCAGGTTAGACTGACTCCACTGACTTCAATGGAGGCCGTCTGTGTGGAGTCCGCAGCAAAATATGGCATGCGGCAATTTTTCCCCTGGTCACGGAATAGATAATTCATATCTGCGAGTGTGAGCAAAAATGTGATTTAACATGGTTTACAATGTGGAGAGCGGGACTCGGGAGCCACACTTCATCTGCCGCAAACCTGGAAGGACCGCTGCAGGCCCCCACAGAGAGAGTAGCAGCAGGCCACACACGGCACTCCTCATACCGCTGGTAGTGGGAGCTCCGGCAGCTAGACGCAGCTCAGAGAACCACGTGTGAGGGACCAGCGGCTCCCCATCAGGGACAGAGCGGGAGACGCTCACAGCACTCCTCTGCAGCTTGAGGTACTCCCGGGTGCCAGAGAAGACCCCCTGACCCCGGGAGAAAGAAGCTGCACAGCCAGGGTTGCCACCTTTGTCACGAAAAAATACCGGCCATGGTTAAATGGGGGCGTGGCTTGGGTGTGGCTTATCACGGCATTCTGCTGGTGATAGTGCCCCCTCAGTAGCTCCAGTGGTAATAGTTCCCCCCTTGGTGCCCTTCCCCACAATTGAAAATTCGGACCGCACATCACTATATACAGGAGATGCCCAGAGCTCTGCTACATCTCTGTGTGACTGCTCTGCCCCCTGCCCCTCCTGCAACAGTTGTGATCCAACCTGGAAAGTTGGTGTCACTCACTGACTACTGTAGAAACCCCCCCCAGACCACCAGGAGTGACAGCAGCCTGTGCCTGACCTCTGGATGCCATATAAGTATGCCATATACTGCCATCCAGGAGCACTATATGGAGCTACAGGAGCACTGTATGGAGCCACAGTAGCACTGTATGGATCTACAGGAGTACTGTATGGAGCTACAGGAACACTGTATGGAGCTACAGGAGCACTGTATGGAGCTGCAGGAGCACTATATGGAGCTGCAGGAGCACTATATGGAGCTGCAGGAGCACTATATGGAGCTACAGGAGCACTATATGGACCTATAGGAGCATTGTATGGAGCTACAGGAGCACTATATGGAGCTGCAGGAGCACTATATGGAGCTGCAGGAGCAGTATATGGAGCTGCAGGAGCACTATATGGAGCTACAGGAGCACTATATGGAGCTACAGGGGCACTATATGGAGCTACAGGAGCACTATATGGAGCTATAGGAGCACTGTATGGAGCCACAGTAGCACTGTATGGAGATATAGGAGTCCATACAGTGCTCCTATAGCTCCATCCAGTGCTCCTGTAGCTCCATACAATAACAGTGCTCCTATAGTAGCCCCATCCAGTGCTCCTACAGCCCCACCCACCCAGTGCTCCTATATTGACTGTCTGCAGTCAGGCACCGTTCAGGCTCTTTTGTGTGTCCCACACTCCCTGGGACCCAGACTCCAGAGTCCCCACTCCCCAGGCAGCGATCAGCCTCCTCCCTCGTCACCATATCGACTAGTCTTCTGTGCTGCTCTGCAGCCTTTTTACCTCTCTCAGTCACGGTCTCACCACTAGACTCACCCCTGCCTCTATAGCCACCGACGTTCAAGGTCCGAGCAAGTCCCGAGTCAGTACTCCCACTCCTGAGTCCCGACTCCCGCCACACACGCGGGCTGTGTCTCTGCTGCCCGCGCACGCTAGTAGTCCAGGAGGCTAAAGCGCATGTGCGAGACTTCCTGTGCTCTGGCGGACACTCAACAGGGGCGTGTCATCACCATAGTCTGCTGGCTGCTGACTGACGCTGCCCTGCATCATGGGTTGCCTCCTGCAGAGTATACAGGCCAGTATTTTTGTCGCAGCCTGCTGCAGTCCCCGGGGCCCGACAAAAATACCGGCCTTTAATAGGGCCGGTAAAAAAAATACCGGCACCACCCTGGGCGGTAAAAATACTGGCCAGGCTGGTGATTTACAGGTCGGGTGGCAACCCTATTCACAGCGGAGGCACGGCAGCTGGACCTGCAGAGTGCTGGTGAAATGACTGCAGCATCTACCAGGGTGAGTCCCCTGTTGCTCTGCTACACCCCGCACAGCAGAGCCAGCAGCGCATACACCAAGAGGCCACTCAGAACCACAGGGGCACCACATAGGACTGACGGCATCCTGCATATTGTCCCTACTGCCACAATACCTGCAAGCCCTGTAAGGACACCAACTGCACTAAGGCAGGACTCTCCCACCATTCCTAGTTGGCTCCACCCCACAACCAGTACCAGCTCTGTAAAAGGGCATTCTCCACCTTGTATGGACCCATGCAGGGTTCTATATCCCTCCCAGCACTGTGAACAACACCCCACCTACATTGGTCAGTGCTGGTAGTTCAGGACCCACTGCAAAGCTCTAAGTTTTCTCCAACTGCAGTACACCTTGCCAGATATACACAGTAGGAGGAATCTGTTGCCACCTAGTGGTCGGTATTGCTATAACAAGCAAAAAGCAATCGTGCTTTAGTTACAGCGCAGACGAAAGCTTGTGGTAGCCCCTGCAGTACAACATACATATAACGCACGCATCGCCACACCAGTGCATCTTACTGAAAGTGTATCAAGAAAGAGACTCTGGTGTCTAAATAGAATGTTGTCATACTAATGCAACGTTAACCACATACGGCTACGAATAGTGATCACAACTCCGGAGAGACCCTAAGACCCACCCTACCCAGGAACTAGAACAAAGCATCTTTTAGCCTACTTACTTCTAACACAGCAACCATGCACCCCATTCAATGCAGAGCAGGGAAAAATAGCCTAAGATCGCAGCAGGATGCTAAAAAATCATCAACGCTGCAGGAGGCCCCCTATTTCCTCTGATGGAGGACTTACAGCTTCCCTCAAATGCCAACACTGGGAGCCCTAACCATAATGCTTCAGAAAGTCCAACTCTCCAAAATAGCGACTAAACTTTCCAACGAATTTCGAGAGCTTAGCTAGAGGACAATTACTCTTGAAGACAGGATGTGCAATGCTACCATAGTCCTAGACTCCCATGAAAAAAAAATAGAGCAGCTCCCTGAAGAGATACTTTCTTTATCATAAGTTGGAAGTTGTTGAAAATAGGGTGCGTCGGGAGAAAATACAAATCATGGAGTCCCCATCAAATCCTTCAATCAACAGTGACGGCGTTGTTCCAGGAGCTCTACCCGAGCATCACAATTGACCAATTAGAACTTGACAGAATTCATAGAGCTTTGCGAGCACCAAACCCAAACGGCCCCCCCCCCCAGGGACATTGTGTTAAAACTCCACTTCAATCGCATTAAAGAGCAATTGTTGCGCGCCACTCGCTCTTCCCGCAAGCTAACATTCCAGGGCTTTAACTATCAGTTGTTTCCCAACTTGGCACCATCAACACTATCCAAGAGGAGGGCCCTCAAGCCGTACTTATTGATCCTGCATCAGGAAAGGATACAATACAGATGGGGCTTTCCATTTAAGCTGATAAGGAATTAAACCTTCAAAAACCTCCTCCTCAGCTGGGCTCTGCAGCTTCATCTCCTACATCCCCTCACCTCCTATACCTACACCGGAGTCAGAGAGAAAAATGCCACAACTCCCAGAAATGATCCATAATCCCATGTTCCCCGAAAATAAGACAGTGTCTTACATAAATTTTTGCTCCAATATGTTTCTTTTTTACATGTATAACTGCCTGGACACTATTTAAACATCTTGCTAGGGTTTATTTTGGGGGTAGGGCTTATTTTCAGGGAAACAGGATCTCTTGGTATCACGGTTATATAAGATTTTCGAGGCAAAGTGACCTGGAACTCTTCTGCTGGCTCTTTCTCCCTCACCTGTTGTGAGCATTTCTTTGCATCCAAATGAGTGGGAAATCACCTCCCAACAATACTCATGAGTTCCCACCCAACAAACAAGGAGAAAAGAGTACAACAGGCATGCTCCTGGTGACAAATCTTTAGGAGAATGGAACAACGCACCTTCTAAACAGATTAATACCTACAAACAAGCTTCCCTCTCTCTCCTTGCTGTCTGCTTCCCCCCTTCCCCTCCCTACCTCCCATAGGGTCTTTTCCTACCTTTTATCTTTAGCCATCAGCACTATAAACCACCCCATTTCGGAGCTGACTTAGCTCCTAGAGCTAATTGTATTTGTTGGCCACACCCTGTTTCCCCCTGCCTCTTCCCTCTCCCTACTCCCCCCCAACCTACCCTCCCATGGGGTGAAGGATCTAAGACAGTTTCCATTCTTAATAGTCCTTACTTCCACCCATGGACCTAAAAATAATTTCTGAGAATGTACAAGGCTTTAATTTACCTCCAAAGTGTTCAAAGGCGTTCCGATATTACAAGAGCAGACATGCAGATATAGTGTGCCTGCAAGAGACCCACTTCTCCACCAACTCTGCCCCACGTTAGCTTTCTTCTCAATACCCCACATTTTATTCAGCGAAAGCACAAACCAAAACCAAGGGAGTCACCATCTTCTTTAGTAAATCAGTTCCTTTCACACACGCCTCCACTATTGTGGACCTAGAGGGTCGCTACTAGAGATGAGCGAACGTACTCGTTTCGAGTAATTACTCGATCGAACATCGCTATTTTCGAGTACCTGGCTACTCGGGTGAAAAGATTCAGGGGGCGCCGGGGAGCGGGAGATGGCGTGGTGGCAGCGGGGGGTAGCAGTGGGGAACAGGGGGGGAGCTCTCTCTCTCTCTCTCCCTTTCCCCCCCACTCCCCGCTGCAACCCCCCACTCACCCACGGCCCCCCCGAATCGTTTCACCCGAGTACGGAAGTACTCGAAAATCGCGGTGCTCGGGTGAAAAAGGGGCATGGCCGAGTAGGTTCGCTCATCTCTAGTCGCTACCTATTATTAACAGGCTCCATGCAAGATGTCCATCGTCTCCCACTATACTCTAAATTCAAGGCAAATTCAATATTTCACAAAACTTTTCAAACTGGTTAAGGCCAATAAAAGGGGCACAGTAATTTTCTGCGGTGACTCAAACTGCATTCTTAACCCGAATCTGGATAGAAATTCTATCACTCTCCGTGCCCATCCTCTGTTGCACAACGTTAAGTCCCTCCCTCAGCAATACCACTTAGTAGACTTGGCGGGAACAAAACCCAACCCCTAAAGACTATACACATTTTTCAGCTTCACACTCCCTATACAGGAGAATAGACCACATTCTAGTTCCCGACATTTTCGTACCTCAAATACTGCAGTCTAAAATCCTGTCGGTGCCATGGTCTGACCATAGCCCGCTGTCCATCACCTGTAATTCCTTGATGTCTAAATCCAGAAACACATCTTGGATCCTTAACGACTCTCTTTTATCAATCCCTGAGGTTGTATCCCTATTAACGCCACAACTGGAAGAATATTTTCAAATTAACAACCTGTCCGCCTCCTCCCCCATTTCTCTTTGGGAAGCACACAATATAGTGATTTGAGGTCACCTAATACAAATAGCCGCCTGCCGTTAACAGGAACGTATGTCACAACAACTGGAATTAGAACGAGTCTCTAAGTTTGAAGAGGTGTCCAAAAAACATCCATCTAAAAATAATCTCCAAGCATTATCTCGAGCTAGAACTGAACTGGATCTTTGTCTTACTGACTCCATAGAACAGAAAGTACGCTGGTCCCGTCAGCGATACTATGAACTTAGTAATAAACCCTCCTTGCCTCTCCACCGCAGACTCCGCTCACACCCCAACATAAACCCCTTTTACAAACTACTTACAAACAGTACGTTTCTTGCAGGCCAGTCCACTTGAATATAACGGGATTTCTAGAAATGAGCGAGCACGCTCCACTTGTGTTCAGCGCATTTAATTGATTCGAGGGGGCTGTCATGTTTGTATAGGTCTCCTTCATGTGAACTGCATGACCAACAGGAATAGAAGGAAGACGGTTGGCATTGTGAAGTAATACAGCTTCAATCTAAGCTTGGAGGAGTCTATGAATAGCCTTCATTCAGTTGGATCATGGTTCAAATTCAAACATTTCATCAAGCCATTAACGTCACAGCAAACAACCAGATTGTTTTTCTTCTCAAAAAAAGGAAGCAGATCCCTCTGACGTTCTCTGTACTGTAAGACCCTGACATCACGTTGGAGAAGATTCCATTGCTGTAGTCTTGACTCTAGAAGTTCAGCCTTCTCCTTTGACAAGTCATGGTCTTGAATGAGATCACTCAATTCCCCTCAACTCAGTCTGTGCGTTGTATCATCTTTTACCTCAAACTCAGGGTCATGGGATGTGGAAGGCTTGTTGGGTTCTTCTTTTTCCACACTTTCTTCATTTTCTACTTCAAGCTCATAATGTTGTGGTGGAGAATAGAGATGAGCGAGCACCAAAATGCTCGGGTGCTCGTTACTCGGGATGAACTTTTCGCGATGCTCGAGGGTTCGTTTCGAATAACGAACCCCATTGAAGTCAATGGGCGACCCAAGCATTTTTGTATATCGCCGATGCTCGCTAAGGTTTTCATTTGTGAAAATCGGGGCAATTCAAAAAAGTGATGGGAACGACACAGCAACGGATAGGGCAGGCGAGGGGCTACATGTTGGGCTGCATCTCAAGTTCACAGGTCCCACTATTAAGCCACAATAGCGGCAAGAGTGGTCCCCCCCCCCCCAACAACTTTTACTTCTGAAAAGCCCTCATTAGCAATGCATACCTTAGCTAAGCACCACACTACCTCCAACAAAGCACAATCACTGCCTGCATGACAGTCCGCTGCCACTTCTCCTGGGTTACATGTTGCAAACCCCCCCCCCCCCCTCCCGCACGACGCAGTATCCACAGCGCACACCAAACTGTCCCTGCCCAGCCTTCAGCTGCCCTCATGCCACGCCACCCTCATGTCTATTTATAAGTGCGTCTGCCACAGGAAAAGCAGGCACACACTGCAGAGGGTTGGCACGGCTAGGCAGCGACCCTCTTTAAAAGTGGCGGGGCGATAGCCCACAATGCTGTACAGAAGCAATCAGAAATCCAATCCTGTGCCACCACCATCTGGAGCTGCACACGTGGGCATAGCAATGGGGAACCTATGTGCCACGCACTATTCATTCTGTCAAGGTGTCTGCATGCCCCAGTCAGACCGCGTTTTTTTATATATAGTCACAGGCAGGTACAACTCCGCAATGGGAATTCCGTGTGCACCCACAGCATGGGTGGCTCCCTGGAACCCACCGGCGGTACATAAAAATATCCCATTGCATTGCCCATCACAGCTGAGGTAGTATTGTCATGTTTAATGCAGGTGGGCTTCGGCCCACACTGCATGCCCCAGTCAGACTGGGGTTCTTTAGAAGTGGAAACAGATGCATTTACAACCATGCTGTGGACCCACAGCATGGGTGGGTGCCAGGAACCCATCGGCGGTACATACAAATATCCCATTGCATTGCCCAACACAGCTGAGGTAGTAATGTTGTGCTTAATGCAGGTGGGCTTCGGCCCACACTGCATGCCCCAGTCAGACTGGGGTTCTTTAGAAGTGGAAACAGATGCATTTACAACTCCCTGTGGACCCACAGCATGGGTGGGTGCCAGGAAGCCACCGGCGGTACATACAAAAATATCCCATTGCATTGCCCAACACAGCTGAGGTAGTAATGTCGTGCTTAATGCAGGTGGGCTTCGGCCCACACTGCATGCCCCAGTCAGACTGGGGTTCTTTAGAAGTGGACACATGCAGTTACAACTCCGTGTGGACCGACAGCATGGGTGGTTCCCTGGAACCCACTGGCGGTACATAAATATATCCCATTGCAGTGCCCAGCACAGCTGAGGTAATGTCAGCTTTAATGCAGGTGGGCTAAAAATTAATTTGATTACACTGTAGGCGAGGGCCCACAAAAATTGCTGTATCAACAGTACTAATGTACCTCTGAAAAATTGCCCATGCCCAACCAAGAGGGCAGGTGAAACCCATTAATCGCTTTGGTTAATGTGGCTTAATTTGTAACTAGGCCTGGAGGCAGCCCAGTTAAAATAAAAATTGGTTCAGGTGAAAGTTTCAACGCTTTAATGAGCATTGAAACGTATAAAAATTGTTTAGAAAAATTACATGACTGAGCCTTGTGGGCCTAAGAAAAATTTCCCGTTCGGCGTGATTATGTGAGGTTTCAGGAGGAGGAGCAGGAGGAGGAGGATGAATAGAATACACAGATAGATGAAGCGAAAAGGTCCCCGTTTTGGATGGTGATAGAGAACAATGCTTCCATCCGCGGGTGCAGCCTACGTATTGCTTAGGTATCGCTGCTGTCCGCTGGTGGAGAAGAGAAGTCTGGGGAAATCCAGGCTTTGTTCATCTTGATGAGTGTAAGCCTGTCAGCACTGTCGGTTGACAGGTGGGTACGCTTATCCGTGATGATTCCCCCAGCCACACTAAACACACTCTCTGACAAGACGCTAGCCGCAGGACAAGCAAGCACCTCCAGGGCATACAGCGCGAGTTCAGGCCACGTGTCCAGCTTCAACACCCAGTAGTTGTAGGGGGCAGAGGCGTCACCGAGGACGGTCGTGCAATCGGCTACGTACTCCCTCACCATCCTTTTACAGTGCTCCCGCCGACTCAGCCTTGACTGGGGACCGGTGACACAGTCTTGCTGGGGAGCCATAAAGCTGTCAAAGGCCTTAGAGAGTGTTCCCCTGCCTGCGCTGTACATGCTGCCTGATCTCTGCGCCTCCCCTGCTACCTGGGCCGCGAAAATGCGCCTTCGGCCACTAGCGCTGTCGGATGGGAAGTTTACCATCAGTTTGTCCACCAGTGCCCTGTGGTATAGCATCATTCTCGAACCCCTTTCCTCTTCGGGAATGAGAGTGCAAAGGCTCTCCTTATACCGTGGATCTAGCAGTGTTTACACCCAGTAATCCGTAGTGGCCAGAATGCGTGTAACGCGAGGGTCACGAGAAAGGCATCCTAATATGAAGTCAGCCATTTGTGCCAGGGTACCTGTACGCAACACATGGCTGTCCTCACTCAGAAGATCACTTTCAGGATCCTCCTCCTCCTCCTCCTCAGGCCATACACGCTGAAAGGATGACAGGCAAGCTGCATCTGTCCCCTAGATAGCTACAAAGCAGGTAGCGTAGGAGCGAGGGACTGGGGGGCGGGAGATTAGGACAGGAAAGGGTTAAGCGACCAGAGGAGGTGGGAGGAGTTAATGCAGGAAGAAGAGAGAAGGAGAAGGAGTAGTGTGCCATTCCACGTGGAGTAAGAGAAGAAGGAAGACGTGTGAAGGAAGGCAGAAGATTAAAAGAGAGAAAACATGGACCAGCTTGTTCTGCAGATCAAGGAAGCTGTTGCCAGCCAGGGACCTGAGTGGCTGATGAGGATGGCCGCGGAGTTCGGAGCCACGCCGTCGGGAGAAGCCGGGGCAGGAGAAGAACAGCCGGCGCAGATGGCTTCCAGTGCGCCCCGCGGAAGACCCCAGAGAAGGAGGATTCCCCCTACCAGGCTGAGCCCGAGCCCAGCCGTGAAGAAGGGGGGCCAGAACGCAAGCCCGAGACCTGCGCGTTCAAGTATCGGTGGCGGAGCGCGGCCGCAGCGAGCCGCGGCGGGAAACAACATGGGCGCGGCCGGAAGAATAGAAGAAACCCCCGAGGGACTTACCGGGACTTCAGCAGCGGCATCAGGAGCGAGTAAGTCCAGAGTGGGAAGGGGTTGCCCCGCGGCTGTCCAGCGTCAGGCGGAGAGAGAAGGGGGACGGCCTGCGCGCCGTGCCGGCGGCGGGCGGATGGATCCGCGGGCCGGAAGAAGTACCGGCGCCGGGACTCCCGAGCGGAGGGAGATGAGCGCCAGCGGCGGCAGCGAGGCTGGAAACAGCGCAAGCGGCCACAGCAGCACGAGCGCAGTACAAGGGGGAGGGGGGGGGATGAGAAGGAAGAGGCGCAGGGCGGGAAAACAGAGGGGGGGAAGGGGGGGAGTACTATTAGGCAGTATGGCCCCCTTGTCGCCCCAGGGCTCATGCCCTAATATGAGGGGCAGCGGGATATATTATAAAGACGCCTCAGGCCGGCAAGGGGCTTACGGGGTACGAAGGAAGGAGGGAGGGGGAGGAGGGGCAGCGAGCAGCGATCACATGTCGCCCCGGGGTTCTTTCCCTTTTGCGAAGGACAGTCGAGCACAAGCAGTCGAAGGCACTTCAGGCCGGCAAGGGGCTTACGGGGTGGAGCAAAGCGGACAGGTGAGACAGAGGAAGGGTAAAGGGGGGGGGGAAGCTACCTGCCCGGTAGTCAAGGGGTCGGTAGCGGGACGGAGGGGGGGTTAGGCGGCAGGCAGGGGGTTGGCAGCATGGCGCGAGGAAGCTGGCGCAGCGAAGCAAGGATAGATAGCTCGTCATCGGAGTCTGGTGAGCCTTGTACACGTCGGGAGGCGCCCCATTTCGCCAGAGGGTACAGGCGTTCGGAAGCGGTGGACAGGAGCGGTAGGCGCAGCGGCTATGGGACTTCGGTTTGGGCTTCGCAGCAGGCGTTACCATGTTCACCGGCTTCCTCCACAGATGAGAGGCGGGCCTCACGTACCGAAAGGCAGGGCGAACGGGCCGCAGCCTCCAGGGCGTCCTATGGCTATAGCATGCTACCCCGTGGTGTCTCCCGTAATAGGGACAGGGTACGACACGCGGTGGCGAGTCCGGAAAGGAGCCAACCGGGACCGAGTCACCCGTCTTTCCCCTCGGCAGGGCCGGAGGACGAATTGGAGGGTGAGTCCCAATGTGATAGAGTGTGGGGTGATTCGTCGCCCAATAACGTGAATAATTTTATGGTAGCGCTGAGAGCGCTGGTGAATGAGTTTGATAAAGGTAAAGGAACGGTGTTGTGTGTTAACCCGGGGAGACGAGACTCACCCGTGGTTGGTGATGTGGCTCACGCTACCGGGTGTTCGCCAGCGGTGGCGACCGGGAAAAGCGAAGAGTCGGTAAAAGATGGTCTACGTTTTTCAGATTCTCTATTTTGTGGCGTGGCCCCGCTGGGGGTGGGCCTCGCGGAGGACACAATTGAGAAAATCAAAAGTGGAATATACGTGGACATTTGGTCGCTCCTATCGGTGGAGCATGTGTTGGTTGATAAGGAGCGCTTCGCTGAACGGGACAAGAAGCCCAAAATAGCTAAAACATTTAGCAATTGGCTACAAGCCATGTTGACCCTGGCTCACGTTATATGCCAGTACCAGCCGGGAAAAGGCCCGGAGCTACTGGTATATATTAACACTATTCATAGCGCTTACAAGCTGCACGGCGGTGCAGCATGGTGGCGCTATGACGAAGATTTTCGTTGACGGATTTCGGGAATGAGTAACGTGAGTTGGGCGACAAAAGCGACGGATGCTTGGATCCAGTTGATCCCGGCGCAAAAGCCGGCGAAGCCCCTTTTTCAGAGCAATAACGCGGTAACTGGTGGACAGCAGGCACCCGTGGCACATAAGCCCTCGGGTTCCTGCTGGGCATTCAATGAGGGTAACTGTCGGTTTCTTGCAGCATGTAAGTTCCGGCACGAGTGCTCCTTTTGCGGCGGTGCGCATGCAGCGGTACGTTGTTTTCGGAGACAAAAGCAAAACTTGCCCGCGGCCACAGCGTCGCCCGGGGGCAACGCCAGTGAATGCGCTGTTCCTGGAGGAGTGGTTAGGCAAGTACCACAGGATAAGGGAAGCAAACCTTCTTAAAGAAGGTTTTAACACGGGTTTCGTCATTCCGCATCAACCGGGTTCGGCGTTAACGCTTAGTCGCAATTTAAAATCGGCGTAAGACAATAAAGAGATGGTGATGGAGAAGCTGCTAAAGGAGGTAGAACTGGGTCGGATGGCGGGGCCTTTTCAGGAACCGCCATTCGAGAACTTACGCGTTTCACCTTTGGGCTTGGTACCAAAAAAGGAAACGGGTAAGTTCCGGCTTATCCATCACTTATCCTACCCGACGGGCGAGTCAGTCAACGACGGGATTTCCAAGGAGCAAACAGCCGTATCATATACTTCCTTCGATAGGGCTGTCTGCCTAGTACGACTGGCCGGAAAGGGGGCTCTGTTGGCAAAAGCTGATATCGAGTCCGCTTTTCGACTATTACCGGTGCATCCAGATTGCTTTCACTTGTTGGGCTGCCGCCTGGACGGCTTATATTTTGTGGATATGTGCTTACCGATGGGGTGTTCCATCTCTTGTTATTACTTTGAAGCGTTCAGTTTATTTCTGGACTGGATGCTTCGATACGAGACGGGCATCCGATCGGTGTTACATTATCTGGATGATTTCCTTTTCGTCGGGCCATCAGATTCAGAGGTATGCGGGTTGTTATTGGCATAATTTCAGGATCTGATGGGAATAAGCGGGAGTACCGCTGTCACGCGAGAAAACGGTCGGTCCGGTGACATGTCTTACATTTTTAGGCATTGAAATCGATACCATGGCAATGGTATTTCGTTTACCGGACGAGAAAGTAGCGCGGTTGCGGCAAGAAGTTAAGTTGGCTGGCAGTTCTAAAAAAGTTACACTGCACCAGCTCCAAGTAATTATAGGCTTGTTAAATTTTGCGTGTCGGGTCATTCCGATGGGCCGCCCGTTTGCAAGGCGGCTGTCATTGGCGACAGTCGGGATAAAAGAGAAACACCACTTCGTCAGAGTGACAAAGGGTATGAAGGAGGACTTGCACACATGGCAAGTCTTTCTTCAAACGTTCAATGGTCAGGTGATTTGTCAAACTGCGGAAGTTGCAAACGAGGAGCTGGGACTGATGTCGGATGCATCGGGCTCCTGTGGTTTTGGTGTAATTTTGGAGGACAGTTGGTGCAGTGCACCATGGCCCAGAGAATGGTTCGAAAGACGGTGGGTGAAGAACATAACACTGCTGGAGATTTTTCCGCTAATGGTGGCGGTGGAGATCTGGGGGCCGGTTTTGGAAAACAGGAATATCTGCTTCTGGTCGGATAACCAGGCTGTAGTGACAGCGGTGAACAAGCAGACATCCAGATCTCCCTTGGTTTTGGCAGTTTTACGCCATTTGGTCTTGAGATGCCTGCAAAATAATATGAAGCTGAAGGCGAGACACGTACCCGGAGTAAACGATAACACGGCTGACGCTCTTTCTCGTTTCCAGATGGAGAGATTCAGGGAACTCCACCCGACAGCGGATGTCAAAGGGATATGTTGCCCGGCGATCTTATGAGAGATAGTAGAAGAGAGCTCACGACTCTGATTCGCAACTCCGTTGCGGAATCGACGTGGAAGCGATATATATATATGCAATATGGAAAACATGGTTGATGGCAGCAGGGGGACAATTTCCTGATGGAGCGCGGGCGAGAGCGGTGACGTTAGACATTATGGCGGAGCTGCGGCGTCGGGGCGCATCGGCGAGCTCGGCGCGCAAGCACTTATCAGCCATTGCGTTTTTGTTGCGCCTGCACGGACGGCGCGATGTGACAAAGGATTTTGTCTTCGGACAGATACTTAAAGGTTGGAAAAAAGAAAGGTCGTCAAGAGACGACAGGCGGCCGATAACATTTGAATTGCTAAATGCAATGCTGAACGTTTTGGGAGCAGTGTGCAAAGACGAAAGCGAGGTGCTGCTCTTTCGGGTTGCGTTTTCGTTAGCGTTCTTCGCAGCATTGAGACTGAGCGAAATAGTGGCTCCCAGCTGTAGGAAGCTGGGGGGGTTGCGTTTCGAGGATGTGCTGTGCAGTACAGATGATATAAAGTTATGCATCAAAAAGTCCAAGACTAATGTGTATGGCGCAGGCGAGTGGCTGCGCTTGACGGCGTTGGGGACAGCTGCGTGTCCTGTGGCGTTGCTGAAACAGTTTTTGTCGCAACACAGCGGAAAAGGACAACTGTTGGCGCATGCTTCAGGCGCCCCACTAACCAAGTTCCAATTTGGGGCGGTCATGCGCTCATGCTTGAAGAGATTAGGTTTCGAACCCAGCGAGTTTGGCACGCATTCATTCAGGATTGGCGCAGCAACGTCGGCGTTCGCTTGCGGATTAAGAGGAGACGAGGTGAAGCGGGTTGGACGCTGGAGGTCGGAGGCGTACAGGGCGTACGTCCGATCAAATTTGAGAGTTTTATAGTTAAAGTTACATTGTGGTGTGCCGTTATGTGTTTGTTTTGCAGGTTCGGAGTGGACAGTTTGGGTGGTGGGCCACTCTTTCATTCATTGGGCAGAGAAAAGAGCGGGGACCCGGCCCATTGGCAGGAACCTGGGCCTGAAAGAGGTCCAGGTGAAATGGCACGGGATAAGAGGTTTACAATGGGCCAGGCTGCTGCACGAGGTATTGTGTATCAGCAGATGGTCTTAAGGAAAAGTAATCCTAGTAATTCATGCAGGCGGTAATGATCTGGGGAGGGTGAAGGTAGCGGAGTTAGTCGCCCTCATGAAGGAGGATATGCTGAGGTTTAAAAAATGTTTTGAGGAGACTGTTATAGTATGGTCCGACATAATCGCTAGGAGAGTGTGGAAGGAAGCAAGGGATGTGGAGGCGATTGACAGGGTCAGAAAAAATGTGAATTTTAAAATTTCAAAGTTTGTTAAGGCTATAGGAGGGGTAGCCATTAGGCATTGGGAGTTGGAGAAGAAGGTGCCAGGGATGTGGAGGAAGGATGGTGTCCATTTAAGCAACATAGGCATGGACACATTCTTATCGGGGTTGCAGGACGGGGTTGAGGCGGCGCTGACGCTGGCATGTGGGGGGCGGATGGCAGCGTAGGCAGGCTGCATCCTTCGTGGCGGTTTAGCGGTATTTCCATGCCAGCTGGAAGATTGAGGGTGCGTACAGGCCGTAACGGGCTTTCTCACGCCTCGAAAGGTTTAGAGCATTAGAAGTTAAGAATAGGCGATAGGCATGGAAAGAAGGAAATAAGTTGATGTTATATATTAATAATAAATAAGCTGTGGCCTTCCCACATAATTTATGCCAGCATAGAGTGATATATAGATGTCTAATAAAGAAGTTTTGTTAATAAAGAAGTTTTGTTACTAAGAAGTGGTCACGTGTTTTATTGGAAGGGAGCGGGAAGAGTGGGGAGTCCCCCCAGTCCCTCAGCAGTGGGCCAAGCTGTCTCTTCCCCCTCCTCCTCATGCTCCTCCCCCTCCTCCTCAACGCGCTGAGATATAGACATGAGGTTGCTCTGACTATCCAGCGACATACTGTCTTCCCCCGCCTCCGTTTCTGATTCCAAAGCGTCTGCCTTTATGCTTTGCAGAGAACTTCTCAAGAGGCATAGCAGAGAAATGGTGACGCTAATGATTGCAGCATCCCCGCTCACCATCTGGGTAGACTCCTCAAATTTTACAAGGACCTGGCAGATGGCTGCCAACCAGGCCCACTCTTCTGTAAATAATTGAGGAGGCTGACTCCCACTGCGCCGCGCAAGTTGGAGTTGGTATTCCACTATAGCTCTACGCTGCTCATAGAGTCTGGCCAACATGTGGAGCGTAGAGTTCCACTGTGTGGGCATGTCGCACAGCAGTCGGTGCACTGGCAGATTAAACCGATGTTGCAGGGTCCGCAGGGTGGCAGCGTGCGTGTGGGATTTGCGGAAATGTGCGCAGAGCTGGCCCACCTTTCCAAGCAGGTATGACAAGTGGGGGTAGCTTTTCAGAAAGCGCTGAACCACCAAATTAAACACATGGGCCAGGCATGGCACGTGCGTGAGGCTGCCGAGCTGCAGAGCCGCCACCAGGTTACGGCCGTTGTCACACACGACCATGCCCGGTTGGAGGCTCAGCGGCGCAAGCCAGCGGTCGGTCTGCTCTGTCAGACCCTGCAGCAGTTCGTGGGCCGTGTGCCTCTTCTCTCCTAAGCTGAGTAGTTTCAGCACGGCCTGCTGACGCTTGCCCACCGCTGTGCTGGCACGCCGCGTGACACCGACTGCTGGCGACATGCTGCTGCTGACACATCTTGATTGCGAGACAGAGGTTACGTAGGAGGAGGAGGAGGAGGGTTTAGTGGAGGAAGCATACACCCCCGCAGATACCACCACCGAGCTGGGGCACGCAATTCAGGGGGGTGGGTAGGACGTGAGCTGTCCCAGGCTCTGACTTTGTCCCAGCCTCCACTAAATTCACCCAATGTGCCGTCAGGGAGATATAGTGGCCCTGCCCGCCTGTGCTTGTCCACGTGTCTGTTGTTAAGTGCACCTTGGCAGTAACCGCGTTGGTGAGGGTGCGTACAATGTTGCGGGAGACGTGGTCGTGCAAGGCTGGGACGGCACATCGGGAAAAGTAGTGGCGACTGGGAACCGAGTAGCGCGGGGCCGCCGCCGCCATCATGCTTTTCAAAGCCTCCGTTTCCACAAGCCTATACGGCAGCATCTCTAGGCTGATCAATTTTGCAATGTGCACGTTTAACGCTTGAGCGTGCGTGTGCGTGGCGTCGTACTTGCGCTTGCACTCAAACTGCGGCGCTAGCGACGTCTGGACGATACGCTGAGAGACATTGCTGGATGGGGCCGAGGACAGCGGAGGTGAGGGTGTGGGTGCAGGCCAGGAGACGGTAGTGCCTGTGTCCTGAGAGGGGGGTTGGATCTCAGTGGCAGGTTGGGGCACAGGGGGAGAGGCAGTAGTGCAAACCGGAGGCGGTGAACGGCCTTCGTCCCACCTTGTGGGGTGCTTGGCCATCATATGCCTGCGCATGCTGGTGGTGGTGCCTCCCCAGCTGATCTTGGCGCGACAAAGGTTGCACACCACTGTTCGTCGGTCGTCAGGCGTCTCTGTGAAAAACTGCCACACCGTAGAGCACCTTGACCTCTGCAGGGTGGCATGGCGCGAGGGGGTGCTTTGGGAACCAGTTGGTGGATTATTCGGTCTGGCCCTGCCTCTACCCCTGGCCACCGCAGTGGCTCGGCCTGTGCCCACACCCTGACTTGGGCCTCCGCGTCCTCGCCCGCGTCCACATCCTATAGGCCTACCCCTACCCCTCAGCATGGTGTATTACCAGTGATTTGATTTCCCAGGCAGGAAAGAAATTGGCGCAAGCCTGCTGTTAAACGTAGCTGGCTGCGTATGTTTTTTGTTAACGTTCTGCACCCACCACACACGTACCCAGAACGCTGAGGACTGACAGAGGCAGGGCACATAGAATTTTTCCCTTTTTTTTTTAAAGAAAAGGCCCACTGACTATATTCAATCAGATAAGAAATCTGTTCCACAGAAATGCAGTTATATGAAGTGCAGCAGAGCGGTGATTTTTCCCAGGAAGGCAGGAAATAAATTGGCGCAAGCCTGCTGTTAAACGTAGCTGGCTGCGTATGAATTTTTTATTATCTCCACCCACCACACACGTACACAGAACGCTGAGGACTGACAGAGGCAGGGCACATACAATTTTTCCCTTTTTTTTAAAAGAAAAGGCCCACTGACTATATTCAATCAGATAATATATGTCTTCTGGCCCTGCCTACACAATTCTCTCCCTGTAGTATTACTGCAGGGCGCAATGCTCTGCACAGCCGATTTTGAAAAAAAAAAAAATGCAACACTGCTAACAGCAGCCTGCACAGTACTGCACACGGTTAAATGTGGCCCTAAGAAGGACCGTTGGGGTTCTTGAAGCCTACACTCACTCCTAACACTCTCCCTGCCTAACCACCACTTCTGTCCCTGGACTATTACTGCAGGGCGCAATGCTCTGCAGACAGCCGATTTTGAAAAAAAAAAAATTGTGCAACACTGCTAACAGCACCCTCCACAGTACTGCACACGGATAGATGTGGCACTGAGAAGGACCGTTGGGGTTCTTGAAGCCTACACTCCGTCCTAACACTCTCCCTACAGCAGCACCAGCAGCAGCACTTTCCCTCAGCTAACTCAGTCACAAGGCATCTGAGGCGAGCCGCGGGAGGGGCCGACTTTTATACTCGGGTGACATCTGATCTCCCCAGCCACTCACTGCAGGGGGGTGGTATAGGGCTTGAACGTCACAGGGCCAGAAATTCAATTGGCCAGAAAAGCGCTCTAACGTCTCAGAGAGGAAACTGAAAGTAACCCGAACATCGCGTGGTACTCGTTAAGAGTAACGAGCATCCCGAACACCCTAATATTCGCCCGAGCATCAGACGAGTACGTTCGCTCATCTCTAATTGTAACATATTTTAAATATGATCCTTAATTTATGATTATGATGGCACTGGTTATTAACAGGCTTTTCTAATATGCATATGCATATTTTATAATGTTTGTGTACAATATATTTTTAAATGAGATATAATTGGTTAACAACATTTTATCTATACAGTATTATACTGGTAGATGGTTTTAGGGAAAGGTTTTAAGAATGAATTTATAATAATGATGAAAAGAATTCTATCTCCAGTGTATGACTGAGGGCGGAGCACTTAGATAAATCCTGTTGAGATCACAGGATGGTCAATAAAGTTGATAGAGAAATTGAGACGCACCTTGCGGTCCAAACTAAATCGGGTGATGATTCACGTTAGAAAGAGGGGAATCCCTCCCACATCCATTACGTCATGAATTGGAAGGCGGAAGATGTAACTGTGTAACAATGTATTAAACTTCACAAAGTCACAATAATAGTTCTGAAACACGTAGCGGAATAAAAGATTTTATCAATAGAAGTTTCGTAGTTCATAATGGCGCGGGTAGGTTTTAAATAGTATATAGTGATATTCCTGAACTGGCTTTGCCTGAGAGCAAAAGCCTGTGTTACCCTGGACGCCTCTTCCCCACCAAGGAGAAAGTGGACAGAAAAAGAAACTTCCTAAAGCCGACTTGGACAACAGGTGCCGGAGGGTTCTCCCAGTGAGATGAATTAACCTTTCGAGCACCAGGTGAGTTACATATTCACCTTCCACTTTTATTTATATACATATAATTGCTTGAGGCACATCCTGATGTTATATAATTTCTTTCTGGTGACGGGGCTTTAAATACCCTTCCTCCAGCAAAGCGAGCGCTGTGATTGGATCGTGCGCCAGCCAGTCATAGCCGGCGTTCGATCCTATCACAGTGCTCGCTTTGTTGGAGGCGGGGTATTCAAAGCCCCGTTTACCAGACAGAACTGATACGAGGGGGTGCTGATAAGTCTTTGGCTTTGTGTTCTTTTTTTGTTTCTATGGTAACGAATGTTACATCACATGAAAGCCTTATATGTCTAATATATGTTTTCAAAATTTTTTGTTTGTAGCTTATGGCAACAGTGATCTAGGCAGTCGGGGAAACAAAATGGTGGAGTCTAAGGCGATATTCACAGCAAATGAGAGCAGAGGAGTGATAAAATTCTTGTTTCTGCAAGGAAAGTCCGTAAATGATATTCATGGTGATATGTCACAGACATTTGGGGATCAATGCCGTTCATATTCTACAGTTAAGAACTGGGTTGCCAAATATAAAACGGGCAACTTCAGCACCAATAATGAGGAACGTCCTGGACGACCGAGAGAGGTTGTTGTCCTGGAGATCGTCGATGCTGTGCACAACCTCATACTGGAGAATCAGAGAATTTCAGCTAAAGGAATAGCAGACATCATGGGGATTTCTCGTGAACGTGTTTGTGTCATTATCCATGAACATTTGAACATGAAGAAGCTATCTGCAAAGTGGGTCCCCAAATGTTTGACAAAAGATCAGAAAAGCATGCGAGTGAAAACTTCCCAGTCCATTTGTCAGCGTTTCCAGACTGATAAGAACTTCTTGGATCGACTGGTCACTATGGATGAGACCTGGATTTATTTGTATGACCCTGAAACCAAGGAGCAGTCAATAGAGTAGAGGCACAGTGGTTCTCCTCGCCCAAAGAAGTTCAGGGTGCAAAAATCAGTCACTAAGGTGATGGCTTCTGTGTTCTGAGATAAGGAGGGCGTGCTACTAGTGGACTACCTTCAAAATGGTTCCACCATCAATTCAAGGTATTACATTGAACTTTTGGACCAATTGAAGGCAGCTCTGAAGGCCAAAAGGCGTGGCAAGCTGTCCAAAGGAATCTTGTTCCTGCAAGACAACGCCTCTGCTCACACTGCACAAGCAACCACGGCAAAACTGGTGGAGCTAGGCTTCCAGCTGGTTGACCACCCACCTTATTAACCAGATCTAACTCCCTCCAACTCTCATCTGTTTTCAAACCTGAAGAAACACCTCAAGAGTACCAAAATTCACACCAATTCTGATACCATGGCTGGTACGGATGACTGGTTTGAGGCACAACCGAAATCCTTCTTTTCGCAAGGCTTACAGAACTTGGAATACCGATGTAAGAAGAGTGTTGATATCAGTGGAGAGTATGTGGAATAAATGTAAAGTTTCATCTTCCTATCTTGTTTCTTTCTGGGTAAAGCCAAAGACTTATCAGCATGGCCTCTGTGATAAATTCTTGTAGATCAATCATATAATTGCTGTAATGTCTCAAATGATACTGTTAAGCCAACATAGCCACATCATGTGGGATACAAGTATGAATAGAAACCGCATCACGTCCTATCCAAAAAAAACTGAGAAGACCAACTTTAGGCTCAGAATTCCTGTGGACACCTGTGTAGTCATGAATGTACCCAGGAGCTTGCCGTACCAGAGGCTGCAAGAGTCCCAATCCAATTTGGCAAAAATCTGATCGATCACGGTGAACAGCAGTACTTAGATCAGCATATGAAATGCTAGTCTGAGTGATTATGCTCCATTGCTTCTCGGCAGAAAATATCCTTGATATGGCAGCTTATGGAGGCACCATAAGGCAGCACACAGTGCTTACAGCTCTACCTTGTACACAAGTCCTTCAAAATGCTAAATTCTAAAGAAAGCATAAAACTAAATTATGTACCCATCAAAAGTATTAACATTGATTATGTTTTGTGCAAACATTCTGAAAGACCGTCTGCTGGTGAACCAATTATCTTTTGTGGGTTCATTATTATTTTTTTGCCTGAAGCCTTTGTTTGTTTATCCAAGCTCCTTTTAATGTATATTGCCCCCTCCATACATTACTCATATAACATGATGATTATCTTGCTGGGTACAAGCAGGATGTACATTTTTAAGAGCCCTGCATAAAGCATTTAAAGGGGTTGTCCCGCGAAAGCAAGTGGGGGTAAGCACTTCTGTATGGCCATATTAATGCACTTTGTAATATACATTGTGCATTAAATATGAGCCATACAGAAGTTATTCACTTACTTGTCTCCGTCCTCGCGCTGTCTCTGTGTCCCCGTCGCCATGGTGCCGTCTAATTTCTTCCTCACCAGTCCGTTTTAGACGTGCTTGCGCAGTCTCTTCTCTTCCCTCTGTGAACGAGCCTCTCCAGCGTGCCCACGCGATACAGCTCATCTGCGCATGCGCAGACGAGCTGTCACTGCACGGGAGCGCGCAGGGGCGGCTATTCAGTTCCCGGCGTCCCTTTAAACACGGGTGAAGGAGCAGTCTAGCCTTTCACCCCGAATCAGCAGCAGCCAGATGGGACCATCCAGGAGCAGCCAGACGGGACCATCTAGGAGCAGCCAGCCGGGACTATCCAGGAGCAGCCAGCCGGGACAACCGACCAGCAGCCAGCCGGGACAATCGATCAGCAGCCAGGAGCCACACGGGACCAGCAGCCGCCAGCCGGGACGAACACAATCCAAGCCGTGCAGCTGCCTGGGTAAGTGAGGTGTCTGTGATGCTGTGGGCGCTGGGGGGGGGTGAGGTGTCTGGGGTGCTGGGGGCGCTGGGGGGGGGTGAGGTGTCTGGGGTGCATGAATAAATGCATGGCTGGATATGTGTGCATAAGTGCGTGCGGATGCATGGATGGATGAGGCTGAACGAATGAATGAATGCATGCATGGATGTGTGCAGGCCGCATGAGCGTTGGGATGAGGCCGCAAGGGCGGATGTGTTTGTACGTGATGATGGGTGCATAAGTCTGTGTGGATGCATGGATGGGGCCGCATGGGCGGATGTGTGTAGGCCGCATGGGCGGATGTGTTTGTACGTGATGATGCGTGCATAAGTCTGTGTGGATGCATGGATGGGGCCGCATGGGCGGATGTGTGTAGGCCGCATGGGCGGATGTGTTTGTACGTGATGATGCGTGCATAAGTCTGTGTGGATGCATGGATGGGGCCGCATGGGCGGATGTGTATAGGCCGCATGGGCGGATGTGTTTGTACGTGATGATGCATGCATAAGTCTGTGTGGATGCATGGATGGGGCCGCAGGGGCCGCATGGGCGGACGTGTGTAGGCCGCATGGGCGGATGTGTTTGTACGTGATGATGCGTGCATAAGTCTGTGTGGATGCATGGATGGGGCCGCATGGGCGTTGGGATGAGGCCGCAAGGGCGGATGTGTTTGTACGTGATGATGCGTGCATAAGTCTGTGTGGATGCATGGATGGGGCCGCATGGGCGGATGTGTGTGTGATTGTGTGTGTGTGTATAGGGATGGATGCATGCATGTATGTGTATGTGCAGATGGATGGATGTGTCTGTTGGTCTGTATCTGTGGGTGGGTGGGTTGGTTGTTGTAGCTTAGCATCTCTGTTGATCTACACCTTCTTGTCTTTAAAATGCAGAGCGTATACGTCGGAGCGCATCGGTGGCCATTGGAGATTCCAGGGTTTGGACTCGTGATATTCTTCCGAAGTTACTGCAGGAGGGTGAGTATTTGCACCACATTTTCTTTCCCACACACAGCAGATCAGTCACTTTAAAACACAAAATCACAATGCCTAGCTGCGTGGTTCCAACTTGCACTACATACTGGAAGAAGGGAGGCGAAAGTGCTTGTCTTCATGTCTTTCCAACGAAATCGAAAAAACAAGACTTTGGCTACAGCAGGCTCCTCACATCTTTGTTGACGTTGAAGAGTGGCTTACTAAGATTTCCCCAAAAAAAGATTCTTACAGTTATCGTTTGTGCAGCAAACATTTCTTGGAGGATTGCTACATAACAGTCGGCGACCGTAAAAAATTGAAGCCCAATGCTGTGCCAAGTATATTCCCAACAGCGTTGGAAATTGAGACCCGGTTAGCGAAGAAAGGTGAACCTTCAAGAAAACGCAGAAGAATTGGGGAGACGCAGCAGCCAGAAACTTCGAGGGAAGAAACTTCGAGGGAAGAAACTTCGAGGGAAGAAACTTCGAGGGAAGAAACTTCGCGCGAAGACACTTCGCACAAAGAATCTACCCTGGTTGCACCTAGCGCGGTTCAAGAAATGACAGTCGACGTGTATCTACAAGGTGATGAAACACAGCTAGAAATTCCTATGACAGTAATCAATAGAAAAAAAGAAAAAACTTTCTTTATAGCTGCGCTACAACATTAACCCTTAGGTAAACAAGGGAATAAGCCTCTAAAAAACCTCAGTTCAAATAGAAAGCCAATATTTTTATTCCCCACATAACAATCAAGTATAAGTGAAATATTAAAAGCAACGCGTTTCTGCGTCTAGCTGACGCCTTGATCTACCCTGGCGTCAGCTAGACGCAGAAACGCGTTGCTTTTAATATTTCACTTATACTTGATTGTTATGTGGGGAATAAAAATATTGGCTTTCTATTTGAACTGAGGTTTTTTAGAGGCTTATTCCCTTGTTTACCTAAGGGTTAATGTTGTAGCGCAGCTATAAAGAAAGTTTTTTCTTTTTTTCTATTTATTATCTGCTCCCCATATGTTTTATTTAAACTTTGGGGCATTTCTATAAGCTGCTGCTCTCCAGGAGAGTTTGGTTTAGTATTATCAGATACATATAGATGTACTCTTCTGGATTAAACAAGAAGACCCTCCAGTAAAGAAACCTTAGAAAAGGCGAACTTGGATTCCCGGTGCAGGCGGGACACAAGAGACTTTTTTGTCGTTCCGCCTGACACCTGGTAAGTAGAATTCCATCTAATTATTTTTTCTTCCTCGGGCTATGGCGCTCTCCCTAATTTTTGTTTATGACAGTAATCAGTGAAGGTTGTACAGTAGATGCAAAGGTAATTGTCAATTTCAAAAGACAGTTTGAGCAAAGAGAAACCGACAACGAAGCAAGCAATGCAGGGAGGGGTAAATGCAAGGCCTGTCAAGCAGCGGCAAATAAATCGCAACACAGGACACAACTCCAGTCAAGAAGCATTGGCATCCAATGCAATGAAGTAGAAGCCAGTCCACACCGGAATCCAATTTCATTTAAAATCCCACAGGGCACTCCGTGCTCTTCTACACCATTAAAAACCAATATGGGTAATACTGCCTTCCAAGAGATACCAGAAGAGAGCCCAATATCCAAAACAGCCAATGAGGCCGATAGAATCAATATGCAACCCTCAAGTTGCAATATTGCTTCTACTTTTGAGGAAAGCCTTTCAAGTGTTTTTTCTGATGATCAAAACGACTCGACATTCAAAGCATCGCAAGCATCGGAGAGTTCCGGTAGTGAGGATTTTGCCATTCCTTCTGATTCCAATAACCCCTTGAGCTACCTCTTACCAGAATTTGTAACCTTAGCTCCAACAGAGATGGACCCATCCGCTGAAGAAAAGTACATAGTTTTCAAAAGCTCCTTGATGGGTTTATTTTCAATGATCCCTTGCCCTTACCGAAATCAATGCTTTCTTAACCCCTTGAGTGGCACGCCCGGAAAAGTTCCGTGACGAGCTCCACTGCTCATAGTGACATAGCCCGGAAGATTTCCGGGCTATGTATCACTATGGGAGCTGCAGAGCACAATGCCACAAGCTGTGACAGTGTGCTCTGCCTGCACAGACCCACACAGAGCAGTGCAAGGGCTTTGAAAAACCAGCAGAAGATATTGCCGGCATATCGGCAATGTCCTGCTTTGTTTACAGGTTGCCATAGAGACCATCGGCTTGTCAGAAGCAAGCCGATGGTCTCTGTGGCAGGGAGAGCTGGTTGTTAGCTGTCAGAGGACAGCTAGGTACTAGCTCTTACAGCAGAGATCAGAGAAAACCTCCGATCTCTGCTGTGTTAACCCTTTACATGCTGCAGTCTATGTGACTGCAGCATGTAAAGGGCTGTCACTGCAGCATGTAAAGGGCTGTCACCATCGGACCCCTGGAATGTGATCAGGGGTCCTGATGGGTCCCTGTGGAAGTCCCCTAAAGGGACAAAAAAAAAAAAATTTTAAAAATTAAAAAAAAAAAAGGAAAAAAATTATTAAAATAATTAAAAAAACACTTGTCTCCCTTTACTTTGTAAAAAATCAAAAATACAATCACACATGTGGTATCCATGTGCGTCGTAATGACCCAGAGAAGGAAGTTAATACATTATTTAACCCCTTAATGACATGGCCCCTTTTTTCTTTTTTCCTTTAAAAAATCACAACTTGTCCAGCAAAAAACAAGCCCTTATATGGCCATGTCAATGGAAAAATGAAAAAGTTATGGCTCTTGAGACGCAACTGCAAAACTAGTTGAAATTCAATGATTAGACCATTTTAAAAAACCTGCCCTGGTGGGCACGACAGGGTGGTAGGAAACCTGCCACTCAAGGGGTTAAACTAACTCATGTCAAGATTTTCCCAAAGGGATCAATGGTAATTGTGAAATCTTTCACAGAAAGAGGCTACACCTGCAACTTGTGGCGAAGCCAACCACTCATCCACAATTGCCCGGCGGGGAACATTTTACTTGCTTCCAGTGTCCTTCTTAGCGGATCTAATTTTGCAAAAGTTAGTAATATGCTACATATTCTGAAACTTCAAGGAATCTCAAAAACCACTTTCTACCGCCACCAACATCACTTATTATTCTCAGTGATAGATAATCATTGGATGCAGCAGAGGGCAAATCTAATAGCAGAAATGAAATCAACACCCTTGTATTTAGCTGGCGATGGGCAATCCGATAGCCTGGGTTTTTCAGCAAAGTACACCGTTTATACTTTTTTGGAGTTGAAGAGCAAAAAAATTGTGGGCTTCACGGTGGAACAACTTGTTCCACCTGCTTCGTCAGTTTCGCTCGAAACCACTGCATTCCGGAAAACACTACTTGAATTGATCGCCGATGAATTAAACATTCAAATAGTCACAACTGATCGGCATGTCTCCATACGTAAGGTAATGCGCCAGGAATTCCCAGAAATTATGCATGAATTTGATGTCTGGCATGTGGTCAAAGCTGTCGGCAAGCAGTTGCTTGTGGCTTCCAAAAGCACACACTGCGCAACCATTTCCCCGTGGATATCGAGCCTCAAAAATCATCTGTGGTGGTGTTCGCATACCAGTCAAAAAAATCCCGAATTACTGGTAGAAAAATGGAAATCGGCAACAAATCACATTATCAACGTTCACGAGTGGGAGAACAATGCCCAATATCACCGCTGCAGTCACGCCCTTCTTGAACCAACCACCGCTTGGTTAGCCCCTAACACTACAGCACATACCAAATTCAAAACCGTGGTTCTGAAAACAAGTTTACTGAAAGACATCCGCCATCTTTCCAATTTTTGTCACACTGGCGATTTGGAGATTTTTCACGCAAGTGTATTGAAATACAGGCCCAAACGAATTCATTTTTTTTATGACGGAATGGTGGCTAGAACGCAACTTGCTGTTCTAGACCACAATTACAACGTAGGTAGGATTCAAAAGCTCAGAAAAACGCAATCAGAAGACGGGATAGAGGACCGGAAGTGTTACCGAGTGGAGTACTCAAAAGCACGGAAGCAGTGGATTTTGAAAGCTCTTTATGAGCCTAAGTCCATTGCATTTGTATTTGACATAATTCGTGAGATTGTGATGTTCGCCAAAGGTGAGATGTCCATCTCCTGGCATTCAAAATCCTCAGAATTCCCTCATAATATTGCACCTGTTGTGAAACCCAGTGAAGAGGAATTGGTTCACAAATTTCAAAGTCGATTTCCAAGGTAATCAAGAAAAAATTTTGGTGGGTATAAAAAAAAAACAAAAAACCAACAAACTTTAACGAAAAATTTAGTAATATTTTTGTATCATGTGCAACCATTGTTTCATGTCTGTCTATTGTAAATAAGTGAACTACAATTTTCAACGGTTCGTCTGTCTCTTTTATCTGTGTCTCTTTATTACTTACTTTGTCTTTTGTATAGTTTACATGTGCGTTGCAATCTTATTTCCATGTGTGTATAGTGATATTTATTTAACATTTTGGTCACTTATCCTTATTTATTTCCTATGCCCTCTAGTCCCTTTTGTTAATCGCATTAACATCCCTTTTTACTCTTTGCAATCATCTGCATAAAATGTCTTTTTTGTATAGAATGTATAACTGGTACAATGTGAAATGTTGCCGGTCTTATCCCATAAATCCTATGCATTTTTCCACGGGTGTTTCTAACTAATTTTAAATTTTTTAAATTTTGTAAAAAATTCGGTCCTTTACGGTAGAATTTTTAGTTAGGGAATTTTTAATTTTTTTAGATTGGTCTCGCAAGAGAATGAGGATCCTTGTCGTGGATTGCGGGCTTACGGTAAAATGACCAAATTAATGACACTCGTATTTAAAAGTATAGCCATAATATTTATAAAATGTTTTTGCACAAAAATTCTTAATTTGGTCATTTTATTAACCAATACCTCATTGCAAATTTTTTTTGATGTAAGTTATTGTACTAACATGACTTACAAAGTAGGTGCATGTGTTTGCGAATACATACGCACGCGCACCTTGTCCAAGTGTCCACTTGTCCAAGTGTACAAGCGTACATGTGTACATGGTTACGTCTGTCTGGGAGATATATATATTTATATATATAATCTCTCTCATACACACCCACGCAGACGTATGCATATATGTATGTATTACACACATACACACACACCTGTGGGTATGTTACATACATGCATACATAGACATACACGCGTATACTATATATATGTGTGTACACGCATATATACCCACACATATTTTGGTGAAGAAAACTATTTGTTCCATCACACCATCGATGTTGGGAGTGCATTGCAGCTATTACAGTACTTTCTGCTGAGACTTCAGCACTCGACAGCTCCCTGCTATAACGAAGCCTTGCCTCGCTGTGCAGGGGAAAGGTTCAGCACTGGACAGCTCCCTCCTCCCTTATAGAGACCTGCAAAGGAATACACAGGCAGGCAGGCAGAAAAACAGATAGAGGCAGACAGATAGAGAGAGAGAGAGGCAGACAGATAGAGAGAGAGAGAGGCAGACAGATAGATAGAGAGAGGCAGACAGATAGATAGAGAGAGGCAGACAGATAGATAGAGAGAGGCAGACAGATAGATAGAGAGAGGCAGACAGATAGATAGAGAGAGGCAGACAGATAGATAGAGAGAGGCAGACAGATAGATAGAGAGAGGCAGACAGATAGATAGAGAGAGGCAGACAGATAGAGAGAGTCAGACAGATAGAGAGAGTCAGACAGATAGAGAGAGGCAGATAGATAGAGAGAGGCAGACAGATAGATAGAGAGAGGCAGATAGATAGAGAGAGGCAGACAGATAGAGAGAGGCAGACAGATAGAGAGAGGCAGACAGATAGAGAGAGGCAGACAGATAGAGAGAGGCAGACAGATAGAGAGAGGCAGACAGATAGAGAGAGGCAGACAGATAGAGAGAGGCAGATAGATAGAGAGAGGCAGACAGATAGATAGAGAGAGGCAGACAGATACACAGGCATACAGATATATATGTGTGTCAAAATACATACACACACAACCCACAGTTTGTGTGTGTATATATTATACACACTAACATACGCATATGTAGTCATGTATATACATAATGATAGAACGATTAGTGATTATAGTCGAGACGTTCCAAATAAAAAAACCACACACTATATTTCACAAAAAAATGTATTAACATTTTAAAATCTGTAAAGCCTGAATACAAAATTGCACAAATTAAAACATCCTACAAGTTCAACTGGAAATCCAAATTGCTTTCAGTCGGGTCCATGTAGAACTGGAAACCAGTGTAATTTCCTTGCGGATCAGGGTAAGCTGTCCGTATTGATTTAATCACACACGCTGGTATGGGGATTCTATTGTTTTTCCCCAAGAATCCATGTATCCACGCTGTATAAGAGCGATATGCGCCCACACGCATAACCCTAAGAAAAAACGAAAGGAAATATATTAATATTTCTAAACTTATTAAAAAAATTTTAATAGTCTACATGAAAACAAAAAAAAAAGACGCATTGATATCTTATGTTTTTCCATGTTGCCTTTTTCACTAACCTTTTTTCCTTTTCAAATAAACTTTTTCCTTTGTTAAAAATTATACTTGCATTGTCTTGTGTGTTGTACAATAAAATTGTAATAAATACCTATTGTTTGTGGTGTCGTACTGTCTCCGGGTGACCAGTGCAGATAGTCTTATCGCGTGTTCTATGTTTTCGCGCACAAGCGCATACTGAGCAAATAACGGATGTTGTGTAACACATACGCAAGCTTCTGGTAACATCTGTAGGACTACTTCGTGTTCTCGACAACAGACACACTCCGCCACTGTGGGCATGCAAATGCACTGCCCACAGTGACACCACTCTTTGTTGGCAAGCCTGCCATGGGGATCTTCAGTGGATCCTGAAGCACCCGCTTCTGGTGCACCCTGCGGATCGTTTTGAAAACACTGGAGACTGCTTATGTCCGCCTGAGCATATAGCGAGTCTGCCAGTTGTTGTTGAACCTAAGAAGGGATTAATATGAAGAATACTGTATTTAATGTTTTAGGAAAAAAGGAAGGGGTACATTTTTAATTGTATGGTGTTGCTGAAAGCGGCATGATCATCCTTATTAGGCAGGGCACAGATTCCTGTATGTATATGTGCATACATACACAGACGTACGTACGAGTTTGTATGTATATACACAGATGTACGTACGTGTTTGTATGTATATACTGACTTACGGGTGTGTATGCATTAACACGTACACGCGTGCGTACCAGTGTATGCCTAAACACGTACACGCGTGTGTCTGTGTGTGTATATATATATATATATTAAATATGTGTGTGTACACACGTAATTAAGTGTGACTGTATATACACATACACTCGTTCCTACGTGTGACTGTATATACACATACACTCGTTCCTACGTGTGACTGTATATACACATACACTCGTTCCTACGTGTGACTGTATATACACATACACACGTACGTTCGTGTGTATATACATACACACGCGCATGTGTGTATATACACACACACATGTGTGTATGTATATACACAGGTGTGTGTATGTATATACACACACACACACGTGTGTGTATGTATATACACACACACACACACACGTGTGTGTATGTATATACACACACACACACACACACGTGTGTGTATGTATATACACACACACACACGTGTGTGTATGTATATACACACATGAAATAATGTATTGAAATAATAAATTGTACAGGACTGATGCATAGTTGCGGTTTCAAACAATAAACAAAAAAATTTTTATACATATTTCAACACATACCGCCGAATAATGCCGAGTTTCGGGGAAATCCTCATCATTTTCCTCGCTATCAGATTAAAAGTCCTGCTAAAAAAAAAAAAAATGTATTCTGTTTATTACCATTGGTTTGCTGCAACCTTTCTATTTTCAGCAAAAACTTACCTCTCCAAAAGAATCGGATGAATAATCAAGCTCCTCAAATTCAAGATCTTCCTGGTACATGTTTGTTCTTGAATTGGACTACAAAAAAACTTTTAAAAAAACAAAAAAACACCAAGTTAGTGGCACTTCAATAACAGTTATGGAAGCAGCAGCATTTTCTAATAACAATCTTTTAAAGGTCCATGGCAGGCATAATTTAGGCAAATTTTAGATTGATTACTGGGCGATTGTGGACAGATTGTTGATAGCTAGCATTATCCGCAGTCTGTAGGCAGATAGCATGCATATTGTATGTAGAATGCAGGTTAATAGTGTCGATTGAAGGCAGTGTTTGTGTGTAGATTGCATGCAGATGCTATGTCTATTCCATGCAAATTTTCCGAAGATTGCATGATAATTGTATGAATGAATTGTGCGGAATGTATGCTGATTCAAAGCGGTTTGCAGTCACATGCACATTGCAGCACATGGCAGGCACATGGAAGCACACGGCAGGCACAAAAAAAAAAAAGGCAGGCACATGGAAGCATACGGCAGGCACAAAAAAAAGCAGCAAACGGAAGCACACGGCAGGCACATGGAAGCACACGGCAGGCAAATGGAAGCACACGGCAGGCCCCCCAAAAAAAAGAAGCACACGGAAGGCACAAAAAAAAAAACAAAAAAAACATGGAAGCACACGGCAGGCACATGGAAGCACACGGCAGGCACAAAAAAGAAAAAAAAAAAAAGGACATGGCAGGCACACACGGAAGCACACGGCAGGCACAGAAAAAAAAGCAGCACATGGCAGGCACACAGAAGCACACGGCAGGCACATGTTAGAACCCGGCAGGCACATGGAAGCACACAGCAGGCACAAAAAAAAAAAAGGGAAGCACACGGCAGGCAAAAAACAAAATAAAACAAAAAAACACATGGAAGGCACACGGCAGGTATATGGAAGCACACGGCAGGCACAAAAAAAACGACAACACGCCAGGCACATGGAAGCACACGGCAGGCACCAAAAAAAAAACCCTGGCAGGCACACGGCAGGCACATAAAAGCACACGGCAAGCACAAAAAAATAAAATAAAATACACTGCAGGCACATGAAAGCACACGGCAGGCACAAAAATAAAGAAAAAAAAAAAAAAGCCGGCACAAAAAAAAAGAAAAAAAAAATACACGGCAGGCACATGAAAGCACACGGTAGGCACAAAAAAAAAAAAATAAGCACATGGCAGGCGAATGGAAGCAGGCGGCATGCACAATAAACACTGCAGTCGCGATAGCAGCACACAGCAGGAAAAAAAAAACGCAGCACATGGCAGGCACTATAAAAATGTAAGACACATTACTATACAGGGCATGCACAATACATTTTTCATGCACAGACTCACTGCATAAGGCAATGATCCTGTGCTAATAAAAGCATGAAAGAGTACCGCGGAAAGGTGCACTTACCTGCGCTTCTGTGTGGTCAAGAGATGGGAGAAACAGCTGTTTGCTGTTTTCTCCGGTAGACTCCACCTCCCGCTGTGACGCTTTCTGCCGACCAGCCAATGTGGCGGCTGGAGCGGCGTTTCATTCATTTGCAAGTGCACGCCTCCACCGATGACGTCAGTCACCTGCTCACGTGACCGGCGTCTCGGGAGCGCGCATGAAGGCCTCCAGGAAGAGCGAGCATTGCACCGTGGAACGCACCCAGGGACAACGCAGGCGCCATCTTACATGGAGAAGTTTAAAAGTTATTATTTCTGCTAAACTGTAAGTAGGATGCGGTTTATAACCGCTCAAAAGGGCTGCTTTATGACGGGGGGTGACAGGGGGAATGGGCTAATAATATAAAATTTTGCGGTTTTGCCTCGGACAACCCCTTTAAAACAAATTAAATTTCAGAAAAGCTTTGGGAGCTCAAGATGAATGTTTATGCGAAATCCAAGAAGCTGTTGTACAAACAGGTAAACTAAACATAATAATTCAAACTAATTGACTTTGAAGTTAATTTTTGTTTATTTAGCATCTATGAAAATATACCTACTTATCTTAACTCTAAGCTGCTCCATTACTTTACTGGGAATATAAAGTTTTGTGCTTAGCTTAAAGCCATATATAAAAGTTCTTCTAAATGTATATAGTATGATCATTTTCCTTAGGACTCTAAAATGTGGCAAAAAATGCCATTCTCACACCGTTATCCTACCAGCTGCAGGGTGTATTTTTTAGTGCTGTGCCACAGCTGCTGCAGAACATCAAAATATACACTATCAAAATAATTTTCAGACATGAATGTCTCTTTACTTCTAAGGCCGGAATCACACAGGCGAGAAACTTGCGCCAGTTTTCTGCGATGCAAGAGCCCGGAAAATGACACAACTATGAAATGTATTTTTTTCAATGTGTTTATTCCCATGTGCGACTTTTCTCTTTATGTGATCCTGCGAGAATTAAAAACCGCAGCATGTCCTGTCTTGTTTCAGAATGGTATGTCTTCTTGCCCATGTGTTCCTAAGGACCCTCTGTATTCTCGCATTGCCTTGTGTTGTCTTGCAATGTTTCTGTGATGCATTTTCATGCGTATTGCTATGGGAATATATGCAAATTTAAGCGGACGTGCTCATCAGCTTCTTAGCAGTGTGGAGGCCTGTTTGGAGCAGCGTGGAGGCAGGAGTTGTTGGCAACTTTCAAAAACACGACATACATTTATATAGACGAGGAGCACTTGATCTATCTGGTGCAGGGGCACCCCATCCTGTGGTACATCAGGAGAGTGGAGTACCATATCAGGAGCCGGAGGGACTTGGTGTAGGAGGAAGTTGCAGAGCTTCTTTTAGGGAAGCAGTGGGAGTCCCCACACTCCCTCCACAATACTGATGCCAGCCATAAGCCCCGTTCCCTGCAAATGATGCAACAGGATACCCGCCTGTATCACATCTTGTATCCAAGCTAAAGGCAGCCCAATAGGTTACTAGAGCCTCCATGCCCCCCTGTATCACAATTTACATCCAAGCTAGAGGCAGCCCAACAGAGTACTAGAGTCTCAATGCCCCCGTATCACATCTTGTATTCAAGCTAGAGGTGGTACAACAGGGTACTAGAGCCTCCATGCCCACCCATATCCCATCTTGCATCCAGGCTAGAGGCGGTACAACAGGGTACTAGAGCCTCCATGCCTGCCCATATCACATCTTTTATCTAAGCAGGAGATGGTACAACGGGGTACTAGTGCCTCCATAGCCACCCATATCATATCTTGCATCCAAGCTAGAGGTGGTACAACAGGGTACTAGAGCCTTCATGCATGCTGTACCACATCTTGCATCCAAGCTAGAGGCCGTACAACAGGATACTAGAGCCTCTATGCCCACCGTTATCACATCTTGTATGCAAGCTAGAGGCAGTACAACAGGGTATTAGAGCCTCCATGCTGCCCTTATCACATCTTGTATGTAAGCTAGAGGTGGTACAGCAGACTACTAGAGCCTCCATGAGAAGGAAATATATATATCCTTGTAGGTAGATAAGAGAAAACAATGGAATATATACATTTATATAGATATAGTTATGTGCCTTTCTTTTTATATGTATACTAACTTTATTCTCATATGTACTAACTCTATGAAAAACGTAATACTTCGCCTTACATCAGATATGCCAAGATGCTTTGCAAGGCAAACAGAGAAAGAATGTCCAAAGAAACTGGATGAAGGTTAAAGTGAAGGAGAGAAGAGATATGGAGAATGCATGCTTAGCTGCTTTTTTAGAATTGAGTGGGTGATTCTTTGCACTGGAGTTAATTGAATATGTGATTTTCTGTACATAAGCCAGAGGCGCCATATCAAGATAACGACTGTTCAACTATGCATCTGAACTTTCACTATCTCAGGCCGGAAATCCGGACTTTCCATATATGGTTATACGGTGGAGTTGAGCCAATGAGCTCATCACCCATTTCTAGTTATGAGACCAAAGGGTATAAGATCCCATGTAATCTGTAATAAAGCGCGCGGCGCAGTCATGTCCCCGTGTGAGGAACTATACCAGACTTCCGTGTGTGGTGTTTTCTTCCTTACCGCCGGCAGCGGGGCAAGTGGGGTGGGCCTGATTGGTGCTGTACTTAGAATTTCTCTGACAAATGGTGCCGAAACCCGGGACGACAAAACCGGAGCCGTGCAGCCCTGTCCACCCGGATCCACGCCACGGGGAAGCCGTCCTGCTGCAAACCGAGCCTGATCAACTCACAGAACTCCAGGTAAGACCAGCATATATTTATGTTGTGTTTTACACTGCGAGTCTTGCAGCAGGAGGGACTATCTGTGTTTTGTGACCGGACGGGTTGGGTTAAGAGTTCTACACGGTAACTCGTGTGGGCTTCGGGTTTGCCGTCATGGACCACTGACCGTGATATGCGCACCAATCGCTCACCCAGAAACTAGTCTGTAGTCTATTTGTACTTTGAAGTCCATAGTGTTTTAACAATAGTGGAGATTGTTGTATCTGCAGAATTTTTTTTCCTCTTACTTTTCATTTTGTCTCATAGTAGAAGGGACCCTCGGTTTTAGTTTAGTTAGTTAATGGTTTAGCAGAGGAGGAGATGCACTCTATGAGATAGGTCTCATAGAAGAAGGGACCCTCGATTTTAGTTTAGTTAGTTAATGGTTTAGCTGAGGAGGAGATGCACTCTATGAGATAGGTCTCATAGAAAAAGGGACTCTCGGTTGTTTTGCCTTATATATGGGGCTAACGATTTGATTTCAGAGAGATGCATTCTGTGAGGCTGGTTCCATAGGAGAAAGGACCCTCGGTTGTTTTGCCGGTATATAAGGGGCTGACAATTTGGAATTAAGAGGGATGCACTCTATGGAGCGTGTTATTATTATTGTTGTTGTTCTAATATGCGTAAGATCTTATTAAAGAAGACAGAGCCCTTTATGGGCCGCCGCCGTGCGGATCAATTGGTGGAGGAGAGACAGGAGTTCCAATGTGTAAAATGTAAGAAAACTTATGAAAATGTGTAACAAGGACCCGCACGGTAGATTACAGCATGGTGTCTGGGAGGAGGTCTTTAGGACCAAGAAGCGTGCCTTGAAAGACCAAGGTTTCCTAGAAAGTGCTGGAGTGAGGAGGAGAGAGAGACAGTCAGAGAGAGTTAAGTATGTACACATTATTTGTTTAGTAAAGTATCCGTAAGTGAAATGTTGGAAAGTACAGTAAGTGATCAAGAGGGTGTCGGGAGAGTGTCTATTGAAGGTTACATTGGCAGTTAGGTAGGGAGAGAAATATGGGGAACAAGCAAAGTCGAGAAGAAGGTTACAATGCATGTGATTTGTTGGCAAAGAGAGAGGAAAAGGTGTATAATATGTATAATCCATACTAGATGGATATATATATGTGTATATATGTATATACTGTATGTGCAAATGGTTAACTGAGCTTGCTTTTAGATGAGAAAGATTGTTTACATGAAGCTGCAGAGCTTGTGTTTAGTTTTCAAGGTCAAGCGATAAAGTAGAGAGAATGAAATAATGACCCTGGAAAATATCTTTGCTTGCTTAAATGGAATGAAAGCTTATAATGAATTTAATTAATTATACTATCTTACAAGGCAGGAAATATAGCAATTTCTAAGGTATATTCTTACTTATACAGGGGTTGAAAATGCAAAACAACTCAGTCAGTGAATGCATATTCGGAGAGATAACAGTTGGTTTTACAAAGGTGGGGGCTTTCAGATTTCACTCCAAACTCAGGGTCACAGAAACTAAAATACTTTAGCGTTTAATATAGCATATAATAGCTTCAGTAAATAAGAAAGAGAGAATGTCTCAGTCACTCAGCAAACTTTTTTCACATAATTTGTCAAAGATAGCGCTCATTCACAATCTCATCTCAATAGAATCATGTACTTTATAACATTATAGCACTCACCTCAATGTTTTTCAACTGATGTATGTTTGTTTGTCAAACTTTTTTTTGTCTGTGCGTCTGTGTGTACTGGGACACCTTCAATAGGGGGTGACGGAGCAGACTTGAGCGCATGGATGGATGAAAGTTAATGCCCAGTGCTCAGGCTGTGATGAATGTGGGATGTGTGATGCAGATATTGACTAGGGATGGAGGTCCCCCCCATGCATGGGACTTTACTTGGTTGTGATGTGGATGCTTGGATGGTTAAGCTGAAATGAAGGTGTGAAAAAAAAAAAGACGCAAGCGACCAATATCGAAGGGGTGGAGCTAGATGATGTAAAGGACATAATGTTTCATCCCTCTTGTCCACAAGGGAGGGGGTGAGGATCTTGAGCAGCTAGTAAAAGTTTTTTTGTTTTTTTTTCTCTCTCTCAAATTTGATAAGACATTGCAGGCAGGATCAGATTAATAATGAATTTGCTTAAAGGATATCACATTTCCAATATTAATAGATGTTTGTAGATTATTCTGCCCCGATGTAACTCATGTCTCTGTTATTGGTGCTAACATCTTACAGGCCTTATCTGCATCCATCAAATCTTTTTACAATGTGATACTACCTTGAACTCGGCTACTCTTCTTACAATTGAGTATCCTGGTTCAATGGGGGGGGGGGGGAGGAGAAGGCATAGGTGATCTAGGTATTGCAAATCAGCCATTTTTAAATTTTTTGCAACAAGATTCTGATCTTTTTGAAATAGAATATCAGCCTGATTGTCTAGCATTGATGCAACAAGAAAATTTAAGTTTTAAAAAGTTACTGAAAGCCCTTGTTAACAATGCATATTTTGAGTTGTTTTTTATAGATGGTACCAGGGTGATTGACGACTCCACACTGGATATGTAGTGGTCACACAACAAGATGTCCTAAAAGCAGAATGCTCCGCATGTCACAGTACAAGAAGCGGAACTAAAAAGGCCATCACTGAGGCGAGTAGAGTGGCCACAGGTAAGACGGCAACCTTTTACACTGACTCCCGGTATGCATTTGGCATAGCTCATGATTACGGCCCAACAGGGAAGGCCAGACAGTTTTTTACCTCAGCAGGACAGCCAATTAAAAATGATGCAGCGGTCTCACGGAGGCCCTACTTCTACCCGACAAAGTGGAAAGCTCACATCAATTCCTACACCGGAGAAGCAAGAGGCAACACCATCACAGACCACACAGCAAAAGTAGCGGCCCTCAAGCCGTAGAAGAAAAGAAGAATTTAACAATAACTTTGACTAAACCTTGGACTTTGATATGATCTTGGACTTTGATATGAATTTGGACTTTGATACAAACTTTGAACTTTGATATGCTAAAGACTTTACAGTTACAAGCCAGCAAGGAAGAAAAGGAAAAATGGAATAAAAAGGGACGGCATATGGTGAACAGTCAACAGCACTTGCCTACCACGGTCCCTGTGCCCCATGATGGCCCAGCTGACGCACGGAAAGACGCACCTCTATGTCAAAGCATGAACGAGGACGGGTGGCTCCTTGGTTTTCTGTAGCTGCTGCATCATTTGTCCAATTTTGCATGATCTTTGCCGTAAGCAACAGGGCAGAAGTAAATTTGCCACATAACACTTGCCTAGACCACTCTACCCATTTCAGGGATTGCAAATTGGCTACACTCAGCTCCCACTTGTTGGGAAGCATGAATATGTGCTTGTTGTTGTTGTTGATGTTTTTCAGGTTGGAGACCTACTCTGTTGCCAAAGTAAATAAGCAGGTAACCGCAATGAAGCTCATGAATGAGGTAATCCGCAGATACGGGGTACCGGAAGTGATTGAGTCAAACAAAGGTACACACTTCACAGGTGAAATAATGCAACACATCATGTCTGTTTTGGGTATATTCCAGGCTTTTCACACACCCTACCATCCACGGAGTAGTGGGAAAGTAGATACAAAAGGCAATGAAGAAAACGGGCAAATCTTGAATTGAGTGTCTCCCATTGGTTTTTCTTTTTCTTAGGAGGGTACATGCCACAGTATCAGAGTTTGGGGAATGATTTTCTTGTTAATTTTGTCATAGGTCTCTCCAAGGAATTGTCAATAATGCATTCTGCAGTCTCTGCTTTTCTCCCAGGTCCTACAGATGAGTGTCACAATCTGAACCCAGGTGACAGGGTCTATGTAAAAAGTTTGAGAGAGAAACCCTGTTTAAAGGTCCTTACCAGATGTTGCTTACCACCCCAACTGCAGTCAAGCTCGAAGGAAAGCCCACTTGGATCCACACTTCGCACTGAAAAAACTCATGATCCTGCATATCCTTTACATGCTATAATGTGGTACAATTCCTCTAACACACACCTTTGACTACTGTACACTAGCCCCCTGTTTCAGAACAAATTAATACAATCAAATGTGCAATATGAAGAGTACACTGAGGGTAAGAATCCAACACCGCATCGTGCTAAGAGAGATGTTGACACTCAAGGTGGTAACTTTGATCCACATGTATACATAGATGTAATAGGAGTGCCAAGGGGGGTGCGGGATGAATTTAATTCTTGAGATCAGATTAAAGCAGGTTTTGAGTCCTTATTTGCTATTGTCACTGTTAATAATAATGTAGATTGGATGAATTATATCTATTACAATCGGCAGAGATTTGTAAACTACACCAGAGATTCTCTCCTAAGATGAACTGTCAGTGGACTTCCCATTTGCCTAGGGATAGTGCAGAAGACCTTAGCTTCCGGCAAGGGGACACCCTGTGGGGTGTTAACTTGTACAGATAGAGGGTATGGATGCCCGGAAATAAGCCCAGGGAATCCATGGCCTCCTTCTGAGGTGAGGTAGGGATCCCCCCTCCTAGGAGTAGGGACTTACGGGCAGTGGAGAAACCCTGACACAAGGGAGAGGCGACCGAGGAAGAGTGCAAGGTCTGGTGCTTGATCTCCGTATTAAGTTTTTAGGGGGGTTTGAGAAGGAAATATATATATCCTTGTAGGTAGAAAAGAAAACACTGGAATATATACATTTATATAGATATAGTTATGTGCCTTTCTTTTTATATGTATACTAACTTTATTCTCATATGTACTAACTCTATGAAAAACAATACTTCGCCTTACATCAGATATGACAAGATGCTTTGCAAGGCAAACAGAGAAAGAATGTCCAAAGAAACTGGATGAAGGTTAAAGTGAAGGAGAGAAGAGATATGGAGAATGCATGCTTAGCTGCTTTCTTAGAATTGAGTGGGTGATTCTTTGCACTGGAGTTAATTGAATACGTGATTTTCTGTACATAAGCCAGAGGCGCCATATCAAGATAACGACTGTTCAACTATGCATCTGAACTTTCACTATCTCAGGCCGGAAATCCGGACTTTCCATATATGGTTATACGGTGGAGTTGAGCCAATGAGCTCATCACCCATTTCTAGTTATGAGACCAAAGGGTATAAGATCCCATGTAATCTGTAATAAAGCGCGCGGCGCAGTCATGTCCCCGTGTGAGGAACTATACCAGACTTCCGTGTGTGGTGTTTTCTTCTTTACCGCCGGCAGCGGGGCAAGTGGGGTGGGCCTGATTGGTGCTGTACTTAGAATTTCTCTGACATCCATAGCCACCTGTATCATATCTTGCATCCAAGCTAGAGGTAGTACAACAGCGTACTTGAACCTTCATGCATCTCTTATCACATCTTGCATTCAAGCTAGAGGCGGCCCAACAGGGTATTAGACCTCTATGCCCACCCTTATGACATCTTGTATGCAAGCAAAAGGCGGTACAACAGGGTACTAGAGCCTCCATGCTCCCCCTTATCAAATCTTGTATGCAAGATAGAGACGATACAGCAGGGTACTAGAGCCTCCTTTCAAGGGGTCAGTTTTTCACAATAAATTATCCTTTTGCACTGATATTGTAATCACTTACTTGTATCAAATATCAGAGAGAAAGTTTCATTCCATTCCAACAACTTCTCTTATGGGAGAGATTGCTTTTTGACAATGAGTGTACATGGCGGATTCTAAATCTGTATGTGGGTTTTGAGAGCAGAATTCAACCTTTAAGACCTAAGGCAAACTGCACCAAAATCCATGGCAAAATTCTTACCATTTTGTTTTTTCATTAAACTAAGCTTTTTATGAAGGGGTAGAAGAAGAACATCTTTTGGGTCCACAAGAGGCTCAGCAACGACATTTTTCTCGGCAGAGTCAAGATTTATTGCAGGCCAGTCCGCTTGAATGTAATTTGATTTCCTATCCCTACTCCAAGTGCTGCAGACCTCTTTTCAAATATTTTCCTATCCCTACTGTCCCACATACATAAAAAGCAACAATATTTAGTGTACCCCAGTTGCATTCCTAAGAGTACAACCATGACTTTTAGATTTTCCTCTTGTGTTCAGCATATTTGATTGAGTCGAGGAGGGCTGTCATGTTTGCATAAAAGTCTCCTTCACGTGAACTGCATGACCAACAGGAAAAGAAGGAAGACGGTTGCTGTTGTGAAGTAATACAGCTTTCAAACTAAGCTTGGAGGAGTCTATGAATAGCCTCCATTTAGTTGGATCATGGTTCAGATTCAAACATTTTATCCAGCCATTAACGTCGCAGCAAGCAACCAGATTGGTTTTATTCCGAAAAAAAGAAGCAGATCCCCCTGACGTTGGAGAAGACTCCATTGCTGTAGTCTTGACCCTAGAAGTTACGCCTTCTCCTTTGACAAGTCAAGCTTTCGAATGAGATCACTCAATTCCGCGTGACTCAGTCTGTGCCATGTATCATCTTTTACCTCAAAGTCAGGGTCATGGGATGTGGAAGGCTTGTTGAGTTCTTCTTTTTCCACACTTTCTTCAGTTTCTACTTTAAACTCATAATGTTGGGGTGGAATAGGAACTGGTCAACTATCTGAATGTGGAATAGCAGATGGAAGATTTGGGTATTGAACTGTTCCTGTTTTCTTCATTGACAATCCTTCCTTTATAGGCTGAGTCAAGCAGAAATAGCAGTCATCTGTATGGTTTGTAGGCTACTGCCAAACCATAGGCACGGCAAAAGCCATAGATAATTTTTTATTTTTCAGCCAATCTCGTAGTTTAACTGAGCAAGAGTTGAAACATATATGTGGAGCCCATGACTTATCCTGGTCCCCTACATTCATACCAAAATAATGCTGATAGGCAGTCTTTATAAGATTGCGTTTCTGAGACGAAAATGTTATTTCACCACAAATGTAACAAAAATTCTTCACTAAATTTACACATTTTTGTGGCATTTTGATATAGAAAATGTTACACTTCAAAGGCACTCCAAAACCAGAAATTCTGAGAAAAGGTAAAGCAAAAACAATATGAAACTCAGTCATAGCAACACTTATTATGTTTATAACCTACAAACATATGGAGAACGTTGTGTTATGTCAGATGAGAGGTGTGAGAACTACCCCCACCCCAAAAAAACTCCAACAAAATAAGAATGTAAACTCTAAGAAATGATATGTCACTGTATCTCCAAAGCAAGAGCTAATCGGTCATTTTTATGTTGATTTTTGAATTCAGCAGATGAAAATACATAAGAATACGCTAATTTTGAGCCCGAAACAAAATCATCATTGGGCAGTGTAATCAATGTTAAATTTGTACGGCTTCTAAATGGTTAAAAAAACGAAAGCTTTTCAAATCTGCATCCAAAATAAGGTAAACGGATGGAAATATATATCCTAGCAAAAATGTGTACAGTATGTTTGTACATATTTATTATATTACAATTGAAAATGTGAAAAAATGAGAATTTAAAAAAAAATTGCCCAATTTTGGCGCTTTTAATAAATATACACAAATATTATTGGACTTCTGACCTAGTTGGGATAATTTGCACTCACAATGCCTAGGCCTGTGTTCCTTCCAGATTCCGTGGGGTCTGCTCTGACTCGTACTTTCGCTGCTGCAGGGAGGAAAAAGTCTCTCTGACGGCTGGGTCCACCATCTTTGTATCACTATCTCCCTGGCTTGTGATTGGCTCAGACTGGCTGGTCTGAGACTCAGCTTTCCCTCTTGTGTCCGATCTCTCCTACCACATCTTCTCTTCTCTGTCTCTCTCCCTACATTAAACTCTGCCCCCCAATCAATCCTAACCCAGACAGAAACCGCTCACAACACACAGAGCAGGTTAGGGTGACAGGGGTGCAAGAACATACAAGTTGGTTGGGACAACAATGACACAGACATACACACATACACATTCCACATGAGATAGCCAAACAAGAGCTGTGGGGGCCCCAACCTCAGGCAACTACAGTTGTTTGTCTATAATTGTCCTGTATATAACAACCAGTCCACATTTTTTACTAATTAATGTAGAAAAAGAGTTAATTACAAAGGGTTCACTTACTTTTTCTTGTAGCTATATGATATTAAAATCCCTTTTAATTCAGAATTGATCAGGAACTGTCAATCAACACCAGTGCACTGAAACTGCAAATATTAACCCCTTCAGCATTTGTATTTGTTGATGCCTCATGCAGCTACAATGTATATATACATCCTCTACTTTAGCGGCACATCTTATCGTGTAGCTTTCTGCCAGTAGGTTAGCTCTTGCTAATAAACAGTGAGGAATGTAGTGGTCAAAATGAGTCAAATTACCAGCTAGCGACAGGCGAAACCAGAAAATTGAAATGGGGATCTTTGTTCTCAGGTCTTCTATTGATGATAGGCATGGGTGGACTGGCCAGTGAACTCACCAGGAAAATTCCCAGTGGGTCGATTGGGTCCTGGGGCCGGTGCTGGGGGTGACAATTTTTTTTAAATTTGACTGCAGAAGTGACATAAAATAAAAAAAACACATTTACTCACCTGGGTCTGTCTTCTCGGCTCATGGGCTCTGAAGTTCACTCAGCATTGGTTTTGCACTGATTTTCACATTACACGGTCACGTGGTTGCTACAATCAGTCTCCAGCCTCACCAATGCTAGGGACTGGCACTAGACGTAGCGATTACGTGACCATGAAACCCAGGTGAGTGTATGTGGTTTTTAATTTTAATGCATACAATAGGGGGCAAAGGGGATATTATTATTATGATCAGGAGGAGTATTCTTATTACCAAAAGAAGGACAAGTGAGGCATTATTTTTATTACCAGAAGGTGGCCATGAGGGGCATTATTATTACTGAACGGGGACAGTAGGGGCATTGTTACTTAAAGGAGCCCGTATAGGATTTTATTACTTAGTGAGAGTATAAAAGAAGGCACTTTTACTTTGTATGGGGCACTAAAAGTGGTACTTACTCTGTGGTGCCTACAGAGAGCACAAAAAGGGAATACTCTTATGCTTTATTACTATCTGGGCCACTCTGGATAGGAAGATTATGTAGAAGTATGCAAAACAAAGGCAGGTGGCTAGAAAATTGAGGAGTCACAGATGTCTATGTGTCAAATTCTGCAGACACAGGTTGTGACTGGGAGAAGTCATGATCGCAGTCTGGGCCATATGGATAAAAGGGAAGGGGTATTGGTATTCTTTAAAACCCTTTACTTTCCTAGCACATAGCCAGGTCGTTTCTGAACTGCTCATACTTGTCGAACGATCATATGATGTTGTCTACTGGTGGTCTGTCGAGGGGGTCCTGAGCCCAGTCCCCTTGTGTGCCCTTACACATCCACTGGTCCCAACACCTCCTAACAGTCTGGTCAGAACGGTCCAGGTGTCGGCAATTCCTTAATATGACCATCCAGCTTCTTACATCCCAAGAAAAACCTTCTGTGTGTCTTAGAGGCGTCTAGTGGTCAACAAGCTCTACACAAGCAGAAGAAGAGGTCACTGCACACAAGTAATCACTGCTAAAAGGGATGAAGCTGATTTTTAATCTGCATGAATTATTTTAGCTCCTGTTGTTCTAGCGTATGAAGCGGGGTTTTAAAAAAAAACAAGAAAAACCCCAACATATTCTGACTCTTCGAACTTCGCGCCAGTGTGTGTGAGCGTGAAAAGACGGGTCCTGCCGTAACTCTTCTTGCACACAACATGCGAGCGTCCCGGTAGTGGAAACTAAACCAGTGATCAGTGGTTTCGTATCGTCCCATCATGCGGCCACATAACGGCCCGTGTGTTGAGGCCCTTACCAAGGATATTCATCGGGGATCTTACAAGATGCTATATAATACAAACCTGCAGCAAGACAGTGTTACATGAGACTGGATTTATCACCAAATCACAGCAAAATCATGGAGATTCTGATCCTGCCCTTATACTTTGTATTACTGGTCAGCATTATTATAGTATTACTACTGCTGATTCCGGAAGGTCTCAGATGCTCCTCGAATCGCTTCTCTAAGATGTGACAAATGTCTTCTCTAGCAGTATAAGGCTGCTGTCACGCCTGCGTTGGGGTCGCTTCAGGGTTTCCGTCTCTCTGCTCCATTTTTGGAGAAGAGAAACTGAAATAAAACAGAAAACAACGAATCCATTTTTTCCCCATTGATTCCAATGGGGTTTCAATAAAGCAGAAAGGCTTCCGTATGCTTCCATTTCATTAGATTTTCGTTTCTTTGGATGATAAAATAGCGCAGTCTGCAGCGTGATTTTTCTGTTTAAAAAACGTAGGCCTGACAGAATGAAGGCAAACAGAAGCCTTTCTGTTATTTTTCAAACCCCATTGAAATCACTTGGGTAATAAATCATTTTTTCTCTCCTCTAAAAATGGAAACCGTGAACTGACCGTCACGCAGGTGTGAGCGCGGCCTTATTCTGTAATCCCTGTGCCTCGTGTTTTGTATGTGGGATATATGTGTTTGTCAGAACTTCCAAGTCATTTCATGTTTTAGAATCTCAAACATTTTGATCTTAATTAGAGATGAGTGAACCTACTCGTATTGAGTAATTACTCGATCGAGCACCGCGATTTTCAAGTACTTCCGTACTTGGGTGAAAAGATTCGGGTGGCGGGGGGAGGCGTGGCGGAGCGGGGGATAGCAGCAGGGAACAGGGGGAGCCCTCTCTCTCTCCCTCTCCCCCCCACTCCCCGCTGCAACCCCCCACTCACACACGGCGCCTGCCGAATCTTTTCGCCCGAGTATGGAAGTACTCGAAAATCGCGGCGCTCGGGCGAAAAAAGGGCCTGGCCGAGTATGCTCGCTCATCTCTAATCTTAATGTAACACATACAACAACAGTAGTTTCAGGCTTCCCTCACACAGGCGTTGTGGTAAGCGCTACGATTTATATTGCGGGGCTTTGCAGCATTTTACTTTAGTTTTGATGAGGAACGCGAAACGCTCAAAAATAGAACAAACCCTGCTGGAAAATCACAGCGCTAAAAGTCACTGCAATCGAGCGGCTGTCTGAGCGGTCTAATCGAAAACAATGGGAGCGCTATACCGCGATGCTGAAAACGCCGCTCTAGTCGTGGTAAAAAATGTCTCTATGAGGGAGACCGTAGGCAGGTGTGAAAAATGCTGCAAAGTGAGAATGCTTTCAGAAAGAGAAGAAGTGTTCTCAGTTTCATCAAAAACCAAAATGCAAAGTGAGTGAAGAGAGGAATCTAAATCAGTATTTGGTGTGACCGCCCTTTACCTTCACAACAGCATCAGCTCTTCTAGGAACGCTTGCACACAGTTTGTGAAAGAGCTCGGCAGGGAGGTTGTTCCAGACATCTTGGAGAGCTAAGTACAGATCTTCTGTGGATGTCGGCTTGTGAAACCATTGGTCACGTTTTGCGGGCGTGATTTTAATCGCTTAGTAAGGTTGGACTTGATGGATATTTGTCTGTTTTCAACCTGCATAAACCAAGTAGCTGAAGAGTTTGTGCCTGCTGCTGACGTCTCCTGATGCCCCCCACTGATGACGGTTGTCCCACCAGACCCCTTGTTCCCCGTCTTCCAGTAGTCAGGCCATATTCAGCGTCAGAAACATCCAACACGGACTTCAATGGAAATCCATGGCATAAATCTGCATGTTAACGGTAGATCTCTGACATGGATCTGGATTAGAGCTGCCGTACGTACGCACACCAACTACTTGCATTCAGTCTGTATGTGGATACACCGCTGCGGAATCCACATCAACAAGGGACATGTCACTTCTCTTCTTTCCATGAAGCCTTTGGGCCATGTGCTGTCTGTGGTAAATCCCGGGCAGCACATGACCCCATTATAGCCTATGGGTCTATGCAGATTAACGAGGACCGCTAACTCATCGCATGCTCTATTCCTGTCCGTATCACGCTGATGCATGGCTATGTGCTATATCCAAGTGAGTCCGACAGCACATGGACAAGTCTCCGCGTGTTGTCCGATGCAAGGTAAACCCCAATCACTCGGGCGCAACTTGCACACACGGTAGGTGTGCACACAGACTAATGCAGATTCCACCATGTGAACACGGCCTAATGGATACAAGTAGTAATCTTGTATATACTCTATGCAGCACTAGTTACAGGAGGTCCAACCATGTGAACACGGACTAATGGGTACAAGTAGTAATCTTGTATATACTCTATGCAGCACTAGTTACAGGAGGTCCAACCATGTGAACACGGCCTAATGGGTACAAGTAGTAATCTTGTATATACTCTATGCAGCACTAGTTACAGGAGGTCCAACCATGTGAACACGGCCTAATGGGTACAAGTAGTAATCTTGTATATACTCTATGCAGCACTAGTTACAGGAGGTCCAACCATGTGAACACGGCCTAATGGGTACAAGTAGTAATCTTGTATATACTCTATGCAGCACTAGTTACAGGAGGTCCAACCATGTGAACACGGCCTAATGGGTACAAGTAGTAATCTTGTATATACTCTATGCAGCACTAGTTACAGGAGGTCCAACCATGTGAACACGGCCTAATGGGTACAAGTAGTAATGCTGTATATACTCCATGCAGCACTAGTTACAGGAGGTCCAACCATGTGAACACGGCCTAATGGGTACAAGTAGTAATCTTGTATATACTCTATGCAGCACTAGTTACAGGAGGTCCAACCATGTGAACACAGCCTAATGGGTACAAGTAGTAATCTTGTATATACTGTATGCAGCACTAGTTACAGGAGGTCCAACCATGTGAACACAGCCTAATGGGTACAAGTAGTAATGCTGTATATACTCCATGCAGCACTAGTTACAGGAGGTCCAACCATGTGAACACAGCCTAATGGGTACAAGTAGTAATCTTGTATATACTCTATGCAGCACTAGTTACAGGAGGTCCAACCATGTGAACACAGCCTAATGGGTACAAGTAGTAATCTTGTATATACTGTATGCAGCACTAGTTACAGGAGGTCCAACCATGTGAACACAGCCTAATGGGTACAAGTAGTAATGCTGTATATACTCCATGCAGCACTAGTTACAGGAGGTCCAACCATGTGAACACAGCCTAATGGGTACAAGTAGTAATCTTGTATATACTCTATGCAGCACTAGTTACAGGAGGTCCAACCATGTGAACACGGCCTAATGGGTACAAGTAGTAATGCTGTATATACTCCATGCAGCACTAGTTACAGGAGGTCCAACCATGTGAACACAGCCTAATGGGTACAAGTAGTAATCTTGTATATACTCTATGCAGCACTAGTTACAGGAGGTCCAACCATGTGAACACGGCCTAATGGGTACAAGTAGTAATCTTGTATATACTCTATGCAGCACTAGTTACAGGAGGTCCAACCATGTGAACACGGCCTAATGGGTAGAAGTAGTAATGCTGTATATACTCCATGCAGCACTAGTTACAGGAGGTCCAACCATGTGAACACGGCCTAATGGGTACAAGTAGTAATCTTGTATATACTGTATGCAGCACTAGTTACAGGAGGTCCAACCATGTGAACACGGCCTAATGGGTACAAGTAGTAATCTTGTATATACTCTATGCAGCACTAGTTACAGGAGGTCCAACCATGTGAACACGGCCTAATGGGTACAAGTAGTAATGCTGTATATACTCTATGCAGCACTAGTTACAGGAGGTCCAACCATGTGAACACGGCCTAATGGGTACAAGTAGTAATCTTGTATATATAAAGCTGAAAGCCCTCACTGACTCACTGACTGACTGACTCACTGACTGATTGACTGACTCGCCAAACGTTCTCCAACTTCCCGATATCGTAGAAACATGAATTTTGGCACGAGCATAGATTATCTCCAAAATAGGAAAAGTAATTGGGTCCCAACTCGATTATTCAATTCTAGCGCAAAAGAATTGGCGTCGAAATTTTACGTACATAATCTAAATCTGTCACTTCCCAATGTCATAGAAACTTAAAATTTGGCACTGGCATTGATTATGACATAAATAGGAAAAGCTAATGGGTCCCAACTCGATTATTCAATTCTAGCGCAAAAGAATTGGCTTCAAAATTTTTCGTGCGGAATGTAATTTTTTCACTTTCCGGTGTCATAGAAATGGGAAATTTGGCACGAGCATTGATTATGTCATAAACAGGAAAAGCTAATGGGTCCCAACACCATTATTCAATTCTATGTGCAAAAGAATTAGCGTCCAAATGTTACGTAGATAATGAAAATCTCTCACTTCCCAATGTCATAAAAACATGAAATTTGACACAAGCATTGATTGTGTCATAAATATGAAAAGTTAATGGGTCCCAACTCGATTAGTCAATTCTAAGCGCAAAAGAATTAGTGTCCAAATTTTATGTACGTAATCTAATTCTCTCACTTCCTGATGACATTTTATATAAAGGAAACGTTGCATGGTTTCCTCCACGTGGTGTTTCCTGGGTAACGCAGAGAACTATGCAAAATGGTGAACATATGTTTTTCTTCAGTATCTCTAAAGTAACCACGACTTCGTAAGATTTTCCGTGTGAACACCAGATAAACACCAGTACCAAATTAACTCGGGCAAAGCCAGGTATATCAGCTAGTCTTGTATATACTCTATGCAGCACTAGTTACAGGAGGTCCAACCATGTGAACACGGCCTAATGGGTACAAGTAGTAATCTTGTATATACTCTATGCAGCACTAGTTACAGGAGGTCCAACCATGTGAACACGGCCTAATGGGTACAAGTAGTAATCTTGTATATACTCTAAGCAGCACTAGTTACAGAAGGTCATGTGAAAGACCTGTGGATGTGAGGCATTTTCATGTGGCAGCAGCGCCAGCCCCATTGAAAGCAGTGGGAGAACTCTGGGAGATTCTCTGTGACAGCAGCAGCAGGGGATTTCTTCATCCCCGCAGGGAATCGCTTCACCCCAGTCAGGGCTGAAGGGATTTCCCCACCACATCTTAAGGGATTCCCCGAGAGGATGAAGGAATCTCCTGCCGCTGCTGTAATGGAGGATGACCGAGTTCTCCCATTGCTTTCAATAAGCAATGGGCGATATCGCAGACAGATAGAACATGCTGCGATCTGTTTCTCACATAGCACCGTGCTGCCATGTGGGATAATATCTCTCATGTGTATGAACCTATTAAAATGAATGGGATTCATGTTTGTGCGTCTCGCAACGCAGAAATCTCACCCGATCTTATCAGCCGTGTGAAACTGGCCTTATTCTTTAGTTGCGGGTTTGTAACTAATTGCAACCTCCGTCCCCCGGAGACTGAACCTAGCTATCGGGTTGTTCAATATAAAGTTGTCTTCAGGTCCTTTTAGACGAGCCGATTCTATTATTGTTCGACCGGGCGAATGGCGTCACCGCGGCCTCGTTCACTTGTGCTCTCTGTTTAGACAGGCAGATCCATTGTTGAATCATTCAGTCTGTATAAACGGAACAATTTATATGGCGTATATGCCTGCAGAAAATGAATGAAACGCGAATGAATATCGTTTGTCGTCCAGTCGTTGGCTCGCTTTTAGACTGAACGATTTTTATTCACTTTCGCTTGTTTGAACGATAATCGCTCCGCCTGTAGGCACCTTTAGGCCTCATGTCCACGGGGAAAATCAGGCCCGCTACGGATTCTCCATGGAGAATCTGCAGCGGGTCCCTCCTGCCCCGCGGACATGAGCGCTGAAAATCAGAATAAATCAGAATTAACTCACCTCCCGCACGCTCCGGATACTTCCTTCGCCGCGGCGTCATCTTCTCTGCGTCGCGGCCGGATCTTCTTTCTTCGGCCCGGCGGATGCGCAGGATGACGTCGGTGACGTGCCCCGCGCATGCGCCGTCCCGAAGCAAAATGATCCGGCCGCGACTGAGAGAAGATGACGCGGCGGCGAAGAGAAGAAACGGAGCGGGTGAGTAAAATCTGATTTTTGTTTCCCGCGGATCCGGACGGCTTCCATAGGCTTCAATAGAAGCCCGTGGGAGCCGTCCCCGCGGGAGACCCGCATGAAAATGGAGCATGGTCCAGATTTTTTCATGCTCCATTTTTTTTTTTAAATCACTTTTATTGACCATCCGCGGGTATTTATCTACCCCGCGGGTGGTCAATGCATCCCTATGGGGTGCGGATCCGCGTGCAGGAGAAGAGTTAAAATCTGCTGCGGATTTTAATTCTTTTGCCCGTGGACATGAGCCCTTAGGCCTCATGTCCACGGGGAAAATTAGGCCCGCTACGGATTCTCCATGGAGAATCTGCAGCGGGTCCCTCCTGCCCCGCGGACATGAGCGCTGAAAATAGGAATTTAAAAGAATTTACCCATCCGGAGCGGTTCGGGAAAGTCTTCTCTTCCTCACGGCCGGATCTTCTTTTTCGGCCGGCGGATGAACTCGGCACGTCGCCGGCGTGCCGCGCGCATGCGCCGGGCACATCCGCCGAGCCGAAGCAAGAAAGATCCGGCCGTGAGGAATAGAAGACCTTCCCGGTCCGCTCCAGATGGGTAAATTCTTTTAAATTCCTATTTTAGGTCTCCCGCGGATCCGGACGGCTTCCATAGGCTTCAATAGAAGCCCGCGGGAGCCGTCCCCGCGGGAGACCCGCACGAAAATGGAGCATGGTCCAGATTTTTTCATGCTTCATTTTTTTTAAAATCCCTTTTATTGACGATCCGCGGGTATTTATCTACCCGCGGGTGGTCAATGCATCCCTATGGGACGCGGATCCGCGGGCAGGAGAAGAGTTAAAATCCGCTGCGGATTTTAATTCTTCTTTTGCCCGTGGACATGAGCCCTTAGGGAACTGGGCTGTCATTATTCCGACTACCTGGAGAGGGATGCCCTGCCTGGGGGGCTCATACATTTGGCCCCAGCATGGCCGGTAGGCTGCAGCCGCCTGAGGGAAGAGAGGAAGACCTTCAGCTGACGCCAGGCCCGGGAGCGATGGCCAACATAATGACCATATTTGCGCATGCTTTTACGTACCTAAAGCAAAGGTGTAATAGAACGTCAATGTATTTACTCCGATGAGTGCGTTTTGCACGAGGATTTTGCGTACTTGGACAAAAGTAGGAACTGTCGTATTTTCCTGTGGTTTGTGCAGCAAAGTCCCCCAGAGAAGTCTATGGGAGGAGCGCAAATACGCAAGAGGGAGCGTGAAACACTGCGCAAAACACGGGGAATACAACACATCTGGAGCTTTTAAAGCTAAATGGTTTTTTAATCCACGGAGGGGTGTGTCGTGTGACCTGGCCCTGCGTTCGCACAAAGTACAGAACTACACGCAAACACGAGCGCAAATATACTTAATTCACTATAATGCGCTGCGGCGAGTGTTTTTCTGCATATGGTCGTGTGAAGAAGCTCTAAGGCCGGGCTCACACGGCCAAAAGTGTAAAGCGCAGCGTGGAGCCGGCTGTGACCATGCATATGGCGGCAAAATCCTACTGCACATGACTGTGTACTCACGCACCCCGCCATGCGCAGCACACCTGTGTCTTTTTATACTCCCCTTAGTGATGATGCGTATACCCCCGCCCGTATGCATGTAATTGTATATACATACGCGTATATATGCTTGGCAATAGAGAATAATGGGCTCTAACTCACGTATTAATGGTGCTTGTGTATTACGCAGTTCCTTCTGATAAGCGTACAGCAATGTAAGTGATGTTGAGTTACCGCGTATCGCACAGCGTACAGATCCCATGTAATACGCTGTAAACATACGGACGTGTGACTAGCCCTGAGACAGGCTGTGAGGTAACAGCCATCGCAGGACCTTCGGCCACCAGCCATGGCTTCTTCATCTGCCCCAATAGGGCCACCAGCTGCTTCCCTACAGAATGGGGGCCGCTGCCGCAGTGTGTGAACGGCCGTGGGAAGGGGACTGCAGCCGTCTGTCGGGACATGTATTCTGTAGACGGCCCCTGTCGTGACATCCTCCAGGCTGGTGACAGAGCAGAGCCCTCCTCCTCGGCTGCCTCACTCTCCGCCTCAGTGCTACAGTCTCGGACGGAGGACATTACTCCGGTGATGGGAGCCGGGCTGCTGACAGGAGGATGCGGCAGTCATCACTGGCGGGAAACACGGTGAGCCGGGGGAGACGGGAGGATGAGCTGTGATATATCGTGCAGGGGCGTAGCTAGAGGCTCATGGGCCCGGGTGCAAAAGTTTAGCTTGGGGCCCCCTTCCAGACCCGTCCACCCACCACTCCTTTTCACAGCTACTCCTTGTATATCACTTTTAGCTACATTACTGTTTTTTTTAATGACCCATCAATGGATCATTAGTAATCAGGGGTTTTAGATTTTTAAAACATCCAGAACACAAGCCTCAAGGCACGCTTTGCTTCCTCAGGAAAGAAAAAAATAATTCTATATACACATACATAATACAGGCACACATACATTGGAGACAGCATGAGCTAACTTTTATCACATGTTAGGGCTCATGTCCACGACCAGGTTTTCACCACGTATTATGCACACGTGGTAATCCCAGCATGCTCTCTTTCTCTGCGTACCACGTAACGTGAGCCCTGTACACTTGTATGATACACTGCCCATACACATTACATTGTTTTCATACGCATTGTCACTCTAAACAGAGTGGGGAATTAAAAAAAGAATCCCCCTGTGCATGTGCAGTGCTACACAAGGCCATATGTGGTCCCTGCCGGCAGCGTGCATGGTTGGGAAATGTGTGAGATGCCGGTGGTCTCCCACAGTGTTGTAGGCTTACAGCTGTGGCATTGAGCCCTCAGTCACCAATACAGCGGCTCGGTTCTAGCATACCTCTAATAGTGAAGTCAGGTGCCGGCTCGCAGAACCCCCCTCACTCACCCCCACTCCCCATCACACAGAACCCCCCTCACTCACCCCCACTCCCCATCACACAGAACCCCCCTCACTCACCCCCACTCCCCATCACACAGAACCCCCCTCACTCACCCCCACTCCCCATCACACAGAACCCCCCTCACTCACCCCCACTCCCCATCACACAGAACCCCCCTCACTCACCCCCACTCCCCATCACACAGAACCCCCCTCACTCACCCCCACTCCCCATCACACAGAACCCCCCTCACTCACCCCCACTCCCCATCACACAGAACCCCCCTCACTCACCCCCACTCCCCATCACACAGAACAACCCTCACTCACCCCCACTCCCCATCACACAGAACAACCCTCACTCACCCCCACTCCCCATCACACAGAACAACCCTCACTCACCCCCACTCCCCATCACACAGAACAACCCTCACTCACCCCCACTCCCCATCACACAGAACACCCCTCGTTTCCCCCACTCACCAGCACACACAGAACCCCCCTCACTCACCCCCACTCCCCATCACACAGAACAACCCTCACTCACCCCCACTCCCCATCACACAGAACCCCCCTCACTCACCCCCACTCCCCATCACACAGAACAACCCTCACTCACCCCCACTCCCCATCACACAGAACCCCCCTCACTCACCCCCACTCCCCATCACACAGAACCCCCCTCACTCACCCCCACTCCCCATCACACAGAACCCCCCTCACTCACCCCCACTCCCCATCACACAGAACCCCCCTCACTCACCCCCACTCCCCATCACACAGAACCCCCCTCACTCACCCCCACTCCCCATCACACAGAACCCCCCTCGCCCCCCCACTCCCCATCACACAGAACCCCCCTCGTTTCCCCCACTCACCATCACACACAGAACCCCCCTCACTCACCCCCATTCCCCATCACACAGAACCCCGCTCACTCACCCCCACTCCCCATCACACAGAACACCCCTCACTCACCCCCACTCCCCATCACACAGAACCCCCCTCACTCACCCCCCCCCCTCCCCATCACACAGAACCCCCCTCACTCACCCCCACTCCCCATCACACAGAACCCCCCTCACTCACCCCCTCCCCATCACACAGAACCCCCCTCACTCACCCCCACTCCCCATCACACAGAACACCCCTCGTTTCCCCCACTCACCATCACACACAGAACCCCCCTCACTCACCCCCACTCCCCATCACACAGAACCCCCCTCACTCACCCCCCACTCCCCATCACACAGAACCCCCCTCACTCACCCCCACTCCCCATCACACAGAACCCCCCTCACTCACCCCCACTCCCCATCACACAGAACACCCCTCGTTTCCCCCACTCACCATCACACACAGAACACCCCTCACTCACCCCCCTCCCACCTCTTAATCAAACCGAGGACGTTCCCTCTCACTGACTGCACTTACTTTCACTATGGTCTCTGCGCAGGCAGCCCCTCTTGCACATCGGCGTTTCCTCCCAGGAACTCCGCTCAGACTCCTCCCCTCTGATGATCTCTGTGCTGGAGAACCAGATGGGGGAGGGGTCTGAGCGGAGGTCCTGGGAGGAGCGCCGATGTGCCCGGAGAGGCTTCCTGCCTGCGCAGAGACCATAGTGAAAGTAAGTGCAGTCAGTCAGTGTCGCCTGACTGACTGCAAAGTAAGCCCCGTGGGCCCCCTGGGGCTCAGGGGCCGGGTCGCAACCGCACCCCCAGCACCCCCTATATGTACGCCAGTGATATCGTGTATATCCCGACAGACAGACAGACTGCTGTGTGTATATACTGTATGTGTGCATGGGGGTCGGGAGGACATGTCAGCTGTACGGCACGGGGGTAACAAGTTGGTCTAGTCAGCATGCAGCCCGGACTAGTTGTTGTACTTGGTTACCAAGGAGCAGGACTGTCAGCCACAACACAAGGCTGCCTGAGGAGAGGAGGCTGCGGAGGGAAGCCCTGCACGAGGGGGTGTGAGGGCTGTCAGAGAGGGGAGGGGAATATGAGGGCTGGCATTGAGGTGAGGGGAGTATGAGGGCTGGAATGGAGGTGAGAGGGGTATGAGGGCTGGCATGGAGGTGAGGGGGGTGTGAGGGATGGCATGGAGGTGAGGGTGTATGAGGGCTGGCATGGAGGTGAGGGGGGTATGAGGGCTCGCATGGAGGTGAGAGGAGTATGAGGGCTGGCATGGAGGTGAGGGGGTAGGAGGGCTGGCGTGGAGTTCAGGTGTGTGTGAGGACTGGCATGGAGATGAGAGGGGTATGAAGGTTGGCATGGAGGTGAGGGGGCTATGAGGGCTGGCATGGACGTGAGGGGGATATGAGGGCTGGCATGGAGGTGAGGGGGGTATGAGGGCTGCCGTGGAGGTGAGGGGGATATGAGGGCTGGCATGGAGGTGAGGGGGGTGTGAGGGATGGCATGGAGGTGAGGGGGTAGGAGGGCTGGCATGGAAGTGAGGGGGGTATGAGGGCTCGCATGGAGGTGAGAGGAGTATGAGGGCTGGCATGGAGGTGAGGGGGTAGGAGGGCTGGCATAGAGGTGAGGGGGTAGGAGGGCTGGCATGGAGTTCAGGTGTCTGTGAGGACTGGCATGGAGATGAGAGGGGGTATGAAGGCTGGCATGGAGGTGAGGGGGCTATGAGGGCTGGCATGGACGTGAGGGCGATATGAGGGCTGGCATGGAGGTGAGGGGGTGTGAGGGCTGGCATGGAGCTGAGCGGGTATGATGACTAGCATGGAATTAGATCAACAGTTTAGGGACATGAAGTAATCCTGCCGTATTCCGCCCCTCAGGGTCCTGTAATGTAAGGCTGGGTTCTCACATGCCGGATTCCCGGCGAAAAACTCGCGGTTTGGCTGCAGCGAAAAAACGTGAGATTTCCTCCGGGAAAAGCGCTGCTTCAAAACCCGCGGCACTGTGCCGCAGGTTTTGAAGCGGCCTGGCCAGCGAATCCGCGCCGCAGCACCGGCTTTTGCCGGCTTTGCCGCGACGGATTCACTGTCCCGTGTGGACAACATTTCTGAGAAATCCGCCCTGTGCGAACCCAGCCTAAGAAAGCCGTTGCGCTGTCCGTGTTTTAATGTCATACGACCCCTTTATGTATGCTGAGTATATGGCCGGGCTCACACAGTGACATTCATACTCGCTGCGCCCGCCAATCCCCACGCACACGTAATACACGTCCAGATAGAACATGCTGTGGATTTATTCTCTGCACCAGTAATACACGTGTGAAAACCCGCAGATGTGAGCGATCCAATACAAGTCAATGGGCTAACGACATCACGAGCTGCATATAGGAGAAGTGCGCATGCACAATAATAATACACCCGTGTGACACCTGTATGACTTGAAACGCGATAGCGAAGCCCAAGCACTTTTACAACACTGTGGCTATGAATGTTTTGGGGTGAAAGTGAAGAATTCCTATCCTATCCTCTGCCAGGAAGTTAAGTTGACTAAAATACTTCTTTGGTAATTTTTAGAGACATGTTTTCACAATTAATGCTAATCTGACCACTCCATAGTGTTTTTACGTCCTGCCTAAGTGAGCTGTAATTCCCGGGGACGTAAAAACATGCTTCCTCTGGGGATTAAAGCCCTGCAGGCTCTGGACATCGCAGTTCCTGGCTGCCAGCTCCCGGAGGTAACCGACAACCTGGAGCTGTCATGGGGGGGCCGCAAGAAGCCCCCTTCCCACAGTTACACGATCGCCAGTATCGCCCGAATAACCCATGATCATAGTATGAGTAGTCAAAAGCACAGAGCTGTCACCGGAAGCTGCTGTATGTGGTTCCCGGTCACTTCATTGCTGTTATCCAATGGATAACAGCGACCATGTAAAAGTTTAAAAAAGGTGTAAAAGAAAACCTCTCCCGTCATGGATTATGTCTGTGAGGGGAGATGAGATTACGATCGGCCCTCGGATTTATATGTGGACCTTACCCTGGCTGTTGCGGACGTGCCTGTCGCCAAAATAGCGGGCGCATGCACAAAAGCCGGGATAATATAAAATCCCCCCGCTCTTGGCTACGAAACGTTGCCGAGAGTCTGGAGATGCCACAGGGGGCCGTGGTCCTTGGTCACATGGTCGCTGCTATCCAATGGATAACGGCGATCACGTAAAAGATTTTTAAAAAGTTTCACCTCCCGTCACGGATCTATACTTGTGACTCGGCTTTTTAAGAGATAAAAAGGTTATGGCGGTGAGAAGACGGCAACAGAAAATACTATATTATTAAAGAAGACATTTTATTATTAAAATTAGTAAAGAAAAAAAAACGTATATATATCTGCGGGCTGTACCGAAAGTGCAGAAGTGGTCATAAATTCTTTATTAATTGATGTAGATTGTTCAACTTGCACATGTAGTTGGAGGGACTCTTCCTCTATACGGGGGCTTCAGAATCTTGATCTTCCTTGCAGGTCAGTAATGGATTCCAAACAGAAACAACGTGCTGTCATAGAGTTCTTGATGAAGGAGGGATGAAGGCTGTCCGACATCCACAAAAGGCTGCAGAATGACACCATTGACAAGAGGAATGTTCACAGGTGGATGAAGAGGTTTACAGAAGGTGAAACCAGCACTGAAGACAAACCACACAGTGGAAGACCATCAGCTGCGACCACTGACACAAATCGTCAGCGAGTGGATGAGTTGATTCACGGCTGGACTAATGGGTTGAGGCCAAACAGTGACCTCCAGGACTGCCAAGTCTGGTAATATTCCCAACTAGTAATAACACGATTATGTGTTACAAGTACAAGTAAATCAATAATTCATCTGTGCACCAAAATGGATCTATTAGCCCCTTCTCCTATAAACAGTATATAAACAGATTAAAATGGAATGTGTAGGCCCTGTAAGAATGGTAGAGGGTGATGGGGAGAAAGCAAATCTGTTAAAAGGTTTATTCCCCAGTGCATTCACACAAGTTAATAAAATGTTAGATGAAATGCAGAGTGATTTTTCTTGGACATAGAGTGACCAAAAAGGCGCAATTGTGGCATTGTGTAATTTCTTTTTTCTGACCGCGTCCACCCTGCAGGATAGATAATGCATTATTTTTTAGATCAGACTTTTACATTAGCGGCGGTACCAAATATATTTGGGGGGTTTTTTTGCTTGTATTTTTTAATTATAAATACAAGAAAAGTTGTTTTTTTTTTAACTTTTAGTATGTTTTTTACAATACATTTTTTTTTGTCCCCTTAGGGTACTTGAACTTGAGGTTGTTTAATCGACTTTAACATTTGATGGAATACTTATTGCTGTATATGGTATTTTTATCAGCATTCTATTATGACAGGCCACAGGGAGCCCTGAGGGCTTCAAAAGGCCTTGGGCTGCCATGACAAGCGAACAGCACCTCGCAATCTCATCACGAGGGCGCCGTTCGGGACTCTCAATCTCCGATTGGATATTTATAGGGTTAACCATCGGTGTTAGCGCTCACGCTGATCATGGCAGTTGTGGTGAATTATCAGCTGTCAAAAATAGTCGGTATTCACCATCTCTGGAGTAAAATTGGCTCCCAGTCCCGCTCCACACAAACCTTCCCCAGGAGGGCGTATATATACGCCCTTTATGGTGAAGGTGTTCAATTTTAAAACATCTGTCTTCGTCAGACCATCCCTTTTTTTTTAATAGAAATCAATAGTGATCAGCCCTGATCCGGCTGCTCTGATGCCCGGTAATGTCATGTATTTATGGGTTGTGCTGCCAATGCAGAAATTGGTCTTATAGAGCGACACACATACAGAAGGATCCGGAGCCGGGAGCCACCTTCTATGGCATCCACAGGGATTATAGTCAGGGGTTTATGTTTGGTCAATTTCACTTTTGCAGTCTCTTAAAGGGATTGTCCAAGAGTTTAAGAAATAAAGCTAACAGTAAAATGTTATAAAAATAGCAATCATTACACTTCCGTTAAATCACCCAGCACTCTGGTGCCGATGCTCCTGGGGTCCCAGCCATTCTTTATTCTCCTGGTGCAGTGATGCACTATACTTCTGGTTAACAACCTCAGCCAATCCGAGGCCTCAGTAGACATGTGCCATACATGCTAGCATGACTGCCGAGGCCAGTGATTGGTTGTAGTGGTCACATGGCTGTGGTAGTCACATCGACAAGCCAATTGCTCTACTATCTTTGGCTGTCATGAATGGAGAGGTAGTGCACACGCATGACCACCAGTCCGAACATTCATGGACATGTGAAAGTTCCTAATTTCTTGATCGTTGGGATCCATGCAGTCAGACCCTTGCCAATCAGATGCTTATTCTTTATCCCTAGGACATTCCCTTTAATCATATCTTAGAAGTTACCCATATGTTCCTGCACAGAGGTCTTTAATGTCTTTTACACCCCTTACATGCCCTAACACAGCAGAAGACCGGGATATTGGCGTGTAGAATGACTTTTCCCGGCGCGGATCATACAGCAGCTATATGGACAGTCCCTCTACGGGGATCACTGCTCTCACACCCTCGGTGTATATATATTTGCAGTATTTAATCATCTTAGAGGGCATTAGGCTTGAAATGATTAAACCCATTATACAGCACTTACCTGTTTAGAACGTTTATAGTGTTCTTGCTGATGGTTTTGTTGCCTTTCGTACAAGTCCGGGATTAGAGTATATTAGAAGCATCTTGGATAGTACTAGGTAGCAGTTACGTCTTCGATATATAAAGTACTGGCGCATCGCTCACACGGATGACTATATTTACGGATATTTCACTCTATACAGCGCGGTTGCAGGAAATGCGCTTTCAACAGTAACTGTCTGCTTGGCACAAATAATACTGCATATCCTGGCCTGCCAATCTTTGTCAGAATTGCTAATGAGATTACAGGTTTTAGCATTGCAAGAAAGCATGCAAGTCTCTTCTAAATCCTACCTCTGTGTCTTTTCAGGCAGCTTAAGGACAGGACCCATGAGAAGAGATTGAAAGCGGCAGCGCAGTCGTGAGTGGTCTGCTGTTGTTTTGGTGCCAGTGACTCAAGCATCAGCCGCCTAGTGGGAATAGGAGGTAGAGCATGCTTCAGGAGAGCCGTGCAAGATATTGTGTGACATCTTAAGAGCTAAACTTGGAGTCAACATTCCTATAGCTAAGGATACCCTGAAGAGTCAACATGGCCACCTCACGGCTCGCGAACAGAAGCACCAGGGACATCGCAAATGTGATGCAAAGGTTGCAAGGTAAGTGACCGTCAAATAAACTGACCTTTAGCGCATTATCACTTTAGAATACGCCTCTGCTCTGACAATCGTAGCTGGAGCCGTCCAGGTGTCATGGAAGCCAGAGGCCTTTTTTTCATGCACCCACAGAAAATAGTGGGCATTCTTGAACAAAATCACTCAAAATAGAACCTGCTGCAATATTTTTAATCTTTACCATTGGTACGAGCAAAAAAAATTCACAGGAGCGTATATCGGCCGCCGTTTTCACGGCCGGCGATATACACTACCATTTGAGCTTTCTTCTTCTTTTCCTCCCTCTCAACAGCTCTCTACATCTCTACTCCCTTCTGACTGTTTGCAATGGGAGGGGTGAGACGGAGGTGGAGCTAAGCTGCTGCCCCCTCCCCACCTGTTCTCCACAGCCATTGCAAACAGCCGGAGGAGAGGAGAGGCAGTGAGTCGGGGAGGGGGAGGGAAAGTGGAAGACAGCTCAGATGGTAGCATATATCCGCCGGTCGTGAAAACGACGTCATGGCTATCATAGATAGTAAACAAAAATTATTTTAAAAATTGGTAAAAAAAGACAAAACAATACAATAAAATTATACACGTAAAAAAGAAAATGACCCAAAGCCAACACCAACCCAAACCGTCATCGTATGCATCCTGTAATCCGAAGCTATACAAAAAATATATATCTAAACATCCAAAGCAAAATGAGGAACCCATTCCTGTACTTTATTTTAGCGTAAATAAACTAAGAAAAAAACAGGTATAAATTTCAAAAAATCTTTTGAAAAAAAATAGAAAAAAAAAGTCATTGAAAAAAGATATAAAAATAGCCCCATATGTCAGGGGAAAAATTATGTTGGTAGCTGAAGGAAAAACAATAGGGCAGTAAAACCAGCACATGGGTAAATTCTTTAAAAAGTGTCCAGTCCCTAAGGTGCATAACAGCCTGTTCCTTAAAGGGTTTTACTAATTAAAACCCGATAATAGCACATTTTATTTTTGTAATCTGTTTTTATTTTCCGATTTGTAGATTTTTCTTCAATTCTATTATCAGTACATGACTATGGGGCCGCCCATTCTGCATTCAACCGCATTTAGAGATACGCTTTACAGCAGCCTCATGGATCATTTACACAACGGACAGGAAGGGACTCATTGCTTCTATGGGAGACTGTTCTAGACATGTGCTTTGACATGTTCAATGGTAATTTCGCAGGGAGGGGGAAGAGGTGAGCTGTGACCATTACCTATTTTAAATGGTACACCCTGTTTTATCTACATGTATTGTAGGTGTTACCTTTCATTGCAATCCTGCCTGTGATAATAGTGACTGCTGAAAAGTTTTCCGTACAGAACAGGAAAAGTTGGGTTGATGATCAGTATGAAAATATAGGATTTTAGGGATTTTTTTTTTTAAATACAATTAGTGACCAATTCTTTTCTTTTTTAAAGGTCACCAAAAAATCTTATGATTCTTACAATTCTAAACATTCTCATTAATCATTGTGTCCCCTGTATCAGCCTCAGCAGTAATAGTATTACTATTGAGGCCTTTGTGCGGGTCACTGTTATTACTGAGGCCACTGTGGGGAGTCACTATTATCACTGAGACCAATACAGGGGACAGTATTACTACTGAGGGTCACTGTTATTACTAAGCGCGACAGTAGAGGGGACAGTATTACTACTCAGGCCTCTGTGGGGGTCACTATTACTACTGATGTCAATATAGAGGACAGTATTACTGCTGCGGCCAATATATATATATATATATATATATATATATAACATTATTGCTACTGAAGCCACTGTGGGTGTCACTATTATTACTGGGGCTGATATAAGGGACACTATTACTACTGAGGCTGATGTAGTGGACACTTTTACTACTGACGCCACTATGAGGGTCACTATTACCACTGAGGCCAACACAGGGGACAGTATTACTACTCAGGCCTCTGTGGGGGTCACTATTACTACTGATGTCAATACAGAGGACAGTATTACTAATGAGGCCACTGTGGAGGCTACTGTTACTGCTGGGGCCAATAAAGGTGACATTATTGCTACTGAAGCCACTGTGGAGGTCACTATTACTCCTGGGGCTGATATAGGGGACACTATTACTACTGGAACTGATATAGGGGACACTATTACTACTGAGGCCACTGTGGGGGACACTATTACTACTGAGGCCACTGTGGGGGACAAGATTACTACTGAGGCCATTATGGGGGACAATATTACTACTGAGGCCATTGTGGGGGACACTATCACTACTGGGGCTGATATAGGGCAAGCACTATTACTATTGATGCCACTCTGCAGGATACCTTAAGCTGACTTAGGTTATGTTTATACTTGGCGGAAATGCTGTGGAATGTGGCAAATTATGCAGCATTTCTGCTTCCAGGTGCGGTCGTTTAAAGCTCTTTTTTTTCTTCAGCGCCGTAGAAATATGGCGCTGCATTAGAAGTCTGTCGCAGGTCTCTTCTGCCAGAGGGAGCAGGTGCTCAGCTGTCAGATAATGGCTGAGCACTTGTTCTAACAGTGGGGACTGAAGATACCTTTTGTTACACGCTATTTAACTCTTTGCACGTTGCAGTGTAACGGCGGAATATAAGAGGCAGATAAAGGAAGGGGGCTCCCTCTGTCACCTATTGGACCCTCGTAATGTGATTACGAGGTCTCAATGGGTTGCTATGGAACCCTGAAGCTTGGATGTAGCCTCCGGGTCTGTGGCCGAGGAGGCTCAGCCTCTACTAACCTCATAGGCTTTCTAATGCACTACTATACAGAAGTGCAGGAATTACATACATTGACACCGATATGTGTCTGTCATGTTGTGCTACTGGGACCTGTAGTGCTACGGGTTTCCAGCAGCACATTTCCACAGGTGTGGGATGATTGAGCTGGCTGGTTGTGTATTGCTCCAGCTAGCCAACCTCCACCGGTCTGTTGCACATATATACCAGCCCCTCTTACTAGAGGGTTCTAGTCATTTGTCATTTATATCATTCCCTCTCAGAACTGTGGAGCTTGGCATCATGCATGTTCTGCTTTGGTGTTATTGCACACATGAGGTTCTGGGTAGGATTCCCTTGTCTCTTCGTTGGTGTGAACAGTGACATGTTCAAGGTCTGTATGTAGGTGTTTACACATTAGGTGTGAATTGTCCAGTTCAGTGTGTGTTACTGCCTGTCGCCATCTAGAGGACGTGGGCTTGTGGGCTTACATATTCTGGCCAAAATACAATCCCTTGTGTGTACTAACTTGTTAGATATTTCCATCTGTCTGGGTGTTGTAGTAGATTGGTGAGTATTTTGGCACTTATCGTTCAGTGTACGTGCATGCACCGACATTTATGAATTACTGCATATTTACTGTGAATAGAGGCAGATGGGCCGGAAAGATCCCCAGCCGCCTCCACCTCCATTCACTGAGCGATGATCAGGCCTCATGCAGACCGCTGGGTCGGATTCCGCTGCGAGAATTCTCACAGTGGGATGCGAGCCGTGCTCCTGCAGTGACCCCCGCGTCTTACCTCCTCCAGCGTCTACTCCGCTCTGCTGTGTGCCGTCTTCCGCCCAGCCGGCACATGTGCAGAGCAGAGGCGGCGCGCCAGAGGTGACACGATTTGTTTACCGCGCGGGTTTTCACTCGGTCAAATCGCGGCAGTCTGCATAGAATTGCATTATCTAATGCAATCCTATGGCAGCGTGCACGAGCGGAAATTCTGTGGGAAATCCCGCTGAAGAATTTCCGCCTGTGTGCATTTACCCTAAAAGCGCAGAAATGATCATCACTGTGTAAAAGGACCCTAACTCCAATCACCAAGGCCTTTTCAACAGTTCTTCCTAAAAACTCCAAAGCAGAGAAAAAGCCCTTTAAACTCCCTGGTTCTCTTGGGGCTCATTCACATGACAAGATTACAGCTTCTTGGAGAATGTTTCCATGTATACCGTTCCCGACAGACGTGCACAATAGTGTACAGGGGCTATAAACCTTTGTACTAAGGAATTTATAGCCATATTGCCAAATAGGTCCATAACCGGGCTCTGCTGTGCACATAATGGGGTTTGAATTACGGAATCTGCAGTCGCCTCCTGCACGGACAATCCACAGCATTCTGCACCAATTCAAGCCAATAGAACATTCGCATGTCCGCTCACATTGTCCGCTCCCGTGTCCTTGCTAGGCGGTGATGCGGGGAAAGCAGAGGTATAAAAAACTGTAGTGCACGTGTCTGATGTCGACACGCACGAACTATCCGCAGTACAAAATAGAAGATGAAGAGACAGGTACACGGTGTCACCGGCCGGGCACAGGGCAGGTCATGGTGCAGGATCCACATCTGCAATCAGACCCGGTCGTGTGCAGCCGGCCTAAAATAGATGGAACCAGAAATCTTGGTGACGCATAGGACTCCTGACTAGAGATGAGCGAACACGTTCGGCCCCGCCCCTTTTTCGCCCGAACACCGAACTTTGCGAACACTTCAGTGTTCGGGCGAAAAAAGTTCGGGGGCCGCCGTGGCAGCGCGGGGGGGTGCGGCGGGGAGTGGGGGGGAGAGGGAGAGAGAGAGGGCTCCCCCCTGTTCCCCGCTACTGCCGCCCGCGCCGCCGCGCATCTCCCCGCCCCCCGGCGGCACACGGACCTTTACGCGCGAACACTGCAGTGTTCGGCAAAGCCGGTGTCCGGGTGCGGATGTGTCCGTAACGGACATGTTCGCTCATCTCTACTCCTGACCACCGATATAATGACCCGAACTAAAAGTCCTTGGCAGTAAAGCACAATACCTTAATAGCGATGCTCTTTTTAATCATATTGTGTTGTCTTCTTCTCACACCATAATGCTGGGTTTCCTCAGGACGGCTTCACGGTTTTGCCGCAGCAAAAAACTGCCAGATTTTTGCGGGATAAGTGCAGCTTCAAAACCTACAGGACTTAGCCTCGGGTTTTGGAGCGGCTTAGCCACATGCTTTTCCATTGCGTCCAGCTCTCCCATAGAGAGGATCAAGGCCGCAGCGAAAAAAAGAATTGATATGCTGCATCCAAGGAAACGGCGCCGTAGCGCCAGCTAATGCTGGTTTTGCCGCAACAGATTGTCCGCCCCGTGTGGATGAGATTTTTGACAAGTCTCGTCCACATGCCTGGCTAATTTTGGTATTAGCGGCCACAGCGAAATTCTGCAGGGAAATTTCGCTGTAAATCCGCCCTGTGTGAACCCAGCCTAAGTGGTGTCCCTGTGGTACATGCACTCTTGATGATCCATCAATTCTCCTTAGAACTCAAAAAGACAGATGTGATCTGAGGGCTCAGGCAGACGGGTGTTTTTTGCTGAGAATGTTTTTGGCGTTTGCGATCCGCATCTATATAGAACCAATGCTTTTCAATGGTAGCGGTCACATGTCCGATATTTACATGTGCATAAAATTGACACGTACAAAAGAACATATGGGTGTCAATGGATGTGGTCACATGTTTTTTTTTTATGCGCGAATATACGCATGTAAAAAATGTCTGTCTGTCTGAGCCCTGAAGGTTGAAGGGGCATAACTACAGGCCCTTTTATGTGCAAAGGTAATCTTTCAAAGGACTGAAACATTGAAAGATTTAGCAATCTATTTGTATAAAGTGTTAATGGACATTAACACTTTATCAGCTTCATTTGCATGTAAAAGAACCTCTAGAAGTTGTTTGCAGAGACCAGTGTGTGTTTAAATACACTCCAAGCTGTGCAAACAGCTGCCTGCACATTCCATTATTCTCCTCCTGGCTAGTGTAAACATACCACAGGGAGAACATCCTGCAGTCTATTGAAGGATGAGTAAAATACGTTCAAACTGAGTATTTTTGCTCAGTCTTTCAGCGGCTGCATGATGAATTTTAAGTTTAGCTAAAATCCATCGATCAAATTAAAAGTACACAATGTCTGCGTTTACATGTAGCGATTATCGCTCATTTTTGTCTGAGAGAACATTAAATAAGGGCTAATGCCCATTGCCGAATTTCTGCCACGTTTTACGCGGCGGAAATCCGCGGCGTTACCCCGGAGCTATTCGGTTCTATTGAACCTAACAGCTAAATGTTCACGCTGCAGAATTCCGCAGCGTGCAACAAACGGTGGCATGCTCTATTTGCCATGGGAATATGCGTGGCCGGCTTCCATTGACATAGCCGTCATGCTATCCTTCGGAAGTATCGCGTAAAAACGCGTGCCTACCTGCATCATCTGGCACTGCCGGCGCATCATGCACTGTACTGCGTATGCGCACCGGCTCGAAGGACGGTAACAGCATGGCGGAACCGGAAGCTGAGTGTTAGGGTTTTCCGGGGCGCCGTGGTGGACTCCGTTGCAATATTCCACTAGCGGAGTCCGCCACGGCTGTGGGCATGAGGCCTAAGACATCCAATAGAAATAAAGACACTGACACAAAGGTTTATGGAGGGAGAAAGAACATTTTATTTCTAGCTGTAGGAAATGGTAGATTTTATTATGAGGTATTTTGAGGCTATTGATCGAGAGGAAGGCGAAAACCCTTTGATAGGAAGAAGCCAATTATCCTTGTATAAAGGGGAAAAATTCCTTCCTGACCCCAAATATGGCGATCAGAACAAGTCCCAGGATCAAAGCCGACATCTGACCTGACTTATTAGAATGTATTCTTGTTGTCAGAAATCTAAATAAATCTCTTACCATTTATTGTTTGTGGGGAATCTAAAGTGTATTGAACTAAACCTGTTTATAGACTGTGTTGGTCCAGAGGAAGGCGAAAACCCCCTTGAGGAAAGAGCCAATTATCCTGTTTTAAGGGGGAAAAATTCCTTCCTGACCCCAAATATGGCGACCAGAATAAATCTCAGGATCAAACGCCAGCCGCTCACCTCCTTGGTGTATGTGATGTCAGCTAAAGATTGTGTTTCTTTATGTTTATATTATGTTATTTATGTGGCTGATTCCTTATAAATAAGACCTAACCCTATTTAAGGCTGTGAGTTGATCCAGAGGAAGGCAAAAACCTCATTGAGGTATGAGCCAATTGTCCTCAAGTTGGAAAAATTCCTTCCTGACCCCAAATATGGCGATCAGAGCAAGTCCCAAGATCAAAGCCGACATCTACACCTATCTGTGTGTATATTTGTGTCTATGTATGTGTTAGTGTCTACACTAGTGTCTAACCTTCATGTATGTGGTGCGTGCTGCTTACCTGGCCTGTGCCGAGGTCTTACTAGTAACCAGGAGTTCAGGGATAATAGTCACTCGGGCTATTGTTCCTGAACTCGCCAGTTACCAATCAAGCACAGGCCGCTCCTGGGGGCGTAGAGGGTCTTCAGGAGAGGATGATGTTCGATGCCAGCCGAAGGATGCCAAGGTCGGGGTAGCATGATGGTAATACGCAGGATGCAGTTGGTGGAGAGAGGATGTTGTTGGTAAGCCGGGGTCTTCTACAGCAGCAGAGTCGTGTGTTCAGCAGACAGTTGTCGTGGGCCGAGCCTACAAGACATAAGAAGGAATTGTCAGTGTTACCAGTTGTGGATATAAACCAGTGAACTACTGTAACATGATGACTTGTATCAGGATCTGATTGGGATCTGATATAAAAAAGTTATTTTCTGCAACTGTGTCTTTACTATGAGGTATTGGGAGTTTTGTGATTGTGGAAGCCATAATAGAGGCCATATTGCTGGTCTTAATATATTTTCCCCAAAGTCCTTTGCTATGTTAGAGGAAATGGTTTATGTATTAAGCTTTCTACGGTATGTGAAGTTTTGCTACAGTGTATGGATATGATTGTAGGTGTCCTGTGTGTATAGGTGTACAGATATGTATGTGTGAGTGTGTATAGAGGATACTTACCAGATGGTCGTGGCTTCCTTCACAATCGGATTCTTCTCGTCATCCTAAGAAGAAGTAGAGACATGGTATTTACAGGAGCAATAATAATGTTATTATATGACCTCCTGAGCTGTCTGACACCAGAGGAACAATGATAATCAACACAGAGGTCTGCCTGAAGAACATCAACCCTAGAGGAGGAAGATCTTACCGGGTCCAGCTTGGTGAAGTGTACGAGAATCCGTCCACAGGGTGAAGGGGTGTACCACCCTCCGGCCACGGCAGGTCTCGATTCCTGGGAACTCTGCTGAAGGGTTTGAATGGCGGCTCTGCTCTTTTCATCTCCAGCTCCTCCCAATTCACGGTGTTGAAGAATCGGTGACCTCTGATATTCTTGTGGACACCCAGCCTCTTCTTTGGCTTCTTCCGCAGCAGTCTCTTCAGAAGATGCTTTACGTCAGCATCTAGCCAAGATGGGAATTTTGGCTTCTTTCTGGTGATGGACTTGATGATCTTTCTCCTGGAGGAGCCGTGGTAGAAGGGGGACTGTCCTGTCGCCATCCAGGATACGACAATCCCCAGGCCCCACCAGTCGACTGCTGCGTCGTAGTCCTTCTCACGAAGCACCTCTGGGGCCATGAATCTATAAGTGCCTGTCACTCCGCTGATCTTCTTAGACGGGACGACGCCGTCTTGGGCCAGCCCCAGGTCAATCAGGCGGATGTGTCCATCTCCGTCCAGCATGATGTTCGCCGGCTTTATGTCACTACAATGAAGAAAAGTAAAAAGGTTAATCTGTTGAGTGATGCAGTAATAATGTAGTAGAGAAATAATGTACCACAGCTTAACCAGTCCTAATTCAGGACTCTGGGAAAGCTGGGTACATTATCTTCACCAGGGAAACAGGGAGATGTGGGAAAGTTGTGCTTACCGATGGATGATGTAGCGTCGGTGCAGGAACTGGAGGCCGCATGCAATCTCCGCTGTGTAGAATCTGAGAAAAGAGTGTAGTATCAATGACATGAAATAAGTCCCCGACGTCATGTCACCATCATAGTGTCACCTGTACGCCCTCCACTCTTCTATATCTGTCATGTCGCCCTCAGTATCCCCCCGTCTCCTGATTAGTCATTTACTCACCTGACATGGTTGATGTCCAAACTGCCGCACATCCTGATCATCGCCGCCAGGCTTCCTCCGGACAGATACTCCGTGATGAAGTAGGCCCGGTCTGCAGACTGCTGTGCGGCATACAGATGGTAGATGAAGGGGCAGTCTTGGGCCTTCAGGAGTATCCGCCGCTCTCTCCTTATGACGTCTGCCTTGCTCTTTCCTCTGTCAACAACCTTGATGGCCATGAAGGTGTTCCTTCCAGGAAAAGATGCCAGGACCACCTTAAGAAAGCAGATAAGAAATTATCACTGACAGCGGCCAGAAGGGAAAATCATATATATTTATCACATGGTGGATTTATCACTAGGCGCTTTCACATGGCCAAGAAGATTGTGCAAATTAGAACCCCGTTCTTTTGAATGGAGTCATATACATGAGCGTTTTTCTCTTTTTGTCCCGCACCGCATCTTGGTGCAAGGAAAAAAAATTGCAGCATGTTTTCTTTGCATGTTCCTCAAAATCCATTGTCTATTGTTTTCAATGGGACAGGAAAACAGATTGTATGGCGTGTGATGCGAGGTTTCCCATTGACTGTTTCTGATAGCCGGCCTCCTGCTGTGACAGCCGGGGTGCAGAAGGACAGTGACCCCTGCTGTTAACTCCTTACATACCACGATCTATGTAGATCACGGCAAATTAAAGGATTCACAGAGGAAGGGCGCTTTCCTTGTGATGTCATTGGACCCTTGCGATGTAATCGCGGAGGGCCGATGGGTTGCGATGGGTGGCAGGATGCTAGATAGAGGCGTCTTGCTTTACTGTTGCCTATGATTGTTTTTACAATCGATAAGGTTGTAATAGTAATCATAGCTGCTATGGATCAGGTCCCCTTCAGGGACATAAACAGTGTCAAAAAGCAAAATTAAATAAGTACATTTTAAAAAGCCTTTTTTTGCTCATTTTCCCCTATTTGTATGAAAAAAAAAATTAAGAAACCCCCCACATGTGGTATCATTGTGTCTGTAATGAGCTGTGCTATAATTTGAGCAAACTATTAATTTTGCGCAGCAAAAACCGTAAAAAGAAGGGAGCAAAATACTGATATGTGGAGGAGCCGTCACTGCGCCATTCCCAGAAAATAACAGTCATATAACTTACCTCGCTGAAGCTTCCTCTGCCCAAGATCTGAAGGGCGGTGAAGCGCTTGATGTCAAATCCGCGGTCTGATGGTAGAAGGTCCTGGCTGGTGCCTGGTCTTGGCTCCTCATCCTCTCCACTCCTCCTCCTCTTTATAGCTGTGAGTCCGCTCACGCTCTCGTCTTCTCTTTTGCGCTTTTCGACGTCTCCTTTTTGTCCATTGGACTCCATTTTTCTCAGTCCTGTAATCTTCGATCCAACCGCTGCCGTCGTCAGTTGAAAGGAAATGGCAGTTGGCCGATTGGAGGTCAAAGGTCAGTGAAGCCGCCAGTACCAGGCTTGCCAGTACTTTGCCTGCCAGTACCCTGCTCTGCCATATACACTGTGATGTGGCCACCATGAGTGATGGTCTAGTGCCCAGGGAAATGGAGAAAATCATAGCTGGTTCTTCCAGTGCCACATTATTAGTAGATGGGCAGGGATGGCACTTGATGTCTGGGTTGGCAGTGGTGCCCATAGTTCATCAGAAACTTTTGGAGTTTTATAAAACTTACGGTTGATTGGAAATTGAAATGAACCCGGCGGAGGAAAAAACATAAATTGTACTAATGAGAGGAATAATAAAGTCTTGTGAGAGGTCATTTAATAAGTGTCCATCATCCAGATACATGATGTGTATCTCCATATGTTACAGCGGGCAGCGCCCTCGCCAGTGCAGATCTGGGTGTAGCGGGCGGAGATGCTTCTATGGAGGTCATAGATGGATTTATCCACAATGGGGATTAATGCTGAGGTGTCAAATGATAGAAAGGGGTCATACAGAAATGTTAGGAGGATGTTATAAATCTACGGTTGCTGTGTGAGTTATTGTTGGGGGTTGCAAATTGGCGCAGTAATACGGTATTATAGGACTTTTTATTTACACTGAGACAATAAAGACTATTTTATTAGACAAGCTTGTGAGTGCAATCTAAAGTCTGGGAGAATAAGAGGTTGTGTGCAAGATATAGTCAGGTTTAGGGCAACGACAGACGAGCGTGTAACGTAACACGCTCACTCCTGCACATTTTTTGCGCAGTGAACGAGTGTATTTAACATTCACGCCTGTGCAAATATGGAGTGTATGTCCGCAGGCTCCATTCGTTCACACAAGCAGTGGAATCACCGCACCCTGATTTAAAAAGCTAATTTGCCTAACGTGGATGATTGCAGATCTGCACTGCACTTAGTGCATACCCGCGTAGGCAGATGTGCGCGCTTGCCCACCTCACGTGGGACTCTATGGTGCACAAACACGCACAAGATAGGGCAAATACAGCCGCAATGAGCCCGTTTGCAATCAATGGGTTCTATTCTCTACATATCGCACTCATCTGTTTAAGCCCTTATATAAGCTGACCAGACGTCCCAATTTAGGCAGGACAGTCCCACTTTGGGACCCTGTGTCCTGCCTTTCCTAGGGTCCAAGCTCCCTGGCTTGTAATCAGTCAGTGGCGCTGCGGACGGCAGTGTGTGCATCCAGGATCCTTCTCCCCTGACCGATCCTCATTTGTTCCACAGGAGGAGAGGAGAAGGGAGGAGGTGTTGCTTTGGGTGCACACACTTCTGCCTGCAGCAGCGCTGAGAAGAGAGAGCTCTGTAGACCAGGAGAAGGGTAAGTATATGGGGGGACACTATTACTACCAAGGCCTCTGTGGGGGTGGGGTCCCCATTACTAGTGAAGCCACTCTGGGGGATACTATTACTACTGACGCCACTCTGTATGTGGCAGCATACCTCAAGCTGACTTACTGTATGCTTACAGGTGGCAGAAGTGCTGCAGACTGTCCACGGTAGAAATTTCTGCTGCTAATTATGCAGCATTTTTGCAACCAAAAACAGTCAAAATCCGCACCCCTGGTGTCATTCTTCAGCCTAGCATACTGTATTACTAGGGGTTTGAACACATGCACATGATTTTGTTCCTTTAAGCGGCCGTGATAATCACGAGACAATTGATTTCAGCTCTTTTCTCGGGAGTGAATACTACGTCGCACCTATCTTCCCCCAATTATTTTCAGCCTTCTGCACAATGGCATGGAGTTTGAACGGGCCGAGAAGGGGGAAAAACCCTCCATTAATGCGCAACTATGCTCCGTACCGGCGATCGTAGTTGTGCATAAGCCCGTGTGATGTTGCCCTTGTATATTTATATAAAATGTGTGTGTTTAGAATATATATAATATATGTGTATTCATATAGAGTCTCATACTTACCCATCCAGCGTGGGGCCGCACAGAATTAGGACATGCTGCGATTTATCATAAGCCAGCATTAGGGCGCCTACCCACTGGCGATTTTTTTTTTTTTTTTTTTTTCCTGCGATGCTAAATTGCGTTTTGCGTTTTTTCTGAAGAGCAATTAGCATAGAATGTGTTCTTGTCCATTTGTTGTTTTTTTTTCGTTGCGTTGCAATTTTTCACATAGGAACTGTCAGTTGCATATGTCTCCTTATTTTTCTCTTAAAGGGGTTGTCTCGTGAAATCAAGTGGGGTTCAGCACTTCTGTATGGCCATATTAATGCACTTTGTAATATACATCGTGCATTAATTATGAGCCATACAGAAGTTATTCACTTACCTGCTCCGTTGCTAGCGTCCCCGTTGCCATGGATCCGTCTAAATTCACTGTCTTCTGGCGTTTTTAGACGCGCTTGCGCAGTCCGGTCTTCTCCCTGGTGAATGGGGCCGCTCGTGCCGGAGAGCTGGTCCTCGTAGCTCCGCCCCGTCATGTGTGCCGATTCCAGCCAATCAGAAGGCTGGAATCAGCAATGGACCGCACAGAGCCCACGATGCACCATGGGAGAAGACCCGCGGTGCATCGTGGGTGAAGATCCCGGCGGCCATCTTGGTAAAGGAAGAAAGAAGTCGCCGCGAGCGCGGGGATTCGGGTAAGTAATAAACTTTTTTTTTTTTTAAACCCATCCCTTGGGTTTGTCTCGCGCCGAACGGGGGGCCTATTGAATTAAAAAAAAACCCGTTTCGGCGTGAGACAACCCCCTTAATGCACCCATGATTGTCAATGGAAATTAACGAAAAACGCCGCGAAAAACGCTGCGTTTTTCACGCACGAAAATCAGCAACGCCAGTGGGTAGGCGCCCTTAGAGTGCATAAACTAACGCAATCCTATGATAGCGTGCCAATCCCGCTGCAGAATTTCCGTCCGTGGGCATTGTGCCTAAGCCGTAGCATTGGCCCCATAATGCCACAATGCCCAATATCCTATCGTAATTCTAATCTTTCTTTTTCAGATGAGCAAGAAGCCGTTCAAGAGAACATTTACCAAGTGGATGAATTCCCATTTGGCCAAGGTAGCTGGTCATGTAGTTACATTGTGTAAGAGGACATTCCACATGCTTTAGGGCTCAGTCACACCAGCAAAGTTTTCCTGCATGTATAGGCGCGTTTCCGAAACGAATCTATTAGAACCAATGCTTTCTAATGAAAGCGGTCACATGTCCGTTTTTTAGAATTCTTTAAAATGCGCACCTACAAAAGATAGGACGCGAGTGAAAATACACCCGGTCACGTGATTATTTTCTACATGCCATGTGCTTTTATTTTTTTTACATGCGTGAAAAATTTGCTTGTCTGACTGCGCCCTTATAGTTGTTACAGTAATTAGAACTTCTCTCGTTAGTCTGGCCTCCTTCTACACTACTTTATCAGGATGTTGTAGGGGAAATGTATTAACTGATGTTTGCCGGGTTTCTGGTGTAAAAAGGTGACACATTTTGGCGCATGCCACATATTCAACCTTTTTCTGTTTTGTGGCTCGATCGCCATTTTGCAAAGGTGGTCAGATATTGAGTGTAAATTCTGCCATCTTTTGGTGCATCTTGTTTCTGCGGCGTACACAGTGCAGCAAAAATGACGTGAGAACTATATTCTATGGGTCAGTACGATTACTAACATAAAAAATTATTTTTATTTTTTGCTTTACCACTTTTTTTTCCAAAGATATTTTATTTTTTAAAATTATTTTCTTCCGCAATCTTCTGACAGCCATACCTTTTTTTTATTTTTCCATCGACATAGTTCTGTGGGGCCTCATTTATTTTTTAGCAATACCAAATAGATTTTTGTCTTTTTATGTAGATTTTTTTTATTATACATCTGGTAAAAGGTTTTTTTTTTTTAAACTTTTATTACCTTTTTATTATTTTAATATTTAATAAAATGTAAGTGATTTACACTTGTTTTTTACATGTGTAATACACAGTACTAAAAGCCCATTTACACTGCGCCATTCAGGCACACATGATAAAAGACGCAGCATGTCCTCTATTGATGCATGAGATACGCAGCGAGGACATCTTCGGATGGACGTGTTTTTTCAGGTTTTGTTTTTACTAGCGGGATTCTCGTGCGTTAATACTACCTATAGTCCGCCTGCTTTTTTTGACAGGAGCCGTGTGATCATCATCAGTCACTGTAATAGGAGGAACAAAAAAAGGTTTGGTACGGTGTTAGCCAGCAGAGCAAAATGTGATTGTTCCCAGCAAGAAAACCATGTAATCTTGGAGATATGATACCTTTTAATGGCTAACAAAAAGACATGATGTTCTAGCGAGCTTTCAAACCTACTCTGGCTTAATGAAATAGATGTGAAGAGGAATACATATATACACTCATACATATGAGAAGGTACAGATCTGGTGTGATTAATGTGCACTTTAAACAATATATACTGGGGGTGGGGTGGCGGGGGGCTAGTTACATAATGAATGAGAAATGAATTCACTGGAGTGGGCCTTTAATACTCTCTTTACGTTAAACATTCTTGCACGCACTAGCAGGGGGGCCCCTACCGTGAGGCAGCAGTTTGTAGGACCCCAGAAGGAGGAGGTTGCTGCCCTCTGGTGAAAAAAAAAACAATTGCCACCTGTTGGGTGGGCAGCAACCTGAGAAGCATTTTACTCACTTAGGCTAACTTCACAAAAAGGGCGAGCGCAATATGGGGCCATGAATCCCACCCCTATATCACACTCTCCGCTATGTCAAATCCCTGAGGATGTGAGGCGTTGTCACGTGAGAACAGCCTCGTATCACTTCAGGGATGCCGGAAACCTCCGCCGTGACGGACAGGAGTTTCTGACATTGATTTTAATGGGAGACCTCGCATCGCGTGCCCCTAGCATGTGGTGCAATGCTGCCGCCGGGACCATAAAATGACATAGGGTTTAGAATCAATTTCTGCGTATACAAATACGAATCTGCCCTCAGGGTCCCTTCTGACATTTATGGGGTTCCATCTTAATGATTTGTGAATAAGGAGTGAGACTCATCTGGAGAAAGAAGTATGAAAGGAGTGACATGTCCACTGTACCCACGTTTTTTTAAGGGTATCTGCTTTATCTATAGTGAGGTGAGTCTCTTGCAAACCCACAATCTGGGGATTAAATTGCTTAGTATAAGACAAAACTGCTTTACGCTTATTAGCGGTGCCCAGGCCTCACATGTTCCAACTAAGACATGACAGCGACATTGGGAGACATAATGACATATAGCACAGTCGGGTTTTCCAAGTAGGGGAGCATATTACCCATATTAGAAAGAAGGATATAAGCACAGACCTACTTGTAACTTAAAATAAACTGTAACAGCTTAAACAACTAAGAATTGACATCCCGCTTAACAATAATGTGTCGCAGGTGTCTAAAAAAAAAGAGTAAGCTACAATCTATTTTGAAAGTAGCAGTTGTTGTGAGTGGGGGACATTCCAATGGCCTATCGGGGATTGGTTTATGTGATAAAAAATTTTTTTCCCTTTAAGCATGGCTTCAGGCTATTGCCGCAGCGGTGGCTACCCGGGGACGAGCCCACAATCCGGGACAGCGTAAAGGCTAGGTGACATATCTCTTCATCCCAGCCATATACAGTATCAACCATAGGCCAATGGATCATGGGCCCAAATGTTCTTTGCAGAATTTACATTGCATAGATCAGAACTCGGGACTATGCAACGTCGGATGACGCAAGGTGCATACGGAGCCACTCCATGGCTTCAGTAGGGGAATGTAGAAAGATCACTTTATCATTTGCTGCAATCCGTAAACGGGACGGGTATGCCATAGAGTATGGAATGCCTCTATCCTTGAATCTCTTTTTTATTTCCACGAAGGTGGCTCTTTGTTTCTGCAGATCCGCCGAAAAATCAGGGAAAATAGATCTCACTGAGTTGTTATATTTAACCCCTTAGTGACGAAGCCTGTTTGCGCCTTAGTGGTGGAGCCAAATTTTGGAAATCTGACATGCGTCGTTCAACGTGGCATAACTCCGTAAAGGCTTTACATATCCCAGTGATTCTGACATTGTTTTTTCGCCACATGTTGTACTTCATTTAGATTGTAAAAATAGACCGATATAATTTGTGTATATTTATTAAAAGTACCAATATTGGAAAAATTTTGAAAAAATTGTCATTTTTTCACATTTACAACCGTAATATCTCAAATATGTCCAAACATACTGTACAAATTTTTGATAAGATATGTATTTCCATCTGTTTACTTTATTCTGAATGCACACTTGAAAAACTTTTGTGTTTTTTTTTACCATTTAGAGGACGTACACATTTAACATTACTTTTCAGCATTTTGAGGAGCACTTTGTTTTCCTGCACCAAGGCAAGTTTGCAAAGGCTCATAAGTGTCAGAATAATAGATACACCCACAAATGACCCCATTTTAAAAACTACACTCCTTAGTGTATTCACTGAGGGGGGTCATGAGTATTTTGACCCCACCAGTTTTTTTCAGGAATTAGTTCAATTTAGGGGAGAAAAAATAAAATTTCATATTTTTGCAAATATGTCATTTTAAAGACATATTTTTTTCCTATAGAGCCCATGAAAATGAGGATTTACACACCAAAATGGATACCCCCGTTTCTCCCGTGTTCAGAGACATACCCATTGTGGCCCTAATCTCATGTCTGGATGCATAACGGGAGCCAAAATGAAAGGAGTAGTCGGTGTCTTTCAGAACATAAATTTTGCTTGAAGGCGTTTTAGGCCCCATAGCACTTTTGTAGAGCTCTTGAGTGGCCAAAACCAAAGAGAACCCCCACAAGTGACCCCATTTTGAAAACTAGACCCCTTAACGAATTTATCTAGGGGTGTACTGACCATTTTGACCCCACAGTTTTTGAATGAATTCAAGCCAAGCAAAAGGAAAAAATTGTGATTTTCGTTTTTTTGTCAATTCTGTCATTTTAAAAACAGCTTTTTTTGTACAGCACACGCATGAATGAAGCCTTTCACCCCAAAATGGATACCCCTGTTTCTCCCGTGTTCAGAGACATACCCATTGTGGCCCTAATCTCTTGTCTGGATGCACAATGGGGCCCAAAACGAAAGGAGTAGTCGGTGGCTTTCAGAACATAGATTTTCCTTGAAGGCGTTTTAGGCCCCATAGCACATTTGTAGAGCTCTTGAGCGGCCAAAATCAAAGAGAACGCCCACAAGTGACCCTATTTTGAAAACTAGACCCCTTAACGAATTTATCTAGGGGTGTACTGACCATTTTGTTCCCACAGTTTTTGAATGAATTGAAGCAAAGCAAAAGGAAAAAATTGTGATTTTCGTTTTTTTGGCAATTCTGTCGTTTTAAAAACTGCTTTTTTGGTACAGCACACACATGAATGAAGCCTTTCACCCCAAAATGGATACCCCTGTTTCTCCCGTGTTCAGAGACATACCCATTGTGGCTCTAATCTTATGTCTGGATGCACAACGGGGCCCAAAATGAAAGTCGGTGGCTTTCAGAATAGAAATTTAGCATGAAGGTGATTTAGGCCCCATTGCCCACTTGTAGAGCCCTTGAGCTGCCAAAACGACAGAGAACCCCCACAAATGATCCCATTTTGAAAACTAGACCCCCTAACGAATTTATCTAGGGGTGTACTGTGTATTTTTACCCTACAATTTTTGAATAAATCTAAGCAAAGCAGTAGGAAAAAAATTACAATTTTCATTTTTTTGGCAGTTGTATCAATTTAAAAACTGTTTTTTTGTACAGCACACATAGGAATGAAGACTTTCACCCCAAAATTGATACCCCTGTTTGTCCCGTGTTCAGAACCATACCCCTTGTGGCCCTAATCTACTTAAAGGACGCATGGCTAGGCCTATAATGGAAGGAGCACCCGTTGGATTTTAGGGTACAACGGAATAAATTCCAGGCCCCATTGCCCACTTATAGAGCCATTGAGCGTCCAAAACGATAAAGAACCCCCACAAATGACCCCATTTTAAAAACTAGACCCCTTAACGAATTCATCTAGGAGTGTATTGCGTATTTTGACCCCACAGTATTTGAATAAATTTCAGCAAAGCAGAAGGAAAAAATTACGATTTTCATTTTTTTGGCAATTTTGTCAATTTAAAAACAGGTTTTTTTTGTACAGTGTACATAGGAATGAAGACCTTCACCCCAAAATGGATACCCCCGTTTGTCCCGTGTTCAAAAACATACCCATTGTGGCCCTAATCTACTTACAGGAAACATGGCAAGGCCTGTAATGGAGGGAACACCCGTTGGATTGCAGGGCACAACTGAATACATTCCAGGCCCCATTGCTCATTTGTACGGAATAAAAATTGACTCCCTAAAAATCCCCCCCCCCCCCCTCCACGCCCTTTTCGGCGTTCCCCAAATCTTAGATAAAAGTAATAATGTGAACTGTGTGGTATTTCCAAAGACGGGTAATTATGGAGGCTGGTTGGGATGGGCACATAGGGCAATAAAATCTGGTATCCCCCCTCCTCTCATGCTTTTTGGGGGTCATTTTTTGACCTCAGTGGCGGGGATGGGGTGTAAAAAGTGGCGTTCCGTGAGTCTCCGTAAGCTTGACGAGGTGCGGCGGTCTCACACAGAAGGCGCTCAACAAGGTGCTCCTGGAACTGCAGGAAGGCGAGTGTTCCCGGGGCTTCTTGTAAATTGCGTATTACAGGTAGCGGTCTGAATAACGCCGGGCTTACGCAGCCGTAGGTGGATCCCGGCTGTGAGCCCGGCTGTGACCCTGCGTACGGCCGCGTAATGTACTGCGCATAACTGCGTACTTACACGGGCGGTCATGCGCAGTACTTTTTTTTTGTTGTTGTTGTTTGTATTTCCCGCACCGTCGCTTAGCGATGACGCGGGTACCCGCAGCCCGTATACAACGTAGTTGCGTATGGGCTGCGGGTATATCCGCGACCATGGAGCACAATGGGCTCTATGTTGCTGATATCCGCGGTAAAATAGAACCTGCTGCGTTCTCTTTTCTGCGAGTGGATTACACAATTCCAACCCGCTAATGTGAGCGTAATTGTGTAATCCAATGCGATTGATCTGCGTATTACCGCTAATCAAACGCATGCGGAATCCGTAATTCCTATCCGGTCATGTGAGACCGGCCAAAGGTGGATTGCTACCTTTTTATCACGTGACCGGGGACCGCTCAACGAGGCCACCCGTCACTGCTCCAGGCTCTCGGCGACCGTTGGTCGCCGAGAGCAAGGAGCTATTAAGTTTCCTGGGCTCCCCGACTCCTGCGCATGTGTGCGGTGTTTTGCCGGCGGTCGCATGCGCAGAATACGGGAAAGTTCACGTAAGAAGATTGCGTCGGGGTGCAAATATGGAGGCCTCCGGTAAAAAGTTTTATCTCCTCTCACCGATCGCATCGGTGAGGGGAGATGAACCTCCCCTTTTTTTAACTTTTACGTGATCGCCATTATTCTTCGGATAACGACGAACACGTGATCAGGAACCGCTCACCGCGGCTCTCCGTGAAATCTCCAGGCTCTCGGCTAAGTTTTGTAGCCAGGAGCAGGGAGATTTTAAAAAAGCACGGCTTTTGCGCATGCGCCTGCCACATTGGCGAAGGGTGCGTGCGCAGAAGCTGGGGTGAGGTCCGCGGATAAATCCGCAGGCCTTAGGTACGTCATTTCATCCTCCCTCACGGATATGATCCGTGGGGGGAGATGAAACGCAAGGTTTTTTTTAAGTTTTTAAAACTTTTTTTAACTTTTTGCACTTTTTTTTTTACCTTTTACCCCTTTTTTTTTTATTTTTTTAACTTTTTGCACTTTTTTTTACTTTACATGATCACTGTCATCCATTGGATGACAGTGATCATGTCCCTGGTGACATCCCTCTGCTCTTGGCTACACATGGCAGCCAGGAGCAGAGCAATTTTGAATTTCCCGGGGCTCGAGCCCCTCTGTGCACGCGCCCGATGTCAATCATCGGGCGCGCATGCACAGACGGGGATTTCGGGTCCCGGGACATCGGGACATCGCAGAGGACCGGGGGTGAGTATCTTCACATCCCCTCATGGATCCGATCCATGAGGGGAGGTGAAACTTTACTTTTGTTTTACTTTTTCAACTTTTTCGCGATCACCGCTATCGCAATGGATAGCGGTGATCGCGGGCCCGGGGACCGCTCACAGTGGTCCCCGGTAACACCTCCTGGTTCCCGGCTACCTTCAGGAGCCGGGAGCCAGGAGATTTTAAATTTGCTGGGGACACCCGGGCTTCTGCGCGTGCACGTGACGTCATCGTCTGGCGCGCATGCGCAGAAGGCCGCCGGCGGGTCCGGGAGGACCAGATCTCCGGGGAACACCGCCGACAAGCCGTGTGAGTATTTTCAGCTGCCGTGATGGATCCGATCCATCATAGCAGCTGAATTACTACTTTTTTACACTGTTTTATTTACTTTTTTGCGATCGACGTTATTCATTTTATAGCGCCGATTGCAATACCGGGGGGGACTGCCCGCATCCTGGGATGACAGCTCCATGCTGTCGGCTACCTGCGGGCACCAACAGCATGGAGTTGTCACGTCCTCAGGCCAGTGGGCATCAATCCAAAGAGGATGCATAAAACTACGTCCTCTAGGATTAAGGCCCACTTTCTGAGGACGTAGTTTCCCGATGGGGCGGTCGTTAAGAGGTTAAGAGGGCCTTCCAGTCTGGCCTGGTGCAAAGCGGCATCTCGATCTCTGCAGTTCAGAATTCGTGCCAAAAATGGATGCGGTGGGGCGCCCGGCAGTCCACGATGAGTGCGGCGTATGATCGGACATCTCCACACTAGAGAATTCCTTTATTTTCTCCGCAGCGGTACAACCTTTAGCTCGAGTGCTCATGATAAGCGCTCGCAAGGTAGAGACTGATAACAGAATGTGCACTAGCGTTTCTGTGTTACCGCGTAAAACTTTCTTTGGGATTTAAGGTAGGTTAAGTACCAAGAGTCAGTCCGTCTTTTTCACAAGTTATGGTTACCAGCCTAGGGTACAGGATGAGGTCTCAAATCATCATCAGAGCAGATTCTGCGTCGGTCCTGTCCAACTGCATGGGAGTAAGGGGTGACTCAACAATCCACTGTGTCCACAGATTAGGGTCCGCAGAGGGCAAAATCCACTGTGGAAGAACAATTTTGCGGGGCCCAGCAGAGACTTTCAGTACAGAGGGGATCCTCAAGTTATAGCATCCAGCTGGTTAGAATACTGCTGGGTATATTGCCACCATTTAGAGAGACAGCAGTAATTATCACAGTCACAAAATGGCACCTGGTGGCCGGAGGGGGGTTTGCCAGGTATGTATAGAGGGCCTACTGCTGCGGGGCCTACATTACAGCATTCACAGTTTCAATGCAAATGCCCCTGTAGGCTCCAAAGTGTCCTTCCACGTCCTCCGCCAGGGACTTACTCTTTGCCGCCTCTCGCCGGGACCAGGATCCGGATCAGATTCACACCGCTCGGCTGGCGTCTCCGCGGAAGCGCACTGCTGGGTTCCATTGACAGCAAGGCCTGCCCACCAGGGGATTCAGCACAGCCGGGTAGTCAGTGCGGTGAACTCCACCAGCCCCGCCCAGACGGCACCTGAGACCGGGTGAGAAGAGGATCACTCACCGGACAGTGATAGAGGTAGGGAGCGGTGTGCAGCAATGCTCCAGCGGGAGTGCTCGGGCAGGACATGTCAATCGCCAAGTGCAGGCTCAGGGCTGTATACGCCGGTTCAGGGGCAAGAAGGACTTTTGGTTCGAGCCAGCCACTGCAGCAGGGTATGTTGATTAATTTCAATCCGTCAGGGAGGTAGTCCGGATCGAAAGGCCAGGGTAAAGTGCAGGATATTAAGGTCCCCTGGGGGGAGCCGGTGTTGAGGGGGCATAAGAATCACCCCTCTGTATGCTTCTGACTCATTACTCTGACATAAGGAAAAAATGAGACTCCATGACGCTAATGTGTCCATAAGACATCTGTAAGGTCTCTTTCACGCTACAAAAGCATCGCTACAAAATGGCTTTGTTACCAAATTTGCAACATCCCTCATGTGAAAAAACCAATTGGAATCCAAGGGCTTCACACACATGTGTTTTGTAGCCTGTGTGAAAGAGGCCTAAATTCAGCTCCTCACCACGTTCAAGCTCGGTATGCATCTATATTGCCGCTATAAAACAGCTGAAAATCACAACTGCGTGAAGCATTGGATTCCATTTTTGGCCGCGATGAACATATTCTAGTGTGAATGAGTCTAAAACTGGAAAAGTCCTACTGAAAATGTAACTTCTTTATTGTAGATTTTGAATTTATGTCTCATGTAAATATATTTGGCGCATAACTCGGCCGAATTACCTACATTTTTAATGACTTCACTAATTTTAGGCATAAGAACCAGTAAATCGTTTCCCCTTTTCTGTTCCAGCGGTCATAATTGTTTTTACTTTTCATCAATGTGGCCGTATGACGGCTTGTATATTGTGGAACTAGTTTTTATAGGAACTAAAGGCCCTTTTAGACACGATGATTTTTACTCAAAAATTGCTCAAACCTGTCTTTTGAGCGATAATCGTTGTGTCTAACTGCACTGACATTGTGCAGTTTTCGTTAAGCCATCGCTGATCTTTCAGCGTGCTGAAAGACAATGATGAGCCTTATCAGGAATTCACAGCGGGATACAGCTGATACTATTGTTTCAGCTGTATCCTGCTCCCTGAAGACCGGTGGGGTATGAAAAACACAACTGTCCAGCTGTGTTCTGCATCCTTTGCTCGGAGCGCTCGGCTATAAAACAGCTGGGCGCTCCATGCGGGGAACAGCTGGATTCAGAAGACAAGTGGCCCCGCTTGTCTTCTGCATCTTCCGCTCGGAGCGCAAAGTGATCGCTCAATGTTTAAACAATCACCTTACGCTGTAAAAAAAGCACACGATTATCGCTCAAAAATCACTGAGAAGATTTTTTGAGCGATAATCGTGTCTAAACCCGGCTTAATACCGGATAAATATAATGTTTGGAATAACTTTTTTAGTAATTTTTAATGGGGAAGAAAAAGCAAGTTCCCCAATGTTTTTCCATCATTCACCTTGTGGTACAAATAGTCGGATCACTTTATTCTACGGGTCGCTACGATTATAACACAAATCTCTACAGGTTTTATTGTGTTTTAGTACCTTTTACAGTAGAGAACAACTTTTTTGACAAAAACCTCTACAAATAGCATTTTTATGTTTCCATTGACAGAGCTGCATGAGGCCTTGTATTTTGTGGGACAACGGTTATTGGTTATTGGTACCATTTTCAGGTAGAATATATCTGACTTTTTGATCTTTCTGTAAAACCACTTGGGGTCCGTTTACACTTAAAGATTATCGTTCCAACAAGCGAACAATGTCAGCGCTCGCTCGTCTGTTTATACAGCAGATCCGTCGTTGACTCATTCAAACCAGAAACCATTCAGTCTTCCTCATTCGCTGTGTAAGTGACAGAGGGACTGATTATTAGATTGGTATGTCTTCCCATCTATCTCTCAAGTACCTAGTCAGTCTGAACCGAGGCACGGCTTCAGAGGACAAGAAACTGCAAATCAGCTGAATATGGAAGCAACGCGATGAATCTAATGCCCACCCCATCACGCTGGAATGTATCCAGCGCTGTATACTACCCACTAGTCAGACCGCCTCCTGCTAAATGGAAGGCCGGGTAAAGGAGGATCAACACCGCTATCACATAAGCAGTGGCACTGTCCATGGTCCTGATCTGGAATAACCAGCTCAACTGTAGTATTGTCCACATCACTTAGGCCCCCCTCACACAGGGCGTTTGCAGAAACGCAGCGTTGAAAAACGCTGCGTTACTGCAGATTCTGCCCCGTTTCAGCAGCGCTGGCATACTTTATGCCAGCGTTTTGGCTGCGTTTTCAGCTCGTCTGAAAACGCAGCCAAGAATGCTGAAAAGAAAAAAAAAAAGCAATACTCACCTAGCCGCTGCAGTCTGGGTCGCGGCCGCTGGTCTCTGTCGCTGATCCGGGCTTCCTCGGCACTCCCAAGTCTATTGCCGGAGGCCAGGTTTGAGAACCCTGCCTCCGGCAATAGAGTGCTGTGATTGGTTGTCGGTGCTTGCTTGATGCCCAATCACAGCCCTTCATTGACTGTCTCAGCCAATCAGAGCTTGCCGGCGCTTTTTTATTCATCAGCTTGTGATTGAAGGATATTGACGCTGGCAGGCGTATGACTCTGATGGTCGGGGCGCACATTATGTGAATATTCGCACTGTGGAATATGCCAGCTCTTTACATAACGAGGCTTCAGCAGTGGCTGCAGTTACACGGGGATCAAAAGTTTTTGTAAATGTCATATAGCAATCATAAATGCAAATGCATCACGTCTTTGGCTTAGGGTGCCTGCACACTGGCGATCGCAATATTGCTGTGTTTTTTTTAACGCAAATGTAAATAGGATTTTAATGTTAAAAACGCATCACAGAAAAATCGCAAGTTTGTGCTTTGCGATTTTTGTGCGATGCATTTTTAACATTAAAATGTTCTATTGACATTCACGTTAGAGAAAAACACAGCGATATCGCAATCGCAAGTGTAAAGGCACCCTTCAAGTTGGCCAACAATATGCAACATGAGCATTGCCTTGTTCTTTAACAGAGATGTTAGCCGCAGAGAGCCCTTCACAGGGTGATACTTGAGAAGATGATCACGGCAAACTGGGAGTGTCCTTCCCAAGGGGGGGGTGTCTTATATAAAGGAACGGGGCTAAAAATATTTGGATCCTCTCTATTAATATCAAACCCCAGATCAGACCACTGATTTCATTTCAGACTCCAGATCCCCTAAATATATTCAGACTCCCTACATATATATTTATATTAATATCAGACTCCAGAAAAGACCCCTTAAATATATTCCAACCTCTCCTATATTTATAACACATCGCAGACACCTAACTTAACTTAGACCCCGGACCAGACCCCTTAAATACTTTCAGAAAAGTTTATTTACACCCTTGGGTGGGGAGGGGTTAAAGACAACCTCCCTCGTCAGTAGGGCTGACTGCATACCTTTGCAATTGTGGCCCTGCTGACTCTGATGACGTCTCACTATTCGCTCTTCTCTCTCCTGTTCCCCCATACGGACTTCTTAGTTTCAGCGTGAATTTGTCAAGTGGGCGGTCCCTGCTGTTCAACGTCAATCAACTCCGACATAACCCACTGACAGCAGGCAGTGCAGACCGCCCACTTGACACATTCACAACTCTGGGAAATGAAGCTAAGAAGAGCCTTTATAGGGAAAATGAGGGACAATAGACAACAATGGAGTCAGCAGGGCTGTGGCTGCGAACTCCCCATTTTATAGGGCTTACCACTAATCTCCAGAATAGGTATTTTCCTTTTTTGCTGTGAAGATGTGAATGCATATGTGCGGTCAGCTCTCCAGAGAAATCAGCGGGATTTATGAAATCCTATCACTTGTTTCCTTATAGCCCATAGATTTCCATGGAGGAAAAGCATACATGTCTGACCAGCTCTACATGGGAAATGGGAAGCTGGGCTAGTTCATAGACAAGAGTCATGAAATGTGCTATTCTCACACTCAGACCTTCACCTTGTAAGGGACTCGCATCGCCGCCGAAGACGATTTTTTTCGCGTGAAAGTGAATAGGAGTTCCTAATGTTAAAAACGCATTGCATCGTACGAGAGTTGAAAGTTTGTGCAAAAAGGAGACTCCGTAAGAAAACATGGGAAATAAAAAATTTGCAAAATGCAGACAGATCGGACATGCTGCGTTTTTTTCCACTCCACATGGGAATGAAACTATTGAAAATCATAGGTTTCATAATTCTGCGTTTTCACTCACTCTCACGCCCTAAGAAGCTGCTTACTCAAATACTTCCTGCTCTTTCACATGATTTGCAATGACCTTTATGTTTTGTAGGTGATAAAAGTCTGATTGGTGGAAGTCTCACGGCTAAGACCCCCAGCCATCCCCCCAAATGCTGCAGCCACTAGCAGTCACATCAGATTGAATAAAGCGGGTGCCGAGCATGGGTGGCCACCGCTCTGTTCATCTCATTGGGTCTGAAGTAGCAAAGTACAAGTGCTTGTACTCTGCCGTGTCTGGCAGTCACATTGCATATGAATGAAGTACCACTGCGCACGCACAAACACCACTCACTTTAGTCTCTTCCTGACTGCGGGGTGCAGCTGGGGGACATGGGACCCCGACCGGGATTAGTGATGGTCTTAGCAGTGAGACCTCCTCCGATCAGATTTATTTCTGTGTATAGGTGATATAAGTTAATCTTGGTACAACCCCTTATAGAGAATCATTATTTATTCACCCTTTTATGTACTCTAATACAGGGGTCCCCAACCACTGGTCCGTGGACTAGGACCGGGCTGTTGGGTTTTTTTTGCTGGTCCGAGGCGGCGCCACAGATCAGCACTAAACACTGACCATGTGCTCTGCCCTGCGGGGGCTCAGAGCACACTGTGTGGGCTGGCATCAGTAGACGCGGATCCTAGCAGAGAACATTATGCGGGGAGGCGGGGAGACCTCTGTGACACGGCTCCCGACACAGCACATTATGTGGGGCACGGTGGGGAGGCAATCTGGCCACAGTGTCGTGGCTCCAGGCATAGCTCTTGGCGGGGACCTGGGCTACAGTGCTGTACACCGAAGTCCTGCCAGCACCTCCGGTCTACAGCGCTGTTTGGTGTATAGCGCTGCTAAGTAGCACTGCATGACCCCACCCCCATATAACCAAAGCCCCGCCCCTGCCCACCCTGCCATGCGGGGTTATGGAAAAATGGTCTTGCTTTAAACTGGCATGGAGGTGAGGGGGTAGCAGGGCTGGCATGGAAGTGAGGGGGGTATGAGGGCTGGCATGGAGTTCAGGTGTGTGTGAGGACTGGCATGGAGATGAGAGGGGTATGAGGGCTGGCATGGAGGTGAGGGGGCTATGAGGGCTGGCATGGACGTGAGGGGGATATGAGGGCTGGCATGGAGGTGAGGAGGGTGTGAGGGCTCGCATGGAGCTGAGCGGGTATGATGACTAGCATAGAATTAGATTAACAGTTTAGGGACATGAAGTAATCCTGCTGTATTCCGCCCCTCAGGGTCCTGTAATGTAAGGCTGGGTTCTCACATCTCGCGGTTTGGCTGCAGCGAAAAAACGTGAGATTTCCTCCGGGAAAAGCGCTGCTTCAAAACCCGCGGCACTTTGCCGCAGGTTTTGAAGCGGCCTGGCTGGCGAATCCGCGCCGCAGCACCGGCTTAGCTGGCTTTGCCGCGACGGATTCGCTGTCCCGTGTGGACAAGGACAAGGACATGGACAACGCTGTCCGTGTTTTAATGTCATACGACCCCTTTATGTATGCTGAGTATATGGCCGGGCTCACACAGTGACATTCATACTCGCTGCGCCTGCCAATCCACACGCACACGTAATACACGTCCAGAAAGAACATGCTGTGGATTTATTCTCTGCACCAGTAATACACGTGTGAAAACCCGCAGATGTGAGCGATCCAATACAAGTCAATGGGCTAACGACATCACGAGCTGCATATAGGAGAAGTGCGCATGCACAATAATAATACACCCGTGTGACACCTGTATGACTTGAAACGCGATAGCGAAGCCCAAGCACTTTTACAACACTGTGGCTATGAATGTTTTGGGGTGAAAGTGAAGAATTCCTATCCTATCCTCTGCCAGGAAGTTAAGTTGACTAAAATACTTCTTTGGTAATTTTTAGAGACATGTTTTCACAATTAATGCTAATCTGTTAACCCCTTAGTGACCACTCCATAGTGTTTTTACGTCCTGCCTAAGTGATGTAATTCCCGGGGACGTAAAAACATGCTTCCTCTGGGGATTAAAGCCCTGCAGGCTCTGGACAACGCAGTTCCTGGCTGCCAGCTCCCGGAGGTAACCGACAACCTGGAGCTGTCATGGGGGGCCGCAGGAAGCCCCCTTCCCACAGTCACACGATCGCCAGTATCGCCCGGATAACCCATGATCACATTAAGGTCAATGAAAAGTTTTAAAAAGTTAGTTTCAGCTCCCCTTACGGATCGAATCCGTAAGGAATGCTGAGAATACTCACCCCCTGTTTTCCGCATTTTCCTGCATCGTTCTCGTCTTCTAGGACCCAACGATGGTGTCTGCGCATGCGGGCCGCATGGCATTAGAAACTCCCTGCTCCCGGATAGTATGAGTAGCCGAGAGCACAGAGCTGTCACCGGAAGCTGCTGTATGTGGTACCCGGTCACTTCATTGCTGTTATCCAATGGATAACAGCGACCATGTAAAAGTTTTAAAAAGGTGTAAAAGAAAAGCTCTCCCCTCATGGATTATGTCCGTAAGGGGAGATGAGATTACGTTCGGCCCTCGGATTTATATGCGGATATTACCCTGGCTGTTGCGGACGCGCCCCTCGCCAAAATAGCGGACGCATGCACAAAAGCCGGGATAATATAAAATCCCCCCGCTCTTGGCTACCAAACGTTGCCGAGAGTCTGGAGATGCCACAGGGGGCCGTGGTCCTTGGTCACATGATCGCTGCTATCCAATGGATAACGGCGATCAAGATTTTTAAAAAGTTTCACCTCCCATCATGGATCTATACTTGTGACTCGGCTTTTTAAGAGATAAAAAGTTATGGCGGTCAGAAGACGGCAACAGAAAATACTATATTATTAAAGAAGATATTTTATTATTAAAATTAGTAAAGAAAAAAAAACGTATATATTTCTGCGGGCTGTACCGAAAGTGCAGAAGTGGTCATAAATTCTTTATTAATTGATGTAGATTGTTCAACTTGCACATGTAGTTGGAGGGACTCTTCCTCTATACGGGGCCTTCAGAATCTTGTTCTTCCTTGCAGGTCAGTAATGGATTCCAAACAGAAACAACGTGCTGTCATAGAGTTCTTGATGAAGGAAGGATGAAGGCTGTCCGACATCCACAAAAGGCTGCAGAATGACACCATTGACAAGAGGAATGTTCACAGGTGGATGAAGAGGTTTACAGAAGGTGAAACCAGCACTGAAGACAAACCACACAGTGGGAGACCATCAGCTGCGACCACTGACACAAATCGTCAGCGAGTGGATGAGTTGATTCACGGCTGGACTAATGGGTTGAGGCCAAACAGTGACCTCCAGGACTGCCAAGTCTGGTAATATTCCCAACTAGTAATAACACGATTATGTGTTACAAGTACAAGTAAATCAATAATTCATCTGTGCACCAAAATGGATCTATTAGCCCCTTCTCCTATAAACAGTATATAAACAGATTAAAATGGAATGTGTAGGCCCTGTAAGAATGGTAGAGGGTGATGGGGAGAAAGCAAATCTGTTAAAAGGTTTATTCCCCAGTGCATTCACACAAGAAAATAAAATGTTAGATGAAATGCAGAGTGATTTTTTCTTGGACATAGAGTGACCAAAAAGGCGCAATTGTGGCATTGTGTAATTTCTTTTTTCTGACCGCGTCCACCCTGCAGGATAGATAATGCATTATTTTTTAGATCAGACTTTTACATCAGTGGCGGTACCAAATATATTTGGGTTTTTTTTTTTGCTTGTATTTTTTAATTATAAATACAAGAAAAGTTGTTTTTTTTTTAACTTTTAGTATGTTTTTTACAATAAATTTTTTTTTGTCCCCTTAGGGTACTTGAACTTGAGGTTGTTTAATCGACTTTAACATTTGATGGAATACTTATTGCTGTATATGATATTTTTATCAGCATTCTATTATGACGGGCCACAGGGAGCCCTGAGGGCTTCAAAAGGCCTTGGGCTGCCATGACAAGCGAACAGCACCTCGCAATCTCATCACGAGGGCGCCGTTCGGGACTCTCAATCTCCGATTGGATATTTATAGGGTTAACCGTCGGTGTTAGCGCTCACGCTGATCATGGCAGTTGTGGTGAATTATCAGCTGTCAAAAAAAGTCGGTATTCACCATCTCTGGAGTAAAATTGGCTCCCAGTCCCGCTCCACACAAACCTTCCCCAGGAGGGCGTATATATACGCCCTTTATGGTGAAGGTGTTCAATTTTAAAACATCTGTCTTCGGTAGACTATCCCTTTTTTTTTTTTTTTATAGAAATCAATTGTGATCAGCCCTGATCCGGCTGCTCTGATGCCCGGTAATGTCATGTATTTATGGGTTGTGCTGCCAATGCAGAAATTGATCTTATACAGCGACACACATACAGAAGGATCCGGAGCCGGGAGCCACCTTCTATGACATCCATAGAGATTATAGTCAGGGGTTTATGTTTGGTCAATTTCACTTTTGCAGTCTCTTAAAGGGATTGTCCAAGAATTTAAGAAATAAAGCTAACAGTAAAATGTTATAAAAATAGCAATCATTACACTTCCGTTAAATCACCCAGCGCTCTGGTGCCGATGCTCCTGGGGTCCCAGCCATTCTTTATTCTCCTGGTGCAGTGATGCACTATACTTCTGGTTAACAACCTCAGCCAATCCGAGGCCTCAGTAGACATGTGCCATACATGCTAGCGAGGCCAGTGATTGGTTGTAGTGGTCACATGGCTGTGGTAGTCACATCGACAAGCCAATCGCTCTAGTATCTTTGGCTGTCATGAATGGAGAGGTAGTGCACACGCATGACCACCGGTCCGAACATTCATGGACATGTGAAAGTTCCTGATTTCTTTATCATTGGGATCCACGCAGTCAGACCCTTGCCAATCAGATGCTTATTCTTTATCCCTAGGACATTCCCTTTAATCATATCTTAGAAGTTACCCATATCTTCCTGCACAGAGGTCTTTAATATCTTTTACACCCCTTACATGCCCTAACACAGCAGAAGACCGGGATATTGGCGTGTAGAATGACTTTTCCCGGCGCGGATCATACAGCAGCTATATGGACAGTCCCTCTACGGGGATCACTGCTCTCACACCCTCGGTGTATATATATTTGCAGTATTTAATCATCTTAGAGGGCATTAGGCTTGAAATGATTAAACCCATTATACAGCATTTACCTGTTTAGAACGTTTATAGTGTTCTTGCTGATGGTTTTGTTGCCTTTCGTACAAGTCCGGGGTTAGAGTATATTAGAAGCATCTTGGATAGTACTAGGTAGCAGTTACGTCTTCGATATATAAAGTACTGGCGCATCGCTCACACGGATGACTATATTTACGGATATTTCACTCTATACACCGCGGCTGCAGGAAATGCGCTTTCAACAGTAATTGTCTGCTTGGCATAAATAATACTGCATATCCTGGCCTGCCAATCTTTGTCAGAATTGCTAATGAGATTTACAGGTTTTAGCATTGCAAGAAAGCATGCAAGTCTCTTCTAAATCCTACCTCTGTGTCTTTTCAGGCAGCTTAAGGACAGGACCCATGAGAAGAGATTGAAAGCGGCAGTGCAGTCGTGAGTGGTCTGCTGTTGTTTTGGTGCCAGTGACTCAAGCATCAGCCGCCTAGTGGGAATAGGAGGTAGAGCATGCTTCAGGAGAGCCGTGCAAGATATTGTGTGACATCTTAAGAGCTAAACTTGGAGTCAACATTCCTATAGCTAAGGATACCCTGAAGAGTCAACATGGCCACCTCACGGCTCGCGAACAGAAGCACCAGGGACATCGCAAATGTGATGCAAAGGTTGCAAGGTATGTGACCGTCAAATAAACTGACCTTTAGCGCATTATCACTTTAGAATACGCCTCTGCTCTGACAATCTTAGCTGGAGCCGTCCAGGTGTCATGGAAGCCAGAGGCCTTTTTTTCATGCACCCACAGAAAATAGTGGGCATTCTTAAACAAAATCACTCAAAATAGAACCTGCTGCAATATTTTTAATCTTCACCATTGGTACGAGCAAAAAAAATTCACAGGAGCGTATATCGGCCGCCGTTTTCACGGCCGGCGATATACACTACCATCTGAGCTTTCTTCCCCTTTTCCTCCCTCTCACCGGCTCTCTACATCTCTACTCCCTTCTGACTGTTTGCAATGGGAGGGGTGAGACGGAGGTGGAGCTAAGCTGCTGCCCCCTCCCCACCTGTTCTCCACAGCCATTGCAAACAGCCGGAGGAGAGGAGAGGGCGTGAGTCGGGAAGGGGGAGGGAAAGTGGAAGACAGCTCAGATGGTAGCATATATCCGCCGGTCGTGAACACGACGCATGGCTATCATAGATAGTAAACAAAAATTATTTTAAAAATTGGTAAAAGAACAAAACAATACAATAAAATTATACACGTAAAAAAGAAAATGACCCAAAGCCGACACCAACCCAAACCGTCATCGTATGCATCCTGTAATCCGAAGCTATACAAAAAATATATATCTAAACATCCAAAACAAAATGAGGAACCCATTCCTGTACTTTATTTAAGCGTAAATATACTAAGAAAAAAACAGGTATAAATTTCAAGAAATCATTTTTTTAGATTTTTACCGCCAATAAAACAAAAAAAAAAATAGAAAAAAAAAGTCATTGAAAAAAGATATAAAAATAGCCCTATATGTCAGGGGAAAAATTATGTTGGTAGCTGAAGGAAAAACAATAGGGCAGTAAAACCAGCACATGGGTAAATTCCTTAAAAAGTGTCTGGTCCCTAAGGTGCATAACAGCCTGTTCCTTAAAGGGTTTTACTAATTAAAACCCAATAATAGCACATTTTATTTTTGTAATCTGTTTTTATTTTCCGATTTGTAGATTTTTCTTCAATTCTATTATCAGTGCATGACTATGGGGGTGCCCATTCTGCATTCAACAGCATTTAGAGATACTCTTTACAGCAGCCTCATGGATCATTTACACAACGGACAGAAGGGGACTCATTGCTTCTATGGGAGACTGTTCTAGACATGTGCTTTGATATGTTCAAAGGTAATTTCGCAGGGAGGGGGAAGAGGTGAGCTGTGACCATTACCTATTTTAAATGGTACACCCTGTTTTATCTACATGTATTGTAGGTGTTACCTTTCATTGCAATCCTGCCTGTGATAATAGTGACTGCTGAAAAGTTTTCCGTACAGAACAGGAAAAATTGGGCTGATGATCAGTATGAAAATATAGGATTTTAGGGATTTTTTTTTTAAATACAATTAGTGACCAATTCTTTTCTTTTTTAAAGGTCACCAAAAAATCTTATGATTCTTAAAATTCTAAACATTCTCATTAGTCATTGTGTCCCCTGTATCAGCCCCAGCAGTAATAGTATTACTATTGAGGCCTCTGTGCGGGTCACTGTTATTACTGAGGCCACTGTGGGGAGTCACTATTATTACTGAGACCAATACAGGGGACAGTATTACTACTGAGGCCACTGAGGGTCACTATTATTACTGAGGCCAATAGAGGGGACAGTATTACTTCTGAGGCCACTGAGGGTCACTGTTATTACTAAGCGCGACAGTAGAGGGGACAGTATTACTACTCAGGCCTCTGTGGAGGTCACTATTACTACTGATGTCAATATAGAGGACAGTATTACTACTGAGGCCACTGTGCGGGTTACCGTTACTGCTGAGGCCAATATATATATATATACCGTGTTTCCCCGATAGTAAGACACCCCCGATTGTAAGACGTATCGGGGGTGTCAGGGGGGTCGGCCAATGTAAGCCGTACCCCGAAAGTAAGACATACCGTAGAAAAAAAAAATCATTACTCACCTCCCCCGGCGCTCCGTCGCGCTCCGGCAGGATGTCGCTCGCTCCTCGTCCCCGGCGCAGCATTGCTTTCTGAATGCGGGGGCTTGAAATCCCCGCCTCCAGAAAGCTAATACACACGCCGTCAGCCAGTTACAGAATGGCTGTGATTGGCTGAAGGCGCACGTGGCTTCAGCCAATCACACCCATTCAATGATGTCATTGAATAGTGTGATTGGCTGAAGCCACGTGTGCCTTCAGCCAATCACAGCCATTCAATGCTGTCATTGAATGGCTGTAACTGGCTGACGGCGTGTGTATTAGCTTTCTGGAGGCAGGGATTTCAAGCCCCGCATTCAGAAAGCAATGCTGCGCCGGGGACGAGGAGCGAGCGACATCCTGCCGGAGCGCGACAGAACGCCGGGGGAGGTGAGTAATGATTTTTTTTTATTATAAGACATACCCCGAAAGTAAGACATAGTCTGGCTTTTGGGGATAAAAAGAAAGTAAGACACTGTCTTACTTTCGGGGAAACACGGTATATATATATATATATATATATATATATATATATATATATATATATATAACATTATTACTACTGAAGCCACTGCGGGGGTCACTATTATTACTGGGGCTGATATAAGGGACACTATTACTACTGAGGCTGATGTAGCGGACACTTTTACTACTGACGCCACTATGAGGGTCACTATTACCACTGAGGCCAACACAGGGGACAGTATTACTACTCAGGCCTCTGTGGGGGTCACTATTACTACTGATGTCGATACAGAGGACAGTATTACTAATGAGGCCACTGTGGAGGCTACTGTTACTGCTGGGGCCAATAAAGGTGACATTATTGCTACTGAAGCCACTGTGGAGGTCACTATTACTCCTGGGGCTGATATAGGGGACAATATTACTACTGAGGCCATTGTGGGGGACAATATTACTACTGAGGCCATTGTGGGGGACAATATTACTACTGGGGCTGATATAGGGCAAGCACTATTACTATTGATGCCACTTTGCAGAATACCTTAAGCTGACTTAGGTTATGTTTATACTTGGCGGAAATGCTGTGGAATGTGGCAAATTATGCAGCATTCCCGCTTCCAGATACAGCCATTTAAAGCTGTTTTATTTCTCTTCAGCGCCGTAGAAATATGGCGCTGCATTAGAAGTCCGTCGCAGGTCTCTTCTGCCAGAGGGAGCGGGTGCTCAGCTGTCAGATAATGGCTGAGCATTTGTTCTAACAGTGGGGACTGAAGATACCTTTTGTTACACGCTATTTAACTCTTTGCACGTTGCAGTGTAACCGCGGAATATAAGAAGCAGAAAAAGGAAGGGGGCTCCCTCTGTCACCCATTGGACCCCCGTAATGTGATTACGAGGTCTCAGTGGGTTGCTATGGAACCCAGAAGCTTGGATGTAGCCTCCAGGTCTGTGGCCGAGGAGGCTCAGCCTCTACTAACCTCATAGGCTTTCTAATGCACTACTATACTGGAGTGCAGGAATTACCTATATTGACACCGGCATGCGTCTGTCATGTTGTGCTACTGGGACCTGTAGTGCTACGGGTTTCCAGCAGCACGTTTCCAGAAGTGTGGGATGATTGAGCTGGCTGGGTGTATATTGCTCCAGCTAGCCAACCTCCATCGGTCTGTTGCACATATATACCAGCCCCTCTTACTAGAGGGTTCTAGTAATTTGTCATTTATATCATTCCCTCTCAGAACTGTGGAGCTTGGCATCATGCACGTTCTGCTTTGGTGTTATTGCACACATGAGGTTCTGGGTAGGATTCCCTTGTCTCTTTGTTTGTGTGAACAGTGACATGTTCAAAGTCTGTATGTAGGTGTTTACACATTAGGTGTGAATTGTCCAGTTCAGTGTGTGTTCCTGCCTGTCACCATATAGACAACGTGGTTTTTTGGGCTTACGTATTCTGGCCAAAATACAATCCCTTGTGTGTACTAACTTGTTAGATATTTCCATCTGTCTGGGTGTTGTAGTACATTGGTGAGTATTTTGGCGCTTATCGTTCAGTGTACGTGCATGCACCGACATTTATGAATTACTGCATATTTACTGTGAATGGAGGCGCGTGGGCCGGAAAGATCCCCAGCTGCCTACACCTCCATTCACTGAGCGATGATCAGGCCTCATGCAGAGTGCTGGGTCGGATTCCGCTGCGAGAATTCTCACAGTGGGATGCGAGCCGTGCTCCTGCAGTGACCCTCACGTCTTACTTCCTCCAGTGTCTACTCCGCTCTGCTGTGTGCCATCTGCCGACAGCATGGGTGGGTGCCAGGAAGCCAACGGCGGTACATAAATATATCCCATTGCATTGCCCATCACAGCTGAGGTAATGTCATGTTTAAAGGGGTTGTCCCACGCCGAAACGGGTTTTTTTTTTTACAACCCCCCCCCCCCCCCCGTTCGGCGCGAGACAACCCCGATGCAGGGGTTAAAAAAGAACACCGGACAGCGCTTACCTGAATCCCCGCGCTCCAGTGACTTCTTACTTACCTGCTGAATATGGCCGCCGGGATCTTCTCCCTCGGTGGACCGCAGGGCTTCTGTGCGGTCCATTGCCGATTCCAGCCTCCTGATTGGCTGGAATCGGCACGTGACGGGGCGGAGCTACATGGAGCCCCATTGATAAAAGAAGAAGACCCGGACTGCGCAAGCGCGTCTAATTTGGCCATTAGACGCCGAAAATTAGGCGGCTCCATGGAAACGAGGACGCTAGCAACGGAGCAGGTAAGTGAAAAATTTCTTATAACGTCTGTATAATTAATGCACAATGTACATTACAAAGTGCATTAATATGGCCATACAGAAGTGTATAGACCCACTTGCTTTCGCGGGACAACCCCTTTAATGCAGGTGGGTTTCGGCCCACACTGCATGCCCCAGTCAGACTAGGGTTCTTTAGAAGTGGACACATGCAGTTACAACTCCGTGTGCAATATCCCATTGCAGTGCCCAGCAGAGCTGATGTAACGGCAGCTTTAATGCAGGTGGGCAAAAAATTAATTGGATTATACTGTAGGCGAGGGACCCAAAAAATTGGTGTACCAACAGTACTAATGTACGTCAGAAAAATTGCCCATGCCCAACCAAGAGGGAAGGTGAAACCCATTAATAGCTTTGGTTAATGTGGCTTAATTTGTAACTAGGCCTGGAGGCAGCCCAGTTAAAATAAAAATTGGTTCAGGTGCAAGTTTTAACGCTTTAATGAGCATTGAAACGTATAAAAATTGCTTACAAAAATTATATGACTGAGCCTTGTGGGCCTAAGAAAAATTGCCCGTTCGGCGTGATTACGTCAGGTTTCAGGAGGAGGAGGATGAATATTATACACAGATTGATGAAGCAGAAATGTCCCCGTTTTGGATGATGAGAGAGAACGATGCTTCCATCCGCGGATGCAGCCAACGTATTGCTTAGGAATCGCTGCTGCCCGCTGGTGGAGAAGAGAAGTCTGGGGAAATCCAGGCTTTGTTCATCTTGATGAGTGTAAGCCTGTCGGCACTGTCGGTTGACAGGTGGGTACGCTTATCCGTGATGATTCCCCCAGCCACACTAAACACACTCTCTGACAAGACGCTAGCCGCAGGACAAGCAAGCACCTCCAGGGCATACAGCGCGAGTTCAGGCCACGTGTCCAGCTTCGACACCCAGTAGTTGTAGGGGGCAGAGGCGTCACCGAGGACGGTGCTGCAATCGGCTACGTACTCCCTCACCATCCTTTTACAGTGCTCCTGCCAACTCAGCCTTGACTGGGGACCGGTGACACAGTCTTGCTGGGGAGCTATAAAGCTGGCAAAGGCCTTGGAGAATGTTCCCCTGCCTGCGCTGTACATGCTGCCTGATCTCTGCGCCTCCCCTGCTACCTGGCCCTCGGAACTGCGCCTTCTGCCACTAGCGCTGTTGGATGGGAAGTTTACCATCAGTTTGTCCACCAGCGCCCTGTGGTATAGCATCATTCTCGAACCCCTTTCCTCTTCGGGAATGAGAGTGCAAAGGCTCTCCTTATACCGTGGATCGAGCAGTGTGTACACCCAGTAATCCGTAGTGGCCAGAATGCGTGTAACGCGAGGGTCATGAGAAAGGCATCCTAACATGAAGTCAGCCATGTGTGCCAGGGTACCTGTACGCAACACATGGCTGTCTTCACTAGGAAGATCACTTTCAGGATCCTCCTCCTCCTCCTCCTCCTCCTCCTCCTCAGGCCATACACGCTGAAAGGATGACAGGCAAGCAGCATGGGTACCGTCAGCAGTGGGCCAAGCTGTCTCTTCCCCCAAATTAAACACATGGGCCAGGCATGGCACGTGCGTGAGGCTGCCGAGCTGCAGAGCCGCCACCAGCTTACGGCCGTTGTCACACACGACCATGCCCGGTTGGAGGCTCAGCGGCGCAAGCCAGCGGTCGGTCTGCTCTGTCAGACCCTGCAGCAGTTCGTGGGCCGTGTGCCTCTTCTCTCCTAAGCTGAGTAGTTTCAGCACGGCCTGCTGACGCTTGCCCACCGCTGTGCTGCCACGCCGCGTGACACCGACTGCTGGCGACGTGCTGCTGCTGACACATCTTGATTGCGAGACAGAGGTTGCGTAGGAGGAGGAGGAGGGTGGTTTAGTGGAGGAAGCATACACCCCCGCAGATACCACCACCGAGCTGGGGCACGCAAATTCAGGGGGTGGGTAGGACGTGAGCGGTCCCAGGCTCTGACTCTGTCCCAGCCTCCACTAAATTCACCCAATGTGCCGTCAGGGAGATATAGTGGCCCTGCCCGCCTGTGCTTGTCCACGTGTCTGTTGATAAGTGGACCTTGGCAGTAACCGCGTTGGTGAGGGCGCGTACAATGTTGCGGGAGACGTGGTCGTGCAGGCCTGGGACGGCACATCGGGAAAAGTAGTGGCGACTGGGAACCGAGTAGCGCGGGGCCGCCGCCGCCATCATGCTTTTGAAAGCCTCCGTTTCCACAAGCCTATACGGCAGCATCTCTAGGCTGATCAATTTTGCAATGTGCACGTTTAACGCTTGAGCGTGTGTGTGCGTGGCGTCGTACTTGCGCTTGCTCTCAAACTGTGGCGCTAGCGATGTCTGGACGCTACGCTGAGAGACATTGCTGGATGGGGCCGAGGACAGCGGAGGTGAGGGTGTGGGTGCAGGCCAGGAGACGGTAGTGCCTGTGTCCTGAGAGGGGGGTTGGATCTCAGTGGCAGGTTGGGGCACAGGGGGAGAGGTTGGATCCTGGAGCCGTGCGGACATCAGTCATGACTGCAAATTCTGTCAAGGCAAAAGAAGGCATTACTGGTACCATGTACAACACATACTGAGGGGGTAATGCCAACCTGGCACCAGTGCAGGGCAGTCACCATTTTCTGAACTGAACAATTACTTATGAGAATGCAGTCAGATTTTCTTTTGATGATCACAAGATTCATTGCGAGTTGCCGTAATCTTACCATGACTGGAGAAAACACAGCTACACCCTACTGGCTCTGCTACATCCTTAGGTCTCTAGGAGTTTATAAACTTTTGGGCATAACACTTACCAGAGGATTGCACATGTGAAGGGATCTCTGCCTAAGGGCTTATTTAGACAACCGTATATATAATGTATACGGTGTCCTTGTCTGCAGGGGGGGTGAGGATGGAAGAGCCAGGAGCAGGAACTGAGCTCCTGCCCCCTCTCCGCCCCTTGCCACTATTTGCAATAGGAGAGGGCGAGACAGGGGCGCAGCTAAGTCCCGGTGCTTAGCTCCGCCCCCGCCCCTCCCATTGCAAATAGTGGTGAGGGGCGGGGAAGCGGTGGGAGCTCAGTTTCTGCTCCTGGCTCTTCCATCCTCGCCACCCTGCAGACAAGGACACCGTAGATCGGCTCGGCGTGAAAACCGAGCCGATATAAGGTCGTCTGAAATAGTCCTAAGGGACTCAGTCCCAGGAAATTACAGGCATCTGCGTACTTTTTCACTGTGGGAAATGTGCTCTTTTGTAAATGTGCTCTGATGTGTTTTTCATCTGCTGCACTATGTTTTTTGTATAGTCGAGTCGCTCGGTCTTGTTTCTACTTGGAAGGTTTGGCTTTTTGGCCACAATTCATCCATGAAGATCACTTCTGACCAGACTTCTCTGAACAGTAGATGGGTGTACCTGGGTCCCACTGGTCTCTACTAGTTCTGAGCCGATGGCACTATTGGGTATTTTCCGATTTGGAAGGGAAGTAAGCATGTGTCTTTCATCTACTGCATCAACCTCCCTTAGCCGACCACTGCATCTACAGTCCTCAATGTTGGCCCTTTTTTTTGCCCTTTCAAAAAAAACCTTGAACAGCACATGTTAAAACTCCATTTTATTTTGAAATCTTTATTTTGAAAACTGGGAAAATAAGGATTCCGAATCTGGCACTCAATGTCCTCCGCTTGTTCCAGCTGCAATCTGACAGGGAAGATGAATCTGTATGGCATCTGGACAGCTCTCTTCCCTCGTAGAACTTCAGGCTGGGGTTGGGGTCCTTCCTCTTCCTCATGACTCTTCCAGGCTGCAAGAAAATGAAACCCAAATGATTTGAATGACCTCATTAAGATTCTCAAGTGCATAACTGCCAGCACCCAGTCTTTGGTGGCCCTGGCGACCCCGCAATATCCAGAGGCCCTGGCGACCCGGTGACATTTAAAGGCCCTGGTGATATAGTTCCCATTCCTTTGTGGTATATTGATAGCTAGAGCTCCCAGTCTTCTGTAGCACATCGGTAACTGGAGCTCCCTGGTGGTTCAGCCATGCGCACAGCACCAGCTCCTACCATAGTTTATTACATACCAATAAGTGGATAATTTCACATACCTGCTTGTTTCTCCATCTGCACCAAAGTATCTTCTGTGGGGGCTCGTCCAGTAGCTTCTCTGCCAGATGACAACCACGAGCCTTCAGTAATCTGCCAAAAACTTTTTCAGGTTATATCACAATACCAAATAAGACGATGCAACCAGAAAATCAGCATTAACATCCTACGTTCTCGATCCATCAGCCCCATACCTTACATGTGGTTGGGAGATCAATTCATTTCCACAATTATTAGTCCACCATAGTAGATACAATACATAGGTGGATACAGTAGTTCCTTTCCTATTCCTATGTATTGTGGACTTGACAGCTGATGACCCCGGTGAAGAGAGCTAAAAGGTGGATCCTATATTTGTCAATGAAATGATTAGCCAATAGCCATGCATTGGCTGTTGGTTGTCCCTCTGTGTCACAGGGAATATATGAACCAGGTGAACACTACAAATTTGCTGGGGAAAAAAAGGTGTCTACCTGAAAAGGAAATCCCCCTTAAAATTTGAAAAAAATTGCGCCCCCTAGTCAGAATTAGCCGCCTCCCGGCTTGTCCCAGTTTTTCCTGGCAAGAGACCATCTCTTAGGTATTCCAATCCCCTTGCTGACGTGATTCATTAGTGACCCGGTTATACATTTCATTTAAAGGCTTTTTCTGAGTCAGGCAAGTGTTTATTTTTTGCGCGGGCAAAAAAAGCGCTTCTAAAATAACCAATGGGTTCCTATAGAAGGGCTCACATCAAAGAATGTAGTTGCGTAAAACGGTTCGCACACCTAACAAAGATAGGACATGCTGCAGGTCACATGCAGCTCTGCGGTGTGCACCAAACATAGGACCTGTCCTATTTTTGGTGTGCTCTGTGCAGGAGTTTCCATTGACCCCTGTGGGAGCAGGAGCTTATGCAGGACATTTAAAACCTGCTGTCCAGACGCACATTTTAAATGACTGCTGTAAACTCCTATTAGTCCTCGCGGAGATGAGGAGACTCCCTGAGGGTTCCCTTAATCCCTGCGGGGACTAACAGGAATTTACAACAGGACATTTACAATGTGCTTCTCGGCAGCATGTTTTAAAATGTCCTGCTGTAACCAGCGGGGTATTCCTCCAGCTCTGCTGGTGGGCAATTCCCCAGCAGTTCAGAGCAGTGGGGACTCTCTCCCCCAGGGATTTCCATATAGCAGGAATACAGAGGGGGTGGAGTTACGGGGCTTTCCGGAGGGCTTTCCAGAAAGCGTGGGTGGAGGGGGTGGGGCTAGAGGATCCACGCTCTAGCCCCACCCTCTATATATTTGCTATGGGAAATCTGAGAGAAGCCCTATAGCTCCACCCACTCTCTAGCCCCACCAACTCTCTCTGCGCTATGGGGATATTTAAAGCCCTTCCCTGAAAATCACTGCAGGGGTTGCTGGCAGCCCATTGCTTGCAATGGGGCCATCGGCAGCAGTTGCAGCCCCATTGAAGGCAATGGGCACAGACCTGCATTCATGCATGTTTGTGCACATACATGGGTACACACTTTTGTGCGCACCTATGCACGGCACACGCACACGCTCGTGTGAAGCCACCCTTAGAGTGTGTTCACACAGGACAGAAATGCTGCAGAACATCTGCAGCATCTTACAGGACGAGCGTTATGGATAGGATTTCAAAAAATTCCATCCACAGGCTGCAAAAAAAGTGCAGCATAAATTGACCCGTGCCACGGATTTTACATCTACAGCAGGTCAATTCATACTGGGCATGTTCACACTTTCATATGAAGGGCTGAAATCCGTGGCAAATCTACATCAAAACCTGCGCCATTTAGCACGGATTTGGTGCGAATCTTGTAGCTGCAGAAAATCCAGTGAATTTGCAATGTGTGAAGAAACCAGAAAGCTGGAAAAGTCTCAAAACACATCCAAGAAACATTCGCTGTTTTTCAACTTTAGGCCACTCCCACACAAACGTTTATAAACACGCTGCGTTTTTCAGCGTTGAGAGCAGCGTCTTTACAGCATATTTTCTGTAGTAACACCGATGACATCACCTTTTTCTCTCTCCCAGCGGCATTACAAGAGTAAAAAACACACTCCAGAAACACGCTGCAAGCATGAAAGTAGAACATGCAGCGTTACTTTTAGCGACCGTTATAAAAGCCAAATGATCTTTTTGCCACACACAGTGAATCGCAGTGCGGGCATCTTTTTTTGTTTTTCGACACACATGGCCAATTGCACCACAAGCACATTTCTTTTTATTGCCACACACAGCCAATCGCACTGCGAGCATCTTTTTTTTTTGTCACACAGCTAATCGCAGTGCGGGCATGTTTTTTTTCCTTCTTGCCACACACAGCCAATCGCACTGCGGGCATCTTTTTTTTTTCTTTGTGCCACACACAGCCAATCGCACTGTGGGCATGTTTTTTTTTCTTCTTGCCACACACAGCCAATCGCACTGCAGGCATCTTTTTTTTTCTTTTTGCCACACACAGCCAATCGCACTGCGGGCATCTTTTTTTTTGCTTTTTGCCACACACAGTCAATCTCATCACAGACACCCTTTCTTTTCCACACACTGCCAATCGCACTGCGGGCATCTTTTTTTTTTCTTTTTGCCACACACAGCCAATCGCACTGCGGGCATGTTTTTTTTTTTTGCCACACACAGCCAATCGCACTGCGGGCATCTTTTTATTTTTTTATTTTTGCCACACACAGCCAATCGCACTGCGGGCATCTTTTTTTTTTTCTTTTTGCCACACACAGCCAATCGCACTGCGGGCATCTTTATTTTCTTTTTGCCACACACAGCCAATCTCACCATAGACAGACTTTTTTTGCCACACACAGCCAATCGCACTGCGGGCATGTTTTTTTTTTCTTTTTGCCACACACAGCCAATCGCACTGCGGGATTCTTTTTATTTTTTTCTTTTTGCCACACACAGCCAATCGCACCATAGACACACCTTTTTTTCCACACACAGCCAATTGCAGTGCGGCCATCTTTTTTTTTTCTTTTTGCCACACACAGCCAATCGCACAGCGGGCATATTTATTTTTTGCTTTTTGCCACACACAGCCAATCGCATCACAGACACCCTTTCTTTTCCACACACTGCCAATCGCACTGCGGGCATCTTTTTTAAATTTTTTTTGCCACACACAGCCAATCGCACTGCGGGCATCTTTTTTTTCTCTTTGCCACACACAGCCAATCGCACCACAGACATTCTTTGTTTCCACACACAGCTAATCGCACTGTGGGCATCATTTTTTTCCCCCACTCACAGCCAATCGCACTGCGGGTATCTTTTTTTTCTTTTTTCCACACACAGCCAATCGCATCACAGACACCCTTTCTTTTCCACACACTGCCAATCGCACTGCGGGCATCTTTTTTTTTTTTTTTTCCTTTTTGCCACACACAGCCAATCGCACTGCGGGCAGGTTTTTTGTTTTTTTTGCCACACACAGCCAATCGCACCACAGTCATCCTTTTTTTTTCCACAAATAGCCAATCGCACTGCGGGCATCTTTTTTTTCTTTTTGCCACACACAGCCAATCGCACTGCGGGTATCTTTTTTTTTTTGCTTTTTGCCACACACAGTCAAACGCATCACAGACACCCTTTCTTTTCCACACACTGCCAATCGCACTGCGGGCATCTTTTTTTTCTCTTTGCCACACACAACCAATCGCACCACAGACACTCTTTGTTTCCACACACACAGCTAATCGCACTGCGGGCATCATTTTTTTCCCCCACACACAGCCAATCGCACTGCCGGTATCTTTTTTTTCTTTTTGCCACACACAGCCAATCGCACCATAGACACCCTTTTTTTTCCACACACAGCCAATTGCAATGCGGGCATGTTTTGTTTTTTTTTGCCACACATAGCCAATCGCACTGCGGGCATCTTTTTTTTTTTCTTTTTGCCACACACAGCCAATCGCACTGCGGGCATCTTTTTTTTTTCCTTTTTGCCACACACAGCCAATCGCACTGCGGGCATCTTTATTTTCTTTTTGCCACACACAGCCAATCTCACCATAGACAGATTTTTTTTGCCACACACAGCCAATCGCACTGCGGGCATGTTTTTTTTTTCTTTTTGCCACACACAGCCAATCGCACTGTGGGCATGTTTTTTTTTTCTTTTTGCCACACACAGCCAATCGCACTGCGGGCATCTTTTTTTTTTCTTTTTGCCACCCACAGCCAATTGCACTGTGGGCATGTTTTTTTTTTTTTTTTTGCCACACACAGCCAATCGCACTGTGGGCATCTTTTTATTTTTTGCTTTTTGCCACACACAGCCAATCGCATCACAGACACCCTTTCTTTTCCACACACTGCCAATCGCACTGCGTGCATCTTTTTTTTTTTCCTTTTTGCCACACACAGCCAATCGCACTGTGGGCATCTTTTTTTTTTTTTGCTTTTTGCCACACACAGCCAATCGCACCATAGACACCCTTTCATTTGCCACACACAACCAATCGCACTGCGGGCGTCTTTCTTTTTTCTTTTTGCCACACACAGCCAATCGCACTGTGGGCATGTATTTTTTTTCTTTTTGCCAGACACAGCCAATTGCACTGCGGGCATCCTTTTTTTCTTTGCTTTTTGCCACACACAGCCAATCGTACTGCGGGTATGTTTTTTTTCTTTTTGCCACACACAGCCAATCGCACCACAGACATCCTTTTTTTTCCACACACAGCCAATCGCACTGCAGGCATCTTTATTTTTATTTTTGCCACACACAGCCAATCGCACTGCGGGCATGTTTTTATTTTCTTTTTGCCACACACAGCCAATCGCACTGCGGGCATATTTATTTTTTGCCACACACAGCCAATCGCACTGCGGGCATCTTTTTTTTTTTTGCTTTTTGCCACACACAGTCAATCGCATCACAGTCATCCTTTTTTTTCCCACAAACAGCCAATCGCACTGCGGGCATCTTTTTTTTATTTTTGCCACACACAGCGAATCGCCCCATAGACACTTTTTTTTTCACACACAGCCAATTGCACTGCGGGCATTTTTTTTTCTTTTTGCCACATACAGCCAATCCCACTGCGGGTATCTTTTTTTTTTTGCTTTTTGCCACACACAGTCAAACGCATCACAGACACCGTTTCTTTTCCACACACTGCCAATCGCACTGCGGGCATCTTTTTTTCTTTTTTTTTCTCCTTTTTGCCACACACGGCCAATCGCACTGCAGGCATCTTTTTTTTTCTTTTCTTTTTGCCACACACAGCCAATTGCATAACAGACACCCTTTCTTTTCCACACTCTGCCAATCGCACTGCGGGCATCTTTTTTTTTTTCTTTTTTGCCACACACAGCCAATCGCACTGCGGGCAGGTTTTTTTCTTTTTGCCACACACAGCCAAAAGCACTGCGAGCATCTTTTTTTTCTTTTCGCCACACACAGCCAATCGCACCACAAACATCCTTTCTTTCCACACACAGCCAATCGCACTGCAGGCATATATTTCCTTTCGACCACACACAGCCAATCGCACTGTGGGCATCTTTTTTTTTTCCTTTTTGCCACACACAGCCAATCGCACTGCGGGCATCTTTTTTTTTTCTTTTTCCCACACACAGCCAATCGCACTGCGGGCATATTTATTTTTTGCCACACACAGCCAATCGCACTGCGGGCATCTTTTTTTTTTTCTGTTTGCCACACACAGCCAATCGCAGTGCGGCCATTTTTTTTTTTGCTTTTTGCCACACACAGCCAATCGCATCACAGACACCCTTTCTTTTCCACACACTGCCAATCGCACTGCGGGCATCTTTTTTTTTTTTTTTTTTCCACACACAGCCAATCGCACTGCGGGCATCTTTTTTTTCTCTTTGCCACACACAGCCAATCGCACCACAGACATTCTTTGTTTCCACACACAGCCAATCGCACTGCGGGCATCATTTTTTTTCCCCCACTCACAGCCAATCGAACTGCGGGTATCTTTTTTTTCTTTTTGCCACACACAGCCAATCGCACCATAGACACACCTTTTTTTCCACACACAGCCAATTGCAGTGCGGGCATCTTTTTTTTTTCCTTTTTGCCACACACAGCCAATCGCACTGCGGGCATGTTTTTTTTTTCTTTTTGCCACACACAGCCAATCGCACTGCGGGCATATTTATTTTTTGCTTTTTGCCACACACAGCCAATCGCATCACAGACACCCTTTCTTTTCCACACACTGCCAATCGCACTGCGGGCATCTTTTTTTTATTTTTTTTTGCCACACACAGCCAATCGCACTGCGGGCATCTTTTTTTTCTCTTTGCCACACACAGCCAATCGCACCACAGACATTCTTTGTTTCCACACACAGCTAATCGCACTGTGGGCATCATGTTTTTCCCCCACTCACAGCCAATCGCACTGTGGGTATCTTTTTTTTCTTTTTTCCACACACAGCCAATCGCATCACAGACACCCTTTCTTTTCCACACACTGCCAATCGCACTGCGGGCATGTTTTTTTTTTTTTTTTCCTTTTTGCCACACACAGCCAATCGCACCACAGTCATCCTTTTTTTTCCCACAAACAGCCAATCGCACTGTGGGCATCTTTTTTTTTTCCTTTTTGCCACACACAGCCAATCGCACTGCGGGCATCTATTTTTTTTCTTTTTCCCACACACAGCCAATCGCACTGCGGGCATATTTATTTTTTGCCACACACAGCCAATCGCACTGCGGGCATCTTTTTTTTTTTCTGTTTGCCACACACAGCCAATCGCAGTGCGGCCATTTTTTTTTTTGCTTTTTGCCACACACAGCCAATCGCATCACAGACACCCTTTCTTTTCCACACACTGCCAATCGCACTGCGGGCATCTTTTTTTTTTTTTTTTTCCACACACAGCCAATCGCACTGCGGGCATCTTTTTTTTCTCTTTGCCACACACAGCCAATCGCACCACAGACATTCTTTGTTTCCACACACAGCCAATCGCACTGCGGGCATCATTTTTTTTCCCCCACTCACAGCCAATCGAACTGCGGGTATCTTTTTTTTCTTTTTGCCACACACAGCCAATCGCACCATAGACACACCTTTTTTTCCACACACAGCCAATTGCAGTGCGGGCATCTTTTTTTTTTCCTTTTTGCCACACACAGCCAATCGCACTGCGGGCATGTTTTTTTTTTCTTTTTGCCACACACAGCCAATCGCACTGCGGGCATATTTATTTTTTGCTTTTTGCCACACACAGCCAATCGCATCACAGACACCCTTTCTTTTCCACACACTGCCAATCGCACTGCGGGCATCTTTTTTTTATTTTTTTTTGCCACACACAGCCAATCGCACTGCGGGCATCTTTTTTTTCTCTTTGCCACACACAGCCAATCGCACCACAGACATTCTTTGTTTCCACACACAGCTAATCGCACTGTGGGCATCATGTTTTTCCCCCACTCACAGCCAATCGCACTGTGGGTATCTTTTTTTTCTTTTTTCCACACACAGCCAATCGCATCACAGACACCCTTTCTTTTCCACACACTGCCAATCGCACTGCGGGCATGTTTTTTTTTTTTTTTTCCTTTTTGCCACACACAACCAATCGCACCACAGTCATCCTTTTTTTTCCCACAAACAGCCAATCGCACTGCGGGCATCTTTTTTTTCTTTTTGCCACACACAGCGAATCGCACCATAGACCCTTTTTTTTTCACACACAGCCAATCGCACTGCGGGCATTTTTTTTTTCTTTTTGCCACACACAGCCAATCGCACTGCGGGTATCTTTTTTTTTTTCCTTTTTGCCACACACAGTCAAACGCATCACAGACACCCTTTCTTTTCCACACACTGCCAATCGCACTGCGGGCATCTTTTTTTTCTCTTTGCCACACACAGCCAATCGCACCACAGACATTCTTTGTTTCCACACACAGCTAATCGCACTGCGGGCATCATTTTTTCCCCCCACACACAGCCAATCGCACTGCCGGTATCTTTTTTTTCTTTTTGCCACACACAGCCAATCGCACCATAGACACACTTTTTTTTCCACACACAGCCAATTGCAGTGCGGGCATGTTTTTTTTTTTTTTTGCCACACACAGCCAATCGCACTGCGGGCATCTTTTAATTTTTTTCTTTTTGCCACACACAGCCAATCGCACTGCGGGCAACTTTTTTTTTTTCTTTTTGCCACACACAGCCAATCGCACTGCGGGCATCTTTATTTTCTTTTTGCCACACACAGCCAATCTCACCATAGACAGACTTTTTTCGCCACACACAGCCAATCGCACTGCGGGCATGTATTTTTTTTCTTTTTGCCACACACAGCCAATCGCACTGCGGGCATCTTTTTATTTTTTTCTTTTTGCCACACACAGCCAATCGCACTGCGGGCATCTTTTTTTTTTTCCTTTTTGCCACACACAGCCAATCGCACTGCGGGCATCTTTATTTTCTTTTTGCCACACACAGCCAATCTCACCATAGACAGACTTTTTTTGCCACACACAGCCAATCGCACTGCGGGCATGTTTTTTTTTTTCTTTTTGCCACTCACAGTCAATCGCACTGCGGGCATGTTTTGTTTTTTTTCTTTTTGCCACACACAGCCAATCGCACTGTGGGCATCTTTTTTTTTTTTCTTTTTGCCACACACAGCCAATCGCATCACAGACACCCTTTCTTTTCCACACACTGCCAATCGCACTGTGGGCATCTTTTTTTTTTTCCTTTTTGCCACACAAAGCCAATCGCACTGCGGGCATCTTTTTTTTTTTTCTTTTTGCCACACACAGCCAATCGCACCATAGACACCCTTTCTTTTGCCACACACAACCAATCGCACTGCGGGCGTCTTTCTTTTTTCTTTTTGCCACACACAGCCAATCGCACTGTGGGCATGTATTTTTTTTCTTTTTGCCACACACAGCCAATCGCACTGCGGGCATCTTTTTTGTTTTTTCTTTTTGCCACACACAGCCAATCGCACTGCGGGCATGTTTTTTTTCTTTTTGCCACACACAGCCAATCGCACCACAGACATCCTTTTTTTTCCACACACAGCCAATCGCACTGCGGGCATATTTATTTTTTGCCACACACAGGCAATTGCACTGCAGGCATCTTTTTTTTTTTTGCTTTTTGCCACACACAGTCAATCGCATCACAGACACCATTTCTTTTCCACACACTGCCAATCGCAATGCGGGCATCTTTTTTTTTTCCTTTTTGCCACACACAGCCAATCGCACTGCGGGCATCTTTTTTGTTTTTTCTTTTTGCCACACACAGCCAATCGCACTGCGGGCATGTTTTTTTTCTTTTTGCCACACACAGCCAATCACACCACAGACATCCTTTTTTTTCCACACACAGCCAATCGCACTGCGGGCATCTTTTTTTTTCTTTTTGCCACACACAGCCAATCGCACTGCGGGCATATTTATTTTTTGCCACACACAGCCAATCGCACTGCAGGCATCTTTTTTTTTTTTTGCTTTTTGCCACACACAGTCAATCGCATCACAGACACCATTTCTTTTCCACACACTGCCAATCGCAATGCGGGCATCTTTTTTTTTTCCTTTTTGCCACACACAGCCAATCGCACTGCGGGCATCTTTTTTGTTTTTTCTGTTTGCCACACACAGCCAATCGCACTGCGGGCATGTTTTTTTTTCTTTTTGCCACACACAGCCAATCACACCACAGACATCCTTTTTTTCCACACACAGCCAATCGCACTGCGGGCATATTTATTTTTTGCCACACACAGCCAATCGCACTGCGGGCATATTTATTTTTTGCCACACACAGCCAATCGCACTGCGGGCATCTTTTTTTTTTTTTGCTTTTTGCCACACACAGTCAATCGCATCACAGACACCATTTCTTTTCCACACACTGCCAATCGCACTGCGGGCATCTTTTTTTCTTTTTTTCCTTTTTGCCACACACAGCCAATCGCACTGCGGGCATATTCTTTTTTTTCTTTTTGCCACACACAGCAAATCGCACTGCGGGCATCTTTTTTTTCATTTTGCCACACACACACAATCGCACTGCGTGCATGTTTTTTTTTTCCTTTTTGCCACACACAGCCAATCGCACTGCGGGCATCTTTTATTTTTTTGCTTTTTGCCACACACACACACAGTCAATCGCATCACAGACAGCATTTCTTTTCCACACAACGCCAGTCGCACTGCGGGCATCTTTTTTTCTTTTTTTCCTTTTTGCCACACACAGCCAATCACACTGCGGGCATGGTTTTTTTTTCTTTTTGCTACACACAGCCAATCGCACTGCGGGCATCTTTTTTTTTTTTGCTTTTTGCCACACACAGTCAATCCCATCACAGACACCATTTCTTTTCCACACACTGCCAATCGCACTGCGGGCATCTTTTTTTCTTTTTTTCCTTTTTGCCACACACAGCCAATCGCACTGCGGGCATATTCTTTGTTTTCTTTTTGCCACACACAGCAAATCGCACTGCGGGCATCTTTTTTTTCTTTTTGCCACACACACAGAATCGCACTGCGTGCATGTTTTTTTTTTCCTTTTTGCCACACACAGCCAATCGCACTGCGGGCATCTTTTTTTTTTTTGCTTTTTGCCACACACACACACACACAGTCAATCGCATCACAGACAGCATTTCTTTTCCACACAACGCCAATCGCACTGCGGGCATCTTTTTTTCCTTTTTGCCACACACAGCCAATCACACTGCGGGCATGTTTTTTTTTTCTTTTTGCCACACACAGCCAATCGCACTGCGGGCATCTTTTTTTTTTTTGCTTTTTGCCACACACAGTCAATCCCATCACAGACACCATTTCCTTTCCACACACTGCCAATCGCACTGCGGGCATCTGTTTTTCTTTTTTTCCTTTTTGCCACACACAGCCAATCGCACTGCGGGCATCTTTTTTGTTTTTTCTGTTTGCCACACACAGCCAATCGCACTGCGGGCATGTTTTTTTTTCTTTTTGCCACACACAGCCAATCACACCACAGACATCCTTTTTTTCCACACACAGCCAATCGCACTGCGGGCATATTTATTTTTTGCCACACACAGCCAATCGCACTGCGGGCATATTTATTTTTTGCAACACACAGCCAATCGCACTGCGGGCATCTTTTTTTTTTTTTGCTTTTTGCCACACACAGTCAATCGCATCACAGACACCATTTCTTTTCCACACACTGCCAATCGCACTGCGGGCATCTTTTTTTCTTTTTTTCCTTTTTGCCACACACAGCCAATCGCACTGCGGGCATGTTCTTTTTTTTCTTTTTGCCACACACAGCAAATCGCACTGCGGGCATCTTTTTTTTCATTTTGCCACACACACACAATCGCACTGCGTGCATGTATTTTTTTTCCTTTTTGCCACACACAGCCAATCGCACTGCGGGCATCTTTTATTTTTTTGCTTTTTGCCACACACACACACAGTCAATCGCATCACAGACAGCATTTCTTTTCCACACAACGCCAGTCGCACTGCGGGCATCTTTTTTTCTTTTTTTCCTTTTTGCCACACACAGCCAATCACACTGCGGGCATGGTTTTTTTTTCTTTTTGCCACACACAGCCAATCGCACTGCGGGCATCTTTTTTTTTTTTGCTTTTTGCCACACACAGTCAATCCCATCACAGACACCATTTCTTTTCCACACACTGCCAATCGCACTGCGGGCATCTGTTTTTCTTTTTTTCCTTTTTGCCACACACAGCCAATCGCACTGATGGCATCTTTTTTTTCTTTTTGCCACACAGCCAATCGCACTGTGGGCATCTTTTTTTCTTTTTTTCCTTTTTGCCACACACAGCCAATCACACTGCGGGCATGTTTTTTTTTTCTTTTTGCCACACACAGCCAATCGCACTGCGGGCATCTTATTTTTTTTTGCTTTTTGCCACACACAGTCAATCCCATCACAGACACCATTTCTTTTCCACACACTGCCAATCGCACTGCGGGCATCTTTTTTTCTTTTTTTCCTTTTTGCCACACACAGCCAATCGCACTGCGGGCATATTCTTTTTTTTCTTTTTGCCACACACAGCAAATCGCACTGCGGGCATCTTTTTTTTCTTTTTGCCACACACACAGAATCGCACTGCGTGCATGTTTTTTTTTTCCTTTTTGCCACACACAGCCAATCGCACTGCGGGCATCTTTTTTTTTTTTGCTTTTTGCCACACACACAGTCAATCCCATCACAGACACCATTTCTTTTCCACACACTGCCAATCGCACTGCGGGCATCTGTTTTTCTTTTTTTCCTTTTTGCCACACACAGCCAATCGCACTGCTGGCATCTTTTTTTTCTTTTTGCCACACAGCCAATCGCACTGTGGGCATCTTTTTTTCTTTTTTTCCTTTTTGCCACACACAGCCAATCACACTGCGGGCATGTTTTTTTTTTCTTTTTGCCACACACAGCCAATCGCACTGCGGGCATCTTTTTTTTTTTTGCTTTTTGCCACACACAGTCAATCCCATCACAGACACCATTTCTTTTCCACACACTGCCAATCGCACTGCGGGCATCTGTTTTTCTTTTTTTCCTTTTTGCCACACACAGCCAATCGCACTGCTGGCATCTTTTTTTTCTTTTTGCCACACAGCCAATCGCACTGTGGGCATCTTTTTTTTGTTTCCTTTTTGCCACACACAGCCAATCGCATCACAGACACCCTTTCTTTTCCACACACTGCCAATCGCACTGCGGGCATCTTTTTTTTTTCCTTTTTGCCACACACAGCCAATCGCACTGCGGGCAGGTTTTTTGTTCTTTTTGCCACACACAGCCAATCGCACCACAGTCATCCTTTTTTTCCCCACAAACAGCCAATCGCACTGCGGGCATCTTTTTTTTCTTTTTGCCACACACAGCGAATCGCACCATAGACCCTTTTTTTTTCACACACAGCCAATCGCACTGCGGGCATTTTTTTTTTCTTTTTGCCACACACAGCCAATCGCACTGCGGGTATCTTTTTTTTTTGCTTTTTGCCACACACAGTCAAACGCATCACAGACACCGTTTCTTTTCCACACACTGCCAATCGCACTGCGGGCATCTTTTATTTTTCTTTTCTTTTTGCCACACACAGCCAATTGCATAACATACACCCTTTCTTTTCCACACACTGCCAATCGCACTGCGGGCATCTTTTGAATTTTTTTTTTCTTTTGCTTTTTGCAACACACAGCCAATTGCACCATAGACACACTTTTTTTTTGCCACACACAAGCAATCGCACTGCGGGCATGTTTTTTTTCTTGCCACACACAGCCAATCGCACCATAGACACTTTTTTTCCACGCATAGCCAATCGCACTGCGGGCATCTTTATTTTTTCTTTTTGCCATACACAGCTATTTGCACCATAGGCACCCTTTTTTTGCCACACACAGCCAATCGCACTGCGGGTATGTTTTTCTTTTCTTTTTGCCACAAACAGCCAATCGCACTGCGGGCATCTTTTTTTTGCCACACACAGCCAATTGTTCTGCGGGCATGTTATTTTATTTTTCTTTTTGCTACACAGCCAATCGCACCACAGACACGCTTTTTTGCCACACACAGCCAATCGCACTGCGGGAATCTTTTTTTTTTTCTTTTTGCTACACACAGCCAATCGCACCACAGGCACCCTTTTTTTTTTCACACACAGCCAATCGCAGTGCGGGCATCTTTTTTTTTAATTCCTTTTTGCCACACACAGCCCATCGCACTGCGGGCATCTTTTTTTTTTCTTTTTCCCCACACACAGCCAATCGCACTGCGGGCATCTTTTTTTTTTCTTTTTGCCACACACAGCCAATTGCAGTGCGGGCATGTTTTTTTTTTTTTTGCCACACACAGCCAATCGCACTGCGGGCATCTTTTAATTTTTTTATTTTTGCCACACACAGCCAATCGCACTGCGGGCATCTTTTATTTTTTCTTTTTGCCACACACAGCCAATCGCACTGCGGGCATCTTTATTTTCTTTTTGCCACACACAGCCAATCTCACCATAGACAGACTTTTTTCGCCACACACAGCCAATCGCACTGCGGGCATGTTTTTTTTTTCTTTTTGCCACACACAGCCAATCGCACTGCGGGCATGTTTTTTTTTTTCTTTTTGCCACCCACAGCCAATCGCACTGCGGGCATGTTTTTTTTTTTTTCTTTTTGCCACACACAGCCAATCGCACTGCGGGCATCTTTTTTTTTTCCTTTTTGCCACACACAGCCAATCGCACTGCGGGCATCTTTTTTTTTTTTCTTTTTGCCACACACAGCCAATCGCACCATAGACACCCTTTCTTTTGCCACACACAACCAATCGCACTGCGGGCGTCTTTCTTTTTTCTTTTTGCCACACACAGCCAATCGCACTGTGGGCATGTATTTTTTTTCTTTTTGCCAGACACAGCCAATTGCACTGCGGGCGTCCTTTTTTTCTTTGCTTTTTGCCACACACAGCCAATCGCACTGCGGGCATCTTTTTTTTTTCCTTTTTGCCACACACAGCCAATCGCACTGCGGGCATCTTTTTTTTTTTTCTTTTTGCCACACACAGCCAATCGCACCATAGACACCCTTTCTTTTGCCACACACAACCAATCGCACTGCGGGCGTCTTTCTTTTTTCTTTTTGCCACACACAGCCAATCGCACTGTGGGCATGTATTTTTTTTCTTTTTGCCACACACAGCCAATCACACTGCGGGCATGTTTTTTTTTTCTTTTTGCCACACACAGCCAATCGCACTGCGGGCATCTTTTTTTTTGTTGCTTTTTGCCACACACAGTCAATCCCATCACAGACACCATTTCTTTTCCACACACTGCCAATCGCACTGCGGGCATCTGTTTTTCTTTTTTTCCTTTTTGCCACACACAGCCAATCGCACTGCTGGCATCTTTTTTTTCTTTTTGCCACACAGCCAATCGCACTGTGGGCATCTTTTTTTTTTTTCCTTTTTGCCACACACAGCCAATCGCATCACAGACACCCTTTCTTTTCCACACACTGCCAATCGCACTGCGGGCATCTTTTTTTTTTCCTTTTTGCCACACACAGCCAATCGCACTGCGGGCAGGTTTTTTGTTCTTTTTGCCACACACAGCCAATCGCACCACAGTCATCCTTTTTTTCCCCACAAACAGCCAATCGCACAGCGGGCATCTTTTTTTTCTTTTTGCCACACACAGCGAATCGCACCATAGACCCTTTTTTTTTCACACACAGCCAATCGCACTGCGGGCATTTTTTTTTTCTTTTTGCCACACACAGCCAATCGCACTGCGGGTATCTTTTTTTTTTGCTTTTTGCCACACACAGTCAAACGCATCACAGACACCGTTTCTTTTCCACACACTGCCAATCGCACTGCGGGCATCTTTTATTTTTCTTTTCTTTTTGCCACACACAGCCAATTGCATAACATACACCCTTTCTTTTCCACACACTGCCAATCGCACTGCGGGCATCTTTTGAATTTTTTTTTTCTTTTGCTTTTTGCAACACACAGCCAATTGCACCATAGACACACTTTTTTTTGGCCACACACAAGCAATCGCACTGCGGGCATGTTTTTTTTCTTGCCACACACAGCCAATCGCACCATAGACACACTTTTTTTCCACGCATAGCCAATCGCACTGCGGGCATCTTTATTTTTTCTTTTTGCCATACACAGCTATTTGCACCATAGGCACCCTTTTTTTGCCACACACAGCCAATCGCACTGCGGGTATGTTTTTCTTTTCTTTTTGCCACAAACAGCCAATCGCACTGCGGGCATCTTTTTTTTGCCACACACAGCCAATTGTTCTGCGGGCATGTTATTTTTTTTTTCTTTTTGCTACACAGCCAATCGCACCACAGACACGCTTTTTTGCCACACACAGCCAATCGCACTGCGGGAATCTTTTTTTTTTTCTTTTTGCTACACACAGCCAATCGCACCACAGGCACCCTTTTTTTTTTCACACACAGCCAATCGCAGTGCGGGCATCTTTTTTTTTTATTCCTTTTTGCCACACACAGCCAATCGCACTGCGGGCATCTTTTTTTTTTCTTTTTCCCCACACACAGCCAATCGCACTGCGGGCATCTTTTTTTTTTCTTTTTGCCACACACAGCCAATTGCAGTGCGGGCATGTTTTTTTTTTTTTTGCCACACACAGCCAATCGCACTGCGGGCATCTTTTAATTTTTTTATTTTTGCCACACACAGCCAATCGCACTGCGGGCATCTTTTATTTTTTCTTTTTGCCACACACAGCCAATCGCACTGCGGGCATCTTTATTTTCTTTTTGCCACACACAGCCAATCTCACCATAGACAGACTTTTTTCGCCACACACAGCCAATCGCACTGCGGGCATGTATTTTTTTTCTTTTTGCCACACACAGCCAATCGCACTGCGGGCATGTTTATTTTTTTTCTTTTTGCCACCCACAGCCAATCGCACTGCGGGCATGTTTTTTTTTTTTTCTTTTTGCCACACACAGCCAATCGCACTGCGGGCATCTTTTTTTTTTCCTTTTTGCCACACACAGCCAATCGCACTGCGGGCATCTTTTTTTTTTTCCTTTTGCCACACACAGCCAATCGCACCATAGACACCCTTTCTTTTGCCACACACAACCAATCGCACTGCGGGCGTCTTTCTTTTTTCTTTTTGCCACACACAGCCAATCGCATCACAGACACCCTTTCTTTTCCACACACTGCCAATCGCACTGCGGGCATCTTTTTTTTTTCCTTTTTGCCACACACAGCCAATCGCACTGCGGGCATCTTTTTTTTTTTTCTTTTTGCCACACACAGCCAATCGCACCATAGACACCCTTTCTTTTGCCACACACAACCAATCGCACTGCGGGCGTCTTTCTTTTTTCTTTTTGCCACACACAGCCAATCGCACTGTGGGCATGTATTTTTTTTCTTTTTGCGAGACACAGCCAATTGCACTGCGGGCGTCCTTTTTTTCTTTGCTTTTTGCCACACACAGCCAATCGCACTGCGGGCATCTTTTTTGTTTTTTCTTTTTGCCACACACAGCCAATCGCACTGCGGGCATGTTTTTTTTCTTTTTGCCACACACAGCCAATCGCACCACAGACATCCTTTTTTTTCCACACACAGCCAATCGCACTGCGGGCATCTTTTTTTTTCTTTTTGCCACACACAGCCAATCGCACTGCGGGCATGTTTTTTTTTTCTTTTTGCCACACACAGCCAATCGCACTGCGGGCATATTTATTTTTTGCCACACACAGCCAATCGCACTGCGGGCATCTTTTTTTTTTTTTGCTTTTTGCCACACACAGTCAATCGCATCACAGACACCATTTCTTTTCCACACACTGCCAATCGCACTGTGGGCATCTTTTTTTCTTTTTTTCCTTTTTGCCACACACAGCCAATCGCACTGCGGGCATATTCTTTTTTTTCTTTTTGCCACACACAGCAAATCGCACTGCGGGCATCTTTTTTTTCTTTTTGCCACACACAGCCAATCGCACTGCGTGCATGTTTTTTTTTTCCTTTTTGCCACACACAGCCAATCGCACTGCGGGCATCTTTTATTTTTTTTGCTTTTTGACACACACACACACACACACACAGTCAATCGCATCACAGACAGCATTTCTTTTCCACACAACGCCAATTGCACTGCGGGCATCTTTTTTTCTTTTTTTCCTTTTTGCCACACACAGCCAATCACACTGCGGGCATGTTTTTTTTTTCTTTTTGCCACACACAGCCAATCGCACTGCGGACATCTTTTTTTTTTTTTGCTTTTTGCCACACACAGCCAATCGCATCACAGACACCCTTTCTTTTCCACACACTGCCAATCGCACTGCGGGCATCTTTTTTTTTTCCTTTTTGCCACACACAGCCAATCGCACTGCGGGCAGGTTTTTTGTTCTTTTTGCCACACACAGCCAATCGCACCACAGTCATCCTTTTTTTCCCCACAAACAGCCAATCGCACTGCGGGCATCTTTTTTTTCTTTTTGCCACACACAGCGAATCGCACCATAGACACTTTTTTTTTCACACACAGCCAATCGCACTGCGGGCATTTTTTTTTTCTTTTTGCCACACACAGCCAATCGCATCACAGACACCCTTTCTTTTCCACACACTGCCAATCGCACTGCGGGCATCTATTTTTTTTCCTTTTTGCCACACACAGCCAATCGCACTGCGGGCATCTTTTTTTTTTTTCTTTTTGCCACACACAGCCAATCGCACCATAGACACCCTTTCTTTTGCCACACACAGCCAATCGCACTGTGGGCATGTATTTTTTTTCTTTTTGCCAGACACAGCCAATTGCACTGCGGGCGTCCTTTTTTTCTTTGCTTTTTGCCACACACAGCCAATCGCACTGCGGGCATCTTTTTTGTTTTTTCTTTTTGCCACACACAGCCAATCGCACTGCGGGCATGTTTTTTTTCTTTTTGCCACACACAGCCAATCGCACCACAGACATCCTTTTTTTTCCACACACAGCCAATCGCACTGCGGGCATCTTTTTTTTTCTTTTTGCCACACACAGCCAATCGCACTGCGGGCATGTTTTTTTTTTCTTTTTGCCACACACAGCCAATCGCACTGCGGGCATATTTATTTTTTGCCACACACAGCCAATCGCACTGCGGGCATCTTTTTTTTTTTTTGCTTTTTGCCACACACAGTCAATCGCATCACAGACACCATTTCTTTTCCACACACTGCCAATCGCACTGCGGGCATCTTTTTTTCTTTTTTTCCTTTTTGCCACACACAGCCAATCGCACTGCGGGCATATTCTTTTTTTTCTTTTTGCCACACACAGCAAATCGCACTGCGGGCATCTTTTTTTTCTTTTTGCCACACACAGCCAATCGCACTGCGTGCATGTTTTTTTTTTCCTTTTTGCCACACACAGCCAATCGCACTGCGGGCATCTTTTATTTTTTTTGCTTTTTGCCACACACACACACACACACACAGTCAATCGCATCACAGACAGCATTTCTTTTCCACACAACGCCAATTGCACTGCGGGCATCTTTTTTTCTTTTTTTCCTTTTTGCCACACACAGCCAATCACACTGCGGGCATGTTTTTTTTTTCTTTTTGCCACACACAGCCAATCGCACTGCGGACATCTTTTTTTTTTTTTGCTTTTTGCCACACACAGCCAATCGCATCACAGACACCCTTTCTTTTCCACACACTGCCAATCGCACTGCGGGCATCTTTTTTTTTTCCTTTTTGCCACACACAGCCAATCGCACTGCGGGCAGGTTTTTTGTTCTTTTTGCCACACACAGCCAATCGCACCACAGTCATCCTTTTTTTCCCCACAAACAGCCAATCGCACTGCGGGCATCTTTTTTTTCTTTTTGCCACACACAGCGAATCGCACCATAGACCCTTTTTTTTTCACACACAGCCAATCGCACTGCGGGCATTTTTTTTTTCTTTTTGCCACACACAGCCAATCGCACTGCGGGTATCTTTTTTTTTTGCTTTTTGCCACACACAGTCAAACGCATCACAGACACCGTTTCTTTTCCACACACTGCCAATCGCACTGCGGGCATCTTTTTTTCTTTTTTTTTCTCCTTTGTGCCACACACGGCTAATCGCACTGCGGGCATCTTTTTTTTTTCTTTTCTTTTTGCCACACACAGCCAATTGCATAACATACACCCTTTCTTTTCCACACACTGCCAATCGCACTGCGGGCATCTTTTGAATTTTTTTTTTCTTTTGCTTTTTGCCACACATAGCCAATTGCACCATAGACACACTTTTTTTTGGCCACACACAAGCAATTGCACTGCGGGCATGTTTTTTTTCTTGCCACACACAGCCAATCGCACCATAGACACACTTTTTTTCCACGCATAGCCAATCGCACTGCGGGCATCTTTATTTTTTCTTTTTGCCATACACAGCTATTTGCACCATAGGCACACTTTTTTTGCTACACACAGCCAATCGCACTGCGGGTATGTTTTTCTTTTCTTTTTGCCACAAACAGCCAATCGCACTGCGGGCATCTTTTTTTTGCCACACACAGCCAATTGTTCTGCGGGCATGTTATTTTATTTTTCTTTTTGCTACACAGCCAATCGCACCACAGACACGCTTTTTTGCCACACACAGCCAATCGCACTGCGGGAATCTTTTTTTTTTTCTTTTTGCTACACACAGCCAATCGCACCACAGGCACCCTTTTTTTTTTCACACACAGCCAATCGCAGTGCGGGCATCTTTTTTGTTTTTTTCCTTTTTGCCACACACAGCCAATCGCACTGCGGGCATCTTTTTTTTTTCTTTTTCCCCACACACAGCCAATCGCACTGCGGGCATCTTTTTTTTTTCTTTTTCCCCACACACAGCCAATCGCACTGCGGGCCTTGATTTTATTTTCTTTTCGTCACACACAGCAAATTGCACTGCGGGCATCTTTTAAGATCTATTTCATGGAAAAACGTCTTCCAAATTATATATATTTTTAGGGTTCCGGCAGAGGAGCGTTTTTTTCCCGCATCCATAGATGCAAAAAAAAAAACGGGTCTATTAGAACAAATGCTTTCCAATGAATGTGGTCACATGTCTGTTTTTTACTAGTGAACAATTCGCCCCTGCAAAAAAAATAGGACAGCGTTTTTTTGATTCGCACAAAAATGACGTTTTCATGCAAATGGATGCAACTTTGACAATATGAAATCTTAGTCAAAGCCCTTAAATGAACCTTAGATGCAGAAAAAAAATTAAAAATATATATATTATAGCTGTGATTGGTCAAAGCGCTCAACCAATCAGGAAGAGCTGTGGCAGAGGAATTCTTCAGCCTATATATGTATATATTATTTTTTTTTCCTTAAAGAGAAACCATGGCTGATTTTAAGGGGAGGGCTTATATTTAAAACCCTTCTCTGAAAATCACTGCAGGGGTTGCCGGCATCCTATCGTGTTCCATTGAAAGCAATGCTGCACGGACCTGCATTCACGCGTGTTTGTGCATGTACGTGGGTGCGTGGTTTTGTGAGCACCTATGTATGGCACACGCACACACTCGTCTGAATGCGCCCTTATAAAGCAAAAAATACGGTATATACAGTTAGTTATATAGTCTTTTAAATGTACATTTTCTTTTGCCCTATAGCTGCCATACAGGGACTAACATTATGCCAAGACTCATTTTATTTGATAGTCTCTATTGCCATTATCGCTACTATTGGTTTTATTACTATGAGGGTTCTTTCACACGGCCGTTGGTGTTTTGACGTGTGCCCACCGGCGCCATAAAAACGTGTGAACGGGCACAGAAATCTAACGTTTGTGCGCCCGTTCAGACGGCCTGAGCCCAGTGCATATACGCCGAAGCCGCAATGCCGTTGGGCAGGGGAAGACAGTTTAGCTCTGCTAAGCTGTTCTCCCCCTTCCCCTCACCGACTCTCTGCAAAGGGAGGAGGCGGGACGGGGCAGGAGCTAGTGTGCCAAGCTCCCGCCCCCTCTCCGTCCCTTGTTGGCCGCCAGCAATAGGAGGGGTGGTGCTTAGCTCCGTCCCCGCCCCGCTCCCTCCCATTGCAAACAACTGGCGAGGGGCAAAGAGGAGGAGAGAAGGGGGAGAGAGTTCAGCAGTCACGCTGCTAAACTCCCTCCCACCCCCCCTCTCCGGCAGCTGTCATTGGCTCCCATAGGAATCTATGGCAGTGGCTATATTCTGGCCGGGAAAGATAGTTCCAGGACTATCTTTCCTGCGTGGCGTAAAAGCGCCTGGTATATCACACTACCAACTACTGTCCACGTCACCTTTTACTCCACTGTGACTCTACACCATATATGAATGTGTTGTATCGTGTAACCCCAGCAAGTACTGAGGAAGACGTTCCCAAACCCCCAGACGCGGATACAAGCTGGTTTTAAATGAACCTTAATGACAAAACACCCGAGATCAAGCAGTCCCACTTCCATTTTTATCCCATTTCCTCTTCCCCGGGGGCGCTCCATCCATTTTTCTTCCCCTCCTCCACACTATTGTCACTATAGGGGGATGTCTCCCCTTTAAGGGCTCATGTCCACGGGTATATATATAAAATACTCCGGGTCTCCCGCAGTGTTGTACACATATATAGCCAATACACTCCTCCGGCAGAGACCGTTTATGGGCTGTGCATGGCACTGCGCATGCCTGGGAATCTGTCGTCACGCACATGCGCAGTCTGATTTTCTCTTTTTAATTCCCCGCTCTGAACAGCGCAGGGATGCGTATGGAAACACTGCCTGTATCAATGTATTGTGTATGGACAGCGTATTGATACACAGCCCAAACAAGGGCTGCATATGACACACAGAGAGATAGTGCATGCTGCAATTTATTTCTCTTGCGTATCGATAGGCAGTGCCCACACACAGGTGGGTATGGAGCAATGGAAGCCCATATACTTTCATTGCCTCCATTCTCTGCATATCACTCATGCGTGCAATGCATGCGGAATTCGTGGTGGGAAAACGCCCGTGGACATGAGCCCGAACTGGGGCTCATATGGACGCTTCAGCTATAGTGGGAAAGTGTGAAATAGAAAAGAGGCAATATAAATGACCCCCTAGGAGGTGTTTGATGTAAAAATAAATAAATACAGAATTAAATATATATTAAATAAAACGACTCAACACCGACGCCAGCCAAAATCAGCGCTATTTGCGCCCTGTAATCTAAAACTATACAAATTATATATCTATACAGCGAAACCGAAATGAGGAACCCATTCCCTACTTTATTTTAGTGTAAATATTCTAATTTTACAAATAAACAACTATTATTAAAAAAAAACATTTTTTAGCTTATTACTAGATATTTAAAATAAATAAATAAATAAAAAATGGCCCTATATGTCATAGAAAGAAAAATGCTGCAAAAATCATTTTGGGAGCAAAAGAAAACAAAAAAAAAAATAGGGGAGTAAAATCACCATACGGGTAAAATCCCCCAAAAGTGGTCCTTTAGGGATTTTAAAAAAATGATTTTTGCTGCAGTTTACCAGCAAAGCGCATCAAAAAGACACACAAAAAAATGTGACTGCAGTATAAAGGAAGGACTTGTCTATTAGATGTTCTCTAGCGAGCGGCTGAGAATACAATCCCCTCATATAAAAGGGTTCCCCATGATATCTAACAATCACCAGCTCAGTATATAAACATGGAAACCCAGAGAGATGTGACACTTATCTGTGAGCGGCCAGAAGCTCCTCCGGACAGGGATGATGAAGGCTGCTAACAGCGAGCAGCAGCGGTTAAATCCACGTAACGTCCACCTGCAGCGTCCAGAAGCTCTTCCCAGACAGGGATGATGTAGGCTGCTAACAGCAAGCAGCAGCGGTTATATCCATGTAACGTCCACCTAGAGCGTCCAGAAGCTCCTCTCGGACAGAGATGATGTAGGCTGCTAACAGCAAGCAGCAGCAGTTATATCCACGTGACGTCTATCTAGAGCATCCAGAAACTCCTCTCAGTCAGAAATGATGTAGGCTGATAACAGCGAACAGCAGCGGTTATATCCATGTAACGTCCACCTAAAGCGTCCAGAAGCTCCTCTCAGACAGGGATGATGAAGGCTGCCAACAGTGAACAGCAGCGGTTACATCCACGTAACGTCCATCTGGAGCGCCCAGAAGCTCCTCCCGGACAGGGATGATGTAGGCTGATAACAGCGAACAGCAGCGGTTATATCCATGTAACGTCCACCTGGAGCGCCCAGAAGCTCCTCCCGTACAGAGATGATGTAGGCTGCTAACAGCGAGCAGCAGTGGGTATATCCACGTAACGTCCACCTGCAGCGTCCAGAAGCTCCTCTCGGACAGTGATGATGTAGGCTGCTAACAGCAAGCAGCAGCGGTTACATCCACGTAACGTCCACCTGGAGCGCCCAGAAGCTCCTCTCGGACAGGGATGATGTACGCAGCCAACGGTTGAGGAGAAGTTATGGGGTGTAGCAGAGGCAGCAGAGCTCCGGTGACTGTTGTAGTGCCGCTGCTGCAGGAACTGCCTGTGCGGACGGGTTCTATCTGCTTCTAGAACTGCAGACCGCTCTGACCTCACAAGATTCCATTGAAACCCCTGTGACCTCACTCGACCGCACATACACACACCCTCACAGGTGGGCAGGACCGGCCACAGGCCTCTCTAACCAGGGATCTTCTAGACACATTTTAGGCTCATTTCTCACATATTGCGTAAATCCACACTGGAATTCAGCAGAATAATCCACAACAAATTCTGAGGATTTTGGCGCAGATTTCACTCATATTAAAATGAATAAAATCCGCCTTGAAATATCCACAACCTGCAGAGCATGCTGGGAAGGTGAAAATCCGCAGCGAGACTCCAATCCACGGCAGATTGTTTTCTGCTGTGAGTGAAATCCCCATTCACCGGTATTTGACTCTAATTGGAATTTCGGTGCTAAATCAGCAAGCAAACCGGACTATGACTCTTTCACCAATATTTGGCTATATGTTCTGATGAAGCGCCCCATATTTAGACCAGCGTTACGCAGCTTATGCCGCCATACTGCAATGTGTGAGCCGCGTTTGTTGCTACTTGGGGAGGGCTCTGTAATACGATTTCTGTCAAAAACCTAAAAAATACGACAATGCGGGATTTTCACCATCACAAGATCAGATCTGCATGACATTGCAGGTACAGATTCAGTGTAATGCGTTCCTGTAGGCGAATGGTGCACGGAATATCGCAGTGCAATCTAGCATAAACCTGTGATAATCACTCACATTAACACCCTGCAGAGACCTGAACTTAATAAAAACGGCTAGTGCAATAGAATCGCGAGGGTTAAACATCATATATCTTGTAAGATAAGAGGAGAAGCCGTCACATTACTGTTCCCCTGCCCCCAGATACCGGCGCTACCAGGGTCCTCCACTGCTCTCCTGCCCCTAGATACCGGCACTACCAGGGTCCTCCACCGCTCTCCTGCCCCCAGATACCGGCACTACCAGGGTCCTCCACCGCTCTCCTGCTCGCTGATGCCAGCACTACCAGGGTCCTCCACCGCTCTCCTGCCCCCAGATACCGTCACTACCAGGGTCCTTCACCGCTCTCCTGCCCCCAGATACCGGCACTACCAGGGTCCTCCACCGCTCTCCTGACCCCAGATACTGGCGCTACCAAGGTCCTCCACCGCTCTCCTGCCCCTTGATGCCAGCACTACCAGGGTCCTCCACCGCTCTCCTGCCCCCTGATGCCAGCACTACCAGGGTCCTCCACCGCTCTCCTGCCCCCTGATGCCAGCACTACCAGGGTCCTCCACCGCTCTCCTGCCCCCTGATACCGGCACTACCAGGGTCCTCCACTGCTCTCCTGCCCCCTGATGCCGGCACTACCAAGACCCTTCACCACTCTCCTGCCCCCTGATGCTGGCGATACCACCCTTCTCTCGCCTTCATTTATCAAAGCTGTCTGAAAAAAAAATTTGGCCTTGTTGCCCGTAGCAACCAATCACAGCACAGCTCTGATTTCTGAAACGGCTCTAGTTACATGACAGCTGCGCTCTGATTGGTTGCTATGGGCAACAAGGCAGGTTTGTCTTCTAGATAGATTAGATTAATGAGCCCGTCTGTTCTTCCTGTCCCAGCGCTGACATGTCCGCACCACATACAATGCGGTGACCTGCAGTAACGCCAAACCTGCAGGATGCTGCGATTACAAAAATAGCCACCGACCCAAGAAACGCACGACTAAAGGAGAAAACCCCCACAAAGGATCCCTGTAGTGTTTATGGAGCTCCACACTTCACTATTGATCTGCTAAAATCCGGCCGCAGGGTTTATGGAAAAAAATAATCCAGAAAAACGTCCCTAAAAATACGTCACTATAAATGCGCGGGAGTAAAAGCATCCGTAAAGTGTATTCACGTGTCGCAGTCAAGGTGCGGCTGAGAACCACATCAAAGACCGCGTGTACTTTTACCTGTAAAAACCATGTGACCAAAAAACACATCTCACATCTGCGGCAAAACTGGCGGGGTTCTCAGATTTGGTGTGAATATACCCTTACGCACCACGCTCTGCACCGCGTGCTTTACACTGTATTTACACAGGCCAGTGCGATATAGGTGAGAGAAAATCGTATATATATATATATATATATCACAGTTGTAAACCTGCGTTTTTCAGGTTTCTGCGAAACGTTCCCATGTTCAAAATGCGCTATTCGCATCACTGTAGGTGCGTTTTTAAATGTGAAAAATAATAAAAAAGAAAGAATGAGCAGTTCTTGCAGTGGAATTGCCTCAAAACAGGACATGCTGCGTTATTTTGCACTTGCACTTGTGTGCGCCGTGAGGTCACAACCGCTGCATGAACAACGAGTAACGTGAATATTCCCACAAAGAGACAGTTCATCTGTGCATGCGCCAGCTGAAGACCTCGCGGCGCACATGTGAGACTTGGCAGCGCTACATGGATGATGCCTACTGCGTCATCCACGGCTAAGGAGTTGGGAGGGGTGGACTTTGGAGCCGAATAAGCTGCTAGTAGATGGTCCAGCTTGCTCAGCTGATCGCTCTGCCTATTTTGGCCATAAAGGCGTGAAGATTTTTGGGGTATTTTCATCTCCAATTTTCAAAAGACATAACTTTTTTATTTTTCTGTTGACTTGGCGTTATTTTGGTAGGCAAAATGAACAAAATGAGCATTTTGCCTCTGCATCTTTTAGGGTTTATATTTACATTTTTTGCAAGATGAATAGTGCGTTCGATTCACTGTAGAGATCGTTACGGATACCAGAAATGTGGGTTTATATATATATATATATATATATATATATATTTTTTATTTTTTTTTTTTTTTTATTTATTTATTTATTTTTTTTAATAGAAAGGGGAAAGTGCGTAAAAGAGTTTTTTTGGTAATTTAATTTTACCTCTTTTTTTACCATTTTTTTTTCTTTCATTTTTTATGTCACTGTGGGGGACTTGAACCATAAAAGCACTGTTTGCTATGACGTTGCACTGCAGTACTTTTGTAGTGCAGTGCATTATTGCTTACCATAGGCCAGTCTCTATGTACAGGTCATGTGCCGCACAGTGTAATGGGAGACACGATACTGGCCAAAGTCACAACTAAGTTGGCCTAACTTCACACAGGTATGCGTGATACGAGGCCGTGAATCCCGCCACCATATCGCGCCCTCACCATGTGAATTCAATCCTCTGCCGCGGCTGTTCTCTCCCCCATTGCTGCCACCGGCCCCATTAAAAACAATGGACGCTGCAATGCGAGATCACGCAGCCAGATAGAACATGCCGCGGTTTGTTTCCCGCATCGCATCGTTCATGTGTATGACTCCATTCACAAGGTGGTGGTTCAGATTTATGCATCTCAAAATGCACAAATCTCACGTGATTGTATCACCCATATGAAGCCGGTCTTATGGTGCCCATAGTTCAGGTCGGAGGAGTCCGGGGATGTGAGTGGGACTTTTCAGTCAGCGCAGGCGCATACCCTTAGAGAACAGGATGTGCGCACACTGACTGGCGAATCATACACACCGCGTACCGACTTCCAGGGGCTACGGTGCAGGAACCGTGAGCTGGGGAGGTAAGCAGAACACACCCCGGACTCCTCCGGACCCGTCCTATGTGCTCCAAAACTTCATAGTGCTTATAGGGGATGACTGGTTGCTTTTAAAGGGGTTGTCCAACTACCAGACAGAATCTTTTTAAAGCTGTGTTCACACATGGCGTTTTTCAACGGCAATTAAAAACTGAATAAAAAAAAAACTCTACAAAAAACGCCATGTGTGAACGCGGCCTAATAGGGCTGTCTGTACTAAATTAATAAATCGCTACACTTACCACTCTGATAGGATCCAGCGCTGCAGTACTGGTGTTTGTTGTGACAGCGGCCACCACAAGTAGTCAGTTGATTGCAGCCAATCAGAGGCTGCTGTGTCACGTTCATTTCCTGTAACTACAAGAGACTGGATATGGCACTGACAGGTCAGCAATAATTATCTTTCTATATATCAGCACAGGTTATGTAGAGCCATGACCCGAGATGAGTACTCCCCTCTGCCGTCCGTTGGTAGGCACTACAACAGTATACTAGAGCCTCCATGCCCACCCGTATCACATCTTATATACAAGCTAGAAGGGGTACAACAGGATACTAGAGCCTCCATGCCCACCCGTATCACATCTTATATACAAGCTAGAAGGGGTACAACAGGATACTAGAGCCTCCATGCCCACCCGTATCACATCTTATATACAAGCTAGAAGGGGTACAACAGGATACTAGAGCCTCCATGCCCACCCGTATTATATCTTATATACAAGCTTGAGGTGGTCCAACAGGGTACTACAGCCTCCTCACATCTTGTATCTAAGCTAGAGGCGGTACAACAGGATACTAGAGCCTCCATGCCCGCCTGTATCACATCTTTTATCCAAGCTTGAGGTGGCCCATAAGGGTACTAGAGCCTCCATGCTCACCTGTATCACATCTTGTGTCTAAGCTAGAGGCGGTACAACAGGATACTAGAGCTTTCATGCCTGCCCGTATCACATCATGTATCTAAGCTAAAGGCGTTACAACAGGGTACTAGAGCCTCCATGTCTACCCGTATGACATCTTGTATCCAAGCTTGAGGTGGTACAACAGGGTACTAGAGCCTCCATGCCTGTCCCTATCACATATTGTATGCAAACTAGAGGCGGTACAACAGGGTACTAGAGCCTCCATGCCCACCCGTATCATATCTTATATACAAGTTAGAAGCAGTACAACAGGATACTAGAGCATCTTTGCCCACCTGTATCATATCTTATATACAAGCTAGAGGCGGTACAACAGGATACTAGAGCCTCTATGTCCACCTGTATCACATCTTATATACAAGCGTAATGTGGCCCGTATCACATCTTGTATCTAAGCTAGAGGTGGTACAACACGATACTAAATTATCCATGCCCGCCCGTATCACATCTTATATACAAGCTTGAGGTGGTCCATCGGGGTACTAGAGCCCTTATGCCAACCCATATCACACCTTGTATCCAAGATAGGGGTGGTCCAACAGGGTACTACAGCCTCCATGCCTGTCTGTATCACATCTTGTATCTAAGCTAGAGGCGGTACAACAGGATACTAGAGCCTCCATGCCCGTCTGTATCACATCTTTTATCCAAGCTTGAGGTGGCCCATAAGGGTACTAGAGCCTCCATGCTCACCTGTATCACATCTTGTGTCTAAGCTAGAAGCGGTACAACAGGATACTAGAGCTTTCATGCCTGCCCGTATCACATCATGTATCTAAGCTAAAGGCGTTACAACAGGGTACTAGAGCCTCCATGTCTACCTGTATGACATCTTGTATCCAAGCTTGAGGTGGTACAACAGGGTACTAGAGCCTCCATGCCTGTCCCTATCACATATTGTATGCAAACTAGAGGCGGTACAACAGGGTACTAGAGCCTCCATGCCCACCCGTATCATATCTTATATACAAGTTAGAAGCAGTACAACAGGATACTAGAGCATCTTTGCCCACCTGTATCATATCTTATATACAAGCTAGAGGCGGTACAACAGGATACTAGAGCCTCTATGTCTACCTGTATCACATCTTATATACAAGCGTAATGTGGCCCGTATCACATCTTGTATCTAAGCTAGAGGCGGTACAACAGGGTACTAGAGCCAGTATCACATCATGTATTCAAGCTAAAGGGGGTACAACAAGATACTGGAGCCTCCATGCCTGCCCTTATCACATACTGTATCAAGCTAGAGGTGGTACAACAGGGTACTGGAGCCTGCATGCCCACCCATATCACTCCTTGTATCCAAGCTAGAGGCGGTACAAAAGGCTCCAAGAGTCTCCATGCCCTCCTGCATCACATCTTGTATCCAAGGTAGACGTTGTACAACAAGATACTAGAGCATCCATGCCCACCCATATCGCACCTTGTATTCAAGCTGGAGGTGGTACAACACGTTACTTGAGCTTCCATGCCCACCTGTATCACATCTTGTATCCAAGCTAGAGGTGGTACAACAAGATACTAGAGCCTCCATGCCTGCCCCTATTACATATTGAATCCAAGCTAGAGGCGGTACAACAGGGTACTAGAGCCTCCATGCCTGACCATATCACATCTTCTATCCATGCTAGAGGCAGTACAACAGGATACTGGAGCCTCCATGCTCCATCTCATCTTGTATCTAAGCTAGAGGCGGTACAACAGGGTACTAGAGCCTCCATGCCTGACCATATCACATCTTCTATCCATGTGAAAAACAGAAAATTAACCAGCGCTCCGGTGCTTTGGAAAATGGCAGATGATGCAAGGTAGTGCAAACGAGGTGTATATGATGTGGATGTTACTTACTTCGCAGGGGTGCTAGTGGTTAAGAGGCAGTACAACAGGATACTAGAGCCTCCATGCTCCATCTCATCTTGTATCTAAGCTAGAGGCGGTACAACAGGGTACTAGAGCCTCCATGCCCCCCTATTACATCTTGTATCCAAGCTAGCGGTGGTACAACTGGGTACTAGGGCTTCCATACCAACCCATATCACACCTTGTATCCAAGCTAGAGGTGGGAGAACAGGGTACTAGAGCCTCCATCTGTAGCACAGATTACATCTAAGCTAGAGGCTTAGCAACCAATCACAGCACAGCTGTGTTTGGTTGCTATGGGTAACAGAGACAGTTTTTATAACAGTGTGGTGCCATGATCTGCTCTGTATTTACACACACAGCTCTTCTATATGCACAGCACAATATAGGGTGTCAGATAGGGTCACCGCGGAGATCTGTCTGCTGGCTCTTGCTCCCGCGGTGAATCTCAGCAACGCCTGTGGACAGGCAGCCTAACCCTTCACTCCCCGTGTGAGATCAGCCGCCCCGGCTGGGGGGCGACTGATAGCACTGATTTTAAATCCCCGCCTGCTGAAAGCTCCTCAGAGCAGTGCAGGAGAAGAGGCGGCTGGACACGGCTGAGCCCTGGCAGCTGCAGAGAGGTGAGTATACATTGGTTTTTTTTTATTTTTACACATTTTTAGGATGGTTTTCAGGGAAGGGCTTATATTTTAAGACTTTCCCTGAAAATCACTGCAGCGCTTGCCAGCAGCCCATTGCTTTCAATGCAGTCGGCTGTATTGCCGACTCTATTGAATTCAATGGGAGAACATCTTTCTCCTCTTCCACAGCTGTGACAGCTATGGCAGAGGATCACTATCTTCATATATGTTCTCAGTGGGGTCGGCACTGCTGCCACCGGCCACATGAAGCACAAGGTGAAACCCCCGGATGCGACAGCATACACAGAACACTGGTTTGTTCTATAATTTTCACCGCAGGCGTTTTTCTGCATGTAAAATTTGCCCATGTGATCACTCACATTGAAAAGCATTGGTTCTAACTGGTGCGAATTTTTGGACGTGCGGAAAAACGCCGGTTACAAACGCCCGTGTGACTGCGCCCTAAAGTGTGCCTGCACACGAACTGAATTTCCAGCGCGTTATTTTAGGCACATTATCTGCCCCAGACCGCAGCCAATATACTCCTATGAGGATCCGCAGTTGTCCCCAGACGGACAGATTTGTATCGCGTTTTTTCACGCGCGTGAAAAAATCTGCAACCTGTTCTAATTTGGGTCGGATTCTGCGCGTGAAGCCTCCAATACAAGTGAATGGGTGCGTTTTTTCACGCAGTACATCTGCAGTGCAGCTGCGGATGGAGTCACTGGTTACTATGACTACAGGAAGTAGGCATGGTAGGAGGCGTCCCAACACACAGCACAGAGCTTCACAGGCAAATTTCAGCAGCAGCACTGCCCTTCCAGTCACCTCATCCACCAGACAGCAGCCAGCAGCCACCAGCCTGCAGCCACAAGCCACCAGCCTGCCACAAGCCACCAGTCATCAGCCACCAGCCACCAGGCGTAACGAATAATGATCGACATGGGCAAACTTGTCGCAATGATGCAGGACTTCCCTAGCATATGGGACAGTAACTCCCCAGAGTACCTAGACAAGAATAGAAAGGAACAATCCTGGCTTCAACTCTCCGCTCAGGTTTATGGGGATGCCTGGACAAACGCAATAGAAGCGGAAAAGAACTTGCGTGAGTATTATTCGCTATTGCGTCAAATGTACTTTTTTTCTTCATTTTAATCCCTTAGTGGCCAAGCAGTTTTACTTTTGTTTTTATTGTGCTTTTTTCCATCCCCACTTTTAACCCCTTAGTGACGGAGCTTTTTTGCTTTTTTTCCTTTTTTTTTCCCCTACTCCCTAAAAAATCGTAGTTCCTTTATTTATCCATCGACGTCGCTGTATAAGGGCTTGATTTTTTGCGGGACGAGTTGTATTTTGCAATGGCACTATTTATTGTACCATATAATTTACTGAAAAACCTTTAAAAAATTGTAATCAGAGAGAAAAAAAAAGACTTTCCACCATCTTTCGGACGTCCTGTTTCTGCAGCGCGCAAAGTGCAACAAAAACGACCTGATATTTTTATTCTATGGGTCAGTACGATTACTACGATACCAAACTTATATAGTATTTTTTTTGCTGTAGTACTTGTATATTTTTTTTTAAGATATTTAATTTTTTTAAATTATTTTCTGTGTCCATTTTCTGCGTGCAATAACTTTTTTATTTCTTTGGCAACATAGTTGTGTGAGGGCTCATTTTGTGCGGTATGTCCTGACGTTTTTGTTGGTACCATTTTCGCATACAGTTGACTTTTTGATCGCCTTTTATTACATTTTTTCTTGGAAATAGGGTGACCGAAAAAGTGCATTTCGGGCGTATATTCTTTATTTTTTTTTACCACGTTCACCATGCAGGGTAAATCATACATTACTTTGATAGATCAGGCATGCAGCGATACCAAAACGATCACACTGCAGGACAGACGACTCTCCGCAACGCTGGCAGAAAAGAGCACATGACCGGCTCCATTGCCGGACTTGTGTTCTTTCCTCCAGCTCTGTGGAAAGACGTCCATCCTGCATTGCGGCCGTCTTGTGCAGGAAGACGGGTGCATCAGCCGCCAGGATGCGCCCAGGTTACTAAGCCCTCCCTGTTTGTTTTTTGCGGGAACAGTTGTATTTTCCACTGGTGCCACTGAAGCAGCATTTATTGGGTTAATAGCCTTGTTCAGCAGACACCCGCAATGTGTAGAGGGAGATAGGTAGTATTTCTTGCCAATGCAGGATGTAAGAACGCAAAATCTGTAGTAATGAATTCCTCTTGTGAATTTTTTTGCAGTGACTGAAATAAAGTCACGCTGGAGAAGCGCCTGAAAAAAGTTACATGGATCAACCATGCCCACAAAGACATCTGCTCACCGGGTGAAAGCATGTTGCCAGAATAATTTTACGGTGCTCGCACAAGCAAGAGGGACAAAACGGAGTCTGGGTGTTGGTTTTTAAGCTGTTTTCCAAGGAATGGGCAGTTCTCTAGGGGTTGGGTTTACAATAAGGGGTGTCTGCTGTTTTTTCTGTGCGTTTTTTTCCGCAACACATCCGCGTATATCCGTGCGTGATTTTTCACGCATCCGCACCTATCCGCAAGCACATTTAGGTACCATACGCGCGTGAAAATCCGCTAGCGGAATCCGGAACGCTCGTGTGCAGGCGGCCTAAGCTGGAACTTTGCAAAACTTCATACAGGTGGTGTATGAACAATGAACATTTTGTAAAAATTTCAGAAAAATTGAAAATATTCGAGCAGGGACCCTCTCCCAAATTAGATCATTTGACGTGGAATGACGCACTCCCTACATTACCACAGAGATGATGTCCCCCTGCGCAACAGATGAACGCTGTGACCAATAACATTAAAGGGCTTTTCTGTGCTCAGGATAGGTCATCAATAGTTGATCAGTGAGGGTCCACTATTTGGGATCCCTACCAATCAGCTGACTGAAGAGACAGCAACACTCAGATAAGAACCTCTGTCACTTCAGTCCATGCCAGGCACAGCACCATACACTGTATAGTGCCTGTGGCTGGTACTGCAGTTCAAGTGAAATGGACTGAGCTGCTCTCTAGCCATGACCGATGAGCGTGATGTCACATGCCTGAGAAGAGGACGTGGCACTCATCAAAGCACAGCATTTCAATTGGAGGGGATCCCAAGCCCTGGATCCTCCATGATCAACTATTGTTGACCTACTTTTAAGGATAGGTCATCAGTAGTGTTGTTCTGGAAAACCTTCTAAGTAGTAACATACCTCTTGGCTCCTTGAAGGTTGTGACACAGCAACTTCATCGTCCTGATTAGTTTGTTCAGCATCTTGAAGCTCTGGATGCTTGGGTTGTTTTTTTGCTGCGACCTAGGGCCATAAATAAAAAAGTAGAGATTTGTGAAACGTTGTATGGATAAGATACAATATAGCCGGCTTCACACGGGCGGGCCAGATTCCGCATGCGGAAGGGCCTGCAGCCGATTCGGGCTATGAAGCCGGTGACCCCACTTACCTGAATTTTCTGTCCGTCGGTCATGTGCAGTAGTTTTTTTTCCTTTTTTAATGCTTGTATTTCCGGTGCAGTCGCTTAGCAATGGCGTGGATACCCGCGGGCCATACACAATGTTAGCTGCGTATGGGCTGCAGGTTAGACTGACTCCACTGACTTCAATGGAGGCCGTCTGTGTGGAGTCCGCAGCAAAATATGGCATGCGGCAATTTTTCCCCTGGTCACGGAATAGATAATTCATATCTGCGAGTGTGAGCAAAAATGTGATTTAACATGGTTTACAATGTGGAGAGCGGGACTCGGGAGCCACACTTCATCTGCCGCAAACCTGGAAGGACCGCTGCAGGCCCCCACAGAGAGAGTAGCAGCAGGCCACACACGGCACTCCTCATACCGCTGGTAGTGGGAGCTCCGGCAGCTAGACGCAGCTCAGAGAACCACGTGTGAGGGACCAGCGGCTCCCCATCAGGGACAGAGCGGGAGACGCTCACAGCACTCCTCTGCAGCTTGAGGTACTCCCGGGTGCCAGAGAAGACCCCCTGACCCCGGGAGAAAGAAGCTGCACAGCCAGGGTTGCCACCTTTGTCACGAAAAAATACCGGCCATGGTTAAATGGGGGCGTGGCTTGGGTGTGGCTTATCACGGCATTCTGCTGGTGATAGTGCCCCCTCAGTAGCTCCAGTGGTAATAGTTCCCCCCTTGGTGCCCTTCCCCACAATTGAAAATTCGGACCGCACATCACTATATACAGGAGATGCCCAGAGCTCTGCTACATCTCTGTGTGACTGCTCTGCCCCCTGCCCCTCCTGCAACAGTTGTGATCCAACCTGGAAAGTTGGTGTCACTCACTGACTACTGTAGAAACCCCCCCAGACCACCAGGAGTGACAGCAGTCTGTGCCTGACCTCTGGATGCCATATAAGTATGCCATATACTGCCATCCAGGAGCACTATATGGAGCTACAGGAGCACTGTATGGAGCCACAGTAGCACTGTATGGATCTACAGGAGTACTGTATGGAGCTACAGGAACACTGTATGGAGCTACAGGAGCACTGTATGGAGCTGCAGGAGCACTATATGGAGCTGCAGGAGCACTATATGGAGCTGCAGGAGCACTATATGGAGCTACAGGAGCACTATATGGACCTATAGGAGCATTGTATGGAGCTACAGGAGCACTATATGGAGCTACAGGAGCACTATATGGAGCTGCAGGAGCAGTATATGGAGCTGCAGGAGCACTATATGGAGCTACAGGAGCACTATATGGAGCTACAGGGGCACTATATGGAGCTACAGGAGCACTATATGGAGCTGCAGGAGCACTATATGGAGCTACAGGAACACTATATGGAGCTACAGGAGCACTATATGGAGCTACAGGGGCACTATATGGAGCTACAGGAGCACTATATGGAGCTACAGGGGCACTATATGGAGCTATAGGAGCACTATATGGAGCTATAGGAGCACTATATGGAGCTATAGGAGCACTGTATGGAGCCACAGTAGCACTGTATGGAGATATAGGAGTCCATACAGTGCTCCTATAGCTCCATCCAGTGCTCCTGTAGCTCCATACAATAACAGTGCTCCTATAGTAGCCCCATCCAGTGCTCCTACAGCCCCACCCACCCAGTGCTCCTATATTGACTGTCTGCAGTCAGGCACCGTTCAGGCTCTTTTGTGTGTCCCACACTCCCTGGGACCCAGACTCCAGAGTCCCCACTCCCCAGGCAGCGAGCAGCCTCCTCCCTCGTCACCATATCGACTAGTCTTCTGTGCTGCTCTGCAGCCTTTTTACCTCTCTCAGTCACGGTCTCACCACTAGACTCACCCCTGCCTCTATAGCCACCGACGTTCAAGGTCCGAGCAAGTCCCGAGTCAGTACTCCCACTCCTGAGTCCCGACTCCCGCCACACACGCGGGCTGTGTCTCTGCTGCCCGCGCACGCTAGTAGTCCAGGAGGCTAAAGCGCATGTGCGAGACTTCCTGTGCTCTGGCGGACACTCAACAGGGGCGCGTCATCACCATAGTCTGCTGGCTGCTGACTGACGCTGCCCTGCATCATGGGTTGCCTCCTGCAGAGTATACAGGCCAGTATTTTTGTCGCAGCCTGCTGCAGTCCCCGGGGCCCGACAAAAATACCGGCCTTTAATAGGGCCGGTAAAAAAAATACCGGCACCACCCTGGGCGGTAAAAATACTGGCCAGGCTGGTGGTTTACAGGTCGGGTGGCAACCCTATTCACAGCGGAGGCACGGCAGCTGGACCTGCAGAGTGCTGGTGAAATGACTGCAGCATCTACCAGGGTGAGTCCCCTGTTGCTCCGCTACACCCCGCACAGCAGAGCCAGCAGCGCATACACCAAGAGGCCACTCAGAACCACAGGGGCACCACATAGGACTGACGGCATCCTGCATATTGTCCCTACTGCCACAATACCTGCAAGCCCTGTAAGGACACCAACTGCACTAAGGCAGGACTCTCCCACCATTCCTAGTTGGCTCCACCCCACAACCAGTACCAGCTCTGTAAAAGGGCATTCTCCACCTTGTATGGACCCATGCAGAGTTCTATATCCCTCCCAGCACTGTGAACAACACCCCACCTACATTGGTCAGTGCTGGTAGTTCAGGACCCACTGCAAAGCTCTAAGTTTTCTCCAACTGCAGTACACCTTGCCAGATATACACAGTAGGAGGAATCTGTTGCCACCTAGTGGTCGGTATTGCTATAACAAGCAAAAAGCAATCGTGCTTTAGTTACAGCGCAGACGAAAGCTTGGGGTAGCCCCTGCAGTACAACATACATATAACGCACGCATCGCCACACCAGTGCATCTTACTGAAAGTGTATCAAGAAAGAGACTCTGGTGTCTAAATAGAATGTTGTCATACTAATGCAACGTTAACCACATACGGCTACGAATAGTGATCACAACTCCGGAGAGACCCTAAGACCCACCCTACCCAGGAACTAGAACAAAGCATCTTTTAGCCTACTTACTTCTAACACAGCAACCATGCACCCCATTCAATGCAGAGCAGGGAAAAATAGCCTAAGATCGCAGCAGGATGCTAAAAAATCATCAACGCTGCAGGAGGCCCCCTATTTCCTCTGATGGAGGACTTACAGCTTCCCTCAAATGCCAACACTGGGAGCCCTAACCATAATGCTTCAGAAAGTCCAACTCTCCAAAATAGCGACTAAACTTTCCAACGAATTTCGAGAGCTTAGCTAGAGGACAATTACTCTTGAAGACAGGATGTGCAATGCTACCATAGTCCTAGACTCCCATGAAAAAGAAACAGAGCAGCTCCCTGAAGAGATACTTTCTTTATCATAAGTTGGAAGTTGTTGAAAATAGGGTGCGTCGGGAGAAAATACAAATCATGGAGTCCCCATCAAATCCTTCAAAGATCTTCAATCAACAGTGACGGCGTTGTTCCAGGAGCTCTACCCAAGCATCACAATTGACCAATTAGAACTTGACAGAATTCATAGAGCTTTGCGAGCACCAAACCCAAACGCCTCCCCCCCAGGGACATTGTGTTAAAACTCCACTTCAATCGCACTAAAGAGCAATTGTTGCGCGCCACTCGCTCTTCCCGCAAGCTAACATTCCAGGGCTTTAACTATCAGTTGTTTCCCAACTTGGCACCATCAACACTATCCAAGAGGAGGGCCCTCAAGCCGTACTTATTGATCCTGCATCAGGAAAGGATACAATACAGATGGGGCTTTCCATTTAAGCTGATAAGGAATTAAACCTTCAAAAACCTCCTCCTCAGCTGGGCTCTGCAGCTTCATCTCCTACATCCCCTCACCTCCTATACCTACACCGGAGTCAGAGAGAAAAATGCCACAACTCCCAGAAATGATCCATAATCCCATGTTCCCCGAAAATAAGACAGTGTCTTACATAAATTTTTGCTCCAATATGTTTCTTTTTTACATGTATAACTGCCTGGACACTATTTAAACATCTTGCTAGGGTTTATTTTGGGGGTAGGGCTTATTTTCAGGGAAACAGGATCTCTTGGTATCACGGTTATATAAGATTTTCGAGGCAAAGTGACCTGGAACTCTTCTGCTGGCTCTTTCTCCCTCACCTGTTGTGAGCATTTCTTTGCATCCAAATGAGTGGGAAATCACCTCCCAACAATACTCATGAGTTCCCACCCAACAAACAAGGAGAAAAGAGTACAACAGGCATGCTCCTGGTGACAAATCTTTAGGAGAATGGAACAACGCACCTTCTAAACAGATTAATACCTACAAACAAGCTTCCCTCTCTCTCCTTGCTGTCTGCTTCCCCCCCTTCCCCTCCCTACCTCCCATAGGGTCTTTTCCTACCTTTTATCTTTAGCCATCAGCACTATAAACCACCCCATTTCGGAGCTGACTTAGCTCCTAGAGCTAATTGTATTTGTTGGCCACACCCTGTTTCCCCCTGCCTCTTCCCTCTCCCTACTCCCCCCCAACCTACCCTCCCATGGGGTGAAGGATCTAAGACAGTTTCCATTCTTAATAGTCCTTACTTCCACCCATGGACCTAAAAATAATTTCTGAGAATGTACAAGGCTTTAATTTACCTCCAAAGTGTTCAAAGGCGTTCCGATATTACAAGAGCAGACATGCAGATATAGTGTGCCTGCAAGAAACCCACTTCTCCACCAACTCTGCCCCACGTTAGCTTTCTTCTCAATACCCCACATTTTATTCAGCGAAAGCACAAACCAAAACCAAGGGAGTCACCATCTTCTTTAGTAAATCAGTTCCTTTCACACACGCCTCCACTATTGTGGACCTAGAGGGTCGCTACTAGAGATGAGCGAACGTACTCGTTTCGAGTAATTACTCGATCGAACATCGCTATTTTCGAGTACCTGGCTACTCGGGTGAAAAGATTCAGGGGGCGCCGGGGAGCGGGGGATGGCGTGGTGGCAGCGGGGGGTAGCAGTGGGGAACAGGGGGGGAGCTCTCTCTCTCTCTCCCTTTCCCCCCCACTCCCCGCTGCAACCCCCCACTCACCCACGGCCCCCCCGAATCGTTTCACCCGAGTACGGAAGTACTCGAAAATCGCGGTGCTCGGGTGAAAAAGGGGCATGGCCGAGTAGGTTCGCTCATCTCTAGTCGCTACCTATTATTAACAGGCTCCATGCAAGATGTCCATCGTCTCCCACTATACTCTAAATTCAAGGCAAATTCAATATTTCACAAAACTTTTCAAACTGGTTAAGGCCAATAAAAGGGGCACAGTAATTTTCTGCGGTGACTCAAACTGCATTCTTAACCCGAATCTGGATAGAAATTCTATCACTCTCCGTGCCCATCCTCTGTTGCACAACGTTAAGTCCCTCCCTCAGCAATACCACTTAGTAGACTTGGCGGGAACAAAACCCAACCCCTAAAGACTATACACATTTTTCAGCTTCACACTCCCTATACAGGAGAATAGACCACATTCTAGTTCCCGACATTTTCGTACCTCAAATACTGCAGTCTAAAATCCTGTCGGTGCCATGGTCTGACCATAGCCCGCTGTCCATCACCTGTAATTCCTTGATGTCTAAATCCAGAAACACATCTTGGATCCTTAACGACTCTCTTTTATCAATCCCTGAGGTTGTATCCCTATTAACGCCACAACTGGAAGAATATTTTCAAATTAACAACCTCTCCGCCTCCTCCCCCATTTCTCTTTGGGAAGCACACAATATAGTGATTTGAGGTCACTTAATACAAATAACCGCCCGCCGTTAACAGGAACGTATGTCACAACAACTGGAATTAGAACGAGTCTCTAAGTTTGAAGAGGTGTCCAAAAAACATCCATCTAAAAATAATCTCCAAGCATTATCTCGAGCTAGAACTGAACTGGATCTTTGTCTTACTGACTCCATAGAACAGAAAGTACGCTGGTCCCGTCAGCGATACTATGAACTTAGTAATAAACCCTCCTTGCCTCTCCACCGCAGACTCCGCTCACACCCCAACATAAACCCCTTTTACAAACTACGTACAAACAGTACGTTTCTTGCAGGCCAGTCCACTTGAATATAACGGGATTTCTAGAAATGAGCGAGCACGCTCCACTTGTGTTCAGTGCATTTAATTGATTCGAGGGGGCTGTCATGTTTGTATAGGTCTCCTTCATGTGAACTGCATGACCAACAGGAATAGAAGGAAGACGGTTGGCATTGTGAAGTAATACAGCTTCAATCTAAGCTTGGAGGAGTCTATGAATAGCCTTCATTCAGTTGGATCATGGTTCAAATTCAAACATTTCATCAAGCCATTAACGTCACAGCAAACAACCAGATTGTTTTTCTTCTCAAAAAAAGGAAGCAGATCCCTCTGACGTTCTCTGTACTGTAAGACCCTGACATCACGTTGGAGAAGATTCCATTGCTGTAGTCTTGACTCTAGAAGTTCAGCCTTCTCCTTTGACAAGTCATGGTCTTGAATGAGATCACTCAATTCCCCTCAACTCAGTCTGTGCGTTGTATCATCTTTTACCTCAAACTCAGGGTCATGGGATGTGGAAGGCTTGTTGGGTTCTTCTTTTTCCACACTTTCTTCATTTTCTACTTCAAGCTCATAATGTTGTGGTGGAGAATAGAGATGAGCGAGCACCAAAATGCTCGGGTGCTCGTTACTCGAGATGAACTTTTCGCGATGCTCGAGGGTTCGTTTCGAATAACGAACCCCATTGAAGTCAATGGGCGACCCAAACATTTTTGTATATCGCAGATGCTCGCTAAGGTTTTCATTTGTGAAAATCGGGGCAATTCAAGAAAGTGATGGGAACGACACAGCAACGGATAGGGCAGGCGAGGGGCTACATGTTGGGCTGCATCTCAAGTTCACAGGTCCCACTATTAAGCCACAATAGCAGCAAGAGTGGTCCCCCCCCCCCCCCAACAACTTTTACTTCTGAAAAGCCCTCATTAGCAATGCATACCTTAGCTAAGCACCACACTACCTCCAACAAAGCACAATCACTGCCTGCATGACAGTCCGCTGCCACTTCTCCTGGGTTACATGCTGCAAACCCCCCCCCCCCGCACGACGCAGTGTCCACAGCGCACACCAAACTGTCCCTGCCCAGCCTTCAGCTGCCCTCATGCCACGCCACCCTCATGTCTATTTATAAGTGCGTCTGCCACAGGAAAAGCAGGCACACACTGCAGAGGGTTGGCACGGCTAGGCAGCGACCCTCTTTAAAAGTGGCGGGGCGATAGCCCACAATGCTGTACAGAAGCAATCAGAAATCCAATCCTGTGCCACCACCATCTGAAGCTGCACACGTGGGCATAGCAATGGGGAACCTATGTGCCACACACTATTCATTCTGTCAAGGTGTCTGCATGCCCCAGTCAGACCGCGTTTTTTTATATATAGTCACAGGCAGGTACAACTCCGCAATGGGAATTCCGTGTGCACCCACAGCATGGGTGGCTCCCTGGAACCCACCGGCGGTACATAAAAATATCCCATTGCATTGCCCATCACAGCTGAGGTAGTATTGTCATGTTTAATGCAGGTGGGCTTCGGCCCACACTGCATGCCCCAGTCAGACTGGGGTTCTTTAGAAGTGGAAACAGATGCATTTACAACCATGCTGTGGACCCACAGCATGGGTGGGTGCCAGGAACCCATCGGCGGTACATACAAATATCCCATTGCATTGCCCAACACAGCTGAGGTAGTAATGTTGTGCTTAATGCAGGTGGGCTTCGGCCCACACTGCATGCCCCAGTCAGACTGGGGTTCTTTAGAAGTGGAAACAGATGCATTTACAACTCCCTGTGGACCCACAGCATGGGTGGGTGCCAGGAAGCCACCGGCGGTACATACAAAAATATCCCATTGCATTGCCCAACACAGCTGAGGTAGTAATGTCGTGCTTAATGCAGGTGGGCTTCGGCCCACACTGCATGCCCCAGTCAGACTGGGGTTCTTTAGAAGTGGACACATGCAGTTACAACTCCGTGTGGACCGACAGCATGGGTGGTTCCCTGGAACCCACTGGCGGTACATAAATATATCCCATTGCAGTGCCCAGCACAGCTGAGGTAATGTCAGCTTTAATGCAGGTGGGCTAAAAATTAATTTGATTACACTGTAGGCGAGGGCCCACAAAAATTGCTGTATCAACAGTACTAATGTACCTCTGAAAAATTGCCCATGCCCAACCAAGAGGGCAGGTGAAACCCATTAATCGCTTTGGTTAATGTGGCTTAATTTGTAACTAGGCCTGGAGGCAGCCCAGTTAAAATAAAAATTGGTTCAGGTGAAAGTTTCAACGCTTTAATGAGCATTGAAACGTATAAAAATTGTTTAGAAAAATTACATGACTGAGCCTTGTGGGCCTAAGAAAAATTTCCCGTTCGGCGTGATTATGTGAGGTTTCAGGAGGAGGAGCAGGAGGAGGAGGATGAATAGAATACACAGATAGATGAAGCGAAAAGGTCCCCGTTTTGGATGGTGATAGAGAACAATGCTTCCATCCGCGGGTGCAGCCTACGTATTGCTTAGGTATCGCTGCTGTCCGCTGGTGGAGAAGAGAAGTCTGGGGAAATCCAGGCTTTGTTCATCTTGATGAGTGTAAGCCTGTCAGCACTGTCGGTTGACAGGTGGGTACGCTTATCCGTGATGATTCCCCCAGCCACACTAAACACACTCTCTGACAAGACGCTAGCCGCAGGACAAGCAAGCACCTCCAGGGCATACAGCGCGAGTTCAGGCCACGTGTCCAGCTTCAACACCCAGTAGTTGTAGGGGGCAGAGGCGTCACCGAGGACGGTCGTGCAATCGGCTACCTACTCCCTCACCATCCTTTTACAGTGCTCCTGCCGACTCAGCCTTGACTGGGGACCGGTGACACAGTCTTGCTGGGGAGCCATAAAGCTGTCAAAGGCCTTAGAGAGTGTTCCCCTGCCTGCGCTGTACATGCTGCCTGATCTCTGCGCCTCCCCTGCTACCTGGGCCGCGAAAATGCGCCTTCGGCCACTAGCGCTGTCGGATGGGAAGTTTACCATCAGTTTGTCCACCAGTGCCCTGTGGTATAGCATCATTCTCGAACCCCTTTCCTCTTCGGGAATGAGAGTGCAAAGGCTCTCCTTATACCGTGGATCGAGCAGTGTGTACACCCAGTAATCCGTAGTGGCCAGAATGCGTGTAATGCGAGGGTCACGAGAAAGGCATCCTAATATGAAGTCAGCCATTTGTGCCAGGGTACCTGTACGCAACACATGGCTGTCCTCACTCAGAAGATCACTTTCAGGATCCTCCTCCTCCTCAGGCCATACACGCTGAAAGGATGACAGGCAAGCTGCATCTGTCCCCTAGATAGCTACAAAGCAGGTAGCGTAGGAGCGAGGGACTGGGGGGCGGGAGATTAGGACAGGAAAGGGTTAAGCAACCAGAGGAGGTGGGAGGAGTTAATGCAGGAAGAAGAGAGAAGGAGAAGGAGTAGTGTGCCATTCCACGTGGAGTAAGAGAAGAAGGAAGACGTGTGAAGGAAGGCAGAAGATTAAAAGAGAGAAAACATGGACCAGCTTGTTCTGCAGATCAAGGAAGCTGTTGCCAGCCAGGGACCTGAGTGGCTGATGAGGATGGCCGCGGAGTTCGGAGCCACACCGTCGGGAGAAGCCGGGGCAGGAGAAGAACAGCCGGCGCAGATGGCTTCCAGTGCGCCCCGCGGAAGACCCCAGAGAAGGAGGATTCCCCCTACCAGGCTGAGCCCGAGCCCAGCCGTGAAGAAGGGGGGCCAGAACGCAAGCCCGAGACCTGCGCGTTCAAGTATCGGTGGCGGAGCACGGCCGCAGCGAGCCGCGGCGGGAAACAACATGGGCGCGACCGGAAGAAGCGCCGGAAGAATAGAAGAAACCCCCGAGGGACTTACCGGGACTTCAGCAGCGGCATCAGGAGCGGGTAAGTCCAGAGTGGGAAGGGGTTGCCCCGCGGCTGTCCAGCGTCAGGCGGAGAGAGAAGGGGGACGGCCTGCGCGCCGTGCCGGCGGCGGGCGGATGGATCCGCGGGCCGGAAGAAGTACCGGCGCCGGGACTCCCGAGCAGAGGGAGATGAGCGCCAGCGGCGGCAGCGAGGCTGGAAACAGCGCAAGCGGCCACAGCAGCGCGAGCGCAGTACAAGGGGGAGGGGGGGGGGATGAGAAGGAAGAGGCGCAGGGCGGGAAAACAGAGGGGGGGAAGGGGGGGGAGTACTATTAGGCAGTATGGCCCCCTTGTCGCCCCAGGGCTCATGCCCTAATATGAGGGGCAGCGGGATATATTATAAAGACGCCTCAGGCCGGCAAGGGGCTTACGGGGTACGAAGGAAGGAGGGAGAGGGAGGAGGGGCTGCGAGCAGCGGTCACATGTCGCCCCGGGGTTCTTTCCCTTTTGCGAAGGACAGTCGAGCACAAGCAGTCGAAGGCACTTCAGGCCGGCAAGGGGCTTACGGGGTGGAGCAAAGCGGACAGGTGAGACAGAGGAAGGGTAAAGGGGGGGGGGGGGAAGCTACCTGCCCGGTAGTCAAGGGGTCGGTAGCGGGACGGAGGGGGGGTTAGGCGGCAGGCAGGGGGTTGGCAGCATGGCGCGAGGAAGCTGGCGCAGCGAAGCAAGGATAGATAGCTCGTCATCGGAGTCTGGTGAGCCTTGTACACGTCGGGAGGCGCCCCATTTCGCCAGAGGGTACAGGCGTTCGGAAGCGGTGGACAGGAGCGGTAGGCGCAGCGGCTATGGGACTTCGGTTTGGGCTTCGCAGCAGGCGTTACCATGTTCACCGGCTTCCTCCACAGATGAGAGGCGGGCCTCACGTACCGAAAGGCAGGGCGAACGGGCCGCAGCCTCCAGGGCGTCCTATGGCTATAGCATGCTACCCCGTGGTGTCTCCCGTAATAGGGACAGGGTACGACACGCGGTGGCGAGTCCGGAAAGGAGCCAACCGGGACCGAGTCACCCGTCTTTCCCCTCGGCAGGGCCGGAGGACGAATTGGAGGGTGAGTCCCAATGTGATAGAGTGTGGGGTGATTCGTCGCCCAATAACGTGAATAATTTTATGGTAGCGCTGAGAGCGCTGGTGAATGAGTTTGATAAAGGTAAAGGAACGGTGTCGTGTGTTAACCCGGGGAGACGAGACTCACCCGTGGTTGGTGATGTGGCTCACGCTACCGGGTGTTCGCCAGCGGTGGCGACCGGGAAAAGCGAAGAGTCGGTAAAAGATGGTCTACGTTTTTCAGATTCTCTAATTTGTGGCGTGGCCCCGCTGGGGGTGGGCCTCGCGGAGGACACAATTGAGAAAATCAAAAGTGGAATATACGTGGACATTTGGTCGCTCCTATCGGTGGAGCATGTGTCGGTTGATAAGGAGCGCTTCGCTGAACGGGACAAGAAGCCCAAAATAGCTAAAACATTTAGCAATTGGCTACAAGCCATGTTGACCCTGGCTCACGTTATATGCCAGTACCAGCCGGGAAAAGGCCCGGAGCTACTGGTATATATTAACACTATTCATAGCGCTTACAAGCTGCACGGCGGTGCAGCATGGTGGCGCTATGACGAAGATTTTCGTTGACGGATTTCGGGAATGAGTAACGTGAGTTGGGCGACAAAAGCGACGGATGCTTGGATCCAGTTGATCCCGGCGCAAAAGCCGGCGAAGCCCCTTTTTCAGAGCAATAACGCGGTAACTGGTGGACAGCAGGCACCCGTGGCACATAAGCCCTCGGGTTCCTGCTGGGCATTCAATGAGGGTAACTGTCGGTTTCTTGCAGCATGTAAGTTCCGGCACGAGTGCTCCTTTTGCGGCGGTGCGCATGCAGCGGTACGTTGTTTTCGGAGACAAAAGGAAAACTTGCCCGCGGCCACAGCGTCGCCCGGGGGCAACGCCAGTGAACGCGCTGTTCCTGGAGGAGTGGTTAGGCAAGTACCACAGGATAAGGGAAGCAAACCTTCTTAAAGAAGGTTTTAACACGGGTTTCGTCATTCTGCATCAACCGGGTTCGGCGTTAACGCTTAGTCGCAATTTAAAATCGGCGTAAGACAATAAAGAGATGGTGATGGAGAAGCTGCTAAAGGAGGTAGAACTGGGTCGGATGGCGGGGCCTTTTCAAGAACCGCCATTCGAGAACTTTCGCGTTTCACCTTTGGGCTTGGTACCAAAAAAGGAAACGGGTAAGTTCCGGCTTATCCATCACTTATCCTACCCGACGGGCGAGTCAGTCAACGACGGGATTTCCAAGGAGCAAACAGCCGTATCATATACTTCCTTCGATAGGGCTGTCTGCCTAGTACGACTGGCCGGAAAGGGGGCTCTGTTGGCAAAAGCTGATATCGAGTCCGCTTTTCGACTATTACCGGTGCATCCAGATTGCTTTCACTTGTTGGGCTGCCGCCTGGACGGCTTATATTTTGTGGATATGTGCTTACCGATGGGGTGTTCCATCTCTTGTTATTACTTTGAAGTGTTCAGTTTATTTCTGGACTGGATGCTTCGATACGAGACGGGCATCCGATCGGTGTTACATTATCTGGATGATTTCCTTTTCGTCAGGCCATCAGATTCAGAGGTATGCGGGTTGTTATTGGCATAATTTCAGGATCTGATGGGAATAAGCGGGAGTACCGCTGTCACGCGAGAAAACGGTCGGTCCGGTGACATGTCTTACATTTTTAGGCATTGAAATCGATACCATGGCAATGGTATTTCGTTTACCGGACGAGAAAGTAGCGCGGTTGCGGCAAGAAGTTAAGTTGGCTGGCAGTTCTAAAAAAGTTACACTGCACCAGCTCCAAGTAATTATAGGCTTGTTAAATTTTGCGTGTCGGGTCATTCCGATGGGCCGCCCGTTTGCAAGGCGGCTGTCATTGGCGACAGTCGGGATAAAAGAGAAACACCACTTCGTCAGAGTGACAAAGGGTATGAAGGAGGACTTGCACACATGGCAAGTCTTTCTTCAAACGTTCAATGGTCAGGTGATTTGTCAAACTGCGGAAGTTGCAAACGAGGAGCTGGGACTGATGTCGGATGCATCGGGCTCCTGTGGTTTTGGTGTAATTTTGGAGGGCAGTTGGTGCAGTGCACCATGGCCCAGAGAATGGTTCGAAAGACGGTGGGTGAAGAACATAACACTGCTGGAGATTTTTCCGCTAATGGTGGCGGTGGAGATCTGGGGGCCGGTTTTGGAAAACAGGAATATCTGCTTCTGGTCGGATAACCAGGCTGTAGTGACAGCGGTGAACAAGCAGACATCCAGATCTCCCTTGGTTTTGGCAGTTTTACGCCATTTGGTCTTGAGATGCCTGCAAAATAATATGAAGCTGAAGGCGAGACACGTACCCGGAGTAAACAATAACACGGCTGACGCTCTTTCTCGTTTCCAGATGGAGAGATTCAGGGAACTCCACCCGACAGCGGATGTCAAAGGGATATGTTGCCCAGCGATCTTATGAGAGATAGTAGAAGAGAGCTCACGACTCTGATTCGCAACTCCGTTGCGGAATCGACGTGGAAGCGATATATATATATGCAATATGGAAAACATGGTTGATGGCAGCAGGGGGACAATTCCCTGATGGAGCGCGGGCGAGAGCGGTGACGTTAGACATTATGGCGGAGCTGCGGCGTCGGGACGCATCGGCGAGCTCGGCGCGCAAGCACTTATCGGCCATTGCGTTTTTGTTGCGCCTGCACGGACGGCGCGATGTGACAAAGGATTTTGTCTTCGGACAGATACTTAAAGGTTGGAAAAAAGAAAGGTCGTCAAGAGACGACAGGCGGCCGATAACATTTGAATTGCTAAATGCAATGCTGAACGTTTTGGGAGCAGTGTGCAAAGACGAAAGCGAGGTGCTGCTCTTTCGGGTTGCGTTTTCGTTAGCGTTCTTCGCAGCATTGAGACTGAGCGAAATAGTGGCTCCCAGCTGTAGGAAGCTGGGGGGGTTGCGTTTCGAGGATGTGCTGTGCAGTACAGATGATATAAAGTTATGCATCAAAAAGTCCAAGACTAATGTGTATGGCGCAGGCGAGTGGCTGCGCTTGACGGCGTTGGGGACAGCTGCGTGTCCTGTGGCGTTGCTGAAACAGTTTTTGTCGCAACACAGCGGAAAAGGACAACTGTTGGCGCATGCTTCAGGCGCCCCACTAACCAAGTTCCAATTTGGGGCGGTCATGCGCTCATGCTTGAAGAGATTAGGTTTCGAACCCAGCGAGTTTGGCACGCATTCATTCAGGATTGGCGCAGCAACGTCGGCGTTCGCTTGCGGATTAAGAGGAGACGAGGTGAAGCGGGTTGGACGCTGGAGGTCGGAGGCGTACAGGGCGTACGTCCGACCAAATTTGAGAGTTTTATAGTTAAAGTTACATTGTGGTGTGCCGTTATGTGTTTGTTTTGCAGGTTCGGAGTGGACAGTTTGGGTGGTGGGCCACTCTTTCATTCATTGGGCAGAGAAAAGAGCGGGGACCCGGTCCATTGGCAGGAACCTGGGCCTGAAAGAGGTCCAGGTGAAATGGCATGGGATAAGAGGTTTACAATGGGCCAGGCTGCTGCACGAGGTATTGTGTATCAGCAGATGGTCTTAAGGAAAAGTAATCCTAGTAATTCATGCAGGCGGTAATGATCTGGGGAGGGTGAAGGTAGCGGAGTTTGTCGCCCTCATGAAGGAGGATATGCTGAGGTTTAAAAAATGTTTTGAGGAGACTGTTATAGTATGGTCCGACATAATCGCTAGGAGAGTGTGGAAGGAAGCAAGGGATGTGGAGGCGATTGACAGGGTCAGAAAAAATGTGAATTTTAAAATTTCAAAGTTTGTTAAGGCTATAGGAGGGGTAGCCATTAGGCATTGGGAGTTGGAGAAGAAGGTGCCAGGGATGTGGAGGAAGGATGGTGTCCATTTAAGCGACATAGGCATGGACACATTCTTATCGGGGTTGCAGGACGGGGTTGAGGCGGCGCTGACGCTGGCATGTGGGGGGCGGATGGCAGCGTAGGCAGGCTGCATCCTTCGTGGCGGTTTAGCGGTATTTCCATGCCAGCTGGAAGATTGAGGGTGCGTACAGGCTGTAACGGGCATTCTCACGCCTCGAAAGGTTTAGAGCATTAGAAGTTAAGAATAGGCGATAGGCATGGAAAGAAGGAAATAAGTTGATGTTATATATTAATAATAAATAAGCTGTGGCCTTCCCACATAATTTATGCCAGCATAGAGTGATATATAGATGTCTAATAAAGAAGTTTTGTTAATAAAGAAGTTTTGTTACTAAGAAGTGGTCACGTGTTTTATTGGAAGGGAGCGGGAAGAGTGGGGAGTCCCCCCAGTCCCTCAGCAGTGGGCCAAGCTGTCTCTTCCCCCTCCTCCTCATGCTCCTCCCCCTCCTCCTCAACGCGCTGAGATATAGACATGAGGTTGCTCTGACTATCCAGCGACATACTGTCTTCCCCCGCCTCCGTTTCTGATTCCAAAGCGTCTGCCTTTATGCTTTGCAGGGAACTTCTCAAGAGGCATAGCAGAGAAATGGTGACGATAATGATTGCAGCATCCCCGCTCACCATCTGGGTAGACTCCTCAAATTTTACAAGGACCTGGCAGATGGCTGCCAACCAGGCCCACTCTTCTGTAAATAATTGAGGAGGCTGACTCCCACTGCGCCGCGCAAGTTGGAGTTGGTATTCCACTATAGCTCTACGCTGCTCATAGAGTCTGGCCAACATGTGGAGCGTAGAGTTCCACTGTGTGGGCACGTCGCACAGCAGTCGGTGCACTGGCAGATTAAACCGATGTTGCAGGGTCCGCAGGTGGCAGCGTGCGTGTGGGATTTGCGGAAATGTGCGCAGAGCTGGCCCACCTTTCCGAGCAGGTATGACAAGTGGGGATAGCTTTTCAGAAAGCGCTGAACCACCAAATTAAACACATGGGCCAGGCATGGCACGTGCGTGAAGCTGCCGAGCTGCAGAGCCGCCACCAGGTTACGGCCGTTGTCACACACGACCATGCCTGGTTGGAGGCTCAGCGGCGCAAGCCAGCGGTCGGTCTGCTCTGTCAGACCCTGCAGCAGTTCGTGGGCCGTGTGCCTCTTCTCTCCTAAGCTGAGTAGTTTCAGCACGGCCTGCTGACGCTTGCCCACCGCTGTGCTGCCACGCCGCGTGACACCGACTGCTGGCGACGTGCTGCTGCTGACACATCTTGATTGCGAGACAGAGGTTGCGTAGGAGGAGGAGGAGGAGGGTTTAGTGGAGGAAGCATACACCCCCGCAGATACCACCACCGAGCTGGGGCACGCAATTCGGGGGGTGGGTAGGACGTGAGCTGTCCCAGGATCTGACTTTGTCCCAGCCTCCACTAAATTCACCCAATGTGCCGTCAGGGAGATATAGTGGCCCTGCCCGCCTGTGCTTGTCCACGTGTCTGTTGTTAAGTGGACCTTGGCAGTAACCGCGTTGGTGAGGGTGCGTACAATGTTGCGGGAGACGTGGTCGTGCAGGGCTGGGACGGCACATCGGGAAAAGTAGTGGCGACTGGGAACCGAGTAGCGCGGGGCCGCCGCCGCCATCATGCTTTTGAAAGCCTCCGTTTCCACAAGCCTATACGGCAGCATCTCTAGGCTGATCAATTTTGCAATGTGCACGTTTAACGCTTGAGCGTGCGTGTGCGTGGCGTCGTACTTGCGCTTGCACTCAAACTGCGGCGCTAGCGACGTCTGGACGATACGCTGAGAGACATTGCTGGATGGGGCCGAGGACAGCGGAGGTGAGGGTGTGGGTGCAGGCCAGGAGACGGTACTGCCTGTGTCTTCAGAGGGGGGTTGGATCTCAGTGGCAGGTTGGGGCACAGGGGGAGAGGCAGTAGTGCAAACCAGAGGCGGTGAACGGCCTTCGTCCCACCTTGTGGGGTGCTTGGCCATCATATGCCTGCGCATGCTGGTGGTGGTGCCTCCCCAGCTGATCTTGGCGCGACAAAGGTTGCACACCACTGTTCGTCGGTCGTCAGGCGTCTCTGTGAAAAACTGCCACACCGTAGAGCACCTTGACCTCTGCAGGGTGGCATGGCGCGAGGGGGCACTTTGGGAACCAGTTGGTGGATTATTCGGTCTGGCCCTGCCTCTACCCCTGGCCACCGCAGTGGCTCGGCCTGTGCCCACACCCTGACTTGGGCCTCCGCGTCCTCGCCCGCGTCCACATCCTATAGGCCTACCCCTACCCCTCAGCATGGTGTATTACCAGTGATTTGATTTCCCAGGCAGGAAAGAAATTGGCGCAAGCCTGCTGTTAAACGTAGCTGGCTGCGTATGTTTTTTGTTAACGTTCTGCACCCACCACACACGTACCCAGAACGCTGAGGACTGACAGAGGCAGGGCACATAGAATGTTTCCCTTTTTTTTTTAAAGAAAAGGCCCACTGACTATATTCAATCAGATAAGAAATCTGTTCCACAGAAATGCAGTTATATGAAGTGCAGCAGAGCGGTGATTTTTCCCAGGAAGGCAGGAAATAAATTGGCGCAAGCCTGCTGTTAAACGTAGCTGGCTGCGTATGAATTTTTTACTATCTCCACCCACCACACACGTACACAGAACGCTGAGGACTGACAGAGGCAGGGCACATACAATTTTTCCCTTTTTTTTTAAAAGAAAAGGCCCACTGACTATATTCAATCAGATAATATATGTCTTCTGGCCCTGCCTACACAATTCTCTCACTGTAGTATTACTGCAGGGCGCAATGCTCTGCACAGCCGATTTTGAAAAAAAAAAAAATGCAACACTGCTAACAGCAGCCTGCACAGTACTGCACACGGTTAAATGTGGCCCTAAGAAGGACCGTTGGGGTTCTTGAAGCCTACACTCACTCCTAACACTCTCCCTGCCTAACCACCACTTCTGTCCCTGGACTATTACTGCAGGGCGCAATGCTCTGCAGACAGCCGATTTTGAAAAAAAAAAAATTGTGCAACACTGCTAACAGCACCCTCCACAGTACTGCACACGGATAGATGTGGCACTGAGAAGGACCGTTGGGGTTCTTGAAGCCTACACTCCATCCTAACACTCTCCCTACAGCAGCACCAGCAGCAGCACTTTCCCTCAGCTAACTCAGTCACAAGGCATCTGAGGCGAGCCGCGGGAGGGGCCGACTTTTATACTCGGGTGACATCTGATCTCCCCAGCCACTCACTGCAGGGGGGTGGTATAGGGCTTGAACGTCACAGGGCCAGAAATTCAATTGGCCAGAAAAGCGCTCTAACGTCTCAGAGAGGAAACTGAAAGTAACCCGAACATCGCGTGGTACTCGTTAAGAGTAACGAGCATCCCGAACACCCTAATATTCGCCCGAGCATCAGACGAGTACTTTCGCTCATCTCTAATTGTAACATATTTTAAATATGATCCTTAATTTATGATTATGATGGCACTGGTTATTAACAGGCTTTTCTAATATGCATATGCATATTTTATAATGTTTGTGTACAATATATTTTTAAATGAGATATAATTGGTTAACAACATTTTATCTATACAGTATTATACTGGTAGATGGTTTTAGGGAAAGGTTTTAAGAATGAATTTATAATAATGATGAAAAGAATTCTATCTCCAGTGTATGACTGAGGGCGGAGCACTTAGATAAATCCTGTTGAGATCACAGGATGGTCAATAAAGTTGATAGAGAAATTGAGACGCACCTTGCGGTCCAAACTAAATCGGGTGATGATTCACGTTAGAAAGAGGGGAATCCCTCCCACATCCATTACGTCATGAATTGGAAGGCGGAAGATGTAACTGTGTAACAATGTATTAAACTTCACAAAGTCACAATAATAGTTCTGAAACACGTAGCGGAATAAAAGATTTTATCAATAGAAGTTTCGTAGTTCATAATGGCGCGGGTAGGTTTTAAATAGTATATAGTGATATTCCTGAACTGGCTTTGCCTGAGAGCAAAAGCCTGTGTTACCCTGGACGCCTCTTCCCCACCAAGGAGAAAGTGGACAGAAAAAGAAACTTCCTAAAGCCGACTTGGACAACAGGTGCCGGAGGGTTCTCCCAGTGAGATGAATTAACCTTTCGAGCACCAGGTGAGTTACATATTCACCTTCCACTTTTATTTATATACATATAATTGCTTGAGGCACATTCTGATGTTATATAATTTCTTTCTGGTGACGGGGCTTTAAATACCCTTCCTCCAGCAAAGCGAGCGCTGTGATTGGATCGTGCGCCAGCCAGTCATAGCCGGCGTTCGATCCTATCACAGTGCTCGCTTTGTTGGAGGCGGGGTATTCAAAGCCCCGTTTACCAGACAGAACTGATACGTCTTTGGCTTTGTGTTCTTTTTTTGTTTCTATGGTAACGAATGTTACATCACATGAAAGCCTTATATGTCTAATATATGTTTTCAAAATTTTTTGTTTGTAGCTTATGGCAACAGTGATCTAGGCAGTCGGGAAAACAAAATGGTGGAGTCTAAGGCGATATTCACAGCAAATGAGAGCAGAGGAGTGATAAAATTCTTGTTTCTGCAAGGAAAGTCCGTAAATGATATTCATGGTGATATGTCACAGACATTTGGGGATCAATGCCGTTCATATTCTACAGTTAAGAACTGGGTTGCCAAATATAAAACGGGCGACTTCAGCACCAATAATGAAGAACGTCCTGGACGACCGAGAGAGGTTGTTGTCCTGGAGATCGTCGATGCTGTGCACAACCTCATACTGGAGAATCAGAGAATTTCAGCTAAAGGAATAGCAGACATCATGGGGATTTCTCGTGAACGTGTTTGTGTCATTATCCATGAACATTTGAACATGAAGAAGCTATCTGCAAAGTGGGTCCCCAAATGTTTGACAAAAGATCAGAAAAGCATGCGAGTGAAAACTTCCCAGTCCATTTGTCAGCGTTTCCAGACTGATAAGAACTTCTTGGATTGACTGGTCACTATGGATGAGACCTGGATTTATTTGTATGACCCTGAAACCAAGGAGCAGTCAATAGAGTAGAGGCACAGTGGTTCTCCTCGCCCAAAGAAGTTCAGGGTGCAAAAATCAGTCACTAAGGTGATGGCTTCTGTGTTCTGAGATAAGGAGGGCGTGCTACTAGTGGACTACCTTCAAAATGGTTCCACCATCAATTCAAGGTATTACATTGAACTTTTGGACCAATTGAAGGCAGCTCTGAAGGCCAAAAGGCGTGGCAAGCTGTCCAAAGGAATCTTGTTCCTGCAAGACAACGCCTCTGCTCACACTGCACAAGCAACCACGGCAAAACTGGTGGAGCTAGGCTTCCAGCTGGTTGACCACCCACCTTATTAACCAGATCTAACTCCCTCCAACTCTCATCTGTTTTCAAACCTGAAGAAACACCTCAAGAGTACCAAAATTCACACCAATTCTGATACCATGGCTGGTACGGATGACTGGTTTGAGGCACAACCGAAATCCTTCTTTTCGCAAGGCTTACAGAACTTGGAATACCGATGTAAGAAGAGTGTTGATATCAGTGGAGAGTATGTGGAATAAATGTAAAGTTTCATCTTCCTATCTTGTTTCTTTCTGGGTAAAGCCAAAGACTTATCAGCATGGCCTCTGTGATAAATTCTTGTAGATCAATCATATAATTGCTGTAATGTCTCAAATGATACTGTTAAGCCAACATAGCCACATCATGTGGGATACAAGTATGAATAGAAACCGCATCACGTCCTATCCAAAAAAAACTGAGAAGACCAACTTTAGGCTCAGAATTCCTGTGGACACCTGTGTAGTCATGAATGTACCCAGGAGCTTGCCGTACCAGAGGCTGCAAGAGTCCCAATCCAATTTGGCAAAAATCTGATCGATCACGGTGAACAGCAGTACTTAGATCAGCATATGAAATGCTAGTCTGAGTGATTATGCTCCATTGCTTCTCGGCAGAAAATATCCTTGATATGGCAGCTTATGGAGGCACCATAAGGCAGCACACAGTGCTTACAGCTCTACCTTGTACACAAGTCCTTCAAAATGCTAAATTCTAAAGAAAGCATAAAACTAAATTATGTACCCATCAAAAGTATTAACATTGATTATGTTTTGTGCAAACATTCTGAAAGACCGTCTGCTGGTGAACCAATTATCTTTTGTGGGTTCATTATTATTTTTTTGGCTGAAGCCTTTGTTTGTTTATCCAAGCTCCTTTTAATGTATATTGCCCCCTCCATACATTACTCATATAACATGATGATTATCTTGCTGGGTACAAGCAGGATGTACATTTTTAAGAGCCCTGCATAAAGCATTTAAAGGGGTTGTCCCGCGAAAGCAAGTGGGGGTAAGCACTTCTGTATGGCCATATTAATGCACTTTGTAATATACATTGTGCATTAAATATGAGCCATACAGAAGTTATTCACTTACTTGTCTCCGTCCTCGCGCTGTCTCTGTGTCCCCGTCGCCATGGTGCCGTCTAATTTCTTCTTCACCAGTCCGTTTTAGACGTGCTTGCGCAGTCTCTTCTCTTCCCTCTGTGAACGAGCCTCTCCAGCGTGCCCACGCGATACAGCTCATCTGCGCATGCGCAGACGAGCTATCACTGCACGGGAGCGCGCAGGGGCGGCTATTCAGTTCCCGGCGTCCCTTTAAACACGGGTGAAGGAGCAGTCTAGCCTTTCACCCCGAATCAGCAGCAGCCAGATGGGACCATCCAGGAGCAGCCAGACGGGACCATCTAGGAGCAGCCAGCCGGGACTATCCAGGAGCAGCCAGCCGGGACAACCGACCAGCAGCCAGCCGGGACAATCGATCAGCAGCCAGGAGCCACACGGGACCAGCAGCCGGGAGCCACACGGGACCAGCAGCCGCCAGCCGGGACGAACACAATCCAAGCCGTGCAGCTGCCTGGGTAAGTGAGGTGTCTGTGGTGCTGTGGGCGCTGGGGGGGGTGAGGTGTCTGGGGTGCTGTGGGCGCTGGGGGGGGGGTGAGGTGTCTGGGGTGCATGAATAAATGCATGGCTGGATATGTGTGCATAAGTGCGTGCGGATGCATGGATGGATGAGGCTGAATGAATGAATGAATGCATGCATGGATGTGTGCAGGCCGCATGAGCGTTGGGATGAAGCCGCAAGGGCGGATGTGTTTGTACGTGATGATGGGTGCTTAAGTCTGTGTGGATGCATGGATGGGGCCGCATGGGCGGATGTGTGTAGGCCGCATGGGCGGATCTGTTTGTACGTGATGATGCGTGCATAAGTCTGTGTGGATGCATGGATGGGGCCGCATGGGCGGATGTGTGTAGGCCGCATGGGCGGATGTGTTTGTACGTGATGATGCGTGCATAAGTCTGTGTGGATGCATGGATGGGGCCGCATGGGCGGATGTGTGTAGGCCGCATGGGCGGATGTGTTTGTACGTGATGATGCGTGCATAAGTCTGTGTGGATGCATGGATGGGGCCGCATGGGCGGATGTGTGTAGGCCGCATGGGCGGATGTGTTTGTACGTGATGATGCGTGCATAAGTCTGAGTGGATGCATGGATGGGGCCGCATGGGCGTTGGGATGAGGCCGCAAGGGCGGATGTGTTTGTACGTGATGATGCGTGCATAAGTCTGTGTGGATGCATGGATGGGGCCGCATGGGTGGATGTGTGTGTGGTTGTGTGTGTGTGTATAGGGATGGATGCATGCATGTATGTGTATGTGCAGATGGATGGATGTGTCTGTTGGTCTGTATCTGTGGGTGGGTGGGTTGGTTGTTGTAGCTTAGCATCTCTGTTGATCTACACCTTCTTGTCTTTAAAATGCAGAGCGTATACGTCGGAGCGCATCGGTGGCCATTGGAGATTCCAGGGTTTGGACTCGTGATATTCTTCCGAAGTTACTGCAGGAGGGTGAGTATTTGCACCACATTTTCTTTCCCACACACAGCAGATCAGTCACTTTAAAACACAAAATCACAATGCCTAGCTGCGTGGTTCCAACTTGCACTACATACTGGAAGAAGGGAGGCGAAAGTGCTTGTCTTCATGTCTTTCCAACGAATATCGAAAAAACAAGACTTTGGCTACAGCAGGCTCCTCACATCTTTGTTGACGTTGAAGAGTGGCTTACTAAGATTTCCCCAAAAAAAGATTCTTACAGTTATCGTTTGTGCAGCAAACATTTCTTGGAGGATTGCTATATAACAGTCGGCGACCGTAAAAAATTGAAGCCCAATGCTGTGCCAAGTATATTCCCAACAGCGTTGGAAATTGAGACCCGGTTAGCGAAGAAAGGTGAACCTTCAAGAAAACGCAGAATTGGGGAGACGCAGCAGCCAGAAAGTTCAGCCACAGAAACTTCGAGGGAAGAAACTTCGAGGGAAGAAACTTCGCGCGAAGACACTTCGCACGAAGAATCTACCCTGGTTGCACCTAGCGCGGTTCAAGAAATGACAGTCGACGTGTATCTACAAGGTGATGAAACACAGCTAGAAATTCCTATGACAGTAATCAGTGAAGGTTGTACAGTAGATGCAAAGGTAATTGTCAATTTCAAAAGACAGTTTGAGCAAAGAGAAACCGACAACGAAGCAAGCAATGCAGGGAGGGGTAAATGCAAGGCCTGTCAAGCAGCGGCAAATAAATCGCAACACAAGACACAACTCCAGTCAAGAAGCATTGGCATCCAATGCAATGAAGTAGAAGCCAGTCCACACCGGAATCCAATTTCATTTAAAATCCCACAGGGCACTCCGTGCTCTTCTACACCATTAAAAACCAATATGGGTAATACTGCCTTCCAAGAGATACCAGAAGAGAGCCCAATATCCAAAACAGCCAATGAGGCCGATAGAATCAATATGCAACCCTCAAGCTGCAATACTGCTTCTACTTTTGAGGAAAGCCTTTCAAGTGTTTTTTCTGATCAAAACGACTCGACATTCAAAGCATCGCAGGCATCGGAGAGTTCCGGTAGTGAGGATTTTGCCATTCCTTCTGATTCCAATAACCCCTTGAGCTACCCCTTTCCAGAATTTGTAACCTTAGCTCCAACAGAGATGGACCCATCCGCTGAAGAAAAGTACATAGTTTTCAAAAGCTCCTTGATGGGTTTATTTTCAATGATCCCTTGCCCTTACCGAAATCAATGCTTTCTTAAACTAACTCATGTCAAGATTTTCCCAAAGGGATCAATGGTAATTGTGAAATCTTTCTGTGAAAGAGGCTACACCTGCAACTTGTGGCGAAGCCAACCACTCATCCACAATTGCCCGGCGGGGAACATTTTACTTGCTTCCAGTGTCCTTCTTAGCGGATCTAATTTTGCAAAAGTTAGTAATATGCTACATATTCTGAAACTTCAAGGAATCTCAAAAACCACTTTCTACCGCCACCAACATCACTTATTATTCTCAGTGATAGATAATCATTGGATGCAACAGAGGGCAAATCTAATAGCAGAAATGAAATCAACACCCTTGTATTTAGCTGGCGATGGGCAATCCGATAGCCTGGGTTTTTCAGCAAAGTACACCGTTTATACTTTTTTGGAGTTGAAGAGCAAAAAAATTGTGGGCTTCACGGTGGAACAACTTGTTCCACCTGCTTCGTCAGTTTCGCTCGAAACCACTGCATTCCGGAAAACACTACTTGAATTGATCGCCGATGAATTAAACATTCAAATAGTCACAACTGATCGGCATGTCTCCATACGTAAGGTAATGCGCCAGGAATTCCCAGAAATTATGCATGAATTTGATGTCTGGCATGTGGCCAAAGCTGTCGGCAAGCAGTTGCTTGTGGCTTCCAAAAGCACACACTGCGCAACCATTTCCCCGTGGATATCGAGCCTCAAAAATCATCTGTGGTGGTGTTCGCATACCAGTCAAAAAAATCCAGAATTACTGGTAGAAAAATGGAAATCGGCAACAAATCACATTATCAACGTTCACGAGTGGGAGAACAATGCCCAATATCACCGCTGCAGTCACGCCCTTCTTGAACCAACCACCGCTTGGTTAGCCCCTAACACTACAGCACATACCAAATTCAAAACCGTGGTTCTGCAAACAAGTTTACTGAAAGACATCCGCCATCTTTCCAATTTTTGTCACACTGGCGATTTGGAGATTTTTCACGCAAGTGTATTGAAATACAGGCCCAAACGAATTCATTTTTTTTATGACGGAATGGTGGCTAGAACGCAACTTGCTGTTCTAGACCACAATTACAACGTAGGTAGGATTCAAAAGCTCAGAAAAACGCAATCAGAAGACGGGATAGAGGACCGGAAGTGTTACCGAGTGGAGTACTCAAAAGCACGGAAGCAGTGGATTTTGAAAGCTCTTTATGAGCCTAAGTCCATTGCATTTGTATTTGACATAATTCGTGAGATTGTGATGTTCGCCAAAGGTGAGATGTCCATCTCCTGGCATTCAAAATCCTCAGAATTCCCTCATAATATTGCACCTGTTGTGAAACCCAGTGAAGAGGAATTGGTTCACAAATTTCAAAGTCGATTTCCAAGGTAATCAAGAAAAAATTTTGGTGGGTATAAAAAACAAAACAAAAAACCAACACACTTTAACGAAAAATTTAGTAATATTTTTGTATCATGTGCAACCATTGTTTCATGTCTGTCTATTGTAAATAAGTGAACTACAATTTTCAACGGTTCGTCTGTCTCTTTTATCTGTGTCTCTTTATTACTTACTTTGTCTTTTGTATAGTTTACATGTGCGTTGCAATCTTATTTCCATGTGTGTATAGTGATATTTATTTAACATTTTGGTCACTTATCCTTATTTATTTCCTATGCCCTCTAGTCCCTTTTGTTAATCGCATTAACATCCCTTTTTACTCTTTGCAATCATCTGCATAAAATGTCTTTTTTGTATAGAATGTATAACTGGTACAATGTGAAATGTTGCCGGTCTTATCCCATAAATCCTATGCATTTTTCCACGGGTGTTTCTAACTAATTTTAAATTTTTTATTAATTTTTTAAATTTTGTAAAAAATTCGGTCCTTTACGGTAGAATTTTTAGTTAGGGAATTTTTAATTTTTTTAGATTGGTCTCGCAAGAGAATGAGGATCCTTGTCGTGGATTGCGGGCGTACGGTAAAATGACCAAATTAATGACACTCGTATTTAAAAGTATAGCCATAATATTTATAAAATGTTTTTGCACAAAAATTCTTAATTTGGTCATTTTATTAACCAATACCTCATTGCAAATTTTTTTTGATGTAAGTTATTGTACTAACATGACTTACAAAGTAGGTGCATGTGTTTGCGAATACATACGCACGCGCACCTTGTCCAAGTGTCCACGTGTCCACTTGTCCAAGTGTCCACTTGTCCAAGTGTACAAGCGTACATGTGTACATGGTTACGTCTGTCTGGGAGATATATATATGTATATATATAATCTCTCTCATACACACCCACGCAGACGTATGCATATATGTATGTATTACACACATACACACACACCTGTGGGTATGTTACATACATGCATACATAGACATACACGCGTATACTATATATATGTGTGTACACGCATATATACCCACACATATTTTGGTGAAGAAAACTATTTGTTCCATCACACCATCGATGTTGGGAGTGCATTGCAGCTATTACAGTACTTTCTGCTGAGACTTCAGCACTCGACAGCTCCTTGCTATAACGAAGCCTTGCCTCGCTGTGCAGGGGAAAGGTTCAGCACTGGACAGCTCCCTCCTCCCTTATAGAGACCTGCAAAGGAATACACAGGCAGGCAGGCAGAAAAACAGATAGAGGCAGACAGACAGAGAGAGAGGCAGACAGATAGATAGAGAGAGGCAGACAGATAGATAGAGAGAGGGAGACAGATAGAGAGAGGCAGATAGATAGAGAGAGGCAGACAGATAGATAGAGAGAGGCAGATAGATAGAGAGAGGCAGACAGATAGAGAGAGGCAGATAGATAGAGAGAGGCAGACAGATAGATAGAGAGAGGCAGACAGATACACAGGCATACAGATATATATGTGTGTCAAAATACATACACACACAACCCACAGTTTGTGTGTGTATATATTATACACACTAACATACGCATATGTAGTCATGTATATACATAATGATAGAACGATTAGTGATTATAGTCGAGACGTTCCAAATAAAAAAACCACACACTATATTTCACAAAAAAATGTATTAACATTTTAAAATCTGTAAAGCCTGAATACAAAATTGCACAAATTAAAACATCCTACAAGTTCAACTGGAAATCCAAATTGCTTTCAGTCGGGTCCATGTAGAACTGGAAACCAGTGTAATTTCCTTGCGGATCAGGGTAAGCTGTCCGTATTGATTTAATCACACACGCTGGTATGGGGATTCTATTGTTTTTCCCCGAGAATCCATGTATCCACGCTGTAAAAGAGCGATATGCGCCCACACGCATAACCCTAAGAAAAAACGAAAGGAAATATATTAATATTTCTAAACTTATTAAAAAAATTTTAATAGTCTACATGAAAACAAAAAAAAAAGACGCATTGATATCTTATGTTTTTCCATGTTGCCTTTTTCACTAACCTTTTTTCCTTTTCAAATAAATTTTTTCCTTTGTTAAAAATTATACTTGCATTGTCTTGTGTGTTGTACAATAAAATTGTAATAAATACCTATTGTTTGTGGTGTCGTACTGTCTCCGGGTGACCAGTGCAGATAGTCTTATCGCGTGTTCTATGTTTTCGCGCACAAGCGCATACTGAGCAAATAACGGATGTTGTGTAACACATACGCAAGCTTCTGGTAACATCTGTAGGACTACTTTGTGTTCTCGACAACAGACACACTCCGCCACTGTGGGCATGCAAATGCACTGCCCACAGTGACACCACTCTTTGTTGGCAAGCCTGCCATGGGGATCTTCAGTGGATCCTGAAGCACCCGCTTCTGGTGCACCCTGCGGATCGTTTTGAAAACACTGGAGACTGCTTATGTCCGCCTGAGCATATAGCGAGTCTGCCAGTTGTTGTTGAACCTAAGAAGGGATTAATATGAAGAATACTGTATTTAATGTTTTAGGAAAAAAGGAAGGGGTACATTTTTAATTGTATGGTGTTGCTGAAAGCGGCATGATCATCCTTATTAGGCAGGGCACAGATTCCTGTATGTATATGTGCATACATACACAGACGTACGTACGAGTTTGTATGTATATACACAGATGTACGTACGTGTTTGTATGTATATACTGACTTACGGGTGTGTATGCATTAACACGTACACGCGTGTGTCTGTGTGTATATATATATATATATATTAAATATAATGTGTGTGTACACACGTAATTAAGTGTGACTGTATATACACATACACTCGTTCCTACGTGTGACTGTATATACACATACACTCGTTCCTACGTGTGACTGTATATACACATACACTCGTTCCTACGTGTGTATGTATATACAGATACACACGTACGTTCGTGTGTATATACATACACACGCGCATGTATGTGTGTATATACACACGAAATAATGTATGTGTGTATATATACACGTGTGTGTATGTATATACACACACGAAATAATGTATTGAAATAATAAATTGTACAGGACTGATGCATAGTTGCGGTTTCAAACAATAAACAAAAAAAATTTTATACATATTTCAACACATACCGCCGAATAATGCCGAGTTTCGGGGAAATCCTCATCATTTTCCTCGCTATCAGATTAAAAGTCCTGCTAAAAAAAAAAAAAATGTATTCTGTTTATTACCATTGGTTTGCTGCAACCTTTCTATTTTCAGCAAAAACTTACCTCTCCAAAAGAATCGGATGAATAATCAAGCTCCTCAAATTCAAGATCTTCCTGGTACATGTTTGTTCTTGAATTGGACTACAAAAAAAACTTTAAAAAAAAACAAAAAAACACCAAGTTAGTGGCACTTCAATAACAGTTATGGAAGCAGCAGCATTTTCTAATAACAATCTTTTAAAGGTCCATGGCAGGCATAATTTAGGCAAATTTTAGATTGATTACTGGGCGATTGTGGACAGATTGTTGATAGCTAGCATTATCCGCAGTCTGTAGGCAGATAGCATGCATATTGTATGTAGAATGCAGGTTAATAGTGTCGATTGAAGGCAGTGTTTGTGTGTAGATTGCATGCAGATGCTATGTCTATTCCATGCAAATTTTCCGAAGATTGCATGATAATTGTATGAATGAATTGTGCGGAATGTATGCTGATTCAAAGCAGTTTGCAGTCACATGCACATTGCAGCACATGGCAGGCACATGGAAGCACACGGCAGGCACACAAAAAAAAAAAAGGCAGGCACATGGAAGCATACGGCAGGCACAAAAAAAAGCAGCAAACGGAAGCACACGGCAGGCACATGGAAGCACACGGCAGGCAAATGGAAGCACACGGCAGGCCCCCCAAAAAAAAGAAGCACACGGCAGGCACCAAAAAAAAAACAGCACACGGCAGGCACAAAAAAGAAAAAAAAAAAAAGGACATGGCAGGCACACGGAAGCACACGGCAGGCACAGAAAAAAAAGCAGCACATGGCAGGCACACAGAAGCACACGGCAGGCACATGTTAGAACCCGGCAGGCACATGGAAGCACACAGCAGGCACAAAAAAAAAAAAGGGAAGCACACGGCAGGCAAAAAACAAAATAAAACAAAAAAACACATGGAAGGCACACAGCAGGTATATGGAAGCACACGGCAGGCACAAAAAAAACGAGAACACGCCAGGCACATAGAAGCACACGGCAGGCACCAAAAAAAAAAAAAAATACCCCTGGCAGGCACACGGCAGGCACATAAAAGCACACGGCAAGCACAAAAAAATAAAATTAAATACACTGCAGGCACATGAAAGCACACGGCAGGCACAAAAATAAAGAAAAGAAAAAAAAAGCCGGCACAAAAAAAAAGAAAAAAAAAATACACGGCAGGCACATGAAAGCACACGGTAGGCACAAAAAAAAATAAAATAAGCACATGGCAGGCGAATGGAAGCAGGCGGCATGCACAATAAACACTGCAGTCGCGATAGCAGCACACAGCAGGAAAAAAAAAACGCAGCACATGGCAGGCACTGTAAAAATGTAAGACACATTACTATACAGGGCATGCACAATACATTTTTCATGCACAGACTCACTGCATAAGGCAATGATCCTGTGCTAATAAAAGCATGAAAGAGTACCGCGGAAAGGTGCACTTACCTGCGCTTCTGTGTGGTCAAGAGATGGGAGAAACAGCTGTTTGCTGTTTTCTCCGGTAGACTCCACCTCCCGCTGTGACGCTTTCTGCCGACCAGCCAATGTGGCGGCTGGAGCGGCGTTTCATTCATTTGCAAGTGCACGCCTCCACCGATGACGTCAGTCACCTGCTCACGTGACCGGCGTCTCGGGAGCGCGCATGAAGGCCTCCAGGAAGAGCGAGCATTGCACCGTGGAACGCACCCAGGGACAACGCAGGCGCCATCTTACATGGAGAAGTTTAAAAGTTATTATTTCTGCTAAACTGTAAGTAGGATGCGGTTTATAACCGCTCAAAAGGGCTGCTTTATGACGGGGGGTGACAGGGGGAATGGGCTAATAATATAAAATTTTGCGTTTTGCCTCGGACAACCCCTTTAAAACAAATTAAATTTCAGAAAAGCTTTGGGAGCTCAAGATGAATGTTTATGCGAAATCCAAGAAGCTGTTGTACAAACAGGTAAACTAAACATAATAATTCAAACTAATTGACTTTGAAGTTAATTTTTGTTTATTTAGCATCTATGAAAATATACCTACTTATCTTAACTCTAAGCTGCTCCATTACTTTACTGGGAATATAAAGTTTTGTGCTTAGCTTAAAGCCATATATAAAAGTTCTTCTAAATGTATATAGTATGATCATTTTCCTTAGGACTCTAAAATGTGGCAAAAAATGCCATTCTCACACCGTTATCCTACCAGCTGCAGGGTGTATTTTTTAGTGCTGTGCCACAGCTGCTGCAGAACATCAAAATATACACTATCAAAATAATTTTCAGACATGAATGTCTCTTTACTTCTAAGGCCGGAATCACACAGGCGAGAAACTTGCGCCAGTTTTCTGCGATGCAAGAGCCCGGAAAATGACACAACTATGAAATGTATTTTTTTCAATGTGTTTATTCCCATGTGCGACTTTTCTCTTTATGTGATCCTGCGAGAATTAAAAACCGCAGCATGTCCTGTCTTGTTTCAGAATGGTATGTCTTCTTGCCCATGTGTTCCTAAGGACCCTCTGTATTCTCGCATTGCCTTGTGTTGTCTTGCAATGTTTCTGTGATGCATTTTCATGCGTATTGCTATGGGAATATATGCAAATTTAAGCGGACGTGCTCATCAGCTTCTTAGCAGTGTGGAGGCCTGTTTGGAGCAGCGTGGAGGCAGGAGTTGTTGGCAACTTTCAAAAACACGACATACATTTATATAGACGAGGAGCACTTGATCTATCTGGTGCAGGGGCACCCCATCCTGTGGTACATCAGGAGAGTGGAGTACCATATCAGGAGCCGGAGGGACTTGGTGTAGGAGGAAGTTGCAGAGCTTCTTTTAGGGAAGCAGTGGGAGTCCCCACACTCCCTCCACAATACTGATGCCAGCCATAAGCCCCGTTCCCTGCAAATGATGCAACAGGATACCCGCCTGTATCACATCTTGTATCCAAGCTAAAGGCAGCCCAATAGGTTACTAGAGCCTCCATGCCCCCCTGTATCACAATTTGCATCCAAGCTAGAGGCAGCCCAACAGAGTACTAGAGCCTCAATGCTCCCGTATCACATCTTGTATTCAAGCTAGAGGTGGTACAACAGGGTACTAGAGCCTCCATGCCCACCCATATCCCATCTTGCATCCAGGCTAGAGGCGGTACAACAGGGTACTAGAGCCTCCATGCCTGCCCATATCACATCTTTTATCTAAGCAGGAGATGGTACAACGGGGTACTAGTGCCTCCATAGCCACCCATATCATATCTTGCATCCAAGCTAGAGGTGGTACAACAGGGTACTAGAGCCTTCATGCATGCTGTACCACATCTTGCATCCAAGCTAGAGGCCGTACAACAGGATACTAGAGCCTCTATGCCCACCGTTATCACATCTTGTATGCAAGCTAGAGGCAGTACAACAGGGTATTAGAGCCTCCATGCTGCCCTTATCACATCTTGTATGTAAGCTAGAGGTAGTACAGCAGACTACTAGAGCCTCCATGAGAAGGAAATATATATATCCTTGTAGGTAGATAAGAGAAAACAATGGAATATATACATTTATATAGATATAGTTATGTGCCTTTCTTTTTATATGTATACTAACTTTATTCTCATATGTACTAACTCTATGAAAAACTTAATACTTCGCCTTACATCAGATATGCCAAGATGCTTTGCAAGGCAAACAGAGAAAGAATGTCCAAAGAAACTGGATGAAGGTTAAAGTGAAGGAGAGAAGAGATATGGAGAATGCATGCTTAGCTGCTTTTTTAGAATTGAGTGGGTGATTCTTTGCACTGGAGTTAATTGAATATGTGATTTTCTGCACATAAGCCAGAGGCGCCATATCAAGATAACGACTGTTCAACTATGCATCTGAACTTTCACTATCTCAGGCCGGAAATCCGGACTTTCCATATATGGTTATACGGTGGAGTTGAGCCAATGAGCTCATCACCCATTTCTAGTTATGAGACCAAAGGGTATAAGATCCCATGTAATCTGTAATAAAGCGCGCGGCGCAGTCATGTCCCCGTGTGAGGAACTATACCAGACTTCCGTGTGTGGTGTTTTCTTCCTTACCGCCGGCAGCGGGGCAAGTGGGGTGGGCCTGATTGGTGCTGTACTTAGAATTTCTCTGACAAATGGTGCCGAAACCCGGGACGACAAAACCGGAGCCGTGCAGCCCTGTCCACCCGGATCCACGCCACGGGGAAGCCGTCCTGCTGCAAACCGAGCCTGATCAACTCACAGAACTCCAGGTAAGACCAGCATATATTTATGTTGTGTTTTACACTGCGAGTCTTGCAGCAGGAGGGACTATCTGTGTTTTGTGACCGGACGGGTTGGGTTAAGAGTTCTACACGGTAACTCGTGTGGGCTTCGCGTTTGCCGTCATGGACCACTGACCGTGATATGTGCACCAATCGCTCACCCAGAAACTAGTCTGTAGTCTATTTGTACTTTGAAGTCCATAGTGTTTTAACAATAGTGGAGATTGTTGTATCTGCAGAATTTTTTTTCCTCTTACTTTTCATTTTGTCTCATAGTAGAAGGGACCCTCGGTTTTAGTTTAGTTAGTTAATGGTTTAGCAGAGGAGGAGATGCACTCTATGAGATAGGTCTCATAGAAGAAGGGACCCTCGATTTTAGTTTAGTTAGTTAATGGTTTAGCTGAGGAGGAGATGCACTCTATGAGATAGGTCTCATAGAAAAAGGGACTCTCGGTTGTTTTGCCTTATATATGGGGCTAACGATTTGATTTCAGAGAGATGCATTCTGTGAGGCTGGTTCCATAGGAGAAAGGACCCTCGGTTGTTTTGCCGGTATATAAGGGGCTGACAATTTGGAATTAAGAGGGATGCACTCTATGGAGCGTGTTATTATTATTGTTGTTGTTCTAATATGCGTAAGATCTTATTAAAGAAGACAGAGCCCTTTATGGGCCGCCGCCGTGCGGATCAATTGGTGGAGGAGAGACAGGAGTTCCAATGTGTAAAATGTAAGAAAACTTATGAAAATGTGTAACAAGGACCCGCACGGTAGATTACAGCATGGTGTCTGGGAGGAGGTCTTTAGGACCAAGAAGCGTGCCTTGAAAGACCAAGGTTTGCTAGAAAGTGCTGGAGTGAGGAGGAGAGAGAGACAGTCAGAGAAAGTTAAGTATGTACACATTATTTGTTTAGTAAAGTATCCGTAAGTGAAATGTTGGAAAGTACAGTAAGTGATCAAGAGGGTGTCGGGAGAGTGTCTATTGAAGGTTACATTGGCAGTTAGGTAGGGAGAGAAATATGGGGAACAAGCAAAGTCGAGAAGAAGGTTACAATGCATGTGATTTGTTGGCAAAGAGAGAGGAAAAGGTGTATAATATGTATAATCCATACTGGATGGATATATATATGTGTATATATGTATATACTGTATGTGCAAATGGTTAACTGAGCTTGCTTTTAGATGAGAAAGATTGTTTACATGAAGCTGCAGAGCTTGTGTTTAGTTTTCAAGGTCAAGCGATAACAAAGTAGAGAGAATGAAATAATGACCCTGGAAAATATCTTTGCTTGCTTAAATGGAATGAAAGCTTATAATGAATTTAATTAATTATACTGTCTTACAAGGCAGGAAATATAGCAATTTCTAAGGTATATTCTTACTTATACAGGGGTTGAAAATGCAAAACAACTCAGTCAGTGAATGCATATTCGGAGAGATAACAGTTGGTTTTACAAAGGTGGGGGCTTTCAGATTTCACTCCAAACTCAGGGTCACAGAAACTAAAATACTTTCGCGTTTAATATAGCATATAATAGCTTCAGTAAATAAGAAAGAGAGAATGTCTCAGTCACTCAGCAAACTTTTTTCACATAATTTGTCAAAGATAGCGCTCATTCACAATCTCATCTCAATAGAATCATGTACTTTATAACATTATAGCACTCACCTCAATGTTTTTCAACTGATGTATGTTTGTTTGTCAAACTTTTTTTTGTCTGTGCGTCTGTGTGTACTGGGACACCTTCAATAGGGGGTGACGGAGCAGACTTGAGCGCATGGATGGATGAAAGTTAATGCCCAGTGCTCAGGCTGTGATGAATGTGGGATGTGTGATGCAGATATTGACTAGGGATGGAGGTCCCCCCCAAGCATGGGACTTTACTTGGTTGTGATGTGGATGCTTGGACGGTTAAGCTGAAATGAAGGTGTGAAAAAAAAAGACGCAAGCGATCAATATCGAAGGGGTGGAGCTAGATGATGTAAAGGACGTAATGTTTCATCCCTCTTGTCCACAAGGGAGGGGGTGAGGATCTTGAGCAGCTAGTAAAAGTTTTTTTGTTTTTTTTTCTCTCTCTCAAATTTGATAAGACATTGCAGGCAGGATCAGATTAATAATGAATTTGCTTAAAGGATATCACATTTCCAATATTAATAGATGTTTGTAGATTATTCTGCCCCGATGTAACTCATGTCTCTGTTATTGGTGCTAACATCTTACAGGCCTTATCTGCATCCATCAAATCTTTTTACAATGTGATACTACCTTGAACTCGGCTACTCTTCTTACAATTGAGTATCCTGGTTCAAAGGGGGGGGGGGAGGAGAAGGCATAGGTGATCTAGGTATTGCAAATCAGCCATTTTTAAATTTTTTGCAACAAGATTCTGATCTTTTTGAAATAGAATATCAGCCTGATTGTCTAGCATTGATGCAACAAGAAAATTTAAGTTTTAAAAAGTTACTGAAAGCCCTTGTTAACAATGCATATTTTGAGTTGTTTTTTATAGATGGTACCAGGGTGATTGACGACTCCACACTGGATATGTAGTGGTCACACAACAAGATGTCCTAAAAGCAGAATGCTCCGCATGTCGCAGTACAAGAAGCGGAACTAAAAAGGCCATCACTGAGGCGAGTAGAGTGGCCACAGGTAAGACGGCAACCTTTTACACTGACTCCCGGTATGCATTTGGCATAGCTCATGATTACGGCCCAACAGGGAAGGCCAGACAGTTTTTTACCTCAGCAGGACAGCCAATTAAAAATGATGCAGCGGTCTCACGGAGGCCCTACTTCTACCCGACAAAGTGGAAAGCTCACATCAATTCCTACACCGGAGAAGCAAGAGGCAACACCATCACAGACCACACAGCAAAAGTAGCGGCCCTCAAGCCGTGGAAGAAAAGAAGAAAAGAAGAATTTAACAATAACTTTGACTAAACCTTGGACTTTGATATGATCTTGGACTTTGATATGAATTTGGACTTTGATACAAACTTTGAACTTTGATATGCTAAAGACTTTACAGTTACAAGCCAGCAAGGAAGAAAAGGAAAAATGGAATAAAAAGGGACGGCATATGGTGAACAGTCAACAGCACTTGCCTACCACGGTCCCTGTGCCCCATGATGGCCCAGCTGACGCACGGAAAGACGCACCTCTATGTCAAAGCATGAACGAGGACGGGTGGCTCCTTGGTTTTCTGTAGCTGCTGCATCATTTGTCCAATTTTGCATGATCTTTGCCGTAAGCAACAGGGCAGAAGTAAATTTGCCACATAACACTTGCCTAGACCACTCTACCCATTTCAGGGATTGCAAATTGGCTACACTCAGCTCCCACTTGTTGGGAAGCATGAATATGTGCTTGTTGTTGTTGTTGATGTTTTTCAGGTTGGAGACCTACTCTGTTGCCAAAGTAAATAAGCAGGTAACCGCAATGAAGCTCATGAATGAGGTAATCCGCAGATACGGGGTACCGGAAGTGATTGAGTCAAACAAAGGTACACACTTCACAGGTGAAATAATGCAACACATCATGTCTGTTTTGGGTATATTCCAGGCTTTTCACACACCCTACCATCCACGGAGTAGTGGGAAAGTAGATACAAAAGGCAATGAAGAAAACGGGCAAATCTTGAATTGAGTGTCTCCCATTGGTTTTTCTTTTTCTTAGGAGGGTACATGCCACAGTATCAGAGTTTGGGGAATGATTTTCTTGTTAATTTTGTCATAGGTCTCTCCAAGGAATTGTCAATAATGCATTCTGCAGTCTCTGCTTTTCTCCCAGGTCCTACAGATGAGTGTCACAATCTGAACCCAGGTGACAGGGTCTATGTAAAAAGTTTGAGAGAGAAACCCTGTTTAAAGGTCCTTACCAGATGTTGCTTACCACCCCAACTGCAGTCAAGCTCGAAGGAAAGCCCACTTGGATCCACACTTCGCACTGAAAAAACTCATGATCCTGCATATCCTTTACATGCTATAATGTGGTACAATTCCTCTAACACACACCTTTGACTACTGTACACTAGCCCCCTGTTTCAGAACAAATTAATACAATCAAATGTGCAATATGAAGAGTACACTGAGGGTAAGAATCCAATACCGCATCGTGCTAAGAGAGATGTTGACACTCAAGGTGGTAACTTTGATCCACATGTATACATAGATGTAATAGGAGTGCCAAGGGGGGTGCGGGATGAATTTAATTCTTGAGATCAGATTAAAGCAGGTTTTGAGTCCTTATTTGCTATTGTCACTGTTAATAATAATGTAGATTGGATGAATTATATCTATTACAATCGGCAGAGATTTGTAAACTACACCAGAGATGCTTTACAAGGGTTAGCTGACCAGTTAGGGCCCACTGCATCCATGGCCCTAGAGTGGCCCTGGATATGATTTTAGCAGAAAGAGGTTGGGTATGCAACTTTCTGTATGTGTATTATCCCTTTGATCAAAAAGAGTGTGAGTAAGGGACTGGACAATATGACACCAAAATTTCCCTTGTTTGAAAAAGATGAAGAGCCAGTTCCGATAATGCCAACCACGTAAGTTACCAGAAGAATGGAGAAATGTACTAGTACTTCGCCTGCCCCGATCTCCTAAGATGAACTGTCAGTGGACTTCCCATTTGCCTAGGGATAGTGCAGAAGACCTTAGCTTCCGGCGAGGGGACACCCTGTGGGGTGTTAACTTGTACAGATAGAGGGTATGGATGCCCGGAAATAAGCCCAGGGAATCCATGGCCTCCTTCTGAGGTGAGGTAGGGATCCCCCCTCCTAGGAGTAGGGACTTACGGGCAGTGAAGAAACCCTGACACAAGGGAGAGGCGACCGAGGAAGAGTGCAAGGTCTGGTGCTTGATCTCCGTATTAAGTTTTTAGGGGGGTTTGAGAAGGAAATATATATATCCTTGTAGGTAGAAAAGAAAACACTGGAATATATACATTTATATAGATATAGTTATGTGCCTTTCTTTTTATATGTATACTAACTTTATTCTCATATGTACTAACTCTATGAAAAACAATACTTCGCCTTACATCAGATATGACAAGATGCTTTGCAAGGCAAACAGAGAAAGAATGTCCAAAGAAACTGGATGAAGGTTAAAGTGAAGGAGAGAAGAGATATGGAGAATGCATGCTTAGCTGCTTTCTTAGAATTGAGTGGGTGATTCTTTGCACTGGAGTTAATTGAATACGTGATTTTCTGTACATAAGCCAGAGGCGCCATATCAAGATAACGACTGTTCAATTATGCATCTGAACTTTCACTATCTCAGGCCGGAAATCCGGACTTTCCATATATGGTTATACGGTGGAGTTGAGCCAATGAGCTCATCACCCATTTCTAGTTATGAGACCAAAGGGTATGAGATCCCATGTAATCTGTAATAAAGCGCGCGGCGCAGTCATGTCCCCGTGTGAGGAACTATACCAGACTTCCGTGTGTGGTGTTTTCTTCTTTACCGCCGGCAGCGGGGCAAGTGGGGTGGGCCTGATTGGTGCTGTACTTAGAATTTCTCTGACATCCATAGCCACCTGTATCATATCTTGCATCCAAGCTAGAGGTAGTACAACAGCGTACTTGAACCTTCATGCATCTCTTATCACATCTTGCATTCAAGCTAGAGGCAGCCCAACAGGGTATTAGACGTCTATGCCCACCCTTATGACATCTTGTATGCAAGCAAAAGGCGGTACAACAGGGTACTAGAGCCTCCATGCTCCCCCTTATCAAATCTTGTATGCAAGATAGAGACGATACAGCAGGGTACTAGTGCCTCCTTTCAAGGGGTCAGTTTTTCACAATTAATTATCCTTTTGCACTGATATTGTAATCACTTACTTGTATCAAATATCAGAGAGAAAGTTTCATTCCATTCCAACAACTTCTCTTATGGGAGAGATTGTTTTTTGACAATGAGTGTACATGGCGGATTCTAAATCTGTATGTGGGTTTTGAGAGCAGAATTCAACCTTTAAGACCTAAGGCAAACTGCACCAAAATCCATGGCAAAATTCTTACCATTTTGGTTTTTCATTAAACTAAGCTTTTTATGAAGGGGTAGAAGAAGAACATCTTTTGGGTCCACAAGAGGCTCAGCAACGACATTTTTCTCGGCAGAGTCAAGATTTATTGCAGGCCAGTCCGCTTGAATGTAATTTGATTTCCTATCCCTACTCCAAGTGCTGCAGACCTCTTTTCAAATATTTTCCTATCCCTACTGTCCCACATACATAAAAAGCAACAGTATTTAGTGTACCCCAGTTGCATTCCTAAGAGTACAACCATGACTTTTAGATTTTCCTCTTGTGTTCAGCATATTTAATTGAGTCGAGGAGGGCTGTCATGTTTGCATAAAAGTCTCCTTCACGTGAACTGCATGACCAACAGGAAAAGAAGGAAGACGGTTGCTGTTGTGAAGTAATACAGCTTTCAAACTAAGCTTGGAGGAGTCTATGAATAGCCTCCATTTAGTTGGATCATGGTTCAGATTCAAACATTTTATCCAGCCATTAACGTCGCAGCAAGCAACCAGATTGGTTTTATTCCGAAAAAAAGAAGCAGATCCCCCTGACGTTGGAGAAGACTCCATTGCTGTAGTCTTGACCCTAGAAGTTACGCCTTCTCCTTTGACAAGTCAAGCTTTCGAATGAGATCACTCAATTCCGCGTGACTCAGTCTGTGCCATGTATCATCTTTTACCTCAAAGTCAGGGTCATGGGATGTGGAAGGCTTGTTGAGTTCTTCTTTTTCCACACTTTCTTCAGTTTCTACTTTAAACTCATAATGTTGGGGTGGAATAGGAACTGGTCAACTATCTGAATGTGGAATAGCAGATGGAAGATTTGGGTATTGAACTGTTCCTGTTTTCTTCATTGACAATCCTTCCTTTATAGGCTGAGTCAAGCAGAAATAGCAGTCATCTGTATGGTTTGTAGGCTACTGCCAAACCATAGGCACGGCAAAAGCCATAGATAATTTTTTATTTTTCAGCCAATCTCGTAGTTTAACTGAGCAAGAGTTGAAACATATATGTGGAGCCCATGACTTATCCTGGTCCCCTACATTCATACCAAAATAATGCTGATAGGCAGTCTTTATAAGATTGCGTTTCTGAGACGAAAATGTAATTTCACCACAAATGTAACAAAAATTCTTCACTAAATTTACACATTTTTGTGGCATTTTGATATAGAAAATGTTACACTTCAAAGGCACTCCAAAACCAGAAATTCTGAGAAAAGGTAAAGCAAAAACAATATGAAACTCAGTCATAGCAACACTTATTATGTTTATAACCTACAAACATATGGAGAACGTTGTGTTATGTCAGATGAGAGGTGTGAGAACTACCCCCACCCCAAAAAAACCTCCAACAAAATAAGAATGTAAACTCTAAGAAATGATATGTCACTGTATCTCCAAAGCAAGAGCTAATCGGTCATTTTTATGTTGATTTTTGAATTCAGCAGATGAAAATACATAAGAATACGCTAATTTTGAGCCCGAAACAAAATCATCATTGGGCAGTGTAATCAATGTTAAATTTGTACGGCTTCTAAATGGTTAAAAAAACGAAAGCTTTTCAACTCTGCATCCAAAATAAGGTAAACGGATGGAAATATATATCCTAGCAAAAATGTGTACAGTATGTTTGTACATATTTATTATATTACAATTGAAAATGTGAAAAAATGAGAATTTAAAAAAAAATTGCCCAATTTTGGCGCTTTTAATAAATATACACAAATATTATTGGACTTCTGACCTAGTTGGGATAATTTGCACTCACAATGCCTAGGCCTGTGTTCCTTCCAGATTCCGTGGGGTCTGCTCTGACTCGTACTTTCGCTGCTGCAGGGAGGAAAAAGTCTCTCTGACGGCTGGGTCCACCATCTTTGTATCACTATCTCCCTGGCTTGTGATTGGCTCAGACTGGCTGGTCTGAGACTCAGCTTTCCCTCTTGTGTCCGATCTCTCCTACCACATCTTCTCTTCTCTGTCTCTCTCCCTACATTAAACTCTGCCCCCCAATCAATCCTAACCCAGACAGAAACCGCTCACAACACACAGAGCAGGTTAGGGTGACAGGGGTGCAAGAACATACAAGTTGGTTGGGACAACAATGACACAGACATACACACATACACATTCCACATGAGATAGCCAAACAAGAGCTGTGGGGGCCCCAACCTCAGGCAACTACAGTTGTTTGTCTATAATTGTCCTGTATATAACAACCAGTCCACATTTTTTACTAATTAATGTAGAAAAAGAGTTAATTACAAAGGGTTCACTTACTTTTTCTTGTAGCTATATGATATTAAAATCCCTTTTAATTCAGAATTGATCAGGAACTGTCAATCAACACCAGTGCACTGAAACTGCAAATATTAACCCCTTCAGCATTTGTATTTGTTGATGCACCATGCAGCTACAATGTATATATACATCCTCTACTTTAGCGGCACATCTTATCGTGTAGCTTTCTGCCAGTAGGTTAGCTCTTGCTAATAAACAGTGAGGAATGTAGTGGTCAAAATGAGTCAAATTACCAGCTAGCGACAGGCGAAACCAGAAAATTGAAATGGGGATCTTTGTTCTCAGGTCTTCTATTGATGATAGGCATGGGTGGACTGGCCAGTGAACTCACCAGGAAAATTCCCAGTGGGTCGATTGGGTCCTGGGGCCGGTGCTGGGGGTGACAATTTTTTTTTAATTTGACTGCAGAAGTGACATAAAATAAAAAAAACACATTTACTCACCTGGGTCTGTCTTCTCGGCTCATGGGCTCTGAAGTTCACTCAGCATTGGTTTTGCACTGATTTTCACATTACACGGTCACGTGGTTGCTACAATCAGTCTCCAGCCTCACCAATGCTAGGGACTGGCACTAGACGTAGCGATTACATGACCATGAAACCCAGGTGAGTGTATGTGGCTTTTAATTTTAATGCATACAATAGGGGGCAAAGGGGATATTATTATTATGATCAGGAGGAGTATTCTTATTACCAAAAGAAGGACAAGTGAGGCATTATTTTTATTACTAGAAGGTGGCCATGAGGGGCATTATTATTACTGAACGGGGACAGTAGGGGCATTGTTACTTAAAGGAGCCCGTATAGGATTTTATTACTTAGTGAGAGTATAAAAGAAGGCACTTTTACTTTGTATGGGGCACTAAAAGTGGTACTTACTCTGTGGTGCCTACAGAGAGCACAAAAAGGGAATACTCTTATGCTTTATTACTATCTGGGCCACTCTGGATAGGAAGATTATGTAGAAGTATGCAAAACAAAGGCAGGTGGCTAGAAAATTGAGGAGTCACAGATGTCTATGTGTCAAATTCTGCAGACACAGGTTGTGACTGGGAGAAGTCATGATCGCAGTCTGGGCCATATGGATAAAAGGGAAGGGGTATTGGTATTCTTTAAAACCCTTTACTTTCCTAGCACATAGCCAGGTCGCTTTCTCAATTATAACACATTTAATCAATTGATCTTTTTTTAATCATAAGACCTTATCATTATACCATTATTACAACTATTAACCCTTTCCAATCCAATTTGTATCCTGGTTTTCCTAGGGGACTTACTCTTTTTCTGCTGTTATACAATGGCGCTATCTGTTGGCTAAAGCAAGTACTGCATGAGGTGACACGTTGGATAGGCTCCGACAGCAGAGAGGCTGGCAATATACAGTAAGAGAACCCCGATGGACGTCTTCTAACATCGGAGCTGTACAGCCTTAAATCATAATGTCTTCAGACATCAGACAGTGGATTGGAAAGGGTTAAGACATTGCAAAGGCTGGTCATGTTAGTAGCCTAGCTGTAATAAAACAGCAGAATGCTGCTACTATAATGCATCATTATCACTTATCTATGTAGGAAAAAAACTGCTGAAAATTTGCACCATTTGCAAGAATTTTGACCATGACATGAAACCGCAATTATGTTTCTTTCTGTTTCTCCTAATTCATGTGGATTGTACACTATAACCATAATGGTGGAGTAAATTGTATATTCAGTTGTATCTGTGAGTGGTCAAAACTAATCCTAAAGCCTTATGTCCACTTGCATGCACGGATTACACTGCTGAATCCCTGTGTGCCCGGGGACATGGAGAGGAGAAGAACATTATCTTACCTCACCGAATCCAGCGCGGCTCCCCTCCGTACAGGCTGGATCTTCTTTCTTCAGCACTGCGGATGTGTCTGGGCTTTTTTTTTTTCCTTCAAATCTCCTGCTTTCCTGTGGATTTGTAGCACCTCCACAGTGACAGCTGCAGATGTGCTGTGGTGAGGGTGGATTCCATTGATTTCAATAGAACCCGTCGCTGTTGGACCCGCTGGAAATTGAAGCATGCTGCGATTCCTTCCTATGCGTGCATCTCGCACACTGGAAAAAAAATCATATCCGCATGCTTTTACTTGCCATGCGGATGGTAATACATCCCTATGGGTGGCAAGACGCGCAGATCTCCTGTGCAGGAGACACGCACGGATTTTATAATTAAAATCCGCACCTGGACATCGGGTCTTCACAAAGGAGCTGGCTGGTTAAAACATAGTTATGTTTCATATAAAATAACTACTTTTATAGTAATGGGATTTGTCTGGTTTTTTTAACCATAAACTCTGTGGAACTGTACAGGGAAAGCTCTGTGCCCTATAGCAAGTACAAAATCATAGTAAGGTAAGTTCTGCCACCTAGAGGCAAAACATAGAAATGGCAGGGACAATGATAAATATAAGGTTCTGCACATGGGCAGGGAAATACATGTCACCATTACACACTAAATGGGAAACCACTGGGTAACACTGACATGGAAAAGGACTTGGAGGTTTTAGTTAACTGTAAACTTAACTGAAGTAACGCTGCCAAGGCAAATAGGATCATCAGATGCATTAAAAGAGGTCTAGGGGCACTCAGGAAGGACATATCAGAGCCTGAGCGGGTACAAAGGCGGGCAACTGAAGTAATAAACGTAATGGGCGGACTACAATACCCAGGGAGGTTATCAAAATTGGGATTATTTAGTTTAGAAAAAAGACAGCTGAGGGGCGACCGAATAACTATGTATAAATATATCAGGGGACAATACAGAGATCTCTCCCATCGTCTGTTTATACCCAGGACTGTGACTGTAACAAGGGGCACCCTCTACATCTAGAGTAAAGAAGGTTTCTACACCGATATAGAAGGGGGTTCTTTACTGTAAGAGCAGTGAGACTATGGAACTCTCAGCCTGAGGACGTGGTGATGGCAAAGTTGGTAAAAGAATATAAGAGGGGCCTGGACGCCTTTCTTGAGCGATACAATCTTACATGTTATATCACTGATTACTACAGAAGGTTTGGTGATCCGGGGATTATTCTAATCGCCAGATTGGAGTCATGGAGGATTTTTTTCCCCCTGTGATATCGCTGCGCTTTTTTCAATGGGAACGCAGCGATATTGCAGCATGAAAAAAACGCTAGTGGGTAAAAGCCCTAAGGCCTCCTGTCCACGGGCAATTCTGCATTGCGTTATCCGCGGCGATAATCCACATGCGGGTAACACAATGAACGCTTGCCATAGGACAACTATGGAAAGCGCAGCCCGATGTACACAAATGGAAATCCGCCACAATTTTCCGCTCAAGTATAAAATTTGCGGCATGTCACGATATTTTCCTCGATGAACCTATCATAATGATAGGATAATTGCGGTGACTATAGTGTCCTTCCACGACAGAAATCTGCTTGCCCGCGGGCGTAAAACCGCAACACCCATGAACAGGCAGCCTTAGTGCTCCCCCCTCTGCCATAGGGGAGGAGGGGGAAGCAATAAAAGGTCTTCGCGATCAGCCTATATTAATGATAGGCTCACCACGAAGAGTCGCTGCATGCAGCAATTTTAATCACACGAGCGGAAAATCGCTTTCATTTTCTGCTTGTGTGCAGTAGGCTACGCTTTCCATAGTAATCCTGGCATGCGAGTTCCGTGTGCGATTTATTGCCACGAATCTCGCAATGACACCTCGCCCATGGACATCCAGCCTCATTGAGGAAAATTGGCTTCTACCTCACTGTTTGTTTGTTTATTTGCCTTCCTTTGGATCAACATTTGGGAGTAATAGGCTCACCTGGATGGATGTGTCTTTTTTCAGCATGAGAGTGCATTCACATGAGCTTGTACATACATAGGTGCACACAAAACCGCGCACCCATGTACATGCACAAACATGCATGAATGCAGGTCTGTGTCCATTGCCCTCAATGGGGCCACGGCTGCTGTTGGCGGCCCCATTGCAATCACAGAAAATGGCCGTTAATTACTGACTGAGGAGTGCATATAGATGCATCCTCTCACCATGCAGGTAGCTGACTACCAAATGGAGGAGCCAATAACACCTGTGCAGGACCCCCCTCACTATCAAGAGGCAGTGTGAGTGGTTGTTTTATCGGTCTCCTGCACAGGTGTAATTGGCTCCTCCATTTGCTGGTCAGCTACCTGCATGGTGAGAGGATGCATCTATATGCACTCCTTACTCAGTAAGTAACGGACATTTTCTGTGATTGTTTTTAATTCTTGATTTCCCCTTCTGTGATGCATTTATATTAGTGTAGGGACCCACTACAACGCAAGGAACCGTGAAGTGGCTAGTGGGCTCATGTATCTTGGCCAACATCCAACCAATGCCTTGCATTTATTATCTATCATTCACATACAGTGTGGCATTAAGACTCCAGGTTGGCGGAATCTGCTCATTCACCTACTCCTGGAACCCCTGTAAAAAATCCTCATGACACTTCTACAGTTGTATATAATTCCTCTCATAAGGAACATTCATACATTATCTCTATAGCTGTTTTAGGTACTGGGTTGGAGCATTAGGTGTAGCAGCCGCAGATGTGGAAAGAGTAGTTGGGGATGAGCCAGGAGTCCGCAATAGGAGGTCTTATGGGCAGAACAAATGGAGTAGATGGGTCGTGTTGTCAAGAGGGAAGCCAGGGGTCGGTATCAGAAGGTCTCAGTGTTGAGTTAGAAATGGAGAAAGTGGGTCACGTTGTCGGAAGGGAAGCCAGGGGTCTTATCAGAAGGTCTTCGTTGAATAGCAGAGAAACAGGCAGTAGTAGAGCTTGATCAATGGCTGCTGAGGCACAATATTCACGCAAAGGAGGCGGGAACATGGCCTGGTTTATATAAGAGGCTTTATCAGAAACAGAAGCATGGCCATTTTTATATAGGAGGCCTAATCAGGAACATGGTGGGGACAAGACAGGGAAACAGAGAAGCATGGCTAGGTTTCAGCAGAGGAGCTGTCCAAGACCTGGACAGAGCTGCCGACTGGAGCGCAGCAATATTCTTGAGGTGCAAGCGAACTGTTCAGGCCAGAGATTGGATGTAGGGGTAAAGGAGGGATTGGAGTCGAATGGGCCTGTGGTGCCTCACACTGAGATGGAGATGTCAGGATGAGGTCGGTTAGTAGGGGGCGGAAACAGGAGAAGGTCAGTTTTTGGGAGGTTCAGTTTAAGGTAGAGAGTGGACATAGGGTTAGAGACCACGTACATCCGGTTGCATACTGAAGAAACGGTGCTGTAATGTCATGAGAGGAGGTGTATAACTGGGTGTCGTCGGTGTAGAGATGGTACTGACAGCCAAATCTCCTGATGGTCTGTCCTGATGGTAGTGGCTGTGTTAATGGAAAAAAGGAGGGGGCAGAGGACTGAGCCCTGGGGGACCCCAACAGCAAGGGAGGAGGATCAGTAGGGAATAGTTGCCCCTCGATTTAGCCGTTAGGAGGTTGTTTGACACTTTAGTCAGAGCAGTTTCTGTCGAGTGTAGAGGATAGAAGCTGGACTGTAGGAGGTCAAGAGGAGAGTTTTCTGATAGATAGCTTTTAAGGCGGGAGTAAATTAGGCTTTCTAATAATTTGGAGATGAAGGGGAGATTTGAGAAGAGTCGGTAGTTGGCAGCATCGGTCGAGTCAAGAGTCGATTTCTTTAGCAGTTGGGATATGATAGCCTATTTGAATTAGGAGGGGGAGATGCCAGAGTTTTGGGTGTGAACGGTCTGAAGGTCCTGTACATATGGTAGGCTGGTGGGTCTGATGAGATTCTAGGCAGCTTGACAGGCAAAGAGAGGAGGTTATGGTCCGAGAGCGGGATAGGGGAGTTAGTGAAGTGGCAAGCAGAGCAGAGACGGAGAAAGACTAGATCAAGAGTATTGCCATCTCTATGAGTGGGAGAGGCTGTGAGTTGTGAGAGACCAAGGAAGGAGGTCTACATTTGCTGTAATTGAGCCTCTAGAACATGCAAACTCGTAGACTGTCGAAGTTGGCATCCCAGATGGTCCAATACATGTTCTATTGGCGATAAATCTGGCAACTGGGCAGCCATGGAAGTGTGACAGTGTTGTAGAGACATTCCTAGAAACCCTTGTTGTGGGCGGCCAACTATTATCCTGTTGGAGGCCGCCATGAGAGACAACACATGTGCCTGCAGGATGTGCTGAACATATCACTGAGCTGCCATTGTCCCTCGTACCACCACTAGCGGTAGCCGACTGTCATGCAATGGCCCCCAGATCATCACACCAGCAGTGTGAGCAGTGTACCGCTCCACAGCAAAGGCAGGATTGCAGTGTTCACCCTCAGGTCTCCAAACACGAACACAGCCGCCATCAATGCCCAAACTAAACCTGGATTAATCGCTGAAGACAACTGGAATCCACTTTGTAGCATCCAGTTTAATCGTTCATAACACCACTACAAATGGTGATGGTGCGTGTCAAAGGCAGTACACATCATGTGTGCCATGAGACCAAAGGTCCTTTAGCCAAACACCTGGAAATGGATACAACAGATGCAGGGGTCTAACGATGGTGTCACCTGTTTCTGGATGGCGGACAACGAAACACTTTGAACTGCTCATACTTGTCGAACGATCATATGATGTTGTCTACTGGTGGTCTGTCGAGGGGGTCCTGAGCCCAGTCCCCTTGTGTGCCTTACACATCCACTGGTCCCAACACCTCCTAACAGTCTGGTCAGAACGGTCCAGGTGTCGGCAATTCCTTAATATGACCATCCAGCTTCTTACATCCCAAGAAAAACCTTCTGTGTGTCTTAGAGGCGTCTAGTGGTCAACAAGCTCTACACAAGCAGAAGAAGAGGTCACTGCACACAAGTAATCACTGCTAAAAGGGATGAAGCTGATTTTTAATCTGCATGAATTATTTTAGCTCCTGTTGTTCTAGCATATGAAGCGGGGTTTTAAAAAAAAACAAGAAAAACCCCAACATAGTCTGACTCTTCGAACTTCGCGCCAGTGTGTGTGAGCGTGAAAAGACGGGTCCTGCCGTAACTCTTCTTGCACACAACATGCGAGCGTCCCGGTAGTGGAAACTAAACCAGTGATCAGTGGTTTCGTATCGTCCCATCATGCGGCCACATAACGGCCCGTGTGTTGAGGCCCTTACCAAGGATATTCATCGGGGATCTTACAAGATGCTATATAATACAAACCTGCAGCAAGACAGTGTTACATGAGACTGGATTTATCACCAAATCACAGCAAAATCATGGAGATTCTGATCCTGCCCTTATACTTTGTATTAATAGTCAGCATTATTATAGTATTACTACTGCTGATTCCGGAAGGTCTCAGATGCTCCTCGAATCGCTTCTCTAAGATGTGACAAATGTCTTCTCTAGCAGTATAAGGCTGCTGTCACGCCTGCGTTGGGGTCGCTTCAGGGTTTCCGTCTCTCTGCTCCATTTTTGGAGAAGAGAAACTGAAATAAAACAGAAAACAACGAATCCATTTTTCCCCCATTGATTCCAATGGGGTTTCAATAAAGCAGAAAGGCTTCCGTATGCTTCCATTTCATTAGATTTTCGTTTCTTTGGATGATAAAATAGCGCAGTCTGCAGCGTGATTTTTCTGTTTAAAAAACATAGGCCTGACAGAATGAAGGCAAACAGAAGCCTTTCTGTTATTTTTCAAACCCCATTGAAATCACTTGGGTAATAAATCATTTTTTCTCTCCTCTAAAAATGGAAACCGTGAACTGACCGTCACGCAGGTGTGAGCGCGGCCTTATTCTGTAATCCCTGTGCCTCGTGTTTTGTATGTGGGATATATGTGTTTGTCAGAACTTCCAAGTCATTTCATGTTTTAGAATCTCAAACATTTTGATCTTAATTAGAGATGAGTGAACCTACTTGTTTTGAGTAATTACTCGATCGAGCACCGCGATTTTCAAGTACTTCCGTACTTGGGTGAAAAGATTCGGGGGGCGGGGGGAGGCGTGGCGGAGCGGGGGATAGCAGCAGGGAACAGGGGGAGCCCTCTCTCTCTCCCTCTCCCCCCCACTCCCCGCTGCAACCCCCCACTCACACACGGCGCCTGCCGAATCTTTTCGCCCGAGTATGGAAGTACTCGAAAATCGCGGCGCTCGGGCGAAAAAAGGGCCTGGCCGAGTACGCTCGCTCATCTCTAATCCTAATGTAACACATACAACAACAGTAGTTTCAGGCTTCCCTCACACAGGCGTTGTGGTAAGCGCTACGATTTAAATTGAGGGGCTTTGCAGCATTTTACTTTAGTTTTGATGAGGAACGCGAAACGCTCAAAAATAGAACAAACCCTGCTGGAAAATCACAGCGCTAAAAGTCACTGCAATCGAGCGGCTGTCTGAGCGGTCTAATCGAAAACAATGGGAGCGCTATACCGCGATGCTGAAAACGCCGCTCTAGTCGTGGTAAAAAATGTCTCTATGAGGGAGACCGTAGGCAGGTGTGAAAAATGCTGCAAAGTGAGAATGCTTTCAGAAAGAGAAGAAGTGTTCTCAGTTTCATCAAAAACCAAAATGCAAAGTGAGTGAAGAGAGGAATCTAAATCAGTATTTGGTGTGACCGCCCATTACCTTCACAACAGCATCAGCTCTTCTAGGAACGCTTGCACACAGTTTTTGAAAGAGCTCGGCAGGGAGGTTGTTCCAGACATCTTGGAGAGCTAAGTACAGATCTTCTGTGGATGTCGGCTTGTGAAACCATTGGTCACGTTTTGCGGGCGTGATTTTAATCGCTTAGTAAGGTTGGACTTGATGGATATTTGTCTGTTTTCAACCTGCATAAACCAAGTAGCTGAAGAGTTTGTGCCTGCTGCTGACATCTCCTGATGCCCCCCACCGATGACGGTTGTCCCACTAGACCCCTTGTTCCCCGTCTTCCAGTAGTCAGGCCATATTCAGCGTCAGAAACATCCAACACGGACTTCAATGGAAATCCATGGCATAAATCTGCATGTTAACGGTAGATCTCTGACATGGATCTGGATTAGAGCTGCCGTAGGTAAGCACACCAACTACTTGCATTCAGTCTGTATGTGGATACACCGCTGCGGAATCCACAACAACAAGGGACATGTCACTTCTCTTCTTTCCATGAAGCCTTTGGGCCATGTGCTGTCTGTGGTAAATCCCGGGCAGCACATGACCCCATTATAGCCTATGGGTCTATGCAGATTAACGAGGACCGCTAACTCATCGCATGCTCTATTCCTGTCCGTATCACGCTGATGCATGGCTATGTGCTATATCCAAGTGAGTCCCACAGCACATGGACAAGTGTCCGCGTGTTGTCCGATGCAAGTTAAACCCCAATCACTCGGGCGCAACTTGTACACACGGTAGGTGTGCACACAGACTAATGCAGATTCCACCATGTGAACACGGCCTAATGGATACAAGTAGTAATCTTGTATATACTCTATGCAGCACTAGTTACAGGAGGTCCAACCATGTGAACACGGCCTAATGGGTACAAGTAGTAATCTTGTATATACTCTATGCAGCACTAGTTACAGGAGGTCCAACCATGTGAACACGGCCTAATGGGTACAAGTAGTAATCTTGTATATACTCTATGCAGCACTAGTTACAGGAGGTCCAACCATATGAACACGGCCTAATGGGTACAAGTAGTAATGCTGTATATACTCCATGCAGCACTAGTTACAGGAGGTCCAACCATGTGAACACGGCCTAATGGGTACAAGTAGTAATCTTGTATATACTCTATGCAGCACTAGTTACAGGAGGTCCAACCATGTGAACACAGCCTAATGGGTACAAGTAGTAATCTTGTATATACTCTATGCAGCACTAGTTACAGGAGGTCCAACCATGTGAACACGGCCTAATGGGTACAAGTAGTAATCTTGTATATACTCTATGCAGCACTAGTTACAGGAGGTCCAACCATGTGAACACGGCCTAATGGGTACAAGTAGTAATGCTGTATATACTCCATGCAGCACTAGTTACAGGAGGTCCAACCATGTGAACACGGCCTAATGGGTACAAGTAGTAATCTTGTATATATAAAGCTGAAAGCCCTCACTGACTCACTGACTGACTGACTCACTGACTGATTGACTGACTCGCCAAAAGTTCTCCAACTTCCCGATATCGTAGAAACATGAATTTTGGCACGAGCATAGATTATCTCCAAAATAGGAAAAGTAATTGGGTCCCAACTCGATTATTCAATTCTAGCGCAAAAGAATTGGCGTCGAAATTTTACGTACATAATCTAAATCTGTCACTTCCCAATGTCATAGAAACTTAAAATTTGGCACGGGCATTGATTATGACATAAATAGGAAAAGCTAATGGGTCCCAACTCGATTATTCAATTCTAGCGCAAAACAATTGGCTTCAAAATTTTTCGTGCGGAATGTAATTTTTTCACTTTCCGGTGTCATAGAAATGGGAAATTTGGCACGAGCATTGATTATGTCATAAACAGGAAAAGCTAATGGGTCCCAACACCATTATTCAATTCTATGCGCAAAAGAATTAGCGTCCAAATTTTACGTAGATAATGAAAATCTCTCACTTCCCAATGTCATAAAAACATGAAATTTGACACAAGCATTGATTGTGTCATAAATATGAAAAGTTAATGGGTCCCAACTCGATTAGTCAATTCTAAGCGTAAAAGAATTAGTGTCCAAATTTTATGTACGTAATCTAATTCTCTCACTTCCTGATGACATTTTATATAAAGGAAACGTCGCATGGTTTCCTCCACGTGGTGTTTCCTGGGTAACGCAGAGAACTATGCAAAATGGTGAACATATGTTTTTCTTCAGTATCTCTAAAGTAACCACGACTTCGTAAGATTTTCCGTGTGAACACCAGATAAACACCAGTACCAAATTAACTCGGGCAAAGCCGGGTATATCAGCTAGTCTTGTATATACTCTATGCAGCACTAGTTACAGGAGGTCCAACCATGTGAACACGGCCTAATGGGTACAAGTAGTAATCTTGTATATACTCTATGCAGCACTAGTTACAGGAGGTCCAACCATGTGAACACGGCCTAATGGGTACAAGTAGTAATCTTGTATATACTCTATGCAGCACTAGTTACAGGCGGTCCAACCATGTGAACACGGCCTAATGGGTACAAGTAGTAATCTTGTATATACTCTATGCAGTACTACTTACAGAAGGTCCAATACGTCTTTTGTTCCAATATAAGGTTCCCAGATCTCTGTGGCCGGGCTCAAACCAACGGATTTGAATTGCGGATTCTGCGATTGCCATCTACTCCGAGGATCCGCGATAATACGCAGACATTGAAAGGCATTTTTTTTCTTCACACTCGCAGGTACGAATTGTGGATTCCCTGAGTGGAAGACAAAACGCAGCATGCTCTATTTTTAGCATATTACACACAGACGACCTCCTTTGTAGTCAATGGATGAGAGTGTTCCGCAGCCCAAACATGAGAGATTTTTCGCCTGGGCGATATTCTAATATCATTCCCTGCTTACAAGTTTTCTTCCGTGGGGAGGATACGCTCTATATACGCATACATCCGCGTGGAAAATAGCATGCATCCGCGATCAAACGCAATTACTTTCCGCGACGGATCACAGGTTTTCGGATATGAATATCCGCATGCAGAGTCCCACCTGTTTGCATAAGCCAGTCTGGCTCATGAGAAGTCTTTGGCTGGCATCAGAGCTATGTTTCATGCGGCACATTGACTTGCTCTTTTAAGGGAGGAAAACTTTAGGGATTGACTTCATTTCTCCTCGTTACCAACAGAGATCCCGATTGGCCTAGTTTCACAACGGCGAGGGCAATATCAAGCCGTGTTTCACAGCCCAATATCGCACTTTCCACCATGTGAAAGACCTGTGGATGTGAGGCATTTTCATGTGGCAGCAGCGCCTGAGCTGGAATATGGTTTTCTCCAGCAGGCTTTAGGGTATTCTGTAGCTTCCCAATTGTGTAAAAAACCAGTATGTGCACACTGACCAAATTAGACGTAAGTTATCAGTCTCATGTCCAAAATGGCTCTCTGGGCAGGAACGTCCAGACAGCCTCTTTTATTGAAAGACATAACACCTGCCCTTTATGGGCGTTTAACAGATTACATCAGTAACATATATATATTCTTTTTCGCTGGGTTATATAGAATTCCCCGCCTCCCCCTCTCCACACCTCTCTCAAGTCCGGTCTACATAGGAGCCTTTGTCTTAACAACGTGGTCAAAACTGAAAGTATCTCTTTGTTGGAGAAGTTTCTGTGCTGGGGATGGGAAAGGACTGGGAAAACACTCAGTATTGAATACAGGTATACATGTAGTACTAGGACTTTTAACTCTTAGAGGCTGCTTGTGCAACTTTATGTATTCAGCTAACATTATACCACACATCTTTCACCATGCCATTGTCCAGCAACTACCATGATGAGATTGTGTGGCCATTAACCTCCACAGAGTTAAAAGTCATTACAGTAGCGTAATACATTTGGGTTATACAAATCAATAGACATTTTATACTAACTAATTATCATGTCTACTACACGCCAGCCCCATTGAAAGCAGTGGGAGAACTCTGGGAGATTCTCTGTGACAGCAGCGGCATGGGATTCCTTCATCCCCGCAGGGAATCCCTTCACCCCAGTCAGGGCTGAAGGGATTTCCCCACCACATCTTAAGGGATTCCCCGAGAGGATGAAGGAATCTCCTGCGGCGGCTATAATGGAGGATGACCGAGTTCTCCCATTGCTTTCAATAAGCAATGGGTGATATCGCAGCCAGATAGAACATGCTGCGATCTGTTTCTCACATAGCACCGTGCTGCTATGTGGGATAATATCGCTCATATGTATGAAACTATTAAAATGAATACGATTCATATTTGTGTGTCTCACAACGCAGAAATCTCGCCTGATCTTATCAGCCGTGTGAAACTGGCCTTATTCTTTAGTTGCGGGTTTGTAACTATTTGCAACCTCCGTCCCCCGGAGACTGAACCTAGCTATCAGGTATAAAGTTGTCTTCGGGTCCTTTTAGACGAGCTGATTATATTATTGTTCGACCGAGCGAATGGCGTCACCGCGGCCTCGTGCTCTCTGTTTAGACAGGCAGATCCATTGTTGAATCATTCAGTCTGTGTAAACGGAACGATAAGTAAAGGAGCCGATGGTGGCGTATATGCCTGCAGAAAATGAATGAAAAGCAAATGAATATCGTTTGTCGTCCAGTCGTTGGCTCGCGTTTAGACTGAACGATTTTTATTCACTTTCACTTGTTTGAACGATAATCGTTCTGCCTGTAGGCACCTTTAACCCTCTCCAATCCACTGTCTGACATCTAAAGACGTTATGATTTAAGGCTGTACAGCTCCGATGTTGAAAGACGCCCGTTGGGGTTCTCTTACTGTATACTGCCAGCCTCTCTGCTGTCGGAGCCTATCCAACGTGTCATCTCATGTAGTACTGGCTTTAGCCAGCATATAGAGCCGTTGTATAGATATAGAGCTCTAAGGCCGGGCTCATACGGCCAAAAGTGTAAAACGCAGCGTGGAGCCGGCTGTGACCCTGCGTATGGCGGCAAAATTCTACTGCACATGACTGTGTACTCACGCACCCCACCATGCGCAGCACACCTATGTCTTTTTATACTCCCCTTAGTGATGATGCGTATACCCCTCGCCCGTATGCATGTAATTGTATATACATACGCGTATATATGCTTGGCAATAGAGAATAATGGGCTCTAACTCACGTATTAATTGTGCTTGTGTATTACGCAGTTCCTTCTGATAAGCGTAGAGCAATGTAAGTGATGTCGAGTTACCGTGTATCGCACGGCGTACAGATCCCATGTAATACGCTGTAAACATACGGATGTGTGACTAGCCCTGAGACAGGCTGTGAGGTAACAGCCATCGCAGGACCCTCAGCCACCAGCCATGGCTTCTTCATCTGCCCCAATAGGGCCACCAGCTGCTTCCCTACAGAATGGGGGCCGCTGCCGCAGTGTGTGAACGGCCGTAGGAAGGGGACTGCAGCCGTCTGTCGGGACATGTATTCTGTAGACGGCCCCTGTCGTGACATCCTCCAGGCTGGTGACAGAGCAGAGCCCTCCTCCTCGGCTGCCTCACTCTCCGCCTCAGTGCTACAGTCTCGGACAGAGGACATTACTCCGGTGATGGGAGCCGGGCTGCTGACAGGAGGATGCGGCAGTCATCACTGGCGGGAAACACGGTGAGCCGGGGGAGACGGGAGGATGAGCTGTGATATATCGTGTGTATCCTGACAGACAGACAGACTGCTGTGTGTATATACCGTATGTATGCATGGGGGTCGGGAGGACATGCCAGCCGTACGGCACGGGGGTAACAAGTTTGTCTAGTCAGCATGCAGCCCGGACTAGTTGTTGTACTTGGTTACCAAGGAGCAGGACTGTCAGCCACAACACAAGGCTACCTGAGGAGAGGAGGCTGCGGAGGGAAGCCCTGCACGAGGGGGTGTGAGGGCTGGCAGAGAGGTCAGGGAGTATGAGGGCTGGCATTGAGGTGAGGGGAGTATGAGGGCTGGAATGGAGGTGAGAGGGGTATGAGGGCTGGCATGGAGGTGAGAGGGGTATGAGGGCTGGCATGGAGGTGAGGGGGGTATGAGGGCTTGCATGGAGGTGAGGGGGGTATGAGGGCTGCCGTGGAGGTGAGGGGGATATGAGGGCTGGCATGGAGGTGAGGGGGTGTGAGGGATGGCATGGAGGTGAGGGGGTAGCAGGGCTGGCATGGAAGTGAGGGGGGTATGAGGGCTGGCATGGAGTTCAGGTGTGTGTGAGGACTGGCATGGAGATGAGAGGGATATGAGGGCTGGCATGGAGGTGAGGGGGCTATGAGGGCTGGCATGGACGTGAGGGGGATATGAGGGCTGGCATGGAGGTGAGGAGGGTGTGAGGGCTCGCATGGAGCTGAGCGGGTATGATGACTAGCATAGAATTAGATCAACAGTTTAGGGACATGAAGTAATCCTGCTGTATTCCGCCCCTCAGGGTCCTGTAATGTAAGGCTGGGTTCTCACATCTCGCGGTTTGGCTGCAGCGAAAAAACGTGAGATTTCCTCCGGGAAAAGCGCTGCTTCAAAACCCGCGGCACTTTGCCGCAGGTTTTGAAGCGGCCTGGCTGGCGAATCCGCGCCGCAGCACCGGCTTAGCTGGCTTTGCCGCGACGGATTCGCTGTCCCGTGTGGACAAGGACAAGGACATGGACAACGCTGTCCGTGTTTTAATGTCATACGACCCCTTTATGTATGCTGAGTATATGGCCGGGCTCACACAGTGACATTCATACTCGCTGCGCCTGCCAATCCACACGCACATGTAATACACGTCCAGATAGAACATGCTGTGGATTTATTCTCTGCACCAGTAATACACGTGTGAAAACCCGCAGATGTTAGCGATCCAATACAAGTCAATGGGGTAACGACATCGCGAGCTGCATATAGGAGAAGTGCGCATGCACAATAATAATACACCCGTGTGACACCTGTATGACTTGAAACGCGATAGCGAAGCCCAAGCACTTTTACAACACTGTGGCTATGAATGTTTTGGGGTGAAAGTGAAGAATTCCTATCCTATCCTCTGCCAGGAAGTTAAGTTGACTAAAATATTTCTTTGGTAATTTTTAGAGACATGTTTTCACAATTAATGCTAATCTGTTAACCCCTTAGTGACCACTCCATAGTGTTTTTACGTCCTGCCTAAGTGATGTAATTCCCGGGGACGTAAAAACATGCTTCCTCTGGGGATTAAAGCCCTGCAGGCTCTGGACAACGCAGTTCCTGGCTGCCAGCTCCCGGAGGTAACCGACAACCTGGAGCTGTCATGGGGGGCCGCAGGAAGCCCCCTTCCCACAGTCACACGATCGCCAGTATCGCCCGGATAACCCATGATCACATTAAGGTCAATGAAAAGTTTTAAAAAGTTAGTTTCAGCTCCCCTTACGGATCGAATCCGTAAGGAATGCTGAGAATACTCACCCCCTGTTTTCCGCATTTTCCTGCATCGTTCTCGTCTTCTAGGACCCAACGATGGTGTCTGCGCATGCGGGCCGCATGGCATTAGAAACTCCCTGCTCCCGGATAGTATGAGTAGCCGAGAGCACAGAGCTGTCACCGGAAGCTGCTGTATGTGGTACCCGGTCACTTCATTGCTGTTATCCAATGGATAACAGCGACCATGTAAAAGTTTTAAAAAGGTGTAAAAGAAAAGCTCTCCCCTCATGGATTATGTCCGTAAGGGGAGATGAGATTACGTTCGGCCCTCGGATTTATATGTGGATCTTACCCTGGCTGTTGCGGACTCGCCCCTCGCCAAAATAGCGGACGCATGCACAAAAGCCGGGATAATATAAAATCCCCCCGCTCTTGGCTACCAAACGTTGCCGAGAGTCTGGAGATGCCACAGGGGGCCGTGGTCCTTGGTCACATGATCGCTGCTATCCAATGGATAACGGCGATCAAGATTTATAAAAAGTTTCACCTCCCATCATGGATCTATACTTGTCACTCGGCTTTTTAAGAGATAAAAAGTTATGGCGGTCAGAAGACGGCAACAGAAAATACTATATTATTAAAGAAGACATTTTATTATTAAAATTAGTAAAGAAAAAAAAACGTATATATTTCTGCGGGCTGTACCGAAAGTGCAGAAGTGGTCATAAATTCTTTATTAATTGATGTAGATTGTTCAACTTGCACATGTAGTTGGAGGGACTCTTCCTCTATACGGGGCCTTCAGAATCTTGTTCTTCCTTGCAGGTCAGTAATGGATTCCAAACAGAAACAACGTGCTGTCATAGAGTTCTTGATGAAGGAAGGATGAAGGCTGTCCGACATCCACAAAAGGCTGCAGAATGACACCATTGACAAGAGGAATGTTCACAGGTGGATGAAGAGGTTTACAGAAGGTGAAACCAGCACTGAAGACAAACCACACAGTGGGAGACCATCAGCTGCGACCACTGACACAAATCGTCAGCGAGTGGATGAGTTGATTCACGGCTGGACTAATGGGTTGAGGCCAAACAGTGACCTCCAGGACTGCCAAGTCTGGTAATATTCCCAACTAGTAATAACACGATTATGTGTTACAAGTACAAGTAAATCAATAATTCATCTGTGCACCAAAATGGATCTATTAGCCCCTTCTCCTATAAACAGTATATAAACAGATTAAAATGGAATGTGTAGGCCCTGTAAGAATGGTAGAGGGTGATGGGGAGAAAGCAAATCTGTTAAAAGGTTTATTCCCCAGTGCATTCACACAAGAAAATAAAATGTTAGATGAAATGCAGAGTGATTTTTTCTTGGACATAGAGTGACCAAAAAGGCGCAATTGTGGCATTGTGTAATTTCTTTTTTCTGACCGCGTCCACCCTGCAGGATAGATAATGCATTATTTTTTAGATCAGACTTTTACATCAGTGGCGGTACCAAATATATTTGGGGGGGTTTTTTTGCTTGTATTTTTTAATTATAAATACAAGAAAAGTTATTTTTTTTTTAACTTTTAGTATGTTTTTTACAATAAATTTTTTTTTGTCCCCTTAGGGTACTTGAACTTGAGGTTGTTTAATCGACTTTAACATTTGATGGAATACTTATTGCTGTATATGCTATTTTTATCAGCATTCTATTATGACGGGCCACAGGGAGCCCTGAGGGCTTCAAAAGGCCTTGGGCTGCCATGACAAGCGAACAGCACCTCGCAATCTCATCACGAGGGCGCCGTTCGGGACTCTCAATCTCCGATTGGATATTTATAGGGTTAACCGTCGGTGTTAGCGCTCACGCTGATCATGGCAGTTGTGGTGAATTATCAGCTGTCAAAAAAAGTCGGTATTCACCATCTCTGGAGTAAAATTGGCTCCCAGTCCCGCTCCACACAAACCTTCCCCAGGAGGGCGTATATATACGCCCTTTATGGTGAAGGTGTTCAATTTTAAAACATCTGTCTTCGGTAGACCATCCCTTTTTTTTTTTTTATAGAAATCAATTGTGATCAGCCCTGATCCGGCTGCTCTGATGCCCGGTAATGTCATGTATTTATGGGTTGTGCTGCCAATGCAGAAATTGATCTTATACAGCGACACACATACAGAAGGATCCGGAGCCGGGAGCCACCTTCTATGACATCCATAGAGATTATAGTCAGGGGTTTATGTTTGGTCAATTTCACTTTTGCAGTCTCTTAAAGGGATTGTCCAAGAGTTTAAGAAATAAAGCTAACAGTAAAATGTTATAAAAATAGCAATCATTACACTTCCGTTAAATCACCCAGCACTCTGGTGCCGATGCTCCTGGGGTCCCAGCCATTCTTTATTCTCCTGGTGCAGTGATGCACTATACTTCTGGTTAACAACCTCTGCCAATCCGAGGCCTCAGTAGACATGTGCCATACATGCTAGCGAGGCCAGTGATTGGTTGTAGTGGTCACATGGCTGTGGTAGTCACATCGACAAGCCAATCGCTCTAGTATCTTTGGCTGTCATGAATGGAGAGGTAGTGCACACGCATGACCACTGGTCCGAACATTCATGGACATGTGAAAGTTCCTAATTTCTTTATCGTTGGGATCCACGCAGTCAGACCCTTGCCAATCAGATGCTTATTCTTTATCCCTAGGACATTCCCTTTAATCATATCTTAGAAGTTACCCATATCTTCCTGCAGAGAGGTCTTTAATATCTTTTACACCCCTTACATGCCCTAACACAGCAGAAGACCGGGATATTGGCGTGTAGAATGACTTTTCCCGGCGCGGATCATACAGCAGCTATATGGACAGTCCCTCTACGGGGATCACTGCTCTCACACCCTCGGTGTATATATATTTGCAGTATTTAATCATCTTAGAGGGCATTAGGCTTGAAATGATTAAACCCATTATACAGCATTTACCTGTTTAGAACGTTTATAGTGTTCTTGCTGATGGTTTTGTTGCCTTTCGTACAAGTCCGGGGTTAGAGTATATTAGAAGCATCTTGGATAGTACTAGGTAGCAGTTACGTCTTTGATATATAAAGTACTGGCGCATCGCTCACACGGATGACTATATTTACGGATATTTCACTCTATACACCGCGGCTGCAGGAAATGCGCTTTCAACAGTAATTGTCTGCTTGGCATAAATAATACTGCATATCCTGGCCTGCCAATCTTTGTCAGAATTGCTAATGAGATTTACAGGTTTTAGCATTGCAAGAAAGCATGCAAGTCTCTTCTAAATCCTACCTCTCTGTCTTTTCAGGCAGCTTAAGGACAGGACCCATGAGAAGAGATTGAAAGCGGCAGTGCAGTCGTGAGTGGTCTGCTGTTGTTTTGGTGCCAGTGACTCAAGCATCAGCCGCCTAGTGGGAATAGGAGGTAGAGCATGCTTCAGGAGAGCCGTGCAAGATATTGTGTGACATCTTAAGAGCTAAACTTGGAGTCAACATTCCTATAGCTAAGGATACCCTGAAGAGTCAACATGGCCACCTCACGGCTCGCGAACAGAAGCACCAGGGACATCGCAAATGTGATGCAAAGGTTGCAAGGTATGTGACCGTCAAATAAACTGACCTTTAGCGCATTATCACTTTAGAATACGCCTCTGCTCTGACAATCTTAGCTGGAGCCGTCCAGGTGTCATGGAAGCCAGAGGCCTTTTTTTCATGCACCCACAGAAAATAGTGGGCATTCTTAAACAAAATCACTCAAAATAGAACCTGCTGCAATATTTTTAATCTTCACCATTGGTACGAGCAAAAAAAATTCACAGGAGCGTATATCGGCCGCCGTTTTCACGGCCGGCGATATACACTACCATCTGAGCTTTCTTCCCCTTTTCCTCCCTCTCACCGGCTCTCTACATCTCTACTCCCTTCTGACTGTTTGCAATGGGAGGGGTGAGACGGAGGTGGAGCTAAGCTGCTGCCCCCTCCCCACCTGTTCTCCACAGCCATTGCAAACAGCCGGAGGAGAGGAGAGGGCGTGAGTCGGGAAGGGGGAGGGAAAGTGGAAGACAGCTCAGATGGTAGCATATATCCGCCGGTCGTGAACACGACGCATGGCTATCATAGATAGTAAACAAAAATTATTTTAAAAATTGGTAAAAGAACAAAACAATACAATAAAATTATACACGTAAAAAAGAAAATGACCCAAAGCCGACACCAACCCAAACCGTCATCGTATGCATCCTGTAATCCGAAGCTATACATAAAATATATATCTAAACATCCAAAACAAAATGAGGAACCCATTCCTGTACTTTATTTAAGCGTAAATATACTAAGAAAAAAACAGGTATAAATTTCAAAAAATCATTTTTTTTAGATTTTTACCGCCAATAAAACAAAAAAAAAAAAAAGAAAAAAAAGTCATTGAAAAAAGATATAAAAATAGCCCTATATGTCAGGGGAAAAATTATGTTGGTAGCTGAAGGAAAAACAATAGGGCAGTAAAACCAGCACATGGGTAAATTCCTTAAAAAGTGTCTGGTCCCTAAGGTGCATAACAGCCTGTTCCTTAAAGGGTTTTACTAATTAAAACCCGATAATCGCACATTTTATTTTTGTAATCTGTTTTTATTTTCCGATTTGTAGATTTTTCTTCAATTCTATTATCAGTGCATGACTATGGGGGTGCCCATTCTGCATTCAACAGCATTTAGAGATACTCTTTACAGCAGCCTCATGGATCATTTACACAACAGACAGAAGGGGACTCATTGCTTCTATGGGAGACTGTTCTAGACATGTGCTTTGATATGTTCAAAGGTAATTTCGCAGGGAGGGGGAAGAGGTGAGCTGTGACCATTACCTATTTTAAATGGTACACCCTGTTTTTTCTACATGTATTGTAGGTGTTACCTTTCATTGCAATCCTGCCTGTGATAATAGTGACTGCTGAAAAGTTTTCCGTACAGAACAGGAAAAATTGGGCTGATGATCAGTATGAAAATATAGGATTTTAGGGATTTTTTTTTTAAATACAATTAGTGACCAATTCTTTTCTTTTTTAAAGATCACCAAAAAATCTTATGATTCTTAAAATTCTAAACATGCTCATTAGTCATTGTGTCCCCTGTATCAGCCCCAGCAGTAATAGTATTACTATTGAGGCCTCTGTGCGGGTCACTGTTATTACTGAGGCCACTGTGGGGAGTCACTATTATTACTGAGACCAATACAGGGGACAGTATTACTACTGAGGCCACTGAGGGTCACTATTATTACTGAGGCCAATAGAGGGGACAGTATTACTTCTGAGGCCACTGAGGGTCACTGTTATTACTAAGCGCGACAGTAGAGGGGACAGTATTACTACTCAGGCCTCTGTGGAGGTCACTATTACTACTGATGTCAATATAGAGGACAGTATTACTACTGAGGCCACTGTGCGGGTTACCGTTACTGCTGAGGCCAATATATATATATATACCGTGTTTCCCCGATAGTAAGACACCCCCGATTGTAAGACGTATCGGGGGTGTCAGGGGGGTCGGCCAATGTAAGCCGTACCCCGAAAGTAAGACATACCGTAGAAAAAAAAAATCATTACTCACCTCCCCCGGCGTTCCGTCGCGCTCCGGCAGGATGTCGCTCGCTCCTCGTCCCCGGCGCAGCATTGCTTTCTGAATGCGGGGGCTTGAAATCCCCGCCTCCAGAAAGCTAATGATTTTTTTTTATTATAAGACATACCCCGAAAGTAAGACATAGTCTGGCTTTTGGGGATAAAAAGAAAGTAAGACACTGTCTTACTTTCGGGGAAACACGGTATATATATATATATATATATATATATATATATATATATATATATATATATATATATAACATTATTACTACTGAAGCCACTGCGGGGGTCACTATTATTACTGGGGCTGATATAAGGGACACTATTACTACTGAGGCTGATGTAGCAGACACTTTTACTACTGACGCCACTATGAGGGTCACTATTACCACTGAGGCCAACACAGGGGACAGTATTACTACTCAGGCCTCTGTGGGGGTCACTATTACTACTGATGTCGATACAGAGGACAGTATTACTAATGAGGCCACTGTGGAGGCTACTGTTACTGCTGGGGCCAATAAAGGTGACATTATTGCTACTGAAGCCACTGTGGAGGTCACTATTACTCCTGGGGCTGATATAGGGGACAATATTACTACTGAGGCCATTGTGGGGGACAATATTACTACTGAGGCCATTGTGGGGGACAATATTACTACTGGGGCTGATATAGGGCAAGCACTATTACTATTGATGCCACTTTGCAGAATACCTTAAGCTGACTTAGGTTATGTTTATACTTGGCGGAAATGCTGTGGAATGTGGCAAATTATGCAGCATTCCCGCTTCCAGATACAGCCATTTAAAGCTGTTTTATTTCTCTTCAGCGCCGTAGAAATATGGCGCTGCATTAGAAGTCCGTCGCAGGTCTCTTCTGCCAGAGGGAGCAGGTGCTCAGCTGTCAGATAATGGCTGAGCATTTGTTCTAACAGTGGGGACTGAAGATACCTTTTGTTACACGCTATTTAACTCTTTGCACGTTGCAGTGTAACCGCGGAATATAAGAAGCAGAAAAAGGAAGGGGGCTCCCTCTGTCACCCATTGGACCCCCGTAATGTGATTACGAGGTCTCAGTGGGTTGCTATGGAACCCAGAAGCTTGGATGTAGCCTCCAGGTCTGTGGCCGAGGAGGCTCAGCCTCTACTAACCTCATAGGCTTTCTAATGCACTACTATACTGGAGTGCAGGAATTACCTATATTGACACCGGCATGCGTCTGTCATGTTGTGCTACTGGGACCTGTAGTGCTACGGGTTTCCAGCAGCACGTTTCCAGAAGTGTGGGATGATTGAGCTGGCTGGGTGTATATTGCTCCAGCTAGCCAACCTCCATCGGTCTGTTGCACATATATACCAGCCCCTCTTACTAGAGGGTTCTAGTCATTTGTCATTTATATCATTCCCTCTCAGAACTGTGGAGCTTGGCATCATGCATGTTCTGCTTTGGTGTTATTGCACACATGAGGTTCTGGGTAGGATTCCCTTGTCTCTTTGTTTGTGTGAACAGTGACATGTTCAAAGTCTGTATGTAGGTGTTTACACATTAGGTGTGAATTGTCCAGTTCAGTGTGTGTTCCTGCCTGTCACCATATAGACAACGTGGTTTTGTGGGCTTACGTATTCTGGCCAAAATACAATCCCTTGTGTGTACTAACTTGTTAGATATTTCCATCTGTCTGGGTGTTGTAGTACATTGGTGAGTATTTTGGCGCTTATCGTTCAGTGTACGTGCATGCACCGACATTTATGAATTACTGCATATTTACTGTGAATGGAGGCGCGTGGGCCGGAAAGATCCCCAGCTGCCTACACCTCCATTCACTGAGCGATGATCAGGCCTCATGCAGAGTGCTGGGTCGGATTCCGCTGCGGGAATTCTCACAGTGGGATGCGAGCCGTGCTCCTGCAGTGACCCTCACGTCTTACTTCCTCCAGTGTCTACTCCGCTCTGCTGTGTGCCGTCTGCCAACAGCATGGGTGGGTGCCAGGAAGCCAACGGCGGTACATAAATATATCCCATTGCATTGCCCATCACAGCTGAGGTAATGTCATGTTTAAAGGGGTTGTCCAACGCCGAAACGGGTTTTTTTTTTTTCAACCCCCCCCCGTTCGGCGCGAGACAACCCCGATGCAGGGGTTAAAAAAGAACACCGGACAGCGCTTACCTGAATCCCCGCGCTCCGGTGACTTCTTACTTACCTGCTGAAGATGGCCGCCGGGATCTTCTCCCTCGGTGGACCGCAGGGCTTCTGTGCGGTCCATTGCCGATTCCAGCCTCCTGATTGGCTGGAATCGGTACGTGACGGGGCGGAGCTACACGGAGCTACATGGAGCCCCATTGATAAAAGAAGAAGACCCGGACTGCGCAAGCACGTCTAATTTGGCCATTAGACGCCGAAAATTAGGCGGCTCCATGGAAACGAGGACGCTAGCAACGGAGGAGGTAAGTGAAAAATTTCTTATAACTTCTGTATGGCTCATAATTAATGCACAATGTACATTACAAAGTGCATTAATATGGCCATACAGAAGTGTATAGACCCACTTGCTTTCGCGGGACAACCCCTTTAATGCAGGTGGGTTTCGGCCCACACTGCATGCCCCAGTCAGACTAGGGTTCTTTAGAAGTGGACACATGCAGTTACAACTCCGTGTGCAATATCCCATTGCAGTGCCCAGCAGAGCTGATGTAACGGCAGCTTTAATGCAGGTGGGCAAAAAATTAATTGGATTATACTGTAGGCGAGGGACCCAAAAAATTGGTGTACCAACAGTACTAATGTACGTCAGAAAAATTGCCCATGCCCAACCAAGAGGGAAGGTGAAACCCATTAATAGCTTTGGTTAATGTGGCTTAATTTGTAACTAGGCCTGGAGGCAGCCCAGTTAAAATAAAAATTGGTTCAGGTGCAAGTTTCAACGCTTTAATGAGCATTGAAACGTATAAAAATTGCTTACAAAAATTATATGACTGAGCCTTGTGGGCCTAAGAAAAATTGCCCGTTCGGCGTGATTACGTCAGGTTTCAGGAGGAGGAGGATGAATATTATACACAGATTGATGAAGCAGAAATGTCCCCGTTTTGGATGGTGAGAGAGAACGATGCTTCCATCCGCGGGTGCAGCCAACGTATTGCTTAGGTATCGCTGCTGTCCGCTGGTGGAGAAGAGAAGTCTGGGGAAATCCAGGCTTTGTTCATCTTGATGAGTGTAAGCCTGTCGGCACTGTCGGTTGACAGGTGGGTACGCTTATCCGTGATGATTCCCCCAGCCACACTAAACACACTCTCTGACAAGACGCTAGCCGCAGGACAAGCAAGCACCTCCAGGGCATACAGCGCGAGTTCAGGCCACGTGTCCAGCTTCGACACCCAGTAGTTGTAGGGGGCAGAGGCGTCACCGAGGACGGTGCTGCAATCGGCTACGTACTCCCTCACCATCCTTTTACAGTGCTCCCGCCAACTCAGCCTTGACTGGGGACCGGTGACACAGTCTTGCTGGGGAGCCATAAAGCTGGCAAAGGCCTTGGAGAATGTTCCCCTGCCTGCGCTGTACATGCTGCCTGATCTCTGCGCCTCCCCTGCTACCTGGCCCTCGGAACTGCGCCTTCTGCCACTAGCGCTGTCGGATGGGAAGTTTACCATCAGTTTGTCCACCAGCGCCCTGTGGTATAGCATCATTCTCGAACCCCTTTCCTCTTCGGGAATGAGAGTGCAAAGGCTCTCCTTATACCGTGGATCGAGCAGTGTGTACACCCAGTAATCCGTAGTGGCCAGAATGCGTGTAACGCGAGGGTCATGAGAAAGGCATCCTAACATGAAGTCAGCCATGTGTGCCAGGGTACCTGTACGCAACACATGGCTGTCTTCACTAGGAAGATCACTTTCAGGATCCTCCTCCTCCTCCTCCTCAGGCCATACACGCTGAAAGGATGACAGGCAAGCAGCATGGGTACCGTCAGCAGTGGGCCAAGCTGTCTCTTCCCCCTCCTCCTCATCCTCCTCATGCTCCTCCTCCTCCTGAACGCGCTGAGATATAGACAGGAGGGTGCTCTGACTATCCAGCGACATACTGTCTTCCCCCGACTCTGTTTCCGAGCGCAAAGCGTCTGCCTTTATGCTTTGCAGGGAACTTCTCAAGATGCATAGCAGAGGAATGGTGACGCTAATGATTGCAGCATCGCCGCTCACCATCTGGGTAGACTCCTCAAACTTTCCAAGGACCTGGCAGATGGCTGCCAACCAGGCCCACTCTTCTGTAAATAATTGAGGAGGCTGACTCCCACTGCGCCGCGCAAGTTGGAGTTGGTATTCCACTATAGCTCTACGCTGCTCATAGAGTCTGGCCAACATGTGGAGCGTAGAGTTCCACTGTGTGGGCACGTCGCACAGCAGTCGGTGCACTGGCAGATTAAACCGATGTTGCAGGGTCCGCAGGGTGGCAGTGTGCATGTGTGATTTGCGGAAATGTGCGCAGAGCTGGCGCACCTTTCCGAGCAGGTATGACAAGTGGGGGTAGCTTTTCAGAAAGCGCTGAACCACCAAATTAAACACATGGGCCAGGCATGGCACGTGCGTGAGGCTGCTGAGCTGCAGAGCCACCACCAGCTTACGGCCGTTGTCACACACGACCATGCCCGGTTGGAGGCTCAGCGGCGCAAGCCAGCGGTCGGTCTGCTCTGTCAGACCCTGCAGCAGTTCGTGGGCCGTGTGCCTCTTCTCTCCTAAGCTGAGTAGTTTCAGCACGGCCTGCTGACGCTTGCCCACCGCTGTGCTGCCACGCCGTGTGACACCGACTGCTGGCGACGTGCTGCTGCTGACACATCTTGATTGCGAGACAGAGGTTGCGTAGGAGGAGGAGGGTGGTTTAGTGGAGGAAGCATACACCCCCGCAGATACCACCACCGAGCTGGGGCACGCAATTCGGGGGGTGGGTAGGACGTGAGCGGTCCCAGGCTCTGACTCTGTCCCAGCCTCCACTAAATTCACCCAATGTGCCGTCAGGGAGATATAGTGGCCCTGCCCGCCTGTGCTTGTCCACGTGTCTGTTGATAAGTGGACCTTGGCAGTAACCGCGTTGGTGAGGGCGCGTACAATGTTGCGGGAGACGTGGTCGTGCAGGCCTGGGACGGCACATCGGGAAAAGTAGTGGCGACTGGGAACCGAGTAGCGCGGGGCCGCCGCCGCCATCATGCTTTTGAAAGCCTCTGTTTCCACAAGCCTATACGGCAGCATCTCTAGGCTGATCAATTTTGCAATGTGCACGTTTAACGCTTGAGCGTGCGTGTGTGTGGCGTCGTACTTGCGCTTGCGCTCAAACTGTGGCGCTAGCGACGTCTGGACGCTACGCTGAGAGACATTGCTGGATGGGGCCGAGGACAGCGGAGGTGAGGGTGTGGGTGCAGGCCAGGAGACGGTAGTGCCTGTGTCCTGAGAGGGGGGTTGGATCTCAGTGGCAGGTTGGGGCACAGGGGGAGAGGTTGGATCCTGGAGCCGTGCGGACATCAGTCATGACTGCAAATTCTGTCAAGGCAAAAGAAGGCATTACTGGTACCATGTACAACACATACTGAGGGGGTAATGCCAACCTGGCACCAGTGCAGGGCAGTCACCATTTTCTGAACTGAACAATTACTTATGAGAATGCAGTCAGATTTTCTTTTGATGATCACAAGATTCATTGCGAGTTGCCGTAATCTTACCATGACTGGAGAAAACACAGCTACACCCTACTGGCTCTGCTACATCCTTAGGTCTCTAGGAGTTTATAAACTTTTGGGCATAACACTTACCAGAGGATTGCACATGTGAAGGGATCTCTGCCTAAGGGCTTATTTAGACAACCGTATATATAATGTATACGGTGTCCTTGTCTGCAGGGGGGGTGAGGATGGAAGAGCCAGGAGCAGGAACTGAGCTCCTGCCCCCTCTCCGCCCCTTGCCACTATTTGCAATAGGAGAGGGCGAGACAGGGGCGCAGCTAAGTCCCGGTGCTTAGCTCCGCCCCCGCCCCTCCCATTGCAAATAGTGGTGAGGGGCAGGGAAGCGGTGGGAGCTCAGTTTCTGCTCCTGGCTCTTCCATCCTCGCCACCCTGCAGACAAGGACACCGTATATCGGCTCGGCGTGAAAACCGAGCCGATATAAGGTCGTCTGAAATAGTCCTAAGGGACTCAGTCCCAGGAAATTACAGGCATCTGCGTACTTTTTCACTGTGGGAAATGTGCTCTTTTGTAAATGTGCTCTGATGTGTTTTTCATCTTCTGCACTATGTTTTTTGTATAGTCGAGTCGCTCGGTCTTGTTTCTACTTGGAAGGTTTGGCTTTTTGGCCACAATTCATCCATGAAGATCACTTCTGACCAGACTTCTCTGAACAGTAGATGGGTGTACCTGGGTCTCACTGGTCTCTACTAGTTCTGAGCCGATGGCACTATTGGGTATTTTCCGATTTGGAAGGGAAGTAAGCATGTGTCTTTCATCTACTGCATCAACCTCCCTTAGCCGACCACTGCATCTACAGTCCTCAATGTTAGCCCTTTTTTTTGCCTTTTCAAAAAAAAACTTGAACAGCACATGTTAAAACTCCATTTTATTTTGAAATCTTTATTTTGAAAACTGGGAAAATAAGGATTCCGAATCTGGCACTCAATGTCCTCCGCTTGTTCCAGCTGCAATCTGACAGGGAAGATGAATCTGTATGGCATCTGGACAGCTCTCTTCCCTCGTAGAACTTCAGGCTGGGGTTGGGGTCCTTCCTCTTCCTCATGACTCTTCCAGGCTGCAAGAAAATGAAACCCAAATGATTTGAATGACCTCATTAAGATTCTCAAGTGCATAACTGCCAGCACCCAGTCTTTGGTGGCCCTGGCGACCCCGCAATATCCAGAGGCCCTGGCGACCCGGTGACATTTAAAGGCCCTGGTGATATAGTTCCCATTCCTTTGTGGTATATTGATAGCTAGAGCTCCCAGTCTTCTGTAGCACATCGGTAACTGGAGCTCCCTGGTGGTTCAGCCATGCGCACAGCACCAGCTCCTACCATAGTTTATTACATACCAATAAGTGGATAATTTCACATACCTGCTTGTTTCTCCATCTGCACCAAAGTATCTTCTGTGGGGGCTCGTCCAGTAGCTTCTCTGCCAGATGACAACCACGAGCCTTCAGTAATCTGCCAAAAACTTTTTCAGGTTATATCACAATACCAAATAAGACGATGCAACCAGAAAATCAGCATTAACATCCTACGTTCTCGATCCATCAGCCCCATACCTTACATGTGGTTGGGAGATCAATTCATTTCCACAATTATTAGTCCACCATAGTAGATACAATACATAGGTGGATACAGTAGTTCCTTTCCTATTCCTATGTATTGTGGACTTGACAGCTGATGACCCCGGTGAAGAGAGCTAAAAGGTGGATCCTATATTTGTCAATGAAATGATTAGCCAATAGCCATGCATTGGCTGTTGGTTGTCCCTCTGTGTCACAGGGAATATATGAACCAGGTGAACACTACAAATTTGCTGGGGAAAAAAAGGTGTCTACCTGAAAAGGAAATCCCCCTTAAAATTTGAAAAAAATTGCGCCCCCTAGTCAGAATTAGCCGCCTCCCGGCTTGTCCCAGTTTTTCCTGGCAAGAGACCATCTCTTAGGTATTCCAATCCCCTTGCTGACGTGATTCATTAGTGACCCGGTTATACATTTCATTTAAAGGCTTTTTCTGAGTCAGGCAAGTGTTTATTTTTTGCGCGGGCAAAAAAAGCGCTTCTAAAATAACCAATGGGTTCCTATAGAAGGGCTCACATCAAAGAATGTAGTTGCGTAAAACGGTTCGCACACCTAACAAAGATAGGACATGCTGCAGGTCACATGCAGCTCTGCGGTGTGCACCAAACATAGGACCTGTCCTATTTTTGGTGTGCTCTGTGCAGGAGTTTCCATTGACCCCTATGGGAGCAGGAGCTTATGCAGGACATTTAAAACCTGCTGTCCAGACGCACATTTTAAATGACTGCTGTAAACTCCTATTAGTCCTCGCGGAGATGAGGAGACTCCCTGAGGGTTCCCTTAATCCCTGCGGGGACTAACAGGAATTTACAACAGGACATTTACAATGTGCTTCTCGGCAGCATGTTTTAAAATGTCCTGCTGTAACCAGCGGGGTATTCCTCCAGCTCTGCTGGTGGGCAATTCCCCAGCAGTTCAGAGCAGTAGGGGACTCTCTCCCCCAGGGATTTCCATATAGCAGGAATACAGAGGGGGTGGAGTTACGGGGCTTTCCGGAGGGCTTTCCAGAAAGCGTGGGTGGAGGGGGTGGGGCTAGAGGATCCACGCTCTAGCCCCACCCTCTATATATTTGCTATGGGAAATCTGAGAGAAGCCCTATAGCTCCACCCACTCTCTAGCCCCACCAACTCTCTCTGCGCTATGGGGATATTTAAAGCCCTTCCCTGAAAATCACTGCAGGGGTTGCTGGCAGCCCATTGCTTGCAATGGGGCCATCGGCAGCAGTTGCAGCCCCATTGAAGGCAATGGGCACAGACCTGCATTCATGCATGTTTGTGCACATACATGGGTACACACTTTTGTGCGCACCTATGCACGGCACACGCACACGCTCGTGTGAAGCCACCCTTAGAGTGTGTTCACACAGGACAGAAATGCTGCAGAACATCTGCAGCATCTTACAGGACGAGCGTTATGGATAGGATTTCAAAAAATTCCATCCACAGGCTGCAAAAAAAGTGCAGCATAAATTGACCCGTGCCACGGATTTTACATCTACAGCAGGTCAATTCATACTGGGCATGTTCACACTTTCATATGAAGGGCTGAAATCCGTGGCAAATCTACATCAAAACCTGCGCCATTTAGCACGGATTTGGTGCGAATCTTGTAGCTGCAGAAAATCCAGTGAATTTGCAATGTGTGAAGAAACCAGAAAGCTGGAAAAGTCTCAAAACACATCCAAGAAACATTCGCTGTTTTTCAACTTTAGGCCACTCCCACACAAACGTTTATAAACACGCTGCGTTTTTCAGCGTTGAGAGCAGCGTCTTTACAGCATATTTTCTGTAGTAACACCGATGACATCACTTTTTTCTCTCTCCCAGCGGCATTACAAGAGTAAAAAACACACTCCAGAAACACGCTGCAACGCATGAAAGTAGAACATGCAGCGTTACTTTTAGCGACCGTTATAAAAGCCAAATGATCTTTTTGCCACACACAGTGAATCGCAGTGCGGGCATCTTTTTTTGTTTTTCGACACACATGGCCAATTGCACCACAAGCACATTTCTTTTTTTTGCCACACACAGCCAATCGCACTGCGGGCATCTTTTTTTTTTGTCACACAGCCAATCGCAGTGCGGGCATGTTTTTTTTCCTTCTTGCCACACACAGCCAATCGCACTGCGGGCATCTTTTTTTTTTCTTTGTGCCACACACAGCCAATCGCACTGTGGGCATGTTTTTTTTTCTTCTTGCCACACACAGCCAATTGCACTGCAGGCATCTTTCTTTTTCTTTTTGCCACACACAGCCAATCGCACTGCGGGCATCTTTTTTTTTTCTTTTTACCACACACAGCCAATCGCACTGCGGGCATCTTTTTTTTTTCTTTGTGCCACACACAGCCAATCGCACTGTGGGCATGATTTTTTTTCTTCTTGCCACACACAGCCAATCGCACTGCAGGCATCTTTCTTTTTCTTTTTGCCACACACAGCCAATCGCACTGCGGGCATGTTTTTTTTTTCTTTTTACCACACACAGCCAATCGCACTGCGGGCATGTTTTTTTTAATTTCCACACACAGCCAATCGCACCACAGACACCCTTTTTTTTCCACACACAGCCAATCGCACTGCAGGCATTTTTTTTTTTCTTTTTGCCACACACAGCCAATCGCACTGCGGGCATCTTTTTTTTTTCTTTGTGCCACACACAGCCAATCGCACTGTGGGCATCTTTTTTTTTTCTTTTTGCCGCACACAGCCAATCGCACTGCAGGCATCTTTTTTTTTCTTTTTGCCACACACAGCCAATCGCACTGCGGGCATCTTTTTTTTTGCTTTTTGCCACACACAGTCAATCGCATCACAGACACCCTTTCTTTTCCACACACTGCCAATCGCACTGTGGGCATCTTTTTTTTTTCTTTTTGCCACACACAGCCAATCGCACTGCGGGCATGTTTTTTTTATTTTTGCCACACACAGCCAATCGCACTGCGGGCATGTTTTTTTTTTCTTTTTGCCACACACAGCCAATCGCACTGCGGGCATATTTATTTTTTGCCACACACAGCCAATCGCACTGCGGGCATCTTTTTTTTTTTTGCTTTTTGCCACACAGTCAATCGCATCACAGACACCATTTCTTTTCCACACACTGCCAATCGCAATGCGGGCATCTTTTTTTTTTCCTTTTTGCCACACACAGCCAATCGCACTGCGGGCATCTTTTTTGTTTTTTCTTTTTGCCACACACAGCCAATCGCACTGCGGGCATGTTTTTTTTCTTTTTGCCACACACAGCCAATCGCACCACAGACATCCTTTTTTTTCCACACACAGCCAATCGCACTGCAGGCATCTTTTTTTTTCTTTTTGCCACACACAGCCAATCGCACTGCGGGCATGTTTTTTTTTTGTTTTTGCCACACACAGCCAATCGCACTGCGGGCATATTTATTTTTTTGCCACACACAGCCAATCGCACTGCGGGCATCTTTTTTTTTTTTGCTTTTTGCCACACACAGTCAATCGCATCACATACACCATTTCTTTTCCACACACTGCCAATCGCACTGCGGGCATCTTTTTTTTTCCTTTTTGCCACACACAGCCAATCGCACTGCGGGCAGGTTTTTTGTTCTTTTTGCCACACACAGCCAATCGCACCACAGTCATCCTTTTTTTTCCCACAAACAGCCAATCGCACTGCGGGCATCTTTTTTTTCTTTTTGCCACACACAGCGAATCGCCCCATAGACACTTTTTTTTTCACACACAGCCAATCGCACTGCGGGCATTTTTTTTTCTTTTTGCCACATACAGCCAATCGCACTGCGGGTAACTTTTTTTTTTTGCTTTTTGCCACACACAGTCAAACGCATCACAGACACCGTTTCTTTTCCACACACTGCCAATCGCACTGCGGGCATCTTTTTTTCTTTTTTTTTCTCCTTTTTGCCACACACGGCCAATCGCACTGCAGGCATCTTTTTTTTTTCTTTTCTTTTTGCCACACACAGCCAATTGCATAACAGACACCCTTTCTTTTCCACACACTGCCAATCGCACTGCGGGCATCTTTTTTTTTTTCTTTTTTGCCACACACAGCCAATCGCACTGCGGGCAGGTTTTTTTCTTTTTGCCACACACAGCCAAAAGCACTGCGAGCATCTTTTTTTTCTTTTCGCCACACACAGCCAATCGCACCACAAACATCCTTTCTTTCCACACACAGCCAATCGCACTGCAGGCATATATTTCCTTTTGACCACACACAGCCAATCGCACTGCGGGCATCTTTTTTTTTTCCTTTTTGCCACACACAGCCAATCGCACTGCGGGCATGTTTTTTTTTTCTTTTTCCCACACACAGCCAATCGCACTGTGGGCATATTTATTTTTTGCCACACACAGCCAATCGCACTGCGGGCATCTTTTTTTTTTTCTGTTTGCCACACACAGCCAATCGCACTGCGGGCATATTTATTTTTTGCCACACACAGCCAATCGCACTGCGGGCATCTTTTTTTTTTTTGCATTTTGCCACACAGTCAATCGCATCACAGACACCATTTCTTTTCCACACACTGCCAATCGCAATGCGGGCATCTTTTTTTTTTCCTTTTTGCCACACACAGCCAATCGCACTGCGGGCATCTTTTTTGTTTTTTCTTTTTGCCACACACAGCCAATCGCACTGCGGGCATGTTTTTTTTCTTTTTGCCACACACAGCCAATCGCACCACAGACATCCTTTTTTTTCCACACACAGCCAATCGCACTGCAGGCATCTTTTTTTTTCTTTTTGCCACACACAGCCAATCGCACTGCGGGCATGTTTTTTTTTTGTTTTTGCCACACACAGCCAATCGCACTGCGGGCATATTTATTTTTTGCCACACACAGCCAATCGCACTGCGGGCATCTTTTTTTTTTTTGCTTTTTGCCACACACAGTCAATCGCATCACATACACCATTTCTTTTCCACACACTGCCAATCGCACTGCGGGCATCTTTTTTTTTCCTTTTTGCCACACACAGCCAATCGCACTGCGGGCAGGTTTTTTGTTCTTTTTGCCACACACAGCCAATCGCACCACAGTCATCCTTTTTTTTCCCACAAACAGCCAATCGCACTGCGGGCATCTTTTTTTTCTTTTTGCCACACACAGCGAATCGCCCCATAGACACTTTTTTTTTCACACACAGCCAATCGCACTGCTGGCATTTTTTTTTCTTTTTGCCACATACAGCCAATCGCACTGCGGGTAACTTTTTTTTTTTGCTTTTTGCCACACACAGTCAAACGCATCACAGACACCGTTTCTTTTCCACACACTGCCAATCGCACTGCGGGCATCTTTTTTTCTTTTTTTTTCTCCTTTTTGCCACACACGGCCAATCGCACTGCAGGCATCTTTTTTTTTTCTTTTCTTTTTGCCACACACAGCCAATTGCATAACAGACACCCTTTCTTTTCCACACACTGCCAATCGCACTGCGGGCATCTTTTTTTTTTTCTTTTTTGCCACACACAGCCAATCGCACTGCGGGCAGGTTTTTTTCTTTTTGCCACACACAGCCAAAAGCACTGCGAGCATCTTTTTTTTCTTTTCGCCACACACAGCCAATCGCACCACAAACATCCTTTCTTTCCACACACAGCCAATCGCACTGCAGGCATATATTTCCTTTTGACCACACACAGCCAATCGCACTGCGGGCATCTTTTTTTTTTCCTTTTTGCCACACACAGCCAATCGCACTGCGGGCATGTTTTTTTTTTCTTTTTCCCACACACAGCCAATCGCACTGTGGGCATATTAATTTTTTGCCACACACAGCCAATCGCACTGCGGGCATCTTTTTTTTTTTCTGTTTGCCACACACAGCCAATCGCACTGCGGCCATTTTTTTTTTTGCTTTTTGCCACACACAGCCAATCGCATCACAGACACCCTTTCTTTTCCACACACTGCCAATCGCACTGCGGGCATCTTTTTTTTTTTTTTTTTTGCCACACACAGCCAATCGCACTGCGGGCATCTTTTTTTTCTCTTTGCCACACACAGCCAATCGCACCACAGACATTCTTTGTTTCCACACACAGCTAATCGCACTGTGGGCATCATTTTTTTCCCCCACTCACAGCCAATCGAACTGCGGGTATCTTTTTTTTCTTTTTGCCACACACAGCCAATCGCACCATAGACACACCTTTTTTTGCACACACAGCCAATTGCAGTGCGGGCATCTTTTTTTTTTCCTTTTTGCCACACACAGCCAATGGCACTGCGGGCATGTTTTTTTTTTCTTTTTGCCACACACAGCCAATCGCACTGCGGGCATATTTATTTTTTGCTTTTTGCCACACACAGCCAATCGCATCACAGACACCCTTTCTTTTCCACACACTGCCAATCGCACTGCGGGCATCTTTTTTTTATTTTTTTTGCCACACACAGCCAATCGCACTGCGGGCATCTTTTTTTTCTCTTTGCCACACACAGCCAATCGCACCACAGACATTCTTTGTTTCCACACACAGCTAATCGCACTGTGGGCATCATTTTTTTCCCCCACTCACAGCCAATCGCACTGTGGGTATCTTTTTTTTCTTTTTTCCACACACAGCCAATCGCATCACAGACACCCTTTCTTTTCCACACACTGCCAATCGCACTGCGGGCAGGTTTTTTGTTCTTTTTGCCACACACAGCCAATCGCACCACAGTCATCCTTTTTTTTCCCACAAACAGCCAATCGCACTGCGGGCATCTTTTTTTTCTTTTTGCCACACACAGCGAATCGCACCATAGACCCTTTTTTTTTCACACACAGCCAATCGCACTGCGGGCATTTTTTTTTTCTTTTTGCCACACACAGCCAATCGCACTGCGGGTATCTTTTTTTTTTTCCTTTTTGCCACACACAGTCAAACGCATCACAGACACCCTTTCTTTTCCACACACTGCCAATCGCACTGCGGGCATCTTTTTTTTCTCTTTGCCACACACAGCCAATCGCACCACAGACATTCTTTGTTTCCACACACAGCTAATCGCACTGCGGGCATCATTTTTTTCCCCCACACACAGCCAATCGCACTGCCGGTATCTTTTTTTTCTTTTTGCCACACACAGCCAATCGCACCATAGACACACTTTTTTTTCCACACACAGCCAATTGCAGTGCGGGCATGTAATTTTTATTTTTTGCCACACACAGCTAATCGCACTGCGGGCATCTTTTAATTTTTTTCTTTTTGCCACACACAGCCAATCGCACTGCGGGCAACTTTATTTTTTTCTTTTTGCCACACACAGCCAATAGCACTGCGGGCATCTTTATTTTCTTTTTGCCACACACAGCCAATCTCACCATAGACAGACTTTTTTCGCCACACACAGCCAATCGCACTGCGGGCATGTTTTTTTTTTCTTTTTGCCACACACAGCCAATCGCACTGCGGGCATCTTTTTATTTTTTTATTTTTGCCACACACAGCCAATCGCACTGCGGGCATCTTTTTTTTTTTGCTTTTTGCCACACACAGCCAATCGCACTGCGGGCATCTTTATTTTCTTTTTGCCACACACAGCCAATCTCACCATAGACAGACTTTTTTTGCCACACACAGCCAATCGCACTGCGGGCATGTTTTTTTCTTTTCTTTTTGCCACACACAGCCAATCGCACTGCGGGCATCTTTTTTTTTTCTTTTTGCCACCCACAGCCAATCGCACTGCGGGCATGTTTTTATTTTTTTCTTTTTGCCACACACAGCCAATCGTACTGTGGGCATCTTTTTTTTTTTTTCTTTTTGCCACACACAGCCAATCGCATCACAGACACCCTTTCTTTTCCACACACTGCCAATCGCACTGCGGGCATCTTTTTTTTTTTCCTTTTTGCCACACACAGCCAATCGCACTGCGGGCATCTTTTTATTTTTATTTTTGCCACACACAGCCAATCGCACCATAGACACCCTTTCTTTTGCCACACACAACCAATCGCACTGCGGGCGTCTTTCTTTTTTCTTTTTGCCACACACAGCCAATCGCACTGCGGGCATGTTTTTTTTTTTCTTTTTGCCACACACAGCCAATCGCACTGCGGGCATCTTTTTTCTTTTCTTTTTGCCACACACAGCCAATCGCACTGCGGGCATCTTTTTTTTTTTTGCTTTTTGCCACACACAGCCAATCGCAGCACAGACACCCTTTCTTTTCCACACACTGCCAATCGCACTGCGGGCATCTTTTTTTTTTTCCTTTTTGCCACACACAGCCAATCGCACTGCGGGCATCTTTTTTTTTTCTTTTTGCCACACACAGCCAATCGCACCATAGACACCCTTTCTTTTGCCACACACAACCAATCGCACTGCGGGCGTCTTTCTTTTTTCTTTTTCCCACACACAGCCAATCGCACTGTGGGCATGTATTTTTTTCTTTTTGCCAGACACAGCCAATTGCACTGCGGGCATCCTTTTTTTCTTTGCTTTTTGCCACACACAGCCAATCGCACTGCGGGCATCTTTTTTGTTTTTTCTTTTTGCCACACACAGCCAATCGCACTGCGGGCATGTTTATTTTCTTTTTGCCACACACAGCCAATCGCACCACAGACATCCTTTTTTTTCCACACACAGCCAATCGCACTGCGGGCATCTTTTTTTTTCTTTTTGCCACACACAGCCAATCGCACTGCGGGCATGTTTTTTTTTTTTTTTTGCCACACACAGCCAATCGCACTGCGGGCATATTTATTTTTTGCCACACACAGCCAATCGCACTGCAGGCATCTTTTTTTTTTTTGCTTTTTGCCACACACAGTCAATCGCATCACAGACACCATTTCTTTTCCACACACTGCCAATCGCACTGCGGACATCTTTTTTTTTTGCTTTTTGCCACACACAGTCAATCGCATCACAGACACCATTTCTTTTCCACACACTGCCAATCGCACTGCGGGCATCTTTTTTTTGTTCTTTTTGCCACACACAGCCAATCGCACTGCGGGTATCTTTTTTTTTTTGCTTTTTGCCACACACAGTCAAACGCATCACAGACAGCGTTTCTTTTCCACACTCTGCCAATCGCACTGCGGGCATCTTTTTTTCTTTTTTTTTCTCCTTTTTGCCACACACGGCCAATCGCACTGCAGGCATCTTTTTTTTTTCTTTTCTTTTTGCCACACACAGCCAATTGCATAACAGACACCCTTTCTTTTCCACACACTGCCAATCGCACTGCGGGCATCTTTTTTTTTTTCTTTTTTGCCACACACAGCCAATCGCACTGCGGGCAGGTTTTTTTCTTTTTGCCACACACAGCCAAAAGCACTGCGAGCATCTTTTTTTTCTTTTCGCCACACACAGCCAATCACACCACAAACATCCTTTCTTTCCACACACAGCCAATCGCACTGCAGGCATATATTTCCTTTTGACCACACACAGCCAATCGCACTGCGGGCATCTTTTTTTTTTCCTTTTTGCCACACACAGCCAATCGCACTGCGGGCATCTTTTTTTTTTCTTTTTCCCACACACAGCCAATCGCACTGCGGGCATATTTATTTTTTGCCACACACAGCCAATCGCACAGCGGGCATCTTTTTTTTTTTCTGTTTGCCACACACAGCCAATCGCACTGCGGCCATTTTATTTTTTTGCTTTTTGCCACACACAGCCAATCGCATCACAGACACCCTTTCTTTTCCACACACTGCCAATCGCACTGCGGGCATCTTTTTTTTATTTTTTTTTGCCACACACAGCCAATCGCACTGCGGGCATGTTTTTTTTTTCTTTTTGCCACACACAGCCAATCGCACTGCGGGCATATTTATTTTTTGCTTTTTGCCACACACAGCCAATCACATCACAGACACCCTTTCTTTTCCACACACTGCCAATCGCACTGCGGGCATCTTTTTTAAATTTTTTTTGCCACACACAGCCAATCGCACTGCGGGCATCTCTTTTTTCTCTTTGCCACACACAGCCAATCGCACCACAGACATTCTTTGTTTCCACACACAGCTAATCGCACTGTGGGCATCATTTTTTTCCCCCACTCACAGCCAATCGCACTGTGGGTATCTTTTTTTTCTTTTTTCCACACACAGCCAATCGCATCACAGACACCCTTTCTTTTCCACACACTGCCAATCGCACTGCGGGCATCTTTTTTTTTTTTTTTTCCTTTTTGCCACACACAGCCAATCGCACTGCGGGCATTTTTTTTTTCTTTTTGCCACACACAGCCAATCGCACTGCGGGTATCTTTTTTTTTTTCCTTTTTGCCACACACAGTCAAACGCATCACAGACACCCTTTCTTTTCCACACACTGCCAATCGCACTGCGGGCATCTTTTTTTTCTCTTTGCCACACACAGCCAATCGCACCACAGACATTCTTTGTTTCCACACACAGCTAATCGCACTGCGGGCATCATTTTTTTCCCCCACACACAGCCAATCGCACTGCCGGTATCTTTTTTTTCTTTTTGCCACACACAGCCAATCGCACCATAGACACCCTTTTTTTTCCACACACAGCCAATTGCAGTGCGGGCATGTTATTTTTATATTTTTTGCCACACACAGCCAATCGCACTGCGGGCATCTTTAAATTTTTTTCTTTTTGCCACACACAGCCAATCGCCCTGCGGGCAACTTTTTTTTTTTCTTTTTGCCACACACAGCCAATCGCACTGCGGGCATCTTTATTTTCTTTTTGCCACACACAACCAATCTCACCATGGACAGACTTTTTTCGCCACACACAGCCAATCGCACTGCGGGCATGTTTTTTTTTTCTTTTTGCCACACACAGCCAATCGCATCACAGACACCCTTTCTTTTCCACACACTGCCAATCGCACTGCGGGCATCTTTTTTTTTTTCCTTTTTGCCACACACAGCCAATCGCACCACAGACATCCTTTTTTTTCCACACACAGCCAATCGCACTGCGGGCATCTTTTTTTTTCTTTTTGCCACACACAGCCAATCGCACTGCGGGCATGTTTTTATTTTTTTTTTGCCACACACAGCCAATCGCACTGCGGGCATATTTATTTTTTGCCACACACAGCCAATCGCACTGCAGGCATCTTTTATTTTTTTGCTTTTTGCCACACACAGTCAATCACATCACAGACACCATTTCTTTTCCACACACTGCCAATCGCAATGCGGGCATCTTTTTTTTTTCCTTTTTGCCACACACAGCCAATCGCACTGCGGGCATCTTTTTTGTTTTTTCTTTTTGCCACACACAGCCAATCGCACTGCGGGCATGTTTTTTTTCTTTTTGCCACACACAGCCAATCACACCACAGACATCCTTTTTTTTCCACACGCAGCCAATCGCACTGCGGGCATCTTTTTTTTTCTTTTTGCCACACACAGCCACTCGCACTGCGGGCATGTTTTTTTTTTCTTTTTGCCACACACAGCCAATCGCACTGCGGGCATATTTATTTTTTGCCACACACAGCCAATCGCACTGCGGGCATCTTTTTTTTTTTTTGCTTTTTGCCACACACAGTCAATCGCATCACAGACACCATTTCTTTTCCACACACTGCCAATCGCACTGCGGGCATCTTTTTTTCTTTTTTTCCTTTTTGCCACACACAGCCAATCGCACTGCAGGCATATTCTTTTTTTTCTTTTTGCCACACACAGCAAATCGCACTGCGGGCATCTTTTTTTTTTTTTTGCCACACACAGCCAATCGCACTGCGTGCATGTTTTTTGTTTTCCTTTTTGCCACACACAGCCAATCGCACTGCGGGCATCTTTTTTTTTTTTGCTTTTTGCCACACACACACACACACACACACACACAGTCAATCGCATCACAGACAGCATTTCTTTTCCACACAACGCCAATCGCACTGCGGGCATCTTTTTTTCTTTTTTTCCTTTTTGCCACACACAGCCAATCACACTGCGGGCATGTTTTTTTTTTCTTTTTGCCACACACAGCCAATCGCACTGCGGGCATCTTTTTTTTTTTTGCTTTTTGCCACACACAGTCAATCCCATCACAGACACCATTTCTTTTCCACACACTGCCAATCGCACTGCGGGCATCTGTTTTTCTTTTTTTCCTTTTTGCCACACACAGCCAATCGCACTGCTGGCATCTTTTTTTTCTTTTTGCCACACAGCCAATCGCACTGTGGGCATCTTTTTTTTTTTTCCTTTTAGCCACACACAGCCAATCGCATCACAGACACCCTTTCTTTTCCACACACTGCCAATCGCACTGCGGGCATCTTTTTTTTTTCCTTTTTGCCGCACACAGCCAATCGCACTGCGGGCAGGTTTTTTGTTCTTTTTGCCACACACAGCCAATCGCACCACAGTCATCCTTTTTTTCCCCACAAACAGCCAATCGCACTGCGGGCATTTTTTTTTTCTTTTTGCCACACACAGCCAATCGCACTGCGGGTATCTTTTTTTTTTGCTTTTTGCCACACACAGTCAAACGCATCACAGACACCGTTTCTTTTCCACACACTGCCAATCGCACTGCGGGTATCTTTTTTTCTTTTTTTTTCTCCTTTGTGCCACACACGGCCAATCGCACTGCGGGCATCTTTTTTTTTTCTTTTCTTTTTGCCACACACAGCCAATTGCATAACGTACACCCTTTCTTTTCCACACACTGCCAATCGCACTGCGGGCATCTTTTGAAATTTTTTTTTCTTTTTCTTTTTGCCACACATAGCCAATTGCACCATAGACACACTTTTTTTTGGCCACACACAAGCAATCGCACTGCGGGCATGTTTTTTTTCTTGCCACACACAGCCAATCGCACCATAGACACACTTTTTTTCCACGCATAGCCAATCGCACTGCGGGCATCTTTATTTTTTCTTTTTGCCATACACAGCTATTTGCACCATAGGCACACTTTTTTTGCTACACACAGCAAATCGCACTGCGGGTATGTTTTTCTTTTCTTTTTGCCACAAACAGCCAATCGCACTGCGGGCATCTTTTTTTTGCCACACACAGCCAATTGTTCTGCGGGCATGTTATTTTTTTTTTCTTTTTGCTACACAGCCAATCGCACCACAGACACGCTTTTTTGCCACACACAGCCAATCGCACTGCGGGAATCTTATTTTTTTTCTTTTTGCTACACACAGCCAATCGCACCACAGGCACCCTTTTTTTTTCACACACAGCCAATCGCAGTGCGGGCATCTTTTTTGTTTTTTTCCTTTTTGCCACACACAGCCAATCGCACTGCGGGCATCTTTTTTTTTTCTTTTTCCCCACACACAGCCAATCGCACTGCGGGCATCTTTTTTTTTTTCTTTTTGCCACACACAGCCAATCGCACTGCGGGCATCTTTTTTTTTTCTTTTTGCCACACACAGCCAATCGCACTGCGGGCCTTGATTTTATTTTCTTTTCGCCACACACAGCCAATTGCACTGCGGGCATCTTTTAAGATCTATTTCATGGAAAAACGTCTTCCAAATTATATATATTTTTAGGGTTCCGGCAGAGGAGCGTTTTTTTCCCGCATCCATAGATGAAAAAAAAAAACGGGTCTATTAGAACAAATGCTTTCCAATGAATGTGGTCACATGTCTGTTTTTTACTAGTGAACAATTCGCCCCTGCAAAAAAAATAGGACAGCGTTTTTTTGATTCGCACAAAAATGACGTTTTCGTGCAAATGGATGCAACTTTGACAATATGAAATCTTAGTCAAAGCCCTTAAATGAACCCTAGATGCAGAAAAAAAATTAAAAATATATATATTATAGCTGTGATTGGTCAAAGCGCTCAACCAATCAGGAAGAGCTGTGGCAGAGGAATTCTTCAGCCTATATATGTATATATTATTTTTTTTTCCTTAAAGAGAAACCATGGCTGATTTTAAGGGGAGGGCTTATATTTAAAACCCTTCTCTGAAAATCACTGCAGGGGTTGCCGGCATCCTATCGTGTGCCATTGAAAGCAATGCTGCACGGACCTGCATTCACGCGTGTTTGTGCATGTACGTGGGTGCGTGGTTTTGTGAGCACCTATGTATGGCACACGCACACACTCGTCTGAATGCGCCCTTATAAAGCAAAAAATACGGTATATACAGTTAGTTATATAGTCTTTTAAATGTACATTTTCTTTTGCCCTATAGCTGCCATACAGGGACTAACATTATGCCAAGACTCATTTTATTTGATAGTCTCTATTGCCATTATCGCTACTATTGGTTTTATTACTATGAGGGTTCTTTCACACGGCCGTTGGTGTTTTGACGTGTGCCCACCGGCGCCATAAAAACGTGTGAACGGGCACAGAAATCTAACGTTTGTGCGCCCGTTCAGACGGCCTGAGCCCAGTGCATATACGCCGAAGCCGCAATGCCGTTGGGCAGGGGAAGACAGTTTAGCTCTGCTAAGCTGTTCTCCCCCTTCCCCTCACCGACTCTCTGCAAAGGGAGGAGGCGGGACGGGGCAGGAGCTAGTGTGCCAAGCTCCCGCCCCCTCTCCGTCCCTTGTTGGCCGCCAGCAATAGGAGGGGTGGTGCTTAGCTCCGTCCCCGCCCTGCTCCCTCCCATTGCAAACAACTGGCGAGGGGCAAAGAGGAGGAGAGAAGGGGGAGAGAGTTCAGCAGTCACGCTGCTAAACTCCCTCCCACCTCCCCTCTCCGGCAGCTGTCATTGGCTCCCATAGGAATCTATGGCAGTGGCTATATTCTGGCCGGGAAAGATAGTTCCAGGACTATCTTTCCTGCGTGGCGTAAAAGCGCCTGGTATATCACACTACCAACTACTGTCCACGTCACCTTTTACTCCACTATGACTCTACACCATATATGAATGTGTTGTATCGTGTAACCCCAGCAAGTACTGAGGAAGACGTTCCCAAACCCCCAGACGCGGATACAAGCAGGTTTTAAATGAAAAAAAAACGGAGTTTTTTTAACAAAACACCCGAGATCAAGCAGTCCCACTTCCATTTTTATCCCATTTCCTCTTCCCCGGGGGCGCTCCATCCATTTTTCTTCCCCTCCTCCACACTATTGTCACTATAGGGGGATGTCTCCCCTTTAAGGGCTCATGTCCACGGGTATATATATAAAATACTCCGGGTCTCCCGCAGTGTTGTACACATATATAGCCAATACACTCCTCCGGCAGAGACCGTTTATGGGCTGTGCATGGCACTGCGCATGCCTGGGAATCTGTCGTCACGCACATGCGCAGTCTGATTTTCTCTTTTTAATTCCCCGCTCTGAACAGCGCAGGGATGCGTATGGAAACACTGCCTGTATCAATGTATTGTGTATGGACAGCGTATTGATACACAGCCCAAACAAGGGCTGCATATGACACACAGAGAGATAGTGCATGCTGCAATTTATTTCTCTTGCGTATCGATAGGCAGTGCCCACACACAGGTGGGTATGGAGCAATGGAAGCCCATATACTTTCATTGCCTCCATTCTCTGCATATCACTCATGCGTGCAATGCATGCGGAATTCGTGGTGGGAAAACGCCCGTGGACATGAGCCTGAACTGGGGCTCATATGGACGCTTCAGCTATAGTGGGAAAGTGTGAAATAGAAAAGAGGCAATATAAATGACCCCCTAGGAGGTGTTTGATGTAAAAATAAATAAATACAGAATTAAATATATATAAAATAAAACGACTCAACACCGACGCCAGCCAAAATCAGCGCTATTTGCGCCCTGTAATCTAAAACTATACAAATTATATATCTATACAGCGAAACCGAAATGAGGAACCCATTCCCTACTTTATTTTAGTGTAAATATTCTAATTTTACAAATAAACAACTATTATTAAAAAAAAACATTTTTTAGCTTATTACTAGATATTTAAAATAAATAAATAAATAAAAAATGGCCCTATATGTCATAGAAAGAAAAATGCTGCAAAAATCATTTTGGGAGTAAAAGAAAACAAACAAAAAATAGGGGAGTAAAATCACCATACGGGTAAAATCCCCAAAAAGTGGTCCTTTAGGGGTTTTAAAAAAATGATTTTTGCTGCAGTTTACCAGCAAAGCGCATCAAAAAGACACACAAAAAAATGTGACTGCAGTATAAAGGAAGGACTTGTCTATTAGATGTTCTCTAGCGAGCGGCTGAGAATACAATCCCCTCATATAAAAGGGTTCCCCATGATATCTAACAATCACCAGCTCAGTATATAAACATGGAAACCCAGAGAGATGTGACACTTATCTGTGAGCGGCCAGAAGCTCCTCCGGACAGGGATGATGAAGGCTGCTAACAGCGAGCAGCAGCGGTTAAATCCACGTAACGTCCACCTGCAGCGTCCAGAAGCTCTTCCCAGACAGGGATGATGTAGGCTGCTAACAGCAAGCAGCAGCGGTTATATCCATGTAACGTCCACCTAGAGCGTCCAGAAGCTCCTCTCGGACAGAGATGATGTAGGCTGCTAACAGCAAGCAGCAGCAGTTATATCCACGTGACGTCTATCTAGAGCATCCAGAAACTCCTCTCAGTCAGAAATGATGTAGGCTGATAACAGCGAACAGCAGCGGTTATATCCACGTAACGTCCACCTAAAGCGTCCAGAAGCTCCTCTCAGACAGGGATGATGAAGGCTGCCAACAGTGAACAGCAGCGGTTACATCCACGTAACGTCCATCTGGAGCGCCCAGAAGCTCCTCCCGGACAGGGATGATGTAGGCTGATAACAGCGAACAGCAGCGGTTATATCCACGTAACGTCCACCTGGAGCGCCCAGAAGCTCCTCCCGTACAGAGATGATGTAGGCTGCTAACAGCGAGCAGCAGCGGGTATATCCACGTAACGTCCACCTGCAGCGTCCAGAAGCTCCTCTCGGACAGTGATGATGTAGGCTGCTAACAGCAAGCAGCAGCGGTTACATCCACGTAACGTCCACCTGGAGCGCCCAGAAGCTCCTCTCGGACAGGGATGATGTACGCAGCCCACGGTTGAGGAGAAGTTATGGGGTGTAGCAGAGGCAGCAGAGCTCCGGTGACTGTTGTAGTGCCGCTGCTGCAGGAACTGCCTGTGCGGACGGGTTCTATCTGCTTCTAGAACTGCAGACCGCTCTGACCTCACAAGATTCCATTGAAACCCCTGTGACCTCACTCGACCGCACATACACACACCCTCACAGGTGGGCAGGACCGGCCACAGGCCTCTCTAACCAGGGATCTTCTAGACACATTTTAGGCTCATTTCTCACATATTGCGTAAATCCACACTGGAATTCAGCAGAATAATCCACAACAAATTCTGAGGATTTTGGCGCAGATTTCACTCATATTAAAATGAATAAAATCCGCCTTGAAATATCCACAACCTGCAGAGCATGCTGGGAAGGTGAAAATCCGCAGCGAGACTCCAATCCACGGCAGATTGTTTTCACTGTGAATGAAATCCCCATTCACCGGTATTTGACTCTAATTGGAATTTCGGTGCTAAATCAGCAAGCAAACCGGACTATGACTCTTTCACCAATATTTGGCTATATGTTCTGATGAAGCGCCCCATATTTAGACCAGCGTTACGCAGCTTATGCCGCCATACTGCAATGTGTGAGCCGCGTTTGTTGCTACTTGGGGAGGGCTCTGTAATACGATTTCTGTCAAAAACCTAAAAAATACGACAATGCGGGATTTTCACCATCACAAGATCAGATCTGCATGACATTGCAGGTACAGATTCAGTGTAATGCGTTCCTGTAGGCGAATGGTGCACGGAATATCGCAGTGCAATCTAGCATAAACCTGTGATAATCACTCACATTAACACCCTGCAGAGACCTGAACTTAATAAAAACGGCTAGTGCAATAGAATCGCGAGGGTTAAACATCATATATCTTGTAAGATAAGAGGAGAAGCCGTCACATTACTGTTCCCCTGCCCCCAGATACCGGCGCTACCAGGGTCCTCCACTGCTCTCCTGCCCCTAGATACCGGCACTACCAGGGTCCTCCACCGCTCTCCTGCCTCCAGATACCGGCACTACCAGGGTCCTCCACCGCTCTCCTGCTCCCTGATGCCAGCACTACCAGGGTCCTCCACCGCTCTCCTGCCCCCTGATGCCAGCACTACCAGGGTCCTCCACCGCTCTCCTGCCCCCTGATACCGGCACTACCAGGGTCCTCCACTGCTCTCCTGCCCCCTGATGCCGGCACTACCAAGACCCTTCACCACTCTCCTGCCCCCTGATGCTGGCGATACCACCCTTCTCTCGCCTTCATTTATCAAAGCTGTCTGAAAAAAAAATTTGGCCTTGTTGCCCGTAGCAACCAATCACAGCACAGCTCTGATTTCTGAAACGGCTCTAGTTACATGACAGCTGCGCTCTGATTGGTTGCTATGGGCAACAAGGCAGGTTTGTCTTCTAGATAGATTAGATTAATGAGCCCGTCTGTTCTTCCTGTCCCAGCGCTGACATGTCCGCACCACATACAATGCGGTGACCTGCAGTAACGCCAAACCTGCAGGATGCTGCGATTACAAAAATAGCCACCGACCCAAGAAACGCACGACTAAAGGAGAAAACCCCCACAAAGGATCCCTGTAGTGTTTATGGAGCTCCACACTTCACTATTGATCTGCTAAAATCCGGCCGCAGGGTTTATGGAAAAAAATAATCCAGAAAAACGTCCCTAAAAATACGTCACTATAAATGCGCGGGAGTAAAAGCATCCGTAAAGTGTATTCACGTGTCGCAGTCAAGGTGCGGCTGAGAACCACATCAAAGACCGCGTGTACTTTTACCTGTAAAAACCATGTGACCAAAAAACACATCTCACATCTGCGGCAAAACTGGCGGGGTTCTCAGATTTGGTGTGAATATACCCTTACGCACCACGCTCTGCACCGCGTGCTTTACACTGTATTTACACAGGCCAGTGCGATATAGGTGAGAGAAAATCGTATATATATATATATATATATCACAGTTGTAAACCTGCGTTTTTCAGGTTTCTGCGAAACGTTCCCATGTTCAAAATGCGCTATTCGCATCACTGTAGGTGCGTTTTTAAACGTGAAAAATAATAAAAAAGAAAGAATGAGCAGTTCTTGCAGTGGAATTGCCTCAAAACAGGACATGCTGCGTTATTTTGCACTTGCACTTGTGTGCGCCGTGAGGTCACAACCGCTGCATGAACATGAGTAACGTGAATATTCCCACAAAGAGACAGTTCATCTGTGCATGCGCCAGCTGAAGACCTCGCGGCGCACATGTGAGACTTGGCAGCGCTACATGGATGACGCCTACTGCGTCATCCACGGCTAAGGAGTTGGGAGGGGTGGACTTTGGAGCCGAATAAGCTGCTAGTAGATGGTCCAGCTTGCTCAGCTGATCGCTCTGCCTATTTTGGCCATAAAGGCGTGAAGATTTTTAGGGTATTTTCATCTCCAATTTTCAAAAGACATAACTTTTTTATTTTTCTGTTGACTTGGCGTTATTTTGGTAGGCAAAATGAACAAAATGAGCATTTTGCCTCTGCATCTTTTAGGGTTTATATTTACATTTTTTGCAAGATGAATAGTGCGTTCGATTCACTGTAGAGATCGTTACGGATACCAGAAATGTGGGTTTATATATATATATATATATATATATATATATATATATTTTTTTTTTTTTTTAATAGAAAGGGGAAAGTGCGTAAAAGAGTTTTTTTGGTAATTTAATTTTACCTTCTTTTTTACCATTTTTTTTTCTTTCATTTTTTATGTCACTGTGGGGGACTTGAACCATAAAAGCACTGTTTGCTATGACGTTGCACTGCAGTACTTTTGTAGTGCAGTGCATTATTGCTTACCATAGGCCAGTCTCTATGTACAGGTCATGTGCCGCACAGTGTAATGGGAGACACGGTACTGGCCAAAGTCACAACTAAGTTGGCCTAACTTCACACAGGTATGCGTGATACGAGGCCGTGAATCCCGCCACCATATCGCGCCCTCACCATGTGAATTCAATCCTCTGCCGCGGCTGTTCTCTCCCCCATTGCTGCCACCGGCCCCATTAAAAACAATGGACGCTGCAATGCGAGATCACGCAGCCAGATAGAACATGCCGCGGTTTGTTTCCCGCATCGCATCGTTCATGTGTATGACTCCATTCACAAGGTGGTGGTTCAGATTTGTGCGTCTCAAAATGCACAAATCTCACGTGATTGTATCACCCATGTGAAGCCGGTCTTATGGTGCCCATAGTTCAGGTCGGAGGAGTCCGGGGATGTGAGTGGGACTTTTCAGTCAGCGCAGGCGCATACCCTTAGAGAACAGGATGTGCGCACACTGACTGGCGAATCATACACACCGCGTACCGACTTCCAGGGGCTACGGTGCAGGAACCGTGAGCTGGGGAGGTAAGCAGAACACACCCCGGACTCCTCCGGACCCGTCCTATGTGCTCCAAAACTTCATAGTGCTTATAGGGGACGACTGGTTGCTTTTAAAGGGGTTGTCCAACTACCAGACAGAATCTTTTTAAAGCTGTGTTCACACATGGCGTTTTTCAACGGCAATTAAAAACTGAATAAAAAAAAAACTCTACAAAAAACGCCATGTGTGAACGTGGCCTAATAGGGCTGTCTGTACTAAATTAATAAATCGCTACACTTACCACTCTGATAGGATCCAGCGCTGCAGTACTGGTGTTTGTTGTGACAGCGGCCACCACAAGTAGTCAGTTGATTGCAGCCAATCAGAGGCTGCTGTGTCACGTTCATTTCCTGTAACTACAAGAGACTGGATATGGCACTGACAGGTCAGCAATAATTATCTTTCTATATATCAGCACAGGTTATGTAGAGCCATGACCCGAGATGAGTACTCCCCTCTGCCGTCCGTTGGTAGGCACTACAACAGTATACTAGAGCCTCCATGCCCACCCGTATCACATCTTATATACAAGCTAGAAGGGGTACAACAGGATACTAGAGCCTCCATGCCCACCCGTATCACATCTTATATACAAGCTAGAAGGGGTACAACAGGATACTAGAGCCTCCATGCCTCCATGCCCACCCGTATCACATCTTATATACAAGCTAGAAGGGGTACAACAGGATACTAGAGCCTCCATGCCCACCCGTATTATATCTTATATACAAGCTTGAGGTGGTCCAACAGGGTACTACAGCCTCCTCACATCTTGTATCTAAGCTAGAGGCGGTACAACAGGATACTAGAGCCTCCATGCCCGCCTGTATCACATCTTTTATCCAAGCTTGAGGTGGCCCATAAGGGTACTAGAGCCTCCATGCTCACCTGTATCACATCTTGTGTCTAAGCTAGAGGCGGTACAACAGGATACTAGAGCTTTCATGCCTGCCCGTATCACATCATGTATCTAAGCTAAAGGCGTTACAACAGGGTACTAGAGCCTCCATGTCTACCCGTATGACATCTTGTATCCAAGCTTGAGGTGGTACAACAGGGTACTAGAGCCTCCGTGCCTGTCCCTATCACATATTGTATGCAAACTAGAGGCGGTACAACAGGGTACTAGAGCCTCCATGCCCACCCGTATCATATCTTATATACAAGTTAGAAGCAGTACAACAGGATACTAGAGCATCTTTGCCCACCTGTATCATATCTTATATACAAGCTAGAGGCGGTACAACAGGATACTAGAGCCTCTATGTCCACCTGTATCACATCTTATATACAAGCGTAATGTGGCCCGTATCACATCTTGTATCTAAGCTAGAGGTGGTACAACACGATACTAAATTATCCATGCCCGCCCGTATCACATCTTATATACAAGCTTGAGGTGGCCCATCGGGGTACTAGAGCCCTTATGCCAACCCATATCACACCTTGTATCCAAGATAGGGGTGGTCCAACAGGGTACTACAGCCTCCATGCCTGTCTGTATCATATCTTGTATCTAAGCTAGAGGCGGTACAACAGGATACTAGAGCCTCCATGCCCGCCTGTATCACATCTTTTATCCAAGCTTGAGGTGGCCCATAAGGGTACTAGAGCCTCCATGCTCACCTGTATCACATCTTGTGTCTAAGCTAGAAGCGGTACAACAGGATACTAGAGCTTTCATGCCTGCCCGTATCACATCATGTATCTAAGCTAAAGGCGTTACAACAGGGTACTAGAGCCTCCATGTCTACCCGTATGACATCTTGTATCCAAGCTTGAGGTGGTACAACAGGGTACTAGAGCCTCCATGCCTGTCCCTATCACATATTGTATGCAAACTAGAGGCGGTACAACAGGGTACTAGAGCCTCCATGCCCACCCGTATCATATCTTATATACAAGTTAGAAGCAGTACAACAGGATACTAGAGCATCTTTGCCCACCTGTATCATATCTTATATACAAGCTAGAGGCGGTGCAACAGGATACTAGAGCCTCTATGTCTACCTGTATCACATCTTATATACAAGCGTAATGTGGCCCGTATCACATCTTGTATCTAAGCTAGAGGTGGTACAACACGATACTAAATTATCCATGCCTGCCCGTATCACATCTTATATACAAGCTTGAGGTGGCCCATCGGGGTACTAGAGCCCTTATGCCAACCCATATCACACCTTGTATCCAAGATAGGGGTGGTACAACAGGGTACTAGAGTCTCCATGCCCGCCTATATTATATCTTGTATCTAAGCTAGAGGCAGTAAAACAGGGTACTAGAGCCTCTATGCCCACCTGTATCACATCTTGTGTCTAAGCTAGAGGCGGTACAACAGGGTACTAGAGCCAGTATCACATCATGTATTCAAGCTAAAGGGGGTACAACAAGATACTGGAGCCTCCATGCCTGCCCTTATCACATACTGTATCAAGCTAGAGGTGGTACAACAGGGTACTGGAGCCTGCATGCCCACCCATATCACTCCTTGTATCCAAGCTAGAGGCGGTACAAAAGGCTCCAAGAGTCTCCATGCCCTCCTGCATCACATCTTGTATCCAAGGTAGACGTGGTACAACAAGATACTAGAGCATCCATGCCCACCCATATCGCACCTTGTATTCAAGCTGGAGGTGGTACAACACGTTACTTGAGCTTCCATGCCCACCTGTATCACATCTTGTATCCAAGCTAGAGGTGGTACAACAAGATACTAGAGCCTCCATGCCTGCCCCTATTACATATTGAATCCAAGCTAGAGGCGGTACAACAGGGTACTAGAGCCTCCATGCCTGACCATATCACATCTTCTATCCATGCTAGAGGCAGTACAACAGGATACTAGAGCCTCCATGCTCCATCTCATCTTGTATCTAAGCTAGAGGCGGTACAACAGGGTACTAGAGCCTCCATGCCTGACCATATCACATCTTCTATCCATGTGAAAAACAGAAAATTAACCAGCGCTCCCGTGCTTTGGAAAATGGCAGATGATGCAAGGTAGTGCAAACGAGGTGTATATGATGTGGATGTTACTTACTTCGCAGGGGTGCTAGTGGTTAAGAGGCAGTACAACAGGATACTAGAGCCTCCATGCTCCATCTCATCTTGTATCTAAGCTAGAGGCGGTACAACAGGGTACTAGAGCCTCCATGCCCCCCTATTACATCTTGTATCCAAGCTAGCGGTGGTACAACTGGGTACTAGGGCTTCCATACCAACCCATATCACACCTTGTATCCAAGCTAGAGGTGGGACAACAGGGTACTAGAGCCTCCATCTGTAGCACAGATTACATCTAAGCTAGAGGCTTAGCAACCAATCACAGCACAGCTGTGTTTGGTTGCTATGGGTAACAGAGACACTTTTTATAACAGTGTGGTGCCATGATCTGCTCTGTATTTACACACACAGCACCAGTCATCAGCCACCAGCCACCAGGCGTAACGAATAATGATCGACATGGGCAAACTTGTCGCAATGATGCAGGACTTCCCTAGCATATGGGACAGTAACTCCCCAGAGTACCTAGACAAGAATAGAAAGGAACAATCCTGGCTTCAACTCTCCGCTCAGGTTTATGGTGATGCCTGGACGAACGCAATAGAAGCGGAAAAGAACTTGCGTGAGTATTATTCGCTATTGCGTCAAATGTACTTTTTTTCTTCATTTTAACCCCTTAGTGGCCAAGCAGTTTTACTTTTGTTTTTATTGTGCTTTTTTCCATCCCCACTTTTAACCCCTTAGTGACGGAGCTTTTTTGCTTTTTTTCCTTTTTTTTCCCCTACTCCCTAAAAAATCGTAGTTCCTTTATTTATCCATCGACGTCGCTGTATAAGGGCTTGATTTTTTGCGGGACGAGTTGTATTTTGCAATGGCACTATTTATTGTACCATATAATTTACTGAAAAACCTTTAAAAAATTGTAATCAGAGAGAAAAAAAAAGACTTTCCACCATCTTTCGGACGTCCTGTTTCTGCAGCGCGCAAAGTGCAACAAAAACGACCTGATATTTTTATTCTATGGGTCAGTACGATTACTACGATACCAAACTTATATAGTATTTTTTTTGCTGTAGTACTTGTATTTTTTTTTTTAAGATATTTAATTTTTTTAAATTATTTTCTGTGTCCATTTTCTGCGTGCAATAACTTTTTTATTTCTTTGGCAACATAGTTGTGTGAGGGCTCATTTTGTGCGGTATGTCCTGACGTTTTTGTTGGTACCATTTTCGCATACAGTTGACTTTTTGATCGCCTTTTATTACATTTTTTCTTGGAAATAGGGTGACCGAAAAAGTGCATTTCGGGCGTATATTCTTTATTTTTTTTTACCACGTTCACCATGCAGGGTAAATCATACATTACTTTGATAGATCAGGCATGCAGCGATACCAAAACGATCACACTGCAGGACAGACGACTCTCCGCAACGCTGGCAGAAAAGAGCACATGACCGGCTCCATTGCCGGACTTGTGTTCTTTCCTCCAGCTCTGTGGAAAGACGTCCATCCTGCATTGCGGCCGTCTTGTGCAGGAAGACGGGTGCATCAGCCGCCAGGATGCGCCCAGGTTACTAAGCCCTCCCTGTTTGTTTTTTGCGGGAACAGTTGTATTTTCCACTGGTGCCACTGAAGCAGCATTTATTGGGTTAATAGCCTTGTTCAGCAGACACCCGCAATGTGTAGAGGGAGATAGGTAGTATTTCTTGCCAATGCAGGATGTAAGAACGCAAAATCTGTAGTAATGAATTCCTCTTGTGAATTTTTTTGCAGTGACTGAAATAAAGTCACGCTGGAGAAGCGCCTGAAAAAAGTTACATGGATCAACCATGCCCACAAAGACATCTGCTCACCGGGTGAAAGCATGTTGCCAGAATAATTTAACGGTGCTCGCACAAGCAAGAGGGACAAAACGGAGTCTGGGTGTTGGTTTTTAAGCTGTTTTCCAAGGAATGGGCAGTTCTCTAGGGGTTGGGTTTACAATAAGGGGTGTCTGCTGTTTTTTCTGTGCGTTTTTTTCCGCAACACATCCGCGTATATCCGTGCGTGATTTTTCACGCATCCGCACCTATCCGCAAGCACATTTAGGTATCATACGCGCGTGAAAATCCGCTAGCGGAATCCGGAACGCTCGTGTGCAGGCGGCCTAAGCTGGAACTTTGCAAAACTTCATACAGGTGGTGTATGAACAATGAACATTTTGTAAAAATTTCAGAAAAATTGAAAATATTCGAGCAGGGACCCTCTCCCAAATTAGATCATTTGACGTGGAATGACGCACTCCCTACATTACCACAGAGATGATGTCCCCCTGCGCAACAGATGAACGCTGTGACCAATAACATTAAAGGGCTTTTCTGTGCTCAGGATAGGTCATCAATAGTTATCAGTGAGGGTCCACTATTTGGGATCCCTACCAATCAGCTGACTGAAGAGACAGCAACACTCAGATAAGAACCTCTGTCACTTCAGTCCATGCCAGGCACAGCACCATACACTGTATAGTGCCTGTGGCTGGTACTGCAGTTCAAGTGAAATGGACTGAGCTGCTCTCTAGCCATGACCGATGAGCGTGATGTCACATGCCTGAGAAGAGGACGTGGCACTCATCAAAGCACAGCATTTCAATTGGAGGGGATCCCAAGCCCTGGATCCTCCATGATCAACTATTGTTGACCTACTTTTAAGGATAGGTCATCAGTAGTGTTGTTCTGGAAAACCTTCTAAGTAGTAACATACCTCTTGGCTCCTTGAAGGTTGTGACACAGCAACTTCATCGTCCTGATTAGTTTGTTCAGCATCTTGAAGCTCTGGATGCTTGGGTTGTTTTTTTGCTGCGACCTAGGGCCATAAATAAAAAAGTAGAGATTTGTGAAACGTTGTATGGATAAGATACAATATAGCCGGCTTCACACGGGCGGGCCAGATTCCGCATGCGGAAGGGCCTGCAGCCGATTCGGGCTATGAAGCCGGTGACCCCACTTACCTGAATTTTCTGTCCGTCGGTCATGTGCAGTAGTTTTTTTTTCCTTTTTTAATGCTTGTATTTCCGGTGCAGTCGCTTAGCAATGGCGTGGATACCCGCGGGCCATACACAATGTTAGCTGCGTATGGGCTGCAGGTTAGACTGACTCCACTGACTTCAATGGAGGCCGTCTGTGTGGAGTCCGCAGCAAAATATGGCATGCGGCAATTTTTCCCCTGGTCACGGAATAGATAATTCATATCTGCGAGTGTGAGCAAAAATGTGATTTAACATGGTTTACAATGTGGAGAGCGGGACTCGGGAGCCACACTTCATCTGCCGCAAACCTGGAAGGACCGCTGCAGGCCCCCACAGAGAGAGTAGCAGCAGGCCACACACGGCACTCCTCATACCGCTGGTAGTGGGAGCTCCGGCAGCTAGACGCAGCTCAGAGAACCACGTGTGAGGGACCAGCGGCTCCCCATCAGGGACAGAGCGGGAGACGCTCACAGCACTCCTCTGCAGCTTGAGGTACTCCCGGGTGCCAGAGAAGACCCCCTGACCCCGGGAGAAAGAAGCTGCACAGCCAGGGTTGCCACCTTTGTCACGAAAAAATACCGGCCATGGTTAAATGGGGGCGTGGCTTGGGTGTGGCTTATCACGGCATTCTGCTGGTGATAGTGCCCCCTCAGTAGCTCCAGTGGTAATAGTTCCCCCCTTGGTGCCCTTCCCCACAATTGAAAATTCGGACCGCACATCACTATATACAGGAGATGCCCAGAGCTCTGCTACATCTCTGTGTGACTGCTCTGCCCCCTGCCCCTCCTGCAACAGTTGTGATCCAACCTGGAAAGTTGGTGTCACTCACTGACTACTGTAGAAACCCCCCCCAGACCACCAGGAGTGACAGCAGCCTGTGCCTGACCTCTGGATGCCATATAAGTATGCCATATACTGCCATCCAGGAGCACTATATGGAGCTACAGGAGCACTGTATGGAGCCACAGTAGCACTGTATGGATCTACAGGAGTACTGTATGGAGCTACAGGAACACTGTATGGAGCTACAGGAGCACTGTATGGAGCTGCAGGAGCACTATATGGAGCTGCAGGAGCACTATATGGAGCTGCAGGAGCACTATATGGAGCTACAGGAGCACTATATGGACCTATAGGAGCATTGTATGGAGCTACAGGAGCACTATATGGAGCTGCAGGAGCACTATATGGAGCTGCAGGAGCAGTATATGGAGCTGCAGGAGCACTATATGGAGCTACAGGAGCACTATATGGAGCTACAGGGGCACTATATGGAGCTACAGGAGCACTATATGGAGCTATAGGAGCACTGTATGGAGCCACAGTAGCACTGTATGGAGATATAGGAGTCCATACAGTGCTCCTATAGCTCCATCCAGTGCTCCTGTAGCTCCATACAATAACAGTGCTCCTATAGTAGCCCCATCCAGTGCTCCTACAGCCCCACCCACCCAGTGCTCCTATATTGACTGTCTGCAGTCAGGCACCGTTCAGGCTCTTTTGTGTGTCCCACACTCCCTGGGACCCAGACTCCAGAGTCCCCACTCCCCAGGCAGCGATCAGCCTCCTCCCTCGTCACCATATCGACTAGTCTTCTGTGCTGCTCTGCAGCCTTTTTACCTCTCTCAGTCACGGTCTCACCACTAGACTCACCCCTGCCTCTATAGCCACCGACGTTCAAGGTCCGAGCAAGTCCCGAGTCAGTACTCCCACTCCTGAGTCCCGACTCCCGCCACACACGCGGGCTGTGTCTCTGCTGCCCGCGCACGCTAGTAGTCCAGGAGGCTAAAGCGCATGTGCGAGACTTCCTGTGCTCTGGCGGACACTCAACAGGGGCGTGTCATCACCATAGTCTGCTGGCTGCTGACTGACGCTGCCCTGCATCATGGGTTGCCTCCTGCAGAGTATACAGGCCAGTATTTTTGTCGCAGCCTGCTGCAGTCCCCGGGGCCCGACAAAAATACCGGCCTTTAATAGGGCCGGTAAAAAAAATACCGGCACCACCCTGGGCGGTAAAAATACTGGCCAGGCTGGTGATTTACAGGTCGGGTGGCAACCCTATTCACAGCGGAGGCACGGCAGCTGGACCTGCAGAGTGCTGGTGAAATGACTGCAGCATCTACCAGGGTGAGTCCCCTGTTGCTCTGCTACACCCCGCACAGCAGAGCCAGCAGCGCATACACCAAGAGGCCACTCAGAACCACAGGGGCACCACATAGGACTGACGGCATCCTGCATATTGTCCCTACTGCCACAATACCTGCAAGCCCTGTAAGGACACCAACTGCACTAAGGCAGGACTCTCCCACCATTCCTAGTTGGCTCCACCCCACAACCAGTACCAGCTCTGTAAAAGGGCATTCTCCACCTTGTATGGACCCATGCAGGGTTCTATATCCCTCCCAGCACTGTGAACAACACCCCACCTACATTGGTCAGTGCTGGTAGTTCAGGACCCACTGCAAAGCTCTAAGTTTTCTCCAACTGCAGTACACCTTGCCAGATATACACAGTAGGAGGAATCTGTTGCCACCTAGTGGTCGGTATTGCTATAACAAGCAAAAAGCAATCGTGCTTTAGTTACAGCGCAGACGAAAGCTTGTGGTAGCCCCTGCAGTACAACATACATATAACGCACGCATCGCCACACCAGTGCATCTTACTGAAAGTGTATCAAGAAAGAGACTCTGGTGTCTAAATAGAATGTTGTCATACTAATGCAACGTTAACCACATACGGCTACGAATAGTGATCACAACTCCGGAGAGACCCTAAGACCCACCCTACCCAGGAACTAGAACAAAGCATCTTTTAGCCTACTTACTTCTAACACAGCAACCATGCACCCCATTCAATGCAGAGCAGGGAAAAATAGCCTAAGATCGCAGCAGGATGCTAAAAAATCATCAACGCTGCAGGAGGCCCCCTATTTCCTCTGATGGAGGACTTACAGCTTCCCTCAAATGCCAACACTGGGAGCCCTAACCATAATGCTTCAGAAAGTCCAACTCTCCAAAATAGCGACTAAACTTTCCAACGAATTTCGAGAGCTTAGCTAGAGGACAATTACTCTTGAAGACAGGATGTGCAATGCTACCATAGTCCTAGACTCCCATGAAAAAAAAATAGAGCAGCTCCCTGAAGAGATACTTTCTTTATCATAAGTTGGAAGTTGTTGAAAATAGGGTGCGTCGGGAGAAAATACAAATCATGGAGTCCCCATCAAATCCTTCAATCAACAGTGACGGCGTTGTTCCAGGAGCTCTACCCGAGCATCACAATTGACCAATTAGAACTTGACAGAATTCATAGAGCTTTGCGAGCACCAAACCCAAACGGCCCCCCCCCCCAGGGACATTGTGTTAAAACTCCACTTCAATCGCATTAAAGAGCAATTGTTGCGCGCCACTCGCTCTTCCCGCAAGCTAACATTCCAGGGCTTTAACTATCAGTTGTTTCCCAACTTGGCACCATCAACACTATCCAAGAGGAGGGCCCTCAAGCCGTACTTATTGATCCTGCATCAGGAAAGGATACAATACAGATGGGGCTTTCCATTTAAGCTGATAAGGAATTAAACCTTCAAAAACCTCCTCCTCAGCTGGGCTCTGCAGCTTCATCTCCTACATCCCCTCACCTCCTATACCTACACCGGAGTCAGAGAGAAAAATGCCACAACTCCCAGAAATGATCCATAATCCCATGTTCCCCGAAAATAAGACAGTGTCTTACATAAATTTTTGCTCCAATATGTTTCTTTTTTACATGTATAACTGCCTGGACACTATTTAAACATCTTGCTAGGGTTTATTTTGGGGGTAGGGCTTATTTTCAGGGAAACAGGATCTCTTGGTATCACGGTTATATAAGATTTTCGAGGCAAAGTGACCTGGAACTCTTCTGCTGGCTCTTTCTCCCTCACCTGTTGTGAGCATTTCTTTGCATCCAAATGAGTGGGAAATCACCTCCCAACAATACTCATGAGTTCCCACCCAACAAACAAGGAGAAAAGAGTACAACAGGCATGCTCCTGGTGACAAATCTTTAGGAGAATGGAACAACGCACCTTCTAAACAGATTAATACCTACAAACAAGCTTCCCTCTCTCTCCTTGCTGTCTGCTTCCCCCCTTCCCCTCCCTACCTCCCATAGGGTCTTTTCCTACCTTTTATCTTTAGCCATCAGCACTATAAACCACCCCATTTCGGAGCTGACTTAGCTCCTAGAGCTAATTGTATTTGTTGGCCACACCCTGTTTCCCCCTGCCTCTTCCCTCTCCCTACTCCCCCCCAACCTACCCTCCCATGGGGTGAAGGATCTAAGACAGTTTCCATTCTTAATAGTCCTTACTTCCACCCATGGACCTAAAAATAATTTCTGAGAATGTACAAGGCTTTAATTTACCTCCAAAGTGTTCAAAGGCGTTCCGATATTACAAGAGCAGACATGCAGATATAGTGTGCCTGCAAGAGACCCACTTCTCCACCAACTCTGCCCCACGTTAGCTTTCTTCTCAATACCCCACATTTTATTCAGCGAAAGCACAAACCAAAACCAAGGGAGTCACCATCTTCTTTAGTAAATCAGTTCCTTTCACACACGCCTCCACTATTGTGGACCTAGAGGGTCGCTACTAGAGATGAGCGAACGTACTCGTTTCGAGTAATTACTCGATCGAACATCGCTATTTTCGAGTACCTGGCTACTCGGGTGAAAAGATTCAGGGGGCGCCGGGGAGCGGGAGATGGCGTGGTGGCAGCGGGGGGTAGCAGTGGGGAACAGGGGGGGAGCTCTCTCTCTCTCTCTCCCTTTCCCCCCCACTCCCCGCTGCAACCCCCCACTCACCCACGGCCCCCCCGAATCGTTTCACCCGAGTACGGAAGTACTCGAAAATCGCGGTGCTCGGGTGAAAAAGGGGCATGGCCGAGTAGGTTCGCTCATCTCTAGTCGCTACCTATTATTAACAGGCTCCATGCAAGATGTCCATCGTCTCCCACTATACTCTAAATTCAAGGCAAATTCAATATTTCACAAAACTTTTCAAACTGGTTAAGGCCAATAAAAGGGGCACAGTAATTTTCTGCGGTGACTCAAACTGCATTCTTAACCCGAATCTGGATAGAAATTCTATCACTCTCCGTGCCCATCCTCTGTTGCACAACGTTAAGTCCCTCCCTCAGCAATACCACTTAGTAGACTTGGCGGGAACAAAACCCAACCCCTAAAGACTATACACATTTTTCAGCTTCACACTCCCTATACAGGAGAATAGACCACATTCTAGTTCCCGACATTTTCGTACCTCAAATACTGCAGTCTAAAATCCTGTCGGTGCCATGGTCTGACCATAGCCCGCTGTCCATCACCTGTAATTCCTTGATGTCTAAATCCAGAAACACATCTTGGATCCTTAACGACTCTCTTTTATCAATCCCTGAGGTTGTATCCCTATTAACGCCACAACTGGAAGAATATTTTCAAATTAACAACCTGTCCGCCTCCTCCCCCATTTCTCTTTGGGAAGCACACAATATAGTGATTTGAGGTCACCTAATACAAATAGCCGCCTGCCGTTAACAGGAACGTATGTCACAACAACTGGAATTAGAACGAGTCTCTAAGTTTGAAGAGGTGTCCAAAAAACATCCATCTAAAAATAATCTCCAAGCATTATCTCGAGCTAGAACTGAACTGGATCTTTGTCTTACTGACTCCATAGAACAGAAAGTACGCTGGTCCCGTCAGCGATACTATGAACTTAGTAATAAACCCTCCTTGCCTCTCCACCGCAGACTCCGCTCACACCCCAACATAAACCCCTTTTACAAACTACTTACAAACAGTACGTTTCTTGCAGGCCAGTCCACTTGAATATAACGGGATTTCTAGAAATGAGCGAGCACGCTCCACTTGTGTTCAGCGCATTTAATTGATTCGAGGGGGCTGTCATGTTTGTATAGGTCTCCTTCATGTGAACTGCATGACCAACAGGAATAGAAGGAAGACGGTTGGCATTGTGAAGTAATACAGCTTCAATCTAAGCTTGGAGGAGTCTATGAATAGCCTTCATTCAGTTGGATCATGGTTCAAATTCAAACATTTCATCAAGCCATTAACGTCACAGCAAACAACCAGATTGTTTTTCTTCTCAAAAAAAGGAAGCAGATCCCTCTGACGTTCTCTGTACTGTAAGACCCTGACATCACGTTGGAGAAGATTCCATTGCTGTAGTCTTGACTCTAGAAGTTCAGCCTTCTCCTTTGACAAGTCATGGTCTTGAATGAGATCACTCAATTCCCCTCAACTCAGTCTGTGCGTTGTATCATCTTTTACCTCAAACTCAGGGTCATGGGATGTGGAAGGCTTGTTGGGTTCTTCTTTTTCCACACTTTCTTCATTTTCTACTTCAAGCTCATAATGTTGTGGTGGAGAATAGAGATGAGCGAGCACCAAAATGCTCGGGTGCTCGTTACTCGGGATGAACTTTTCGCGATGCTCGAGGGTTCGTTTCGAATAACGAACCCCATTGAAGTCAATGGGCGACCCAAGCATTTTTGTATATCGCCGATGCTCGCTAAGGTTTTCATTTGTGAAAATCGGGGCAATTCAAAAAAGTGATGGGAACGACACAGCAACGGATAGGGCAGGCGAGGGGCTACATGTTGGGCTGCATCTCAAGTTCACAGGTCCCACTATTAAGCCACAATAGCGGCAAGAGTGGTCCCCCCCCCCCCAACAACTTTTACTTCTGAAAAGCCCTCATTAGCAATGCATACCTTAGCTAAGCACCACACTACCTCCAACAAAGCACAATCACTGCCTGCATGACAGTCCGCTGCCACTTCTCCTGGGTTACATGTTGCAAACCCCCCCCCCCCCCTCCCGCACGACGCAGTATCCACAGCGCACACCAAACTGTCCCTGCCCAGCCTTCAGCTGCCCTCATGCCACGCCACCCTCATGTCTATTTATAAGTGCGTCTGCCACAGGAAAAGCAGGCACACACTGCAGAGGGTTGGCACGGCTAGGCAGCGACCCTCTTTAAAAGTGGCGGGGCGATAGCCCACAATGCTGTACAGAAGCAATCAGAAATCCAATCCTGTGCCACCACCATCTGGAGCTGCACACGTGGGCATAGCAATGGGGAACCTATGTGCCACGCACTATTCATTCTGTCAAGGTGTCTGCATGCCCCAGTCAGACCGCGTTTTTTTATATATAGTCACAGGCAGGTACAACTCCGCAATGGGAATTCCGTGTGCACCCACAGCATGGGTGGCTCCCTGGAACCCACCGGCGGTACATAAAAATATCCCATTGCATTGCCCATCACAGCTGAGGTAGTATTGTCATGTTTAATGCAGGTGGGCTTCGGCCCACACTGCATGCCCCAGTCAGACTGGGGTTCTTTAGAAGTGGAAACAGATGCATTTACAACCATGCTGTGGACCCACAGCATGGGTGGGTGCCAGGAACCCATCGGCGGTACATACAAATATCCCATTGCATTGCCCAACACAGCTGAGGTAGTAATGTTGTGCTTAATGCAGGTGGGCTTCGGCCCACACTGCATGCCCCAGTCAGACTGGGGTTCTTTAGAAGTGGAAACAGATGCATTTACAACTCCCTGTGGACCCACAGCATGGGTGGGTGCCAGGAAGCCACCGGCGGTACATACAAAAATATCCCATTGCATTGCCCAACACAGCTGAGGTAGTAATGTCGTGCTTAATGCAGGTGGGCTTCGGCCCACACTGCATGCCCCAGTCAGACTGGGGTTCTTTAGAAGTGGACACATGCAGTTACAACTCCGTGTGGACCGACAGCATGGGTGGTTCCCTGGAACCCACTGGCGGTACATAAATATATCCCATTGCAGTGCCCAGCACAGCTGAGGTAATGTCAGCTTTAATGCAGGTGGGCTAAAAATTAATTTGATTACACTGTAGGCGAGGGCCCACAAAAATTGCTGTATCAACAGTACTAATGTACCTCTGAAAAATTGCCCATGCCCAACCAAGAGGGCAGGTGAAACCCATTAATCGCTTTGGTTAATGTGGCTTAATTTGTAACTAGGCCTGGAGGCAGCCCAGTTAAAATAAAAATTGGTTCAGGTGAAAGTTTCAACGCTTTAATGAGCATTGAAACGTATAAAAATTGTTTAGAAAAATTACATGACTGAGCCTTGTGGGCCTAAGAAAAATTTCCCGTTCGGCGTGATTATGTGAGGTTTCAGGAGGAGGAGCAGGAGGAGGAGGATGAATAGAATACACAGATAGATGAAGCGAAAAGGTCCCCGTTTTGGATGGTGATAGAGAACAATGCTTCCATCCGCGGGTGCAGCCTACGTATTGCTTAGGTATCGCTGCTGTCCGCTGGTGGAGAAGAGAAGTCTGGGGAAATCCAGGCTTTGTTCATCTTGATGAGTGTAAGCCTGTCAGCACTGTCGGTTGACAGGTGGGTACGCTTATCCGTGATGATTCCCCCAGCCACACTAAACACACTCTCTGACAAGACGCTAGCCGCAGGACAAGCAAGCACCTCCAGGGCATACAGCGCGAGTTCAGGCCACGTGTCCAGCTTCAACACCCAGTAGTTGTAGGGGGCAGAGGCGTCACCGAGGACGGTCGTGCAATCGGCTACGTACTCCCTCACCATCCTTTTACAGTGCTCCCGCCGACTCAGCCTTGACTGGGGACCGGTGACACAGTCTTGCTGGGGAGCCATAAAGCTGTCAAAGGCCTTAGAGAGTGTTCCCCTGCCTGCGCTGTACATGCTGCCTGATCTCTGCGCCTCCCCTGCTACCTGGGCCGCGAAAATGCGCCTTCGGCCACTAGCGCTGTCGGATGGGAAGTTTACCATCAGTTTGTCCACCAGTGCCCTGTGGTATAGCATCATTCTCGAACCCCTTTCCTCTTCGGGAATGAGAGTGCAAAGGCTCTCCTTATACCGTGGATCTAGCAGTGTTTACACCCAGTAATCCGTAGTGGCCAGAATGCGTGTAACGCGAGGGTCACGAGAAAGGCATCCTAATATGAAGTCAGCCATTTGTGCCAGGGTACCTGTACGCAACACATGGCTGTCCTCACTCAGAAGATCACTTTCAGGATCCTCCTCCTCCTCCTCCTCAGGCCATACACGCTGAAAGGATGACAGGCAAGCTGCATCTGTCCCCTAGATAGCTACAAAGCAGGTAGCGTAGGAGCGAGGGACTGGGGGGCGGGAGATTAGGACAGGAAAGGGTTAAGCGACCAGAGGAGGTGGGAGGAGTTAATGCAGGAAGAAGAGAGAAGGAGAAGGAGTAGTGTGCCATTCCACGTGGAGTAAGAGAAGAAGGAAGACGTGTGAAGGAAGGCAGAAGATTAAAAGAGAGAAAACATGGACCAGCTTGTTCTGCAGATCAAGGAAGCTGTTGCCAGCCAGGGACCTGAGTGGCTGATGAGGATGGCCGCGGAGTTCGGAGCCACGCCGTCGGGAGAAGCCGGGGCAGGAGAAGAACAGCCGGCGCAGATGGCTTCCAGTGCGCCCCGCGGAAGACCCCAGAGAAGGAGGATTCCCCCTACCAGGCTGAGCCCGAGCCCAGCCGTGAAGAAGGGGGGCCAGAACGCAAGCCCGAGACCTGCGCGTTCAAGTATCGGTGGCGGAGCGCGGCCGCAGCGAGCCGCGGCGGGAAACAACATGGGCGCGGCCGGAAGAATAGAAGAAACCCCCGAGGGACTTACCGGGACTTCAGCAGCGGCATCAGGAGCGAGTAAGTCCAGAGTGGGAAGGGGTTGCCCCGCGGCTGTCCAGCGTCAGGCGGAGAGAGAAGGGGGACGGCCTGCGCGCCGTGCCGGCGGCGGGCGGATGGATCCGCGGGCCGGAAGAAGTACCGGCGCCGGGACTCCCGAGCGGAGGGAGATGAGCGCCAGCGGCGGCAGCGAGGCTGGAAACAGCGCAAGCGGCCACAGCAGCACGAGCGCAGTACAAGGGGGAGGGGGGGGGATGAGAAGGAAGAGGCGCAGGGCGGGAAAACAGAGGGGGGGAAGGGGGGGAGTACTATTAGGCAGTATGGCCCCCTTGTCGCCCCAGGGCTCATGCCCTAATATGAGGGGCAGCGGGATATATTATAAAGACGCCTCAGGCCGGCAAGGGGCTTACGGGGTACGAAGGAAGGAGGGAGGGGGAGGAGGGGCAGCGAGCAGCGATCACATGTCGCCCCGGGGTTCTTTCCCTTTTGCGAAGGACAGTCGAGCACAAGCAGTCGAAGGCACTTCAGGCCGGCAAGGGGCTTACGGGGTGGAGCAAAGCGGACAGGTGAGACAGAGGAAGGGTAAAGGGGGGGGGGAAGCTACCTGCCCGGTAGTCAAGGGGTCGGTAGCGGGACGGAGGGGGGGTTAGGCGGCAGGCAGGGGGTTGGCAGCATGGCGCGAGGAAGCTGGCGCAGCGAAGCAAGGATAGATAGCTCGTCATCGGAGTCTGGTGAGCCTTGTACACGTCGGGAGGCGCCCCATTTCGCCAGAGGGTACAGGCGTTCGGAAGCGGTGGACAGGAGCGGTAGGCGCAGCGGCTATGGGACTTCGGTTTGGGCTTCGCAGCAGGCGTTACCATGTTCACCGGCTTCCTCCACAGATGAGAGGCGGGCCTCACGTACCGAAAGGCAGGGCGAACGGGCCGCAGCCTCCAGGGCGTCCTATGGCTATAGCATGCTACCCCGTGGTGTCTCCCGTAATAGGGACAGGGTACGACACGCGGTGGCGAGTCCGGAAAGGAGCCAACCGGGACCGAGTCACCCGTCTTTCCCCTCGGCAGGGCCGGAGGACGAATTGGAGGGTGAGTCCCAATGTGATAGAGTGTGGGGTGATTCGTCGCCCAATAACGTGAATAATTTTATGGTAGCGCTGAGAGCGCTGGTGAATGAGTTTGATAAAGGTAAAGGAACGGTGTTGTGTGTTAACCCGGGGAGACGAGACTCACCCGTGGTTGGTGATGTGGCTCACGCTACCGGGTGTTCGCCAGCGGTGGCGACCGGGAAAAGCGAAGAGTCGGTAAAAGATGGTCTACGTTTTTCAGATTCTCTATTTTGTGGCGTGGCCCCGCTGGGGGTGGGCCTCGCGGAGGACACAATTGAGAAAATCAAAAGTGGAATATACGTGGACATTTGGTCGCTCCTATCGGTGGAGCATGTGTTGGTTGATAAGGAGCGCTTCGCTGAACGGGACAAGAAGCCCAAAATAGCTAAAACATTTAGCAATTGGCTACAAGCCATGTTGACCCTGGCTCACGTTATATGCCAGTACCAGCCGGGAAAAGGCCCGGAGCTACTGGTATATATTAACACTATTCATAGCGCTTACAAGCTGCACGGCGGTGCAGCATGGTGGCGCTATGACGAAGATTTTCGTTGACGGATTTCGGGAATGAGTAACGTGAGTTGGGCGACAAAAGCGACGGATGCTTGGATCCAGTTGATCCCGGCGCAAAAGCCGGCGAAGCCCCTTTTTCAGAGCAATAACGCGGTAACTGGTGGACAGCAGGCACCCGTGGCACATAAGCCCTCGGGTTCCTGCTGGGCATTCAATGAGGGTAACTGTCGGTTTCTTGCAGCATGTAAGTTCCGGCACGAGTGCTCCTTTTGCGGCGGTGCGCATGCAGCGGTACGTTGTTTTCGGAGACAAAAGCAAAACTTGCCCGCGGCCACAGCGTCGCCCGGGGGCAACGCCAGTGAATGCGCTGTTCCTGGAGGAGTGGTTAGGCAAGTACCACAGGATAAGGGAAGCAAACCTTCTTAAAGAAGGTTTTAACACGGGTTTCGTCATTCCGCATCAACCGGGTTCGGCGTTAACGCTTAGTCGCAATTTAAAATCGGCGTAAGACAATAAAGAGATGGTGATGGAGAAGCTGCTAAAGGAGGTAGAACTGGGTCGGATGGCGGGGCCTTTTCAGGAACCGCCATTCGAGAACTTACGCGTTTCACCTTTGGGCTTGGTACCAAAAAAGGAAACGGGTAAGTTCCGGCTTATCCATCACTTATCCTACCCGACGGGCGAGTCAGTCAACGACGGGATTTCCAAGGAGCAAACAGCCGTATCATATACTTCCTTCGATAGGGCTGTCTGCCTAGTACGACTGGCCGGAAAGGGGGCTCTGTTGGCAAAAGCTGATATCGAGTCCGCTTTTCGACTATTACCGGTGCATCCAGATTGCTTTCACTTGTTGGGCTGCCGCCTGGACGGCTTATATTTTGTGGATATGTGCTTACCGATGGGGTGTTCCATCTCTTGTTATTACTTTGAAGCGTTCAGTTTATTTCTGGACTGGATGCTTCGATACGAGACGGGCATCCGATCGGTGTTACATTATCTGGATGATTTCCTTTTCGTCGGGCCATCAGATTCAGAGGTATGCGGGTTGTTATTGGCATAATTTCAGGATCTGATGGGAATAAGCGGGAGTACCGCTGTCACGCGAGAAAACGGTCGGTCCGGTGACATGTCTTACATTTTTAGGCATTGAAATCGATACCATGGCAATGGTATTTCGTTTACCGGACGAGAAAGTAGCGCGGTTGCGGCAAGAAGTTAAGTTGGCTGGCAGTTCTAAAAAAGTTACACTGCACCAGCTCCAAGTAATTATAGGCTTGTTAAATTTTGCGTGTCGGGTCATTCCGATGGGCCGCCCGTTTGCAAGGCGGCTGTCATTGGCGACAGTCGGGATAAAAGAGAAACACCACTTCGTCAGAGTGACAAAGGGTATGAAGGAGGACTTGCACACATGGCAAGTCTTTCTTCAAACGTTCAATGGTCAGGTGATTTGTCAAACTGCGGAAGTTGCAAACGAGGAGCTGGGACTGATGTCGGATGCATCGGGCTCCTGTGGTTTTGGTGTAATTTTGGAGGACAGTTGGTGCAGTGCACCATGGCCCAGAGAATGGTTCGAAAGACGGTGGGTGAAGAACATAACACTGCTGGAGATTTTTCCGCTAATGGTGGCGGTGGAGATCTGGGGGCCGGTTTTGGAAAACAGGAATATCTGCTTCTGGTCGGATAACCAGGCTGTAGTGACAGCGGTGAACAAGCAGACATCCAGATCTCCCTTGGTTTTGGCAGTTTTACGCCATTTGGTCTTGAGATGCCTGCAAAATAATATGAAGCTGAAGGCGAGACACGTACCCGGAGTAAACGATAACACGGCTGACGCTCTTTCTCGTTTCCAGATGGAGAGATTCAGGGAACTCCACCCGACAGCGGATGTCAAAGGGATATGTTGCCCGGCGATCTTATGAGAGATAGTAGAAGAGAGCTCACGACTCTGATTCGCAACTCCGTTGCGGAATCGACGTGGAAGCGATATATATATATGCAATATGGAAAACATGGTTGATGGCAGCAGGGGGACAATTTCCTGATGGAGCGCGGGCGAGAGCGGTGACGTTAGACATTATGGCGGAGCTGCGGCGTCGGGGCGCATCGGCGAGCTCGGCGCGCAAGCACTTATCAGCCATTGCGTTTTTGTTGCGCCTGCACGGACGGCGCGATGTGACAAAGGATTTTGTCTTCGGACAGATACTTAAAGGTTGGAAAAAAGAAAGGTCGTCAAGAGACGACAGGCGGCCGATAACATTTGAATTGCTAAATGCAATGCTGAACGTTTTGGGAGCAGTGTGCAAAGACGAAAGCGAGGTGCTGCTCTTTCGGGTTGCGTTTTCGTTAGCGTTCTTCGCAGCATTGAGACTGAGCGAAATAGTGGCTCCCAGCTGTAGGAAGCTGGGGGGGTTGCGTTTCGAGGATGTGCTGTGCAGTACAGATGATATAAAGTTATGCATCAAAAAGTCCAAGACTAATGTGTATGGCGCAGGCGAGTGGCTGCGCTTGACGGCGTTGGGGACAGCTGCGTGTCCTGTGGCGTTGCTGAAACAGTTTTTGTCGCAACACAGCGGAAAAGGACAACTGTTGGCGCATGCTTCAGGCGCCCCACTAACCAAGTTCCAATTTGGGGCGGTCATGCGCTCATGCTTGAAGAGATTAGGTTTCGAACCCAGCGAGTTTGGCACGCATTCATTCAGGATTGGCGCAGCAACGTCGGCGTTCGCTTGCGGATTAAGAGGAGACGAGGTGAAGCGGGTTGGACGCTGGAGGTCGGAGGCGTACAGGGCGTACGTCCGATCAAATTTGAGAGTTTTATAGTTAAAGTTACATTGTGGTGTGCCGTTATGTGTTTGTTTTGCAGGTTCGGAGTGGACAGTTTGGGTGGTGGGCCACTCTTTCATTCATTGGGCAGAGAAAAGAGCGGGGACCCGGCCCATTGGCAGGAACCTGGGCCTGAAAGAGGTCCAGGTGAAATGGCACGGGATAAGAGGTTTACAATGGGCCAGGCTGCTGCACGAGGTATTGTGTATCAGCAGATGGTCTTAAGGAAAAGTAATCCTAGTAATTCATGCAGGCGGTAATGATCTGGGGAGGGTGAAGGTAGCGGAGTTAGTCGCCCTCATGAAGGAGGATATGCTGAGGTTTAAAAAATGTTTTGAGGAGACTGTTATAGTATGGTCCGACATAATCGCTAGGAGAGTGTGGAAGGAAGCAAGGGATGTGGAGGCGATTGACAGGGTCAGAAAAAATGTGAATTTTAAAATTTCAAAGTTTGTTAAGGCTATAGGAGGGGTAGCCATTAGGCATTGGGAGTTGGAGAAGAAGGTGCCAGGGATGTGGAGGAAGGATGGTGTCCATTTAAGCAACATAGGCATGGACACATTCTTATCGGGGTTGCAGGACGGGGTTGAGGCGGCGCTGACGCTGGCATGTGGGGGGCGGATGGCAGCGTAGGCAGGCTGCATCCTTCGTGGCGGTTTAGCGGTATTTCCATGCCAGCTGGAAGATTGAGGGTGCGTACAGGCCGTAACGGGCTTTCTCACGCCTCGAAAGGTTTAGAGCATTAGAAGTTAAGAATAGGCGATAGGCATGGAAAGAAGGAAATAAGTTGATGTTATATATTAATAATAAATAAGCTGTGGCCTTCCCACATAATTTATGCCAGCATAGAGTGATATATAGATGTCTAATAAAGAAGTTTTGTTAATAAAGAAGTTTTGTTACTAAGAAGTGGTCACGTGTTTTATTGGAAGGGAGCGGGAAGAGTGGGGAGTCCCCCCAGTCCCTCAGCAGTGGGCCAAGCTGTCTCTTCCCCCTCCTCCTCATGCTCCTCCCCCTCCTCCTCAACGCGCTGAGATATAGACATGAGGTTGCTCTGACTATCCAGCGACATACTGTCTTCCCCCGCCTCCGTTTCTGATTCCAAAGCGTCTGCCTTTATGCTTTGCAGAGAACTTCTCAAGAGGCATAGCAGAGAAATGGTGACGCTAATGATTGCAGCATCCCCGCTCACCATCTGGGTAGACTCCTCAAATTTTACAAGGACCTGGCAGATGGCTGCCAACCAGGCCCACTCTTCTGTAAATAATTGAGGAGGCTGACTCCCACTGCGCCGCGCAAGTTGGAGTTGGTATTCCACTATAGCTCTACGCTGCTCATAGAGTCTGGCCAACATGTGGAGCGTAGAGTTCCACTGTGTGGGCATGTCGCACAGCAGTCGGTGCACTGGCAGATTAAACCGATGTTGCAGGGTCCGCAGGGTGGCAGCGTGCGTGTGGGATTTGCGGAAATGTGCGCAGAGCTGGCCCACCTTTCCAAGCAGGTATGACAAGTGGGGGTAGCTTTTCAGAAAGCGCTGAACCACCAAATTAAACACATGGGCCAGGCATGGCACGTGCGTGAGGCTGCCGAGCTGCAGAGCCGCCACCAGGTTACGGCCGTTGTCACACACGACCATGCCCGGTTGGAGGCTCAGCGGCGCAAGCCAGCGGTCGGTCTGCTCTGTCAGACCCTGCAGCAGTTCGTGGGCCGTGTGCCTCTTCTCTCCTAAGCTGAGTAGTTTCAGCACGGCCTGCTGACGCTTGCCCACCGCTGTGCTGGCACGCCGCGTGACACCGACTGCTGGCGACATGCTGCTGCTGACACATCTTGATTGCGAGACAGAGGTTACGTAGGAGGAGGAGGAGGAGGGTTTAGTGGAGGAAGCATACACCCCCGCAGATACCACCACCGAGCTGGGGCACGCAATTCAGGGGGGTGGGTAGGACGTGAGCTGTCCCAGGCTCTGACTTTGTCCCAGCCTCCACTAAATTCACCCAATGTGCCGTCAGGGAGATATAGTGGCCCTGCCCGCCTGTGCTTGTCCACGTGTCTGTTGTTAAGTGCACCTTGGCAGTAACCGCGTTGGTGAGGGTGCGTACAATGTTGCGGGAGACGTGGTCGTGCAAGGCTGGGACGGCACATCGGGAAAAGTAGTGGCGACTGGGAACCGAGTAGCGCGGGGCCGCCGCCGCCATCATGCTTTTCAAAGCCTCCGTTTCCACAAGCCTATACGGCAGCATCTCTAGGCTGATCAATTTTGCAATGTGCACGTTTAACGCTTGAGCGTGCGTGTGCGTGGCGTCGTACTTGCGCTTGCACTCAAACTGCGGCGCTAGCGACGTCTGGACGATACGCTGAGAGACATTGCTGGATGGGGCCGAGGACAGCGGAGGTGAGGGTGTGGGTGCAGGCCAGGAGACGGTAGTGCCTGTGTCCTGAGAGGGGGGTTGGATCTCAGTGGCAGGTTGGGGCACAGGGGGAGAGGCAGTAGTGCAAACCGGAGGCGGTGAACGGCCTTCGTCCCACCTTGTGGGGTGCTTGGCCATCATATGCCTGCGCATGCTGGTGGTGGTGCCTCCCCAGCTGATCTTGGCGCGACAAAGGTTGCACACCACTGTTCGTCGGTCGTCAGGCGTCTCTGTGAAAAACTGCCACACCGTAGAGCACCTTGACCTCTGCAGGGTGGCATGGCGCGAGGGGGTGCTTTGGGAACCAGTTGGTGGATTATTCGGTCTGGCCCTGCCTCTACCCCTGGCCACCGCAGTGGCTCGGCCTGTGCCCACACCCTGACTTGGGCCTCCGCGTCCTCGCCCGCGTCCACATCCTATAGGCCTACCCCTACCCCTCAGCATGGTGTATTACCAGTGATTTGATTTCCCAGGCAGGAAAGAAATTGGCGCAAGCCTGCTGTTAAACGTAGCTGGCTGCGTATGTTTTTTGTTAACGTTCTGCACCCACCACACACGTACCCAGAACGCTGAGGACTGACAGAGGCAGGGCACATAGAATTTTTCCCTTTTTTTTTTAAAGAAAAGGCCCACTGACTATATTCAATCAGATAAGAAATCTGTTCCACAGAAATGCAGTTATATGAAGTGCAGCAGAGCGGTGATTTTTCCCAGGAAGGCAGGAAATAAATTGGCGCAAGCCTGCTGTTAAACGTAGCTGGCTGCGTATGAATTTTTTATTATCTCCACCCACCACACACGTACACAGAACGCTGAGGACTGACAGAGGCAGGGCACATACAATTTTTCCCTTTTTTTTAAAAGAAAAGGCCCACTGACTATATTCAATCAGATAATATATGTCTTCTGGCCCTGCCTACACAATTCTCTCCCTGTAGTATTACTGCAGGGCGCAATGCTCTGCACAGCCGATTTTGAAAAAAAAAAAAATGCAACACTGCTAACAGCAGCCTGCACAGTACTGCACACGGTTAAATGTGGCCCTAAGAAGGACCGTTGGGGTTCTTGAAGCCTACACTCACTCCTAACACTCTCCCTGCCTAACCACCACTTCTGTCCCTGGACTATTACTGCAGGGCGCAATGCTCTGCAGACAGCCGATTTTGAAAAAAAAAAAATTGTGCAACACTGCTAACAGCACCCTCCACAGTACTGCACACGGATAGATGTGGCACTGAGAAGGACCGTTGGGGTTCTTGAAGCCTACACTCCGTCCTAACACTCTCCCTACAGCAGCACCAGCAGCAGCACTTTCCCTCAGCTAACTCAGTCACAAGGCATCTGAGGCGAGCCGCGGGAGGGGCCGACTTTTATACTCGGGTGACATCTGATCTCCCCAGCCACTCACTGCAGGGGGGTGGTATAGGGCTTGAACGTCACAGGGCCAGAAATTCAATTGGCCAGAAAAGCGCTCTAACGTCTCAGAGAGGAAACTGAAAGTAACCCGAACATCGCGTGGTACTCGTTAAGAGTAACGAGCATCCCGAACACCCTAATATTCGCCCGAGCATCAGACGAGTACGTTCGCTCATCTCTAATTGTAACATATTTTAAATATGATCCTTAATTTATGATTATGATGGCACTGGTTATTAACAGGCTTTTCTAATATGCATATGCATATTTTATAATGTTTGTGTACAATATATTTTTAAATGAGATATAATTGGTTAACAACATTTTATCTATACAGTATTATACTGGTAGATGGTTTTAGGGAAAGGTTTTAAGAATGAATTTATAATAATGATGAAAAGAATTCTATCTCCAGTGTATGACTGAGGGCGGAGCACTTAGATAAATCCTGTTGAGATCACAGGATGGTCAATAAAGTTGATAGAGAAATTGAGACGCACCTTGCGGTCCAAACTAAATCGGGTGATGATTCACGTTAGAAAGAGGGGAATCCCTCCCACATCCATTACGTCATGAATTGGAAGGCGGAAGATGTAACTGTGTAACAATGTATTAAACTTCACAAAGTCACAATAATAGTTCTGAAACACGTAGCGGAATAAAAGATTTTATCAATAGAAGTTTCGTAGTTCATAATGGCGCGGGTAGGTTTTAAATAGTATATAGTGATATTCCTGAACTGGCTTTGCCTGAGAGCAAAAGCCTGTGTTACCCTGGACGCCTCTTCCCCACCAAGGAGAAAGTGGACAGAAAAAGAAACTTCCTAAAGCCGACTTGGACAACAGGTGCCGGAGGGTTCTCCCAGTGAGATGAATTAACCTTTCGAGCACCAGGTGAGTTACATATTCACCTTCCACTTTTATTTATATACATATAATTGCTTGAGGCACATCCTGATGTTATATAATTTCTTTCTGGTGACGGGGCTTTAAATACCCTTCCTCCAGCAAAGCGAGCGCTGTGATTGGATCGTGCGCCAGCCAGTCATAGCCGGCGTTCGATCCTATCACAGTGCTCGCTTTGTTGGAGGCGGGGTATTCAAAGCCCCGTTTACCAGACAGAACTGATACGAGGGGGTGCTGATAAGTCTTTGGCTTTGTGTTCTTTTTTTGTTTCTATGGTAACGAATGTTACATCACATGAAAGCCTTATATGTCTAATATATGTTTTCAAAATTTTTTGTTTGTAGCTTATGGCAACAGTGATCTAGGCAGTCGGGGAAACAAAATGGTGGAGTCTAAGGCGATATTCACAGCAAATGAGAGCAGAGGAGTGATAAAATTCTTGTTTCTGCAAGGAAAGTCCGTAAATGATATTCATGGTGATATGTCACAGACATTTGGGGATCAATGCCGTTCATATTCTACAGTTAAGAACTGGGTTGCCAAATATAAAACGGGCAACTTCAGCACCAATAATGAGGAACGTCCTGGACGACCGAGAGAGGTTGTTGTCCTGGAGATCGTCGATGCTGTGCACAACCTCATACTGGAGAATCAGAGAATTTCAGCTAAAGGAATAGCAGACATCATGGGGATTTCTCGTGAACGTGTTTGTGTCATTATCCATGAACATTTGAACATGAAGAAGCTATCTGCAAAGTGGGTCCCCAAATGTTTGACAAAAGATCAGAAAAGCATGCGAGTGAAAACTTCCCAGTCCATTTGTCAGCGTTTCCAGACTGATAAGAACTTCTTGGATCGACTGGTCACTATGGATGAGACCTGGATTTATTTGTATGACCCTGAAACCAAGGAGCAGTCAATAGAGTAGAGGCACAGTGGTTCTCCTCGCCCAAAGAAGTTCAGGGTGCAAAAATCAGTCACTAAGGTGATGGCTTCTGTGTTCTGAGATAAGGAGGGCGTGCTACTAGTGGACTACCTTCAAAATGGTTCCACCATCAATTCAAGGTATTACATTGAACTTTTGGACCAATTGAAGGCAGCTCTGAAGGCCAAAAGGCGTGGCAAGCTGTCCAAAGGAATCTTGTTCCTGCAAGACAACGCCTCTGCTCACACTGCACAAGCAACCACGGCAAAACTGGTGGAGCTAGGCTTCCAGCTGGTTGACCACCCACCTTATTAACCAGATCTAACTCCCTCCAACTCTCATCTGTTTTCAAACCTGAAGAAACACCTCAAGAGTACCAAAATTCACACCAATTCTGATACCATGGCTGGTACGGATGACTGGTTTGAGGCACAACCGAAATCCTTCTTTTCGCAAGGCTTACAGAACTTGGAATACCGATGTAAGAAGAGTGTTGATATCAGTGGAGAGTATGTGGAATAAATGTAAAGTTTCATCTTCCTATCTTGTTTCTTTCTGGGTAAAGCCAAAGACTTATCAGCATGGCCTCTGTGATAAATTCTTGTAGATCAATCATATAATTGCTGTAATGTCTCAAATGATACTGTTAAGCCAACATAGCCACATCATGTGGGATACAAGTATGAATAGAAACCGCATCACGTCCTATCCAAAAAAAACTGAGAAGACCAACTTTAGGCTCAGAATTCCTGTGGACACCTGTGTAGTCATGAATGTACCCAGGAGCTTGCCGTACCAGAGGCTGCAAGAGTCCCAATCCAATTTGGCAAAAATCTGATCGATCACGGTGAACAGCAGTACTTAGATCAGCATATGAAATGCTAGTCTGAGTGATTATGCTCCATTGCTTCTCGGCAGAAAATATCCTTGATATGGCAGCTTATGGAGGCACCATAAGGCAGCACACAGTGCTTACAGCTCTACCTTGTACACAAGTCCTTCAAAATGCTAAATTCTAAAGAAAGCATAAAACTAAATTATGTACCCATCAAAAGTATTAACATTGATTATGTTTTGTGCAAACATTCTGAAAGACCGTCTGCTGGTGAACCAATTATCTTTTGTGGGTTCATTATTATTTTTTTGCCTGAAGCCTTTGTTTGTTTATCCAAGCTCCTTTTAATGTATATTGCCCCCTCCATACATTACTCATATAACATGATGATTATCTTGCTGGGTACAAGCAGGATGTACATTTTTAAGAGCCCTGCATAAAGCATTTAAAGGGGTTGTCCCGCGAAAGCAAGTGGGGGTAAGCACTTCTGTATGGCCATATTAATGCACTTTGTAATATACATTGTGCATTAAATATGAGCCATACAGAAGTTATTCACTTACTTGTCTCCGTCCTCGCGCTGTCTCTGTGTCCCCGTCGCCATGGTGCCGTCTAATTTCTTCCTCACCAGTCCGTTTTAGACGTGCTTGCGCAGTCTCTTCTCTTCCCTCTGTGAACGAGCCTCTCCAGCGTGCCCACGCGATACAGCTCATCTGCGCATGCGCAGACGAGCTGTCACTGCACGGGAGCGCGCAGGGGCGGCTATTCAGTTCCCGGCGTCCCTTTAAACACGGGTGAAGGAGCAGTCTAGCCTTTCACCCCGAATCAGCAGCAGCCAGATGGGACCATCCAGGAGCAGCCAGACGGGACCATCTAGGAGCAGCCAGCCGGGACTATCCAGGAGCAGCCAGCCGGGACAACCGACCAGCAGCCAGCCGGGACAATCGATCAGCAGCCAGGAGCCACACGGGACCAGCAGCCGCCAGCCGGGACGAACACAATCCAAGCCGTGCAGCTGCCTGGGTAAGTGAGGTGTCTGTGATGCTGTGGGCGCTGGGGGGGGGTGAGGTGTCTGGGGTGCTGGGGGCGCTGGGGGGGGGTGAGGTGTCTGGGGTGCATGAATAAATGCATGGCTGGATATGTGTGCATAAGTGCGTGCGGATGCATGGATGGATGAGGCTGAACGAATGAATGAATGCATGCATGGATGTGTGCAGGCCGCATGAGCGTTGGGATGAGGCCGCAAGGGCGGATGTGTTTGTACGTGATGATGGGTGCATAAGTCTGTGTGGATGCATGGATGGGGCCGCATGGGCGGATGTGTGTAGGCCGCATGGGCGGATGTGTTTGTACGTGATGATGCGTGCATAAGTCTGTGTGGATGCATGGATGGGGCCGCATGGGCGGATGTGTGTAGGCCGCATGGGCGGATGTGTTTGTACGTGATGATGCGTGCATAAGTCTGTGTGGATGCATGGATGGGGCCGCATGGGCGGATGTGTATAGGCCGCATGGGCGGATGTGTTTGTACGTGATGATGCATGCATAAGTCTGTGTGGATGCATGGATGGGGCCGCAGGGGCCGCATGGGCGGACGTGTGTAGGCCGCATGGGCGGATGTGTTTGTACGTGATGATGCGTGCATAAGTCTGTGTGGATGCATGGATGGGGCCGCATGGGCGTTGGGATGAGGCCGCAAGGGCGGATGTGTTTGTACGTGATGATGCGTGCATAAGTCTGTGTGGATGCATGGATGGGGCCGCATGGGCGGATGTGTGTGTGATTGTGTGTGTGTGTATAGGGATGGATGCATGCATGTATGTGTATGTGCAGATGGATGGATGTGTCTGTTGGTCTGTATCTGTGGGTGGGTGGGTTGGTTGTTGTAGCTTAGCATCTCTGTTGATCTACACCTTCTTGTCTTTAAAATGCAGAGCGTATACGTCGGAGCGCATCGGTGGCCATTGGAGATTCCAGGGTTTGGACTCGTGATATTCTTCCGAAGTTACTGCAGGAGGGTGAGTATTTGCACCACATTTTCTTTCCCACACACAGCAGATCAGTCACTTTAAAACACAAAATCACAATGCCTAGCTGCGTGGTTCCAACTTGCACTACATACTGGAAGAAGGGAGGCGAAAGTGCTTGTCTTCATGTCTTTCCAACGAAATCGAAAAAACAAGACTTTGGCTACAGCAGGCTCCTCACATCTTTGTTGACGTTGAAGAGTGGCTTACTAAGATTTCCCCAAAAAAAGATTCTTACAGTTATCGTTTGTGCAGCAAACATTTCTTGGAGGATTGCTACATAACAGTCGGCGACCGTAAAAAATTGAAGCCCAATGCTGTGCCAAGTATATTCCCAACAGCGTTGGAAATTGAGACCCGGTTAGCGAAGAAAGGTGAACCTTCAAGAAAACGCAGAAGAATTGGGGAGACGCAGCAGCCAGAAACTTCGAGGGAAGAAACTTCGAGGGAAGAAACTTCGAGGGAAGAAACTTCGAGGGAAGAAACTTCGCGCGAAGACACTTCGCACAAAGAATCTACCCTGGTTGCACCTAGCGCGGTTCAAGAAATGACAGTCGACGTGTATCTACAAGGTGATGAAACACAGCTAGAAATTCCTATGACAGTAATCAATAGAAAAAAAGAAAAAACTTTCTTTATAGCTGCGCTACAACATTAACCCTTAGGTAAACAAGGGAATAAGCCTCTAAAAAACCTCAGTTCAAATAGAAAGCCAATATTTTTATTCCCCACATAACAATCAAGTATAAGTGAAATATTAAAAGCAACGCGTTTCTGCGTCTAGCTGACGCCTTGATCTACCCTGGCGTCAGCTAGACGCAGAAACGCGTTGCTTTTAATATTTCACTTATACTTGATTGTTATGTGGGGAATAAAAATATTGGCTTTCTATTTGAACTGAGGTTTTTTAGAGGCTTATTCCCTTGTTTACCTAAGGGTTAATGTTGTAGCGCAGCTATAAAGAAAGTTTTTTCTTTTTTTCTATTTATTATCTGCTCCCCATATGTTTTATTTAAACTTTGGGGCATTTCTATAAGCTGCTGCTCTCCAGGAGAGTTTGGTTTAGTATTATCAGATACATATAGATGTACTCTTCTGGATTAAACAAGAAGACCCTCCAGTAAAGAAACCTTAGAAAAGGCGAACTTGGATTCCCGGTGCAGGCGGGACACAAGAGACTTTTTTGTCGTTCCGCCTGACACCTGGTAAGTAGAATTCCATCTAATTATTTTTTCTTCCTCGGGCTATGGCGCTCTCCCTAATTTTTGTTTATGACAGTAATCAGTGAAGGTTGTACAGTAGATGCAAAGGTAATTGTCAATTTCAAAAGACAGTTTGAGCAAAGAGAAACCGACAACGAAGCAAGCAATGCAGGGAGGGGTAAATGCAAGGCCTGTCAAGCAGCGGCAAATAAATCGCAACACAGGACACAACTCCAGTCAAGAAGCATTGGCATCCAATGCAATGAAGTAGAAGCCAGTCCACACCGGAATCCAATTTCATTTAAAATCCCACAGGGCACTCCGTGCTCTTCTACACCATTAAAAACCAATATGGGTAATACTGCCTTCCAAGAGATACCAGAAGAGAGCCCAATATCCAAAACAGCCAATGAGGCCGATAGAATCAATATGCAACCCTCAAGTTGCAATATTGCTTCTACTTTTGAGGAAAGCCTTTCAAGTGTTTTTTCTGATGATCAAAACGACTCGACATTCAAAGCATCGCAAGCATCGGAGAGTTCCGGTAGTGAGGATTTTGCCATTCCTTCTGATTCCAATAACCCCTTGAGCTACCTCTTACCAGAATTTGTAACCTTAGCTCCAACAGAGATGGACCCATCCGCTGAAGAAAAGTACATAGTTTTCAAAAGCTCCTTGATGGGTTTATTTTCAATGATCCCTTGCCCTTACCGAAATCAATGCTTTCTTAACCCCTTGAGTGGCACGCCCGGAAAAGTTCCGTGACGAGCTCCACTGCTCATAGTGACATAGCCCGGAAGATTTCCGGGCTATGTATCACTATGGGAGCTGCAGAGCACAATGCCACAAGCTGTGACAGTGTGCTCTGCCTGCACAGACCCACACAGAGCAGTGCAAGGGCTTTGAAAAACCAGCAGAAGATATTGCCGGCATATCGGCAATGTCCTGCTTTGTTTACAGGTTGCCATAGAGACCATCGGCTTGTCAGAAGCAAGCCGATGGTCTCTGTGGCAGGGAGAGCTGGTTGTTAGCTGTCAGAGGACAGCTAGGTACTAGCTCTTACAGCAGAGATCAGAGAAAACCTCCGATCTCTGCTGTGTTAACCCTTTACATGCTGCAGTCTATGTGACTGCAGCATGTAAAGGGCTGTCACTGCAGCATGTAAAGGGCTGTCACCATCGGACCCCTGGAATGTGATCAGGGGTCCTGATGGGTCCCTGTGGAAGTCCCCTAAAGGGACAAAAAAAAAAAAATTTTAAAAATTAAAAAAAAAAAAGGAAAAAAATTATTAAAATAATTAAAAAAACACTTGTCTCCCTTTACTTTGTAAAAAATCAAAAATACAATCACACATGTGGTATCCATGTGCGTCGTAATGACCCAGAGAAGGAAGTTAATACATTATTTAACCCCTTAATGACATGGCCCCTTTTTTCTTTTTTCCCCATTTCTTTTTTTCCTCCCCCGTTTAAAAAATCACAACTTGTCCAGCAAAAAACAAGCCCTTATATGGCCATGTCAATGGAAAAATGAAAAAGTTATGGCTCTTGAGACGCAACTGCAAAACTAGTTGAAATTCAATGATTAGACCATTTTAAAAAACCTGCCCTGGTGGGCACGACAGGGTGGTAGGAAACCTGCCACTCAAGGGGTTAAACTAACTCATGTCAAGATTTTCCCAAAGGGATCAATGGTAATTGTGAAATCTTTCACAGAAAGAGGCTACACCTGCAACTTGTGGCGAAGCCAACCACTCATCCACAATTGCCCGGCGGGGAACATTTTACTTGCTTCCAGTGTCCTTCTTAGCGGATCTAATTTTGCAAAAGTTAGTAATATGCTACATATTCTGAAACTTCAAGGAATCTCAAAAACCACTTTCTACCGCCACCAACATCACTTATTATTCTCAGTGATAGATAATCATTGGATGCAGCAGAGGGCAAATCTAATAGCAGAAATGAAATCAACACCCTTGTATTTAGCTGGCGATGGGCAATCCGATAGCCTGGGTTTTTCAGCAAAGTACACCGTTTATACTTTTTTGGAGTTGAAGAGCAAAAAAATTGTGGGCTTCACGGTGGAACAACTTGTTCCACCTGCTTCGTCAGTTTCGCTCGAAACCACTGCATTCCGGAAAACACTACTTGAATTGATCGCCGATGAATTAAACATTCAAATAGTCACAACTGATCGGCATGTCTCCATACGTAAGGTAATGCGCCAGGAATTCCCAGAAATTATGCATGAATTTGATGTCTGGCATGTGGTCAAAGCTGTCGGCAAGCAGTTGCTTGTGGCTTCCAAAAGCACACACTGCGCAACCATTTCCCCGTGGATATCGAGCCTCAAAAATCATCTGTGGTGGTGTTCGCATACCAGTCAAAAAAATCCCGAATTACTGGTAGAAAAATGGAAATCGGCAACAAATCACATTATCAACGTTCACGAGTGGGAGAACAATGCCCAATATCACCGCTGCAGTCACGCCCTTCTTGAACCAACCACCGCTTGGTTAGCCCCTAACACTACAGCACATACCAAATTCAAAACCGTGGTTCTGAAAACAAGTTTACTGAAAGACATCCGCCATCTTTCCAATTTTTGTCACACTGGCGATTTGGAGATTTTTCACGCAAGTGTATTGAAATACAGGCCCAAACGAATTCATTTTTTTTATGACGGAATGGTGGCTAGAACGCAACTTGCTGTTCTAGACCACAATTACAACGTAGGTAGGATTCAAAAGCTCAGAAAAACGCAATCAGAAGACGGGATAGAGGACCGGAAGTGTTACCGAGTGGAGTACTCAAAAGCACGGAAGCAGTGGATTTTGAAAGCTCTTTATGAGCCTAAGTCCATTGCATTTGTATTTGACATAATTCGTGAGATTGTGATGTTCGCCAAAGGTGAGATGTCCATCTCCTGGCATTCAAAATCCTCAGAATTCCCTCATAATATTGCACCTGTTGTGAAACCCAGTGAAGAGGAATTGGTTCACAAATTTCAAAGTCGATTTCCAAGGTAATCAAGAAAAAATTTTGGTGGGTATAAAAAAAAAACAAAAAACCAACAAACTTTAACGAAAAATTTAGTAATATTTTTGTATCATGTGCAACCATTGTTTCATGTCTGTCTATTGTAAATAAGTGAACTACAATTTTCAACGGTTCGTCTGTCTCTTTTATCTGTGTCTCTTTATTACTTACTTTGTCTTTTGTATAGTTTACATGTGCGTTGCAATCTTATTTCCATGTGTGTATAGTGATATTTATTTAACATTTTGGTCACTTATCCTTATTTATTTCCTATGCCCTCTAGTCCCTTTTGTTAATCGCATTAACATCCCTTTTTACTCTTTGCAATCATCTGCATAAAATGTCTTTTTTGTATAGAATGTATAACTGGTACAATGTGAAATGTTGCCGGTCTTATCCCATAAATCCTATGCATTTTTCCACGGGTGTTTCTAACTAATTTTAAATTTTTTAAATTTTGTAAAAAATTCGGTCCTTTACGGTAGAATTTTTAGTTAGGGAATTTTTAATTTTTTTAGATTGGTCTCGCAAGAGAATGAGGATCCTTGTCGTGGATTGCGGGCTTACGGTAAAATGACCAAATTAATGACACTCGTATTTAAAAGTATAGCCATAATATTTATAAAATGTTTTTGCACAAAAATTCTTAATTTGGTCATTTTATTAACCAATACCTCATTGCAAATTTTTTTTGATGTAAGTTATTGTACTAACATGACTTACAAAGTAGGTGCATGTGTTTGCGAATACATACGCACGCGCACCTTGTCCAAGTGTCCACTTGTCCAAGTGTACAAGCGTACATGTGTACATGGTTACGTCTGTCTGGGAGATATATATATTTATATATATAATCTCTCTCATACACACCCACGCAGACGTATGCATATATGTATGTATTACACACATACACACACACCTGTGGGTATGTTACATACATGCATACATAGACATACACGCGTATACTATATATATGTGTGTACACGCATATATACCCACACATATTTTGGTGAAGAAAACTATTTGTTCCATCACACCATCGATGTTGGGAGTGCATTGCAGCTATTACAGTACTTTCTGCTGAGACTTCAGCACTCGACAGCTCCCTGCTATAACGAAGCCTTGCCTCGCTGTGCAGGGGAAAGGTTCAGCACTGGACAGCTCCCTCCTCCCTTATAGAGACCTGCAAAGGAATACACAGGCAGGCAGGCAGAAAAACAGATAGAGGCAGACAGATAGAGAGAGAGAGAGGCAGACAGATAGAGAGAGAGAGAGGCAGACAGATAGATAGAGAGAGGCAGACAGATAGATAGAGAGAGGCAGACAGATAGATAGAGAGAGGCAGACAGATAGATAGAGAGAGGCAGACAGATAGATAGAGAGAGGCAGACAGATAGATAGAGAGAGGCAGACAGATAGATAGAGAGAGGCAGACAGATAGATAGAGAGAGGCAGACAGATAGAGAGAGTCAGACAGATAGAGAGAGTCAGACAGATAGAGAGAGGCAGATAGATAGAGAGAGGCAGACAGATAGATAGAGAGAGGCAGATAGATAGAGAGAGGCAGACAGATAGAGAGAGGCAGACAGATAGAGAGAGGCAGACAGATAGAGAGAGGCAGACAGATAGAGAGAGGCAGACAGATAGAGAGAGGCAGACAGATAGAGAGAGGCAGACAGATAGAGAGAGGCAGATAGATAGAGAGAGGCAGACAGATAGATAGAGAGAGGCAGACAGATACACAGGCATACAGATATATATGTGTGTCAAAATACATACACACACAACCCACAGTTTGTGTGTGTATATATTATACACACTAACATACGCATATGTAGTCATGTATATACATAATGATAGAACGATTAGTGATTATAGTCGAGACGTTCCAAATAAAAAAACCACACACTATATTTCACAAAAAAATGTATTAACATTTTAAAATCTGTAAAGCCTGAATACAAAATTGCACAAATTAAAACATCCTACAAGTTCAACTGGAAATCCAAATTGCTTTCAGTCGGGTCCATGTAGAACTGGAAACCAGTGTAATTTCCTTGCGGATCAGGGTAAGCTGTCCGTATTGATTTAATCACACACGCTGGTATGGGGATTCTATTGTTTTTCCCCAAGAATCCATGTATCCACGCTGTATAAGAGCGATATGCGCCCACACGCATAACCCTAAGAAAAAACGAAAGGAAATATATTAATATTTCTAAACTTATTAAAAAAATTTTAATAGTCTACATGAAAACAAAAAAAAAAGACGCATTGATATCTTATGTTTTTCCATGTTGCCTTTTTCACTAACCTTTTTTCCTTTTCAAATAAACTTTTTCCTTTGTTAAAAATTATACTTGCATTGTCTTGTGTGTTGTACAATAAAATTGTAATAAATACCTATTGTTTGTGGTGTCGTACTGTCTCCGGGTGACCAGTGCAGATAGTCTTATCGCGTGTTCTATGTTTTCGCGCACAAGCGCATACTGAGCAAATAACGGATGTTGTGTAACACATACGCAAGCTTCTGGTAACATCTGTAGGACTACTTCGTGTTCTCGACAACAGACACACTCCGCCACTGTGGGCATGCAAATGCACTGCCCACAGTGACACCACTCTTTGTTGGCAAGCCTGCCATGGGGATCTTCAGTGGATCCTGAAGCACCCGCTTCTGGTGCACCCTGCGGATCGTTTTGAAAACACTGGAGACTGCTTATGTCCGCCTGAGCATATAGCGAGTCTGCCAGTTGTTGTTGAACCTAAGAAGGGATTAATATGAAGAATACTGTATTTAATGTTTTAGGAAAAAAGGAAGGGGTACATTTTTAATTGTATGGTGTTGCTGAAAGCGGCATGATCATCCTTATTAGGCAGGGCACAGATTCCTGTATGTATATGTGCATACATACACAGACGTACGTACGAGTTTGTATGTATATACACAGATGTACGTACGTGTTTGTATGTATATACTGACTTACGGGTGTGTATGCATTAACACGTACACGCGTGCGTACCAGTGTATGCCTAAACACGTACACGCGTGTGTCTGTGTGTGTATATATATATATATATTAAATATGTGTGTGTACACACGTAATTAAGTGTGACTGTATATACACATACACTCGTTCCTACGTGTGACTGTATATACACATACACTCGTTCCTACGTGTGACTGTATATACACATACACTCGTTCCTACGTGTGACTGTATATACACATACACACGTACGTTCGTGTGTATATACATACACACGCGCATGTGTGTATATACACACACACATGTGTGTATGTATATACACAGGTGTGTGTATGTATATACACACACACACACGTGTGTGTATGTATATACACACACACACACACACGTGTGTGTATGTATATACACACACACACACACACACGTGTGTGTATGTATATACACACACACACACGTGTGTGTATGTATATACACACATGAAATAATGTATTGAAATAATAAATTGTACAGGACTGATGCATAGTTGCGGTTTCAAACAATAAACAAAAAAATTTTTATACATATTTCAACACATACCGCCGAATAATGCCGAGTTTCGGGGAAATCCTCATCATTTTCCTCGCTATCAGATTAAAAGTCCTGCTAAAAAAAAAAAAAATGTATTCTGTTTATTACCATTGGTTTGCTGCAACCTTTCTATTTTCAGCAAAAACTTACCTCTCCAAAAGAATCGGATGAATAATCAAGCTCCTCAAATTCAAGATCTTCCTGGTACATGTTTGTTCTTGAATTGGACTACAAAAAAACTTTTAAAAAAACAAAAAAACACCAAGTTAGTGGCACTTCAATAACAGTTATGGAAGCAGCAGCATTTTCTAATAACAATCTTTTAAAGGTCCATGGCAGGCATAATTTAGGCAAATTTTAGATTGATTACTGGGCGATTGTGGACAGATTGTTGATAGCTAGCATTATCCGCAGTCTGTAGGCAGATAGCATGCATATTGTATGTAGAATGCAGGTTAATAGTGTCGATTGAAGGCAGTGTTTGTGTGTAGATTGCATGCAGATGCTATGTCTATTCCATGCAAATTTTCCGAAGATTGCATGATAATTGTATGAATGAATTGTGCGGAATGTATGCTGATTCAAAGCGGTTTGCAGTCACATGCACATTGCAGCACATGGCAGGCACATGGAAGCACACGGCAGGCACAAAAAAAAAAAAGGCAGGCACATGGAAGCATACGGCAGGCACAAAAAAAAGCAGCAAACGGAAGCACACGGCAGGCACATGGAAGCACACGGCAGGCAAATGGAAGCACACGGCAGGCCCCCCAAAAAAAAGAAGCACACGGAAGGCACAAAAAAAAAAACAAAAAAAACATGGAAGCACACGGCAGGCACATGGAAGCACACGGCAGGCACAAAAAAGAAAAAAAAAAAAAGGACATGGCAGGCACACGGAAGCACACGGCAGGCACAGAAAAAAAAGCAGCACATGGCAGGCACACAGAAGCACACGGCAGGCACATGTTAGAACCCGGCAGGCACATGGAAGCACACAGCAGGCACAAAAAAAAAAAAGGGAAGCACACGGCAGGCAAAAAACAAAATAAAACAAAAAAACACATGGAAGGCACACGGCAGGTATATGGAAGCACACGGCAGGCACAAAAAAAACGACAACACGCCAGGCACATGGAAGCACACGGCAGGCACCAAAAAAAAAACCCTGGCAGGCACACGGCAGGCACATAAAAGCACACGGCAAGCACAAAAAAATAAAATAAAATACACTGCAGGCACATGAAAGCACACGGCAGGCACAAAAATAAAGAAAAAAAAAAAAAAGCCGGCACAAAAAAAAAGAAAAAAAAAATACACGGCAGGCACATGAAAGCACACGGTAGGCACAAAAAAAAAAAAATAAGCACATGGCAGGCGAATGGAAGCAGGCGGCATGCACAATAAACACTGCAGTCGCGATAGCAGCACACAGCAGGAAAAAAAAAACGCAGCACATGGCAGGCACTATAAAAATGTAAGACACATTACTATACAGGGCATGCACAATACATTTTTCATGCACAGACTCACTGCATAAGGCAATGATCCTGTGCTAATAAAAGCATGAAAGAGTACCGCGGAAAGGTGCACTTACCTGCGCTTCTGTGTGGTCAAGAGATGGGAGAAACAGCTGTTTGCTGTTTTCTCCGGTAGACTCCACCTCCCGCTGTGACGCTTTCTGCCGACCAGCCAATGTGGCGGCTGGAGCGGCGTTTCATTCATTTGCAAGTGCACGCCTCCACCGATGACGTCAGTCACCTGCTCACGTGACCGGCGTCTCGGGAGCGCGCATGAAGGCCTCCAGGAAGAGCGAGCATTGCACCGTGGAACGCACCCAGGGACAACGCAGGCGCCATCTTACATGGAGAAGTTTAAAAGTTATTATTTCTGCTAAACTGTAAGTAGGATGCGGTTTATAACCGCTCAAAAGGGCTGCTTTATGACGGGGGGTGACAGGGGGAATGGGCTAATAATATAAAATTTTGCGGTTTTGCCTCGGACAACCCCTTTAAAACAAATTAAATTTCAGAAAAGCTTTGGGAGCTCAAGATGAATGTTTATGCGAAATCCAAGAAGCTGTTGTACAAACAGGTAAACTAAACATAATAATTCAAACTAATTGACTTTGAAGTTAATTTTTGTTTATTTAGCATCTATGAAAATATACCTACTTATCTTAACTCTAAGCTGCTCCATTACTTTACTGGGAATATAAAGTTTTGTGCTTAGCTTAAAGCCATATATAAAAGTTCTTCTAAATGTATATAGTATGATCATTTTCCTTAGGACTCTAAAATGTGGCAAAAAATGCCATTCTCACACCGTTATCCTACCAGCTGCAGGGTGTATTTTTTAGTGCTGTGCCACAGCTGCTGCAGAACATCAAAATATACACTATCAAAATAATTTTCAGACATGAATGTCTCTTTACTTCTAAGGCCGGAATCACACAGGCGAGAAACTTGCGCCAGTTTTCTGCGATGCAAGAGCCCGGAAAATGACACAACTATGAAATGTATTTTTTTCAATGTGTTTATTCCCATGTGCGACTTTTCTCTTTATGTGATCCTGCGAGAATTAAAAACCGCAGCATGTCCTGTCTTGTTTCAGAATGGTATGTCTTCTTGCCCATGTGTTCCTAAGGACCCTCTGTATTCTCGCATTGCCTTGTGTTGTCTTGCAATGTTTCTGTGATGCATTTTCATGCGTATTGCTATGGGAATATATGCAAATTTAAGCGGACGTGCTCATCAGCTTCTTAGCAGTGTGGAGGCCTGTTTGGAGCAGCGTGGAGGCAGGAGTTGTTGGCAACTTTCAAAAACACGACATACATTTATATAGACGAGGAGCACTTGATCTATCTGGTGCAGGGGCACCCCATCCTGTGGTACATCAGGAGAGTGGAGTACCATATCAGGAGCCGGAGGGACTTGGTGTAGGAGGAAGTTGCAGAGCTTCTTTTAGGGAAGCAGTGGGAGTCCCCACACTCCCTCCACAATACTGATGCCAGCCATAAGCCCCGTTCCCTGCAAATGATGCAACAGGATACCCGCCTGTATCACATCTTGTATCCAAGCTAAAGGCAGCCCAATAGGTTACTAGAGCCTCCATGCCCCCCTGTATCACAATTTACATCCAAGCTAGAGGCAGCCCAACAGAGTACTAGAGTCTCAATGCCCCCGTATCACATCTTGTATTCAAGCTAGAGGTGGTACAACAGGGTACTAGAGCCTCCATGCCCACCCATATCCCATCTTGCATCCAGGCTAGAGGCGGTACAACAGGGTACTAGAGCCTCCATGCCTGCCCATATCACATCTTTTATCTAAGCAGGAGATGGTACAACGGGGTACTAGTGCCTCCATAGCCACCCATATCATATCTTGCATCCAAGCTAGAGGTGGTACAACAGGGTACTAGAGCCTTCATGCATGCTGTACCACATCTTGCATCCAAGCTAGAGGCCGTACAACAGGATACTAGAGCCTCTATGCCCACCGTTATCACATCTTGTATGCAAGCTAGAGGCAGTACAACAGGGTATTAGAGCCTCCATGCTGCCCTTATCACATCTTGTATGTAAGCTAGAGGTGGTACAGCAGACTACTAGAGCCTCCATGAGAAGGAAATATATATATCCTTGTAGGTAGATAAGAGAAAACAATGGAATATATACATTTATATAGATATAGTTATGTGCCTTTCTTTTTATATGTATACTAACTTTATTCTCATATGTACTAACTCTATGAAAAACGTAATACTTCGCCTTACATCAGATATGCCAAGATGCTTTGCAAGGCAAACAGAGAAAGAATGTCCAAAGAAACTGGATGAAGGTTAAAGTGAAGGAGAGAAGAGATATGGAGAATGCATGCTTAGCTGCTTTTTTAGAATTGAGTGGGTGATTCTTTGCACTGGAGTTAATTGAATATGTGATTTTCTGTACATAAGCCAGAGGCGCCATATCAAGATAACGACTGTTCAACTATGCATCTGAACTTTCACTATCTCAGGCCGGAAATCCGGACTTTCCATATATGGTTATACGGTGGAGTTGAGCCAATGAGCTCATCACCCATTTCTAGTTATGAGACCAAAGGGTATAAGATCCCATGTAATCTGTAATAAAGCGCGCGGCGCAGTCATGTCCCCGTGTGAGGAACTATACCAGACTTCCGTGTGTGGTGTTTTCTTCCTTACCGCCGGCAGCGGGGCAAGTGGGGTGGGCCTGATTGGTGCTGTACTTAGAATTTCTCTGACAAATGGTGCCGAAACCCGGGACGACAAAACCGGAGCCGTGCAGCCCTGTCCACCCGGATCCACGCCACGGGGAAGCCGTCCTGCTGCAAACCGAGCCTGATCAACTCACAGAACTCCAGGTAAGACCAGCATATATTTATGTTGTGTTTTACACTGCGAGTCTTGCAGCAGGAGGGACTATCTGTGTTTTGTGACCGGACGGGTTGGGTTAAGAGTTCTACACGGTAACTCGTGTGGGCTTCGGGTTTGCCGTCATGGACCACTGACCGTGATATGCGCACCAATCGCTCACCCAGAAACTAGTCTGTAGTCTATTTGTACTTTGAAGTCCATAGTGTTTTAACAATAGTGGAGATTGTTGTATCTGCAGAATTTTTTTTCCTCTTACTTTTCATTTTGTCTCATAGTAGAAGGGACCCTCGGTTTTAGTTTAGTTAGTTAATGGTTTAGCAGAGGAGGAGATGCACTCTATGAGATAGGTCTCATAGAAGAAGGGACCCTCGATTTTAGTTTAGTTAGTTAATGGTTTAGCTGAGGAGGAGATGCACTCTATGAGATAGGTCTCATAGAAAAAGGGACTCTCGGTTGTTTTGCCTTATATATGGGGCTAACGATTTGATTTCAGAGAGATGCATTCTGTGAGGCTGGTTCCATAGGAGAAAGGACCCTCGGTTGTTTTGCCGGTATATAAGGGGCTGACAATTTGGAATTAAGAGGGATGCACTCTATGGAGCGTGTTATTATTATTGTTGTTGTTCTAATATGCGTAAGATCTTATTAAAGAAGACAGAGCCCTTTATGGGCCGCCGCCGTGCGGATCAATTGGTGGAGGAGAGACAGGAGTTCCAATGTGTAAAATGTAAGAAAACTTATGAAAATGTGTAACAAGGACCCGCACGGTAGATTACAGCATGGTGTCTGGGAGGAGGTCTTTAGGACCAAGAAGCGTGCCTTGAAAGACCAAGGTTTCCTAGAAAGTGCTGGAGTGAGGAGGAGAGAGAGACAGTCAGAGAGAGTTAAGTATGTACACATTATTTGTTTAGTAAAGTATCCGTAAGTGAAATGTTGGAAAGTACAGTAAGTGATCAAGAGGGTGTCGGGAGAGTGTCTATTGAAGGTTACATTGGCAGTTAGGTAGGGAGAGAAATATGGGGAACAAGCAAAGTCGAGAAGAAGGTTACAATGCATGTGATTTGTTGGCAAAGAGAGAGGAAAAGGTGTATAATATGTATAATCCATACTAGATGGATATATATATGTGTATATATGTATATACTGTATGTGCAAATGGTTAACTGAGCTTGCTTTTAGATGAGAAAGATTGTTTACATGAAGCTGCAGAGCTTGTGTTTAGTTTTCAAGGTCAAGCGATAAAGTAGAGAGAATGAAATAATGACCCTGGAAAATATCTTTGCTTGCTTAAATGGAATGAAAGCTTATAATGAATTTAATTAATTATACTATCTTACAAGGCAGGAAATATAGCAATTTCTAAGGTATATTCTTACTTATACAGGGGTTGAAAATGCAAAACAACTCAGTCAGTGAATGCATATTCGGAGAGATAACAGTTGGTTTTACAAAGGTGGGGGCTTTCAGATTTCACTCCAAACTCAGGGTCACAGAAACTAAAATACTTTAGCGTTTAATATAGCATATAATAGCTTCAGTAAATAAGAAAGAGAGAATGTCTCAGTCACTCAGCAAACTTTTTTCACATAATTTGTCAAAGATAGCGCTCATTCACAATCTCATCTCAATAGAATCATGTACTTTATAACATTATAGCACTCACCTCAATGTTTTTCAACTGATGTATGTTTGTTTGTCAAACTTTTTTTTGTCTGTGCGTCTGTGTGTACTGGGACACCTTCAATAGGGGGTGACGGAGCAGACTTGAGCGCATGGATGGATGAAAGTTAATGCCCAGTGCTCAGGCTGTGATGAATGTGGGATGTGTGATGCAGATATTGACTAGGGATGGAGGTCCCCCCCATGCATGGGACTTTACTTGGTTGTGATGTGGATGCTTGGATGGTTAAGCTGAAATGAAGGTGTGAAAAAAAAAAAGACGCAAGCGACCAATATCGAAGGGGTGGAGCTAGATGATGTAAAGGACATAATGTTTCATCCCTCTTGTCCACAAGGGAGGGGGTGAGGATCTTGAGCAGCTAGTAAAAGTTTTTTTGTTTTTTTTTCTCTCTCTCAAATTTGATAAGACATTGCAGGCAGGATCAGATTAATAATGAATTTGCTTAAAGGATATCACATTTCCAATATTAATAGATGTTTGTAGATTATTCTGCCCCGATGTAACTCATGTCTCTGTTATTGGTGCTAACATCTTACAGGCCTTATCTGCATCCATCAAATCTTTTTACAATGTGATACTACCTTGAACTCGGCTACTCTTCTTACAATTGAGTATCCTGGTTCAATGGGGGGGGGGGGGAGGAGAAGGCATAGGTGATCTAGGTATTGCAAATCAGCCATTTTTAAATTTTTTGCAACAAGATTCTGATCTTTTTGAAATAGAATATCAGCCTGATTGTCTAGCATTGATGCAACAAGAAAATTTAAGTTTTAAAAAGTTACTGAAAGCCCTTGTTAACAATGCATATTTTGAGTTGTTTTTTATAGATGGTACCAGGGTGATTGACGACTCCACACTGGATATGTAGTGGTCACACAACAAGATGTCCTAAAAGCAGAATGCTCCGCATGTCACAGTACAAGAAGCGGAACTAAAAAGGCCATCACTGAGGCGAGTAGAGTGGCCACAGGTAAGACGGCAACCTTTTACACTGACTCCCGGTATGCATTTGGCATAGCTCATGATTACGGCCCAACAGGGAAGGCCAGACAGTTTTTTACCTCAGCAGGACAGCCAATTAAAAATGATGCAGCGGTCTCACGGAGGCCCTACTTCTACCCGACAAAGTGGAAAGCTCACATCAATTCCTACACCGGAGAAGCAAGAGGCAACACCATCACAGACCACACAGCAAAAGTAGCGGCCCTCAAGCCGTAGAAGAAAAGAAGAATTTAACAATAACTTTGACTAAACCTTGGACTTTGATATGATCTTGGACTTTGATATGAATTTGGACTTTGATACAAACTTTGAACTTTGATATGCTAAAGACTTTACAGTTACAAGCCAGCAAGGAAGAAAAGGAAAAATGGAATAAAAAGGGACGGCATATGGTGAACAGTCAACAGCACTTGCCTACCACGGTCCCTGTGCCCCATGATGGCCCAGCTGACGCACGGAAAGACGCACCTCTATGTCAAAGCATGAACGAGGACGGGTGGCTCCTTGGTTTTCTGTAGCTGCTGCATCATTTGTCCAATTTTGCATGATCTTTGCCGTAAGCAACAGGGCAGAAGTAAATTTGCCACATAACACTTGCCTAGACCACTCTACCCATTTCAGGGATTGCAAATTGGCTACACTCAGCTCCCACTTGTTGGGAAGCATGAATATGTGCTTGTTGTTGTTGTTGATGTTTTTCAGGTTGGAGACCTACTCTGTTGCCAAAGTAAATAAGCAGGTAACCGCAATGAAGCTCATGAATGAGGTAATCCGCAGATACGGGGTACCGGAAGTGATTGAGTCAAACAAAGGTACACACTTCACAGGTGAAATAATGCAACACATCATGTCTGTTTTGGGTATATTCCAGGCTTTTCACACACCCTACCATCCACGGAGTAGTGGGAAAGTAGATACAAAAGGCAATGAAGAAAACGGGCAAATCTTGAATTGAGTGTCTCCCATTGGTTTTTCTTTTTCTTAGGAGGGTACATGCCACAGTATCAGAGTTTGGGGAATGATTTTCTTGTTAATTTTGTCATAGGTCTCTCCAAGGAATTGTCAATAATGCATTCTGCAGTCTCTGCTTTTCTCCCAGGTCCTACAGATGAGTGTCACAATCTGAACCCAGGTGACAGGGTCTATGTAAAAAGTTTGAGAGAGAAACCCTGTTTAAAGGTCCTTACCAGATGTTGCTTACCACCCCAACTGCAGTCAAGCTCGAAGGAAAGCCCACTTGGATCCACACTTCGCACTGAAAAAACTCATGATCCTGCATATCCTTTACATGCTATAATGTGGTACAATTCCTCTAACACACACCTTTGACTACTGTACACTAGCCCCCTGTTTCAGAACAAATTAATACAATCAAATGTGCAATATGAAGAGTACACTGAGGGTAAGAATCCAACACCGCATCGTGCTAAGAGAGATGTTGACACTCAAGGTGGTAACTTTGATCCACATGTATACATAGATGTAATAGGAGTGCCAAGGGGGGTGCGGGATGAATTTAATTCTTGAGATCAGATTAAAGCAGGTTTTGAGTCCTTATTTGCTATTGTCACTGTTAATAATAATGTAGATTGGATGAATTATATCTATTACAATCGGCAGAGATTTGTAAACTACACCAGAGATTCTCTCCTAAGATGAACTGTCAGTGGACTTCCCATTTGCCTAGGGATAGTGCAGAAGACCTTAGCTTCCGGCAAGGGGACACCCTGTGGGGTGTTAACTTGTACAGATAGAGGGTATGGATGCCCGGAAATAAGCCCAGGGAATCCATGGCCTCCTTCTGAGGTGAGGTAGGGATCCCCCCTCCTAGGAGTAGGGACTTACGGGCAGTGGAGAAACCCTGACACAAGGGAGAGGCGACCGAGGAAGAGTGCAAGGTCTGGTGCTTGATCTCCGTATTAAGTTTTTAGGGGGGTTTGAGAAGGAAATATATATATCCTTGTAGGTAGAAAAGAAAACACTGGAATATATACATTTATATAGATATAGTTATGTGCCTTTCTTTTTATATGTATACTAACTTTATTCTCATATGTACTAACTCTATGAAAAACAATACTTCGCCTTACATCAGATATGACAAGATGCTTTGCAAGGCAAACAGAGAAAGAATGTCCAAAGAAACTGGATGAAGGTTAAAGTGAAGGAGAGAAGAGATATGGAGAATGCATGCTTAGCTGCTTTCTTAGAATTGAGTGGGTGATTCTTTGCACTGGAGTTAATTGAATACGTGATTTTCTGTACATAAGCCAGAGGCGCCATATCAAGATAACGACTGTTCAACTATGCATCTGAACTTTCACTATCTCAGGCCGGAAATCCGGACTTTCCATATATGGTTATACGGTGGAGTTGAGCCAATGAGCTCATCACCCATTTCTAGTTATGAGACCAAAGGGTATAAGATCCCATGTAATCTGTAATAAAGCGCGCGGCGCAGTCATGTCCCCGTGTGAGGAACTATACCAGACTTCCGTGTGTGGTGTTTTCTTCTTTACCGCCGGCAGCGGGGCAAGTGGGGTGGGCCTGATTGGTGCTGTACTTAGAATTTCTCTGACATCCATAGCCACCTGTATCATATCTTGCATCCAAGCTAGAGGTAGTACAACAGCGTACTTGAACCTTCATGCATCTCTTATCACATCTTGCATTCAAGCTAGAGGCGGCCCAACAGGGTATTAGACCTCTATGCCCACCCTTATGACATCTTGTATGCAAGCAAAAGGCGGTACAACAGGGTACTAGAGCCTCCATGCTCCCCCTTATCAAATCTTGTATGCAAGATAGAGACGATACAGCAGGGTACTAGAGCCTCCTTTCAAGGGGTCAGTTTTTCACAATAAATTATCCTTTTGCACTGATATTGTAATCACTTACTTGTATCAAATATCAGAGAGAAAGTTTCATTCCATTCCAACAACTTCTCTTATGGGAGAGATTGCTTTTTGACAATGAGTGTACATGGCGGATTCTAAATCTGTATGTGGGTTTTGAGAGCAGAATTCAACCTTTAAGACCTAAGGCAAACTGCACCAAAATCCATGGCAAAATTCTTACCATTTTGTTTTTTCATTAAACTAAGCTTTTTATGAAGGGGTAGAAGAAGAACATCTTTTGGGTCCACAAGAGGCTCAGCAACGACATTTTTCTCGGCAGAGTCAAGATTTATTGCAGGCCAGTCCGCTTGAATGTAATTTGATTTCCTATCCCTACTCCAAGTGCTGCAGACCTCTTTTCAAATATTTTCCTATCCCTACTGTCCCACATACATAAAAAGCAACAATATTTAGTGTACCCCAGTTGCATTCCTAAGAGTACAACCATGACTTTTAGATTTTCCTCTTGTGTTCAGCATATTTGATTGAGTCGAGGAGGGCTGTCATGTTTGCATAAAAGTCTCCTTCACGTGAACTGCATGACCAACAGGAAAAGAAGGAAGACGGTTGCTGTTGTGAAGTAATACAGCTTTCAAACTAAGCTTGGAGGAGTCTATGAATAGCCTCCATTTAGTTGGATCATGGTTCAGATTCAAACATTTTATCCAGCCATTAACGTCGCAGCAAGCAACCAGATTGGTTTTATTCCGAAAAAAAGAAGCAGATCCCCCTGACGTTGGAGAAGACTCCATTGCTGTAGTCTTGACCCTAGAAGTTACGCCTTCTCCTTTGACAAGTCAAGCTTTCGAATGAGATCACTCAATTCCGCGTGACTCAGTCTGTGCCATGTATCATCTTTTACCTCAAAGTCAGGGTCATGGGATGTGGAAGGCTTGTTGAGTTCTTCTTTTTCCACACTTTCTTCAGTTTCTACTTTAAACTCATAATGTTGGGGTGGAATAGGAACTGGTCAACTATCTGAATGTGGAATAGCAGATGGAAGATTTGGGTATTGAACTGTTCCTGTTTTCTTCATTGACAATCCTTCCTTTATAGGCTGAGTCAAGCAGAAATAGCAGTCATCTGTATGGTTTGTAGGCTACTGCCAAACCATAGGCACGGCAAAAGCCATAGATAATTTTTTATTTTTCAGCCAATCTCGTAGTTTAACTGAGCAAGAGTTGAAACATATATGTGGAGCCCATGACTTATCCTGGTCCCCTACATTCATACCAAAATAATGCTGATAGGCAGTCTTTATAAGATTGCGTTTCTGAGACGAAAATGTTATTTCACCACAAATGTAACAAAAATTCTTCACTAAATTTACACATTTTTGTGGCATTTTGATATAGAAAATGTTACACTTCAAAGGCACTCCAAAACCAGAAATTCTGAGAAAAGGTAAAGCAAAAACAATATGAAACTCAGTCATAGCAACACTTATTATGTTTATAACCTACAAACATATGGAGAACGTTGTGTTATGTCAGATGAGAGGTGTGAGAACTACCCCCACCCCAAAAAAACTCCAACAAAATAAGAATGTAAACTCTAAGAAATGATATGTCACTGTATCTCCAAAGCAAGAGCTAATCGGTCATTTTTATGTTGATTTTTGAATTCAGCAGATGAAAATACATAAGAATACGCTAATTTTGAGCCCGAAACAAAATCATCATTGGGCAGTGTAATCAATGTTAAATTTGTACGGCTTCTAAATGGTTAAAAAAACGAAAGCTTTTCAAATCTGCATCCAAAATAAGGTAAACGGATGGAAATATATATCCTAGCAAAAATGTGTACAGTATGTTTGTACATATTTATTATATTACAATTGAAAATGTGAAAAAATGAGAATTTAAAAAAAAATTGCCCAATTTTGGCGCTTTTAATAAATATACACAAATATTATTGGACTTCTGACCTAGTTGGGATAATTTGCACTCACAATGCCTAGGCCTGTGTTCCTTCCAGATTCCGTGGGGTCTGCTCTGACTCGTACTTTCGCTGCTGCAGGGAGGAAAAAGTCTCTCTGACGGCTGGGTCCACCATCTTTGTATCACTATCTCCCTGGCTTGTGATTGGCTCAGACTGGCTGGTCTGAGACTCAGCTTTCCCTCTTGTGTCCGATCTCTCCTACCACATCTTCTCTTCTCTGTCTCTCTCCCTACATTAAACTCTGCCCCCCAATCAATCCTAACCCAGACAGAAACCGCTCACAACACACAGAGCAGGTTAGGGTGACAGGGGTGCAAGAACATACAAGTTGGTTGGGACAACAATGACACAGACATACACACATACACATTCCACATGAGATAGCCAAACAAGAGCTGTGGGGGCCCCAACCTCAGGCAACTACAGTTGTTTGTCTATAATTGTCCTGTATATAACAACCAGTCCACATTTTTTACTAATTAATGTAGAAAAAGAGTTAATTACAAAGGGTTCACTTACTTTTTCTTGTAGCTATATGATATTAAAATCCCTTTTAATTCAGAATTGATCAGGAACTGTCAATCAACACCAGTGCACTGAAACTGCAAATATTAACCCCTTCAGCATTTGTATTTGTTGATGCCTCATGCAGCTACAATGTATATATACATCCTCTACTTTAGCGGCACATCTTATCGTGTAGCTTTCTGCCAGTAGGTTAGCTCTTGCTAATAAACAGTGAGGAATGTAGTGGTCAAAATGAGTCAAATTACCAGCTAGCGACAGGCGAAACCAGAAAATTGAAATGGGGATCTTTGTTCTCAGGTCTTCTATTGATGATAGGCATGGGTGGACTGGCCAGTGAACTCACCAGGAAAATTCCCAGTGGGTCGATTGGGTCCTGGGGCCGGTGCTGGGGGTGACAATTTTTTTTAAATTTGACTGCAGAAGTGACATAAAATAAAAAAAACACATTTACTCACCTGGGTCTGTCTTCTCGGCTCATGGGCTCTGAAGTTCACTCAGCATTGGTTTTGCACTGATTTTCACATTACACGGTCACGTGGTTGCTACAATCAGTCTCCAGCCTCACCAATGCTAGGGACTGGCACTAGACGTAGCGATTACGTGACCATGAAACCCAGGTGAGTGTATGTGGTTTTTAATTTTAATGCATACAATAGGGGGCAAAGGGGATATTATTATTATGATCAGGAGGAGTATTCTTATTACCAAAAGAAGGACAAGTGAGGCATTATTTTTATTACCAGAAGGTGGCCATGAGGGGCATTATTATTACTGAACGGGGACAGTAGGGGCATTGTTACTTAAAGGAGCCCGTATAGGATTTTATTACTTAGTGAGAGTATAAAAGAAGGCACTTTTACTTTGTATGGGGCACTAAAAGTGGTACTTACTCTGTGGTGCCTACAGAGAGCACAAAAAGGGAATACTCTTATGCTTTATTACTATCTGGGCCACTCTGGATAGGAAGATTATGTAGAAGTATGCAAAACAAAGGCAGGTGGCTAGAAAATTGAGGAGTCACAGATGTCTATGTGTCAAATTCTGCAGACACAGGTTGTGACTGGGAGAAGTCATGATCGCAGTCTGGGCCATATGGATAAAAGGGAAGGGGTATTGGTATTCTTTAAAACCCTTTACTTTCCTAGCACATAGCCAGGTCGTTTCTGAACTGCTCATACTTGTCGAACGATCATATGATGTTGTCTACTGGTGGTCTGTCGAGGGGGTCCTGAGCCCAGTCCCCTTGTGTGCCCTTACACATCCACTGGTCCCAACACCTCCTAACAGTCTGGTCAGAACGGTCCAGGTGTCGGCAATTCCTTAATATGACCATCCAGCTTCTTACATCCCAAGAAAAACCTTCTGTGTGTCTTAGAGGCGTCTAGTGGTCAACAAGCTCTACACAAGCAGAAGAAGAGGTCACTGCACACAAGTAATCACTGCTAAAAGGGATGAAGCTGATTTTTAATCTGCATGAATTATTTTAGCTCCTGTTGTTCTAGCGTATGAAGCGGGGTTTTAAAAAAAAACAAGAAAAACCCCAACATATTCTGACTCTTCGAACTTCGCGCCAGTGTGTGTGAGCGTGAAAAGACGGGTCCTGCCGTAACTCTTCTTGCACACAACATGCGAGCGTCCCGGTAGTGGAAACTAAACCAGTGATCAGTGGTTTCGTATCGTCCCATCATGCGGCCACATAACGGCCCGTGTGTTGAGGCCCTTACCAAGGATATTCATCGGGGATCTTACAAGATGCTATATAATACAAACCTGCAGCAAGACAGTGTTACATGAGACTGGATTTATCACCAAATCACAGCAAAATCATGGAGATTCTGATCCTGCCCTTATACTTTGTATTACTAGTCAGCATTATTATAGTATTACTACTGCTGATTCCGGAAGGTCTCAGATGCTCCTCGAATCGCTTCTCTAAGATGTGACAAATGTCTTCTCTAGCAGTATAAGGCTGCTGTCACGCCTGCGTTGGGGTCGCTTCAGGGTTTCCGTCTCTCTGCTCCATTTTTGGAGAAGAGAAACTGAAATAAAACAGAAAACAACGAATCCATTTTTTCCCCATTGATTCCAATGGGGTTTCAATAAAGCAGAAAGGCTTCCGTATGCTTCCATTTCATTAGATTTTCGTTTCTTTGGATGATAAAATAGCGCAGTCTGCAGCGTGATTTTTCTGTTTAAAAAACGTAGGCCTGACAGAATGAAGGCAAACAGAAGCCTTTCTGTTATTTTTCAAACCCCATTGAAATCACTTGGGTAATAAATCATTTTTTCTCTCCTCTAAAAATGGAAACCGTGAACTGACCGTCACGCAGGTGTGAGCGCGGCCTTATTCTGTAATCCCTGTGCCTCGTGTTTTGTATGTGGGATATATGTGTTTGTCAGAACTTCCAAGTCATTTCATGTTTTAGAATCTCAAACATTTTGATCTTAATTAGAGATGAGTGAACCTACTCGTATTGAGTAATTACTCGATCGAGCACCGCGATTTTCAAGTACTTCCGTACTTGGGTGAAAAGATTCGGGTGGCGGGGGGAGGCGTGGCGGAGCGGGGGATAGCAGCAGGGAACAGGGGGAGCCCTCTCTCTCTCCCTCTCCCCCCCACTCCCCGCTGCAACCCCCCACTCACACACGGCGCCTGCCGAATCTTTTCGCCCGAGTATGGAAGTACTCGAAAATCGCGGCGCTCGGGCGAAAAAAGGGCCTGGCCGAGTATGCTCGCTCATCTCTAATCTTAATGTAACACATACAACAACAGTAGTTTCAGGCTTCCCTCACACAGGCGTTGTGGTAAGCGCTACGATTTATATTGCGGGGCTTTGCAGCATTTTACTTTAGTTTTGATGAGGAACGCGAAACGCTCAAAAATAGAACAAACCCTGCTGGAAAATCACAGCGCTAAAAGTCACTGCAATCGAGCGGCTGTCTGAGCGGTCTAATCGAAAACAATGGGAGCGCTATACCGCGATGCTGAAAACGCCGCTCTAGTCGTGGTAAAAAATGTCTCTATGAGGGAGACCGTAGGCAGGTGTGAAAAATGCTGCAAAGTGAGAATGCTTTCAGAAAGAGAAGAAGTGTTCTCAGTTTCATCAAAAACCAAAATGCAAAGTGAGTGAAGAGAGGAATCTAAATCAGTATTTGGTGTGACCGCCCTTTACCTTCACAACAGCATCAGCTCTTCTAGGAACGCTTGCACACAGTTTGTGAAAGAGCTCGGCAGGGAGGTTGTTCCAGACATCTTGGAGAGCTAAGTACAGATCTTCTGTGGATGTCGGCTTGTGAAACCATTGGTCACGTTTTGCGGGCGTGATTTTAATCGCTTAGTAAGGTTGGACTTGATGGATATTTGTCTGTTTTCAACCTGCATAAACCAAGTAGCTGAAGAGTTTGTGCCTGCTGCTGACGTCTCCTGATGCCCCCCACTGATGACGGTTGTCCCACCAGACCCCTTGTTCCCCGTCTTCCAGTAGTCAGGCCATATTCAGCGTCAGAAACATCCAACACGGACTTCAATGGAAATCCATGGCATAAATCTGCATGTTAACGGTAGATCTCTGACATGGATCTGGATTAGAGCTGCCGTACGTACGCACACCAACTACTTGCATTCAGTCTGTATGTGGATACACCGCTGCGGAATCCACATCAACAAGGGACATGTCACTTCTCTTCTTTCCATGAAGCCTTTGGGCCATGTGCTGTCTGTGGTAAATCCCGGGCAGCACATGACCCCATTATAGCCTATGGGTCTATGCAGATTAACGAGGACCGCTAACTCATCGCATGCTCTATTCCTGTCCGTATCACGCTGATGCATGGCTATGTGCTATATCCAAGTGAGTCCGACAGCACATGGACAAGTCTCCGCGTGTTGTCCGATGCAAGGTAAACCCCAATCACTCGGGCGCAACTTGCACACACGGTAGGTGTGCACACAGACTAATGCAGATTCCACCATGTGAACACGGCCTAATGGATACAAGTAGTAATCTTGTATATACTCTATGCAGCACTAGTTACAGGAGGTCCAACCATGTGAACACGGACTAATGGGTACAAGTAGTAATCTTGTATATACTCTATGCAGCACTAGTTACAGGAGGTCCAACCATGTGAACACGGCCTAATGGGTACAAGTAGTAATCTTGTATATACTCTATGCAGCACTAGTTACAGGAGGTCCAACCATGTGAACACGGCCTAATGGGTACAAGTAGTAATCTTGTATATACTCTATGCAGCACTAGTTACAGGAGGTCCAACCATGTGAACACGGCCTAATGGGTACAAGTAGTAATCTTGTATATACTCTATGCAGCACTAGTTACAGGAGGTCCAACCATGTGAACACGGCCTAATGGGTACAAGTAGTAATCTTGTATATACTCTATGCAGCACTAGTTACAGGAGGTCCAACCATGTGAACACGGCCTAATGGGTACAAGTAGTAATGCTGTATATACTCCATGCAGCACTAGTTACAGGAGGTCCAACCATGTGAACACGGCCTAATGGGTACAAGTAGTAATCTTGTATATACTCTATGCAGCACTAGTTACAGGAGGTCCAACCATGTGAACACAGCCTAATGGGTACAAGTAGTAATCTTGTATATACTGTATGCAGCACTAGTTACAGGAGGTCCAACCATGTGAACACAGCCTAATGGGTACAAGTAGTAATGCTGTATATACTCCATGCAGCACTAGTTACAGGAGGTCCAACCATGTGAACACAGCCTAATGGGTACAAGTAGTAATCTTGTATATACTCTATGCAGCACTAGTTACAGGAGGTCCAACCATGTGAACACAGCCTAATGGGTACAAGTAGTAATCTTGTATATACTGTATGCAGCACTAGTTACAGGAGGTCCAACCATGTGAACACAGCCTAATGGGTACAAGTAGTAATGCTGTATATACTCCATGCAGCACTAGTTACAGGAGGTCCAACCATGTGAACACAGCCTAATGGGTACAAGTAGTAATCTTGTATATACTCTATGCAGCACTAGTTACAGGAGGTCCAACCATGTGAACACGGCCTAATGGGTACAAGTAGTAATGCTGTATATACTCCATGCAGCACTAGTTACAGGAGGTCCAACCATGTGAACACAGCCTAATGGGTACAAGTAGTAATCTTGTATATACTCTATGCAGCACTAGTTACAGGAGGTCCAACCATGTGAACACGGCCTAATGGGTACAAGTAGTAATCTTGTATATACTCTATGCAGCACTAGTTACAGGAGGTCCAACCATGTGAACACGGCCTAATGGGTAGAAGTAGTAATGCTGTATATACTCCATGCAGCACTAGTTACAGGAGGTCCAACCATGTGAACACGGCCTAATGGGTACAAGTAGTAATCTTGTATATACTGTATGCAGCACTAGTTACAGGAGGTCCAACCATGTGAACACGGCCTAATGGGTACAAGTAGTAATCTTGTATATACTCTATGCAGCACTAGTTACAGGAGGTCCAACCATGTGAACACGGCCTAATGGGTACAAGTAGTAATGCTGTATATACTCTATGCAGCACTAGTTACAGGAGGTCCAACCATGTGAACACGGCCTAATGGGTACAAGTAGTAATCTTGTATATATAAAGCTGAAAGCCCTCACTGACTCACTGACTGACTGACTCACTGACTGATTGACTGACTCGCCAAACGTTCTCCAACTTCCCGATATCGTAGAAACATGAATTTTGGCACGAGCATAGATTATCTCCAAAATAGGAAAAGTAATTGGGTCCCAACTCGATTATTCAATTCTAGCGCAAAAGAATTGGCGTCGAAATTTTACGTACATAATCTAAATCTGTCACTTCCCAATGTCATAGAAACTTAAAATTTGGCACTGGCATTGATTATGACATAAATAGGAAAAGCTAATGGGTCCCAACTCGATTATTCAATTCTAGCGCAAAAGAATTGGCTTCAAAATTTTTCGTGCGGAATGTAATTTTTTCACTTTCCGGTGTCATAGAAATGGGAAATTTGGCACGAGCATTGATTATGTCATAAACAGGAAAAGCTAATGGGTCCCAACACCATTATTCAATTCTATGTGCAAAAGAATTAGCGTCCAAATGTTACGTAGATAATGAAAATCTCTCACTTCCCAATGTCATAAAAACATGAAATTTGACACAAGCATTGATTGTGTCATAAATATGAAAAGTTAATGGGTCCCAACTCGATTAGTCAATTCTAAGCGCAAAAGAATTAGTGTCCAAATTTTATGTACGTAATCTAATTCTCTCACTTCCTGATGACATTTTATATAAAGGAAACGTTGCATGGTTTCCTCCACGTGGTGTTTCCTGGGTAACGCAGAGAACTATGCAAAATGGTGAACATATGTTTTTCTTCAGTATCTCTAAAGTAACCACGACTTCGTAAGATTTTCCGTGTGAACACCAGATAAACACCAGTACCAAATTAACTCGGGCAAAGCCAGGTATATCAGCTAGTCTTGTATATACTCTATGCAGCACTAGTTACAGGAGGTCCAACCATGTGAACACGGCCTAATGGGTACAAGTAGTAATCTTGTATATACTCTATGCAGCACTAGTTACAGGAGGTCCAACCATGTGAACACGGCCTAATGGGTACAAGTAGTAATCTTGTATATACTCTAAGCAGCACTAGTTACAGAAGGTCATGTGAAAGACCTGTGGATGTGAGGCATTTTCATGTGGCAGCAGCGCCAGCCCCATTGAAAGCAGTGGGAGAACTCTGGGAGATTCTCTGTGACAGCAGCAGCAGGGGATTTCTTCATCCCCGCAGGGAATCGCTTCACCCCAGTCAGGGCTGAAGGGATTTCCCCACCACATCTTAAGGGATTCCCCGAGAGGATGAAGGAATCTCCTGCCGCTGCTGTAATGGAGGATGACCGAGTTCTCCCATTGCTTTCAATAAGCAATGGGCGATATCGCAGACAGATAGAACATGCTGCGATCTGTTTCTCACATAGCACCGTGCTGCCATGTGGGATAATATCTCTCATGTGTATGAACCTATTAAAATGAATGGGATTCATGTTTGTGCGTCTCGCAACGCAGAAATCTCACCCGATCTTATCAGCCGTGTGAAACTGGCCTTATTCTTTAGTTGCGGGTTTGTAACTAATTGCAACCTCCGTCCCCCGGAGACTGAACCTAGCTATCGGGTTGTTCAATATAAAGTTGTCTTCAGGTCCTTTTAGACGAGCCGATTCTATTATTGTTCGACCGGGCGAATGGCGTCACCGCGGCCTCGTTCACTTGTGCTCTCTGTTTAGACAGGCAGATCCATTGTTGAATCATTCAGTCTGTATAAACGGAACAATTTATATGGCGTATATGCCTGCAGAAAATGAATGAAACGCGAATGAATATCGTTTGTCGTCCAGTCGTTGGCTCGCTTTTAGACTGAACGATTTTTATTCACTTTCGCTTGTTTGAACGATAATCGCTCCGCCTGTAGGCACCTTTAGGCCTCATGTCCACGGGGAAAATCAGGCCCGCTACGGATTCTCCATGGAGAATCTGCAGCGGGTCCCTCCTGCCCCGCGGACATGAGCGCTGAAAATCAGAATAAATCAGAATTAACTCACCTCCCGCACGCTCCGGATACTTCCTTCGCCGCGGCGTCATCTTCTCTGCGTCGCGGCCGGATCTTCTTTCTTCGGCCCGGCGGATGCGCAGGATGACGTCGGTGACGTGCCCCGCGCATGCGCCGTCCCGAAGCAAAATGATCCGGCCGCGACTGAGAGAAGATGACGCGGCGGCGAAGAGAAGAAACGGAGCGGGTGAGTAAAATCTGATTTTTGTTTCCCGCGGATCCGGACGGCTTCCATAGGCTTCAATAGAAGCCCGTGGGAGCCGTCCCCGCGGGAGACCCGCATGAAAATGGAGCATGGTCCAGATTTTTTCATGCTCCATTTTTTTTTTTAAATCACTTTTATTGACCATCCGCGGGTATTTATCTACCCCGCGGGTGGTCAATGCATCCCTATGGGGTGCGGATCCGCGTGCAGGAGAAGAGTTAAAATCTGCTGCGGATTTTAATTCTTTTGCCCGTGGACATGAGCCCTTAGGCCTCATGTCCACGGGGAAAATTAGGCCCGCTACGGATTCTCCATGGAGAATCTGCAGCGGGTCCCTCCTGCCCCGCGGACATGAGCGCTGAAAATAGGAATTTAAAAGAATTTACCCATCCGGAGCGGTTCGGGAAAGTCTTCTCTTCCTCACGGCCGGATCTTCTTTTTCGGCCGGCGGATGAACTCGGCACGTCGCCGGCGTGCCGCGCGCATGCGCCGGGCACATCCGCCGAGCCGAAGCAAGAAAGATCCGGCCGTGAGGAATAGAAGACCTTCCCGGTCCGCTCCAGATGGGTAAATTCTTTTAAATTCCTATTTTAGGTCTCCCGCGGATCCGGACGGCTTCCATAGGCTTCAATAGAAGCCCGCGGGAGCCGTCCCCGCGGGAGACCCGCACGAAAATGGAGCATGGTCCAGATTTTTTCATGCTTCATTTTTTTTAAAATCCCTTTTATTGACGATCCGCGGGTATTTATCTACCCGCGGGTGGTCAATGCATCCCTATGGGACGCGGATCCGCGGGCAGGAGAAGAGTTAAAATCCGCTGCGGATTTTAATTCTTCTTTTGCCCGTGGACATGAGCCCTTAGGGAACTGGGCTGTCATTATTCCGACTACCTGGAGAGGGATGCCCTGCCTGGGGGGCTCATACATTTGGCCCCAGCATGGCCGGTAGGCTGCAGCCGCCTGAGGGAAGAGAGGAAGACCTTCAGCTGACGCCAGGCCCGGGAGCGATGGCCAACATAATGACCATATTTGCGCATGCTTTTACGTACCTAAAGCAAAGGTGTAATAGAACGTCAATGTATTTACTCCGATGAGTGCGTTTTGCACGAGGATTTTGCGTACTTGGACAAAAGTAGGAACTGTCGTATTTTCCTGTGGTTTGTGCAGCAAAGTCCCCCAGAGAAGTCTATGGGAGGAGCGCAAATACGCAAGAGGGAGCGTGAAACACTGCGCAAAACACGGGGAATACAACACATCTGGAGCTTTTAAAGCTAAATGGTTTTTTAATCCACGGAGGGGTGTGTCGTGTGACCTGGCCCTGCGTTCGCACAAAGTACAGAACTACACGCAAACACGAGCGCAAATATACTTAATTCACTATAATGCGCTGCGGCGAGTGTTTTTCTGCATATGGTCGTGTGAAGAAGCTCTAAGGCCGGGCTCACACGGCCAAAAGTGTAAAGCGCAGCGTGGAGCCGGCTGTGACCATGCATATGGCGGCAAAATCCTACTGCACATGACTGTGTACTCACGCACCCCGCCATGCGCAGCACACCTGTGTCTTTTTATACTCCCCTTAGTGATGATGCGTATACCCCCGCCCGTATGCATGTAATTGTATATACATACGCGTATATATGCTTGGCAATAGAGAATAATGGGCTCTAACTCACGTATTAATGGTGCTTGTGTATTACGCAGTTCCTTCTGATAAGCGTACAGCAATGTAAGTGATGTTGAGTTACCGCGTATCGCACAGCGTACAGATCCCATGTAATACGCTGTAAACATACGGACGTGTGACTAGCCCTGAGACAGGCTGTGAGGTAACAGCCATCGCAGGACCTTCGGCCACCAGCCATGGCTTCTTCATCTGCCCCAATAGGGCCACCAGCTGCTTCCCTACAGAATGGGGGCCGCTGCCGCAGTGTGTGAACGGCCGTGGGAAGGGGACTGCAGCCGTCTGTCGGGACATGTATTCTGTAGACGGCCCCTGTCGTGACATCCTCCAGGCTGGTGACAGAGCAGAGCCCTCCTCCTCGGCTGCCTCACTCTCCGCCTCAGTGCTACAGTCTCGGACGGAGGACATTACTCCGGTGATGGGAGCCGGGCTGCTGACAGGAGGATGCGGCAGTCATCACTGGCGGGAAACACGGTGAGCCGGGGGAGACGGGAGGATGAGCTGTGATATATCGTGCAGGGGCGTAGCTAGAGGCTCATGGGCCCGGGTGCAAAAGTTTAGCTTGGGGCCCCCTTCCAGACCCGTCCACCCACCACTCCTTTTCACAGCTACTCCTTGTATATCACTTTTAGCTACATTACTGTTTTTTTTAATGACCCATCAATGGATCATTAGTAATCAGGGGTTTTAGATTTTTAAAACATCCAGAACACAAGCCTCAAGGCACGCTTTGCTTCCTCAGGAAAGAAAAAAATAATTCTATATACACATACATAATACAGGCACACATACATTGGAGACAGCATGAGCTAACTTTTATCACATGTTAGGGCTCATGTCCACGACCAGGTTTTCACCACGTATTATGCACACGTGGTAATCCCAGCATGCTCTCTTTCTCTGCGTACCACGTAACGTGAGCCCTGTACACTTGTATGATACACTGCCCATACACATTACATTGTTTTCATACGCATTGTCACTCTAAACAGAGTGGGGAATTAAAAAAAGAATCCCCCTGTGCATGTGCAGTGCTACACAAGGCCATATGTGGTCCCTGCCGGCAGCGTGCATGGTTGGGAAATGTGTGAGATGCCGGTGGTCTCCCACAGTGTTGTAGGCTTACAGCTGTGGCATTGAGCCCTCAGTCACCAATACAGCGGCTCGGTTCTAGCATACCTCTAATAGTGAAGTCAGGTGCCGGCTCGCAGAACCCCCCTCACTCACCCCCACTCCCCATCACACAGAACCCCCCTCACTCACCCCCACTCCCCATCACACAGAACCCCCCTCACTCACCCCCACTCCCCATCACACAGAACCCCCCTCACTCACCCCCACTCCCCATCACACAGAACCCCCCTCACTTACCCCCACTCCCCATCACACAGAACCCCCCTCACTCACCCCCACTCCCCATCACACAGAACCCCCCTCACTCACCCCCACTCCCCATCACACAGAACAACCCTCACTCACCCCCACTCCCCATCACACAGAACAACCCTCACTCACCCCCACTCCCCATCACACAGAACAACCCTCACTCACCCCCACTCCCCATCACACAGAACCCCCCTCACTCACCCCCACTCCCCATCACACAGAACACCCCTCGTTTCCCCCACTCACCAGCACACACAGAACCCCCCTCACTCACCCCCACTCCCCATCACACAGAACAACCCTCACTCACCCCCACTCCCCATCACACAGAACCCCCCTCACTCACCCCCACTCCCCATCACACAGAACAACCCTCACTCACCCCCACTCCCCATCACACAGAACCCCCCTCACTCACCCCCACTCCCCATCACACAGAACCCCCCTCACTCACCCCCACTCCCCATCACACAGAACCCCCCTCACTCACCCCCACTCCCCATCACACAGAACCCCCCTCACTCACCCCCACTCCCCATCACACAGAACCCCCCTCACTCACCCCCACTCCCCATCACACAGAACCCCCCTCGCCCCCCCACTCCCCATCACACAGAACCCCCCTCGTTTCCCCCACTCACCATCACACACAGAACCCCCCTCACTCACCCCCATTCCCCATCACACAGAACCCCGCTCACTCACCCCCACTCCCCATCACACAGAACACCCCTCACTCACCCCCACTCCCCATCACACAGAACCCCCCTCACTCACCCCCCCCCCTCCCCATCACACAGAACCCCCCTCACTCACCCCCACTCCCCATCACACAGAACCCCCCTCACTCACCCCCTCCCCATCACACAGAACCCCCCTCACTCACCCCCACTCCCCATCACACAGAACACCCCTCGTTTCCCCCACTCACCATCACACACAGAACCCCCCTCACTCACCCCCACTCCCCATCACACAGAACCCCCCTCACTCACCCCCCACTCCCCATCACACAGAACCCCCCTCACTCACCCCCACTCCCCATCACACAGAACCCCCCTCACTCACCCCCACTCCCCATCACACAGAACACCCCTCGTTTCCCCCACTCACCATCACACACAGAACACCCCTCACTCACCCCCCTCCCACCTCTTAATCAAACCGAGGACGTTCCCTCTCACTGACTGCACTTACTTTCACTATGGTCTCTGCGCAGGCAGCCCCTCTTGCACATCGGCGTTTCCTCCCAGGAACTCCGCTCAGACTCCTCCCCTCTGATGATCTCTGTGCTGGAGAACCAGATGGGGGAGGGGTCTGAGCGGAGGTCCTGGGAGGAGCGCCGATGTGCCCGGAGAGGCTTCCTGCCTGCGCAGAGACCATAGTGAAAGTAAGTGCAGTCAGTCAGTGTCGCCTGACTGACTGCAAAGTAAGCCCCGTGGGCCCCCTGGGGCTCAGGGGCCGGGTCGCAACCGCACCCCCAGCACCCCCTATATGTACGCCAGTGATATCGTGTATATCCCGACAGACAGACAGACTGCTGTGTGTATATACTGTATGTGTGCATGGGGGTCGGGAGGACATGTCAGCTGTACGGCACGGGGGTAACAAGTTGGTCTAGTCAGCATGCAGCCCGGACTAGTTGTTGTACTTGGTTACCAAGGAGCAGGACTGTCAGCCACAACACAAGGCTGCCTGAGGAGAGGAGGCTGCGGAGGGAAGCCCTGCACGAGGGGGTGTGAGGGCTGTCAGAGAGGGGAGGGGAATATGAGGGCTGGCATTGAGGTGAGGGGAGTATGAGGGCTGGAATGGAGGTGAGAGGGGTATGAGGGCTGGCATGGAGGTGAGGGGGGTGTGAGGGATGGCATGGAGGTGAGGGTGTATGAGGGCTGGCATGGAGGTGAGGGGGGTATGAGGGCTCGCATGGAGGTGAGAGGAGTATGAGGGCTGGCATGGAGGTGAGGGGGTAGGAGGGCTGGCGTGGAGTTCAGGTGTGTGTGAGGACTGGCATGGAGATGAGAGGGGTATGAAGGTTGGCATGGAGGTGAGGGGGCTATGAGGGCTGGCATGGACGTGAGGGGGATATGAGGGCTGGCATGGAGGTGAGGGGGGTATGAGGGCTGCCGTGGAGGTGAGGGGGATATGAGGGCTGGCATGGAGGTGAGGGGGGTGTGAGGGATGGCATGGAGGTGAGGGGGTAGGAGGGCTGGCATGGAAGTGAGGGGGGTATGAGGGCTCGCATGGAGGTGAGAGGAGTATGAGGGCTGGCATGGAGGTGAGGGGGTAGGAGGGCTGGCATAGAGGTGAGGGGGTAGGAGGGCTGGCATGGAGTTCAGGTGTCTGTGAGGACTGGCATGGAGATGAGAGGGGGTATGAAGGCTGGCATGGAGGTGAGGGGGCTATGAGGGCTGGCATGGACGTGAGGGCGATATGAGGGCTGGCATGGAGGTGAGGGGGTGTGAGGGCTGGCATGGAGCTGAGCGGGTATGATGACTAGCATGGAATTAGATCAACAGTTTAGGGACATGAAGTAATCCTGCCGTATTCCGCCCCTCAGGGTCCTGTAATGTAAGGCTGGGTTCTCACATGCCGGATTCCCGGCGAAAAACTCGCGGTTTGGCTGCAGCGAAAAAACGTGAGATTTCCTCCGGGAAAAGCGCTGCTTCAAAACCCGCGGCACTGTGCCGCAGGTTTTGAAGCGGCCTGGCCAGCGAATCCGCGCCGCAGCACCGGCTTTTGCCGGCTTTGCCGCGACGGATTCACTGTCCCGTGTGGACAACATTTCTGAGAAATCCGCCCTGTGCGAACCCAGCCTAAGAAAGCCGTTGCGCTGTCCGTGTTTTAATGTCATACGACCCCTTTATGTATGCTGAGTATATGGCCGGGCTCACACAGTGACATTCATACTCGCTGCGCCCGCCAATCCCCACGCACACGTAATACACGTCCAGATAGAACATGCTGTGGATTTATTCTCTGCACCAGTAATACACGTGTGAAAACCCGCAGATGTGAGCGATCCAATACAAGTCAATGGGCTAACGACATCACGAGCTGCATATAGGAGAAGTGCGCATGCACAATAATAATACACCCGTGTGACACCTGTATGACTTGAAACGCGATAGCGAAGCCCAAGCACTTTTACAACACTGTGGCTATGAATGTTTTGGGGTGAAAGTGAAGAATTCCTATCCTATCCTCTGCCAGGAAGTTAAGTTGACTAAAATACTTCTTTGGTAATTTTTAGAGACATGTTTTCACAATTAATGCTAATCTGACCACTCCATAGTGTTTTTACGTCCTGCCTAAGTGAGCTGTAATTCCCGGGGACGTAAAAACATGCTTCCTCTGGGGATTAAAGCCCTGCAGGCTCTGGACATCGCAGTTCCTGGCTGCCAGCTCCCGGAGGTAACCGACAACCTGGAGCTGTCATGGGGGGGCCGCAAGAAGCCCCCTTCCCACAGTTACACGATCGCCAGTATCGCCCGAATAACCCATGATCATAGTATGAGTAGTCAAAAGCACAGAGCTGTCACCGGAAGCTGCTGTATGTGGTTCCCGGTCACTTCATTGCTGTTATCCAATGGATAACAGCGACCATGTAAAAGTTTAAAAAAGGTGTAAAAGAAAACCTCTCCCGTCATGGATTATGTCTGTGAGGGGAGATGAGATTACGATCGGCCCTCGGATTTATATGTGGACCTTACCCTGGCTGTTGCGGACGTGCCTGTCGCCAAAATAGCGGGCGCATGCACAAAAGCCGGGATAATATAAAATCCCCCCGCTCTTGGCTACGAAACGTTGCCGAGAGTCTGGAGATGCCACAGGGGGCCGTGGTCCTTGGTCACATGGTCGCTGCTATCCAATGGATAACGGCGATCACGTAAAAGATTTTTAAAAAGTTTCACCTCCCGTCACGGATCTATACTTGTGACTCGGCTTTTTAAGAGATAAAAAGGTTATGGCGGTGAGAAGACGGCAACAGAAAATACTATATTATTAAAGAAGACATTTTATTATTAAAATTAGTAAAGAAAAAAAAACGTATATATATCTGCGGGCTGTACCGAAAGTGCAGAAGTGGTCATAAATTCTTTATTAATTGATGTAGATTGTTCAACTTGCACATGTAGTTGGAGGGACTCTTCCTCTATACGGGGGCTTCAGAATCTTGATCTTCCTTGCAGGTCAGTAATGGATTCCAAACAGAAACAACGTGCTGTCATAGAGTTCTTGATGAAGGAGGGATGAAGGCTGTCCGACATCCACAAAAGGCTGCAGAATGACACCATTGACAAGAGGAATGTTCACAGGTGGATGAAGAGGTTTACAGAAGGTGAAACCAGCACTGAAGACAAACCACACAGTGGAAGACCATCAGCTGCGACCACTGACACAAATCGTCAGCGAGTGGATGAGTTGATTCACGGCTGGACTAATGGGTTGAGGCCAAACAGTGACCTCCAGGACTGCCAAGTCTGGTAATATTCCCAACTAGTAATAACACGATTATGTGTTACAAGTACAAGTAAATCAATAATTCATCTGTGCACCAAAATGGATCTATTAGCCCCTTCTCCTATAAACAGTATATAAACAGATTAAAATGGAATGTGTAGGCCCTGTAAGAATGGTAGAGGGTGATGGGGAGAAAGCAAATCTGTTAAAAGGTTTATTCCCCAGTGCATTCACACAAGTTAATAAAATGTTAGATGAAATGCAGAGTGATTTTTCTTGGACATAGAGTGACCAAAAAGGCGCAATTGTGGCATTGTGTAATTTCTTTTTTCTGACCGCGTCCACCCTGCAGGATAGATAATGCATTATTTTTTAGATCAGACTTTTACATTAGCGGCGGTACCAAATATATTTGGGGGTTTTTTTGCTTGTATTTTTTAATTATAAATACAAGAAAAGTTGTTTTTTTTTTAACTTTTAGTATGTTTTTTACAATACATTTTTTTTTGTCCCCTTAGGGTACTTGAACTTGAGGTTGTTTAATCGACTTTAACATTTGATGGAATACTTATTGCTGTATATGGTATTTTTATCAGCATTCTATTATGACAGGCCACAGGGAGCCCTGAGGGCTTCAAAAGGCCTTGGGCTGCCATGACAAGCGAACAGCACCTCGCAATCTCATCACGAGGGCGCCGTTCGGGACTCTCAATCTCCGATTGGATATTTATAGGGTTAACCATCGGTGTTAGCGCTCACGCTGATCATGGCAGTTGTGGTGAATTATCAGCTGTCAAAAATAGTCGGTATTCACCATCTCTGGAGTAAAATTGGCTCCCAGTCCCGCTCCACACAAACCTTCCCCAGGAGGGCGTATATATACGCCCTTTATGGTGAAGGTGTTCAATTTTAAAACATCTGTCTTCGTCAGACCATCCCTTTTTTTTTAATAGAAATCAATAGTGATCAGCCCTGATCCGGCTGCTCTGATGCCCGGTAATGTCATGTATTTATGGGTTGTGCTGCCAATGCAGAAATTGGTCTTATAGAGCGACACACATACAGAAGGATCCGGAGCCGGGAGCCACCTTCTATGGCATCCACAGGGATTATAGTCAGGGGTTTATGTTTGGTCAATTTCACTTTTGCAGTCTCTTAAAGGGATTGTCCAAGAGTTTAAGAAATAAAGCTAACAGTAAAATGTTATAAAAATAGCAATCATTACACTTCCGTTAAATCACCCAGCACTCTGGTGCCGATGCTCCTGGGGTCCCAGCCATTCTTTATTCTCCTGGTGCAGTGATGCACTATACTTCTGGTTAACAACCTCAGCCAATCCGAGGCCTCAGTAGACATGTGCCATACATGCTAGCATGACTGCCGAGGCCAGTGATTGGTTGTAGTGGTCACATGGCTGTGGTAGTCACATCGACAAGCCAATTGCTCTACTATCTTTGGCTGTCATGAATGGAGAGGTAGTGCACACGCATGACCACCAGTCCGAACATTCATGGACATGTGAAAGTTCCTAATTTCTTGATCGTTGGGATCCATGCAGTCAGACCCTTGCCAATCAGATGCTTATTCTTTATCCCTAGGACATTCCCTTTAATCATATCTTAGAAGTTACCCATATGTTCCTGCACAGAGGTCTTTAATGTCTTTTACACCCCTTACATGCCCTAACACAGCAGAAGACCGGGATATTGGCGTGTAGAATGACTTTTCCCGGCGCGGATCATACAGCAGCTATATGGACAGTCCCTCTACGGGGATCACTGCTCTCACACCCTCGGTGTATATATATTTGCAGTATTTAATCATCTTAGAGGGCATTAGGCTTGAAATGATTAAACCCATTATACAGCACTTACCTGTTTAGAACGTTTATAGTGTTCTTGCTGATGGTTTTGTTGCCTTTCGTACAAGTCCGGGATTAGAGTATATTAGAAGCATCTTGGATAGTACTAGGTAGCAGTTACGTCTTCGATATATAAAGTACTGGCGCATCGCTCACACGGATGACTATATTTACGGATATTTCACTCTATACAGCGCGGTTGCAGGAAATGCGCTTTCAACAGTAACTGTCTGCTTGGCACAAATAATACTGCATATCCTGGCCTGCCAATCTTTGTCAGAATTGCTAATGAGATTACAGGTTTTAGCATTGCAAGAAAGCATGCAAGTCTCTTCTAAATCCTACCTCTGTGTCTTTTCAGGCAGCTTAAGGACAGGACCCATGAGAAGAGATTGAAAGCGGCAGCGCAGTCGTGAGTGGTCTGCTGTTGTTTTGGTGCCAGTGACTCAAGCATCAGCCGCCTAGTGGGAATAGGAGGTAGAGCATGCTTCAGGAGAGCCGTGCAAGATATTGTGTGACATCTTAAGAGCTAAACTTGGAGTCAACATTCCTATAGCTAAGGATACCCTGAAGAGTCAACATGGCCACCTCACGGCTCGCGAACAGAAGCACCAGGGACATCGCAAATGTGATGCAAAGGTTGCAAGGTAAGTGACCGTCAAATAAACTGACCTTTAGCGCATTATCACTTTAGAATACGCCTCTGCTCTGACAATCGTAGCTGGAGCCGTCCAGGTGTCATGGAAGCCAGAGGCCTTTTTTTCATGCACCCACAGAAAATAGTGGGCATTCTTGAACAAAATCACTCAAAATAGAACCTGCTGCAATATTTTTAATCTTTACCATTGGTACGAGCAAAAAAAATTCACAGGAGCGTATATCGGCCGCCGTTTTCACGGCCGGCGATATACACTACCATTTGAGCTTTCTTCTTCTTTTCCTCCCTCTCAACAGCTCTCTACATCTCTACTCCCTTCTGACTGTTTGCAATGGGAGGGGTGAGACGGAGGTGGAGCTAAGCTGCTGCCCCCTCCCCACCTGTTCTCCACAGCCATTGCAAACAGCCGGAGGAGAGGAGAGGCAGTGAGTCGGGAAGGGGGAGGGAAAGTGGAAGACAGCTCAGATGGTAGCATATATCCGCCGGTCGTGAAAACGACGTCATGGCTATCATAGATAGTAAACAAAAATTATTTTAAAAATTGGTAAAAAAAGACAAAACAATACAATAAAATTATACACGTAAAAAAGAAAATGACCCAAAGCCAACACCAACCCAAACCGTCATCGTATGCATCCTGTAATCCGAAGCTATACAAAAAATATATATCTAAACATCCAAAGCAAAATGAGGAACCCCTTCCTGTACTTTATTTTAGCGTAAATAAACTAAGAAAAAAACAGGTATAAATTTCAAAAAATCTTTTGAAAAAAAATAGAAAAAAAAAGTCATTGAAAAAAGATATAAAAATAGCCCCATATGTCAGGGGAAAAATTATGTTGGTAGCTGAAGGAAAAACAATAGGGCAGTAAAACCAGCACATGGGTAAATTCTTTAAAAAGTGTCCAGTCCCTAAGGTGCATAACAGCCTGTTCCTTAAAGGGTTTTACTAATTAAAACCCGATAATAGCACATTTTATTTTTGTAATCTGTTTTTATTTTCCGATTTGTAGATTTTTCTTCAATTCTATTATCAGTACATGACTATGGGGCCGCCCATTCTGCATTCAACCGCATTTAGAGATACGCTTTACAGCAGCCTCATGGATCATTTACACAACGGACAGGAAGGGACTCATTGCTTCTATGGGAGACTGTTCTAGACATGTGCTTTGACATGTTCAATGGTAATTTCGCAGGGAGGGGGAAGAGGTGAGCTGTGACCATTACCTATTTTAAATGGTACACCCTGTTTTATCTACATGTATTGTAGGTGTTACCTTTCATTGCAATCCTGCCTGTGATAATAGTGACTGCTGAAAAGTTTTCCGTACAGAACAGGAAAAGTTGGGTTGATGATCAGTATGAAAATATAGGATTTTAGGGATTTTTTTTTTTAAATACAATTAGTGACCAATTCTTTTCTTTTTTAAAGGTCACCAAAAAATCTTATGATTCTTACAATTCTAAACATTCTCATTAATCATTGTGTCCCCTGTATCAGCCTCAGCAGTAATAGTATTACTATTGAGGCCTTTGTGCGGGTCACTGTTATTACTGAGGCCACTGTGGGGAGTCACTATTATCACTGAGACCAATACAGGGGACAGTATTACTACTGAGGGTCACTGTTATTACTAAGCGCGACAGTAGAGGGGACAGTATTACTACTCAGGCCTCTGTGGGGGTCACTATTACTACTGATGTCAATATAGAGGACAGTATTACTGCTGCGGCCAATATATATATATATATATATATATATATATATATATAACATTATTGCTACTGAAGCCACTGTGGGTGTCACTATTATTACTGGGGCTGATATAAGGGACACTATTACTACTGAGGCTGATGTAGTGGACACTTTTACTACTGACGCCACTATGAGGGTCACTATTACCACTGAGGCCAACACAGGGGACAGTATTACTACTCAGGCCTCTGTGGGGGTCACTATTACTACTGATGTCAATACAGAGGACAGTATTACTAATGAGGCCACTGTGGAGGCTACTGTTACTGCTGGGGCCAATAAAGGTGACATTATTGCTACTGAAGCCACTGTGGAGGTCACTATTACTCCTGGGGCTGATATAGGGGACACTATTACTACTGGAACTGATATAGGGGACACTATTACTACTGAGGCCACTGTGGGGGACACTATTACTACTGAGGCCACTGTGGGGGACAAGATTACTACTGAGGCCATTATGGGGGACAATATTACTACTGAGGCCATTGTGGGGGACACTATCACTACTGGGGCTGATATAGGGCAAGCACTATTACTATTGATGCCACTCTGCAGGATACCTTAAGCTGACTTAGGTTATGTTTATACTTGGCGGAAATGCTGTGGAATGTGGCAAATTATGCAGCATTTCTGCTTCCAGGTGCGGTCGTTTAAAGCTCTTTTTTTTCTTCAGCGCCGTAGAAATATGGCGCTGCATTAGAAGTCTGTCGCAGGTCTCTTCTGCCAGAGGGAGCAGGTGCTCAGCTGTCAGATAATGGCTGAGCACTTGTTCTAACAGTGGGGACTGAAGATACCTTTTGTTACACGCTATTTAACTCTTTGCACGTTGCAGTGTAACGGCGGAATATAAGAGGCAGATAAAGGAAGGGGGCTCCCTCTGTCACCTATTGGACCCTCGTAATGTGATTACGAGGTCTCAATGGGTTGCTATGGAACCCTGAAGCTTGGATGTAGCCTCCGGGTCTGTGGCCGAGGAGGCTCAGCCTCTACTAACCTCATAGGCTTTCTAATGCACTACTATACAGAAGTGCAGGAATTACATACATTGACACCGATATGTGTCTGTCATGTTGTGCTACTGGGACCTGTAGTGCTACGGGTTTCCAGCAGCACATTTCCACAGGTGTGGGATGATTGAGCTGGCTGGTTGTGTATTGCTCCAGCTAGCCAACCTCCACCGGTCTGTTGCACATATATACCAGCCCCTCTTACTAGAGGGTTCTAGTCATTTGTCATTTATATCATTCCCTCTCAGAACTGTGGAGCTTGGCATCATGCATGTTCTGCTTTGGTGTTATTGCACACATGAGGTTCTGGGTAGGATTCCCTTGTCTCTTCGTTGGTGAGAACAGTGACATGTTCAAGGTCTGTATGTAGGTGTTTACACATTAGGTGTGAATTGTCCAGTTCAGTGTGTGTTACTGCCTGTCGCCATCTAGAGGACGTGGGCTTGTGGGCTTACATATTCTGGCCAAAATACAATCCCTTGTGTGTACTAACTTGTTAGATATTTCCATCTGTCTGGGTGTTGTAGTAGATTGGTGAGTATTTTGGCACTTATCGTTCAGTGTACGTGCATGCACCGACATTTATGAATTACTGCATATTTACTGTGAATAGAGGCAGATGGGCCGGAAAGATCCCCAGCCGCCTCCACCTCCATTCACTGAGCGATGATCAGGCCTCATGCAGACCGCTGGGTCGGATTCCGCTGCGAGAATTCTCACAGTGGGATGCGAGCCGTGCTCCTGCAGTGACCCCCGCGTCTTACCTCCTCCAGCGTCTACTCCGCTCTGCTGTGTGCCGTCTTCCGCCCAGCCGGCACATGTGCAGAGCAGAGGCGGCGCGCCAGAGGTGACACGATTTGTTTACCGCGCGGGTTTTCACTCGGTCAAATCGCGGCAGTCTGCATAGAATTGCATTATCTAATGCAATCCTATGGCAGCGTGCACGAGCGGAAATTCTGTGGGAAATCCCGCTGAAGAATTTCCGCCTGTGTGCATTTACCCTAAAAGCGCAGAAATGATCATCACTGTGTAAAAGGACCCTAACTCCAATCACCAAGGCCTTTTCAACAGTTCTTCCTAAAAACTCCAAAGCAGAGAAAAAGCCCTTTAAACTCCCTGGTTCTCTTGGGGCTCATTCACATGACAAGATTACAGCTTCTTGGAGAATGTTTCCATGTATACCGTTCCCGACAGACGTGCACAATAGTGTACAGGGGCTATAAACCTTTGTACTAAGGAATTTATAGCCATATTGCCAAATAGGTCCATAACCGGGCTCTGCTGTGCACATAATGGGGTTTGAATTACGGAATCTGCAGTCGCCTCCTGCACGGACAATCCACAGCATTCTGCACCAATTCAAGCCAATAGAACATTCGCATGTCCGCTCACATTGTCCGCTCCCGTGTCCTTGCTAGGCGGTGATGCGGGGAAAGCAGAGGTATAAAAAACTGTAGTGCACGTGTCTGATGTCGACACGCACGAACTATCCGCAGTACAAAATAGAAGATGAAGAGACAGGTACACGGTGTCACCGGCCGGGCACAGGGCAGGTCATGGTGCAGGATCCACATCTGCAATCAGACCCGGTCGTGTGCAGCCGGCCTAAAATAGATGGAACCAGAAATCTTGGTGACGCATAGGACTCCTGACTAGAGATGAGCGAACACGTTCGGCCCCGCCCCTTTTTCGCCCGAACACCGAACTTTGCGAACACTTCAGTGTTCGGGCGAAAAAAGTTCGGGGGCCGCCGTGGCAGCGCGGGGGGGTGCGGCGGGGAGTGGGGGGGAGAGGGAGAGAGAGAGGGCTCCCCCCTGTTCCCCGCTACTGCCGCCCGCGCCGCCGCGCATCTCCCCGCCCCCCGGCGGCACACGGACCTTTACGCGCGAACACTGCAGTGTTCGGCAAAGCCGGTGTCCGGGTGCGGATGTGTCCGTAACGGACATGTTCGCTCATCTCTACTCCTGACCACCGATATAATGACCCGAACTAAAAGTCCTTGGCAGTAAAGCACAATACCTTAATAGCGATGCTCTTTTTAATCATATTGTGTTGTCTTCTTCTCACACCATAATGCTGGGTTTCCTCAGGACGGCTTCACGGTTTTGCCGCAGCAAAAAACTGCCAGATTTTTGCGGGATAAGTGCAGCTTCAAAACCTACAGGACTTAGCCTCGGGTTTTGGAGCGGCTTAGCCACATGCTTTTCCATTGCGTCCAGCTCTCCCATAGAGAGGATCAAGGCCGCAGCGAAAAAAAGAATTGATATGCTGCATCCAAGGAAACGGCGCCGTAGCGCCAGCTAATGCTGGTTTTGCCGCAACAGATTGTCCGCCCCGTGTGGATGAGATTTTTGACAAGTCTCGTCCACATGCCTGGCTAATTTTGGTATTAGCGGCCACAGCGAAATTCTGCAGGGAAATTTCGCTGTAAATCCGCCCTGTGTGAACCCAGCCTAAGTGGTGTCCCTGTGGTACATGCACTCTTGATGATCCATCAATTCTCCTTAGAACTCAAAAAGACAGATGTGATCTGAGGGCTCAGGCAGACGGGTGTTTTTTGCTGAGAATGTTTTTGGCGTTTGCGATCCGCATCTATATAGAACCAATGCTTTTCAATGGTAGCGGTCACATGTCCGATATTTACATGTGCATAAAATTGACACGTACAAAAGAACATATGGGTGTCAATGGATGTGGTCACATGTTTTTTTTTTATGCGCGAATATACGCATGTAAAAAATGTCTGTCTGTCTGAGCCCTGAAGGTTGAAGGGGCATAACTACAGGCCCTTTTATGTGCAAAGGTAATCTTTCAAAGGACTGAAACATTGAAAGATTTAGCAATCTATTTGTATAAAGTGTTAATGGACATTAACACTTTATCAGCTTCATTTGCATGTAAAAGAACCTCTAGAAGTTGTTTGCAGAGACCAGTGTGTGTTTAAATACACTCCAAGCTGTGCAAACAGCTGCCTGCACATTCCATTATTCTCCTCCTGGCTAGTGTAAACATACCACAGGGAGAACATCCTGCAGTCTATTGAAGGATGAGTAAAATACGTTCAAACTGAGTATTTTTGCTCAGTCTTTCAGCGGCTGCATGATGAATTTTAAGTTTAGCTAAAATCCATCGATCAAATTAAAAGTACACAATGTCTGCGTTTACATGTAGCGATTATCGCTCATTTTTGTCTGAGAGAACATTAAATAAGGGCTAATGCCCATTGCCGAATTTCTGCCACGTTTTACGCGGCGGAAATCCGCGGCGTTACCCCGGAGCTATTCGGTTCTATTGAACCTAACAGCTAAATGTTCACGCTGCAGAATTCCGCAGCGTGCAACAAACGGTGGCATGCTCTATTTGCCATGGGAATATGCGTGGCCGGCTTCCATTGACATAGCCGTCATGCTATCCTTCGGAAGTATCGCGTAAAAACGCGTGCCTACCTGCATCATCTGGCACTGCCGGCGCATCATGCACTGTACTGCGTATGCGCACCGGCTCGAAGGACGGTAACAGCATGGCGGAACCGGAAGCTGAGTGTTAGGGTTTTCCGGGGCGCCGTGGTGGACTCCGTTGCAATATTCCACTAGCGGAGTCCGCCACGGCTGTGGGCATGAGGCCTAAGACATCCAATAGAAATAAAGACACTGACACAAAGGTTTATGGAGGGAGAAAGAACATTTTATTTCTAGCTGTAGGAAATGGTAGATTTTATTATGAGGTATTTTGAGGCTATTGATCGAGAGGAAGGCGAAAACCCTTTGATAGGAAGAAGCCAATTATCCTTGTATAAAGGGGAAAAATTCCTTCCTGACCCCAAATATGGCGATCAGAACAAGTCCCAGGATCAAAGCCGACATCTGACCTGACTTATTAGAATGTATTCTTGTTGTCAGAAATCTAAATAAATCTCTTACCATTTATTGTTTGTGGGGAATCTAAAGTGTATTGAACTAAACCTGTTTATAGACTGTGTTGGTCCAGAGGAAGGCGAAAACCCCCTTGAGGAAAGAGCCAATTATCCTGTTTTAAGGGGGAAAAATTCCTTCCTGACCCCAAATATGGCGACCAGAATAAATCTCAGGATCAAACGCCAGCCGCTCACCTCCTTGGTGTATGTGATGTCAGCTAAAGATTGTGTTTCTTTATGTTTATATTATGTTATTTATGTGGCTGATTCCTTATAAATAAGACCTAACCCTATTTAAGGCTGTGAGTTGATCCAGAGGAAGGCAAAAACCTCATTGAGGTATGAGCCAATTGTCCTCAAGTTGGAAAAATTCCTTCCTGACCCCAAATATGGCGATCAGAGCAAGTCCCAAGATCAAAGCCGACATCTACACCTATCTGTGTGTATATTTGTGTCTATGTATGTGTTAGTGTCTACACTAGTGTCTAACCTTCATGTATGTGGTGCGTGCTGCTTACCTGGCCTGTGCCGAGGTCTTACTAGTAACCAGGAGTTCAGGGATAATAGTCACTCGGGCTATTGTTCCTGAACTCGCCAGTTACCAATCAAGCACAGGCCGCTCCTGGGGGCGTAGAGGGTCTTCAGGAGAGGATGATGTTCGATGCCAGCCGAAGGATGCCAAGGTCGGGGTAGCATGATGGTAATACGCAGGATGCAGTTGGTGGAGAGAGGATGTTGTTGGTAAGCCGGGGTCTTCTACAGCAGCAGAGTCGTGTGTTCAGCAGACAGTTGTCGTGGGCCGAGCCTACAAGACATAAGAAGGAATTGTCAGTGTTACCAGTTGTGGATATAAACCAGTGAACTACTGTAACATGATGACTTGTATCAGGATCTGATTGGGATCTGATATAAAAAAGTTATTTTCTGCAACTGTGTCTTTACTATGAGGTATTGGGAGTTTTGTGATTGTGGAAGCCATAATAGAGGCCATATTGCTGGTCTTAATATATTTTCCCCAAAGTCCTTTGCTATGTTAGAGGAAATGGTTTATGTATTAAGCTTTCTACGGTATGTGAAGTTTTGCTACAGTGTATGGATATGATTGTAGGTGTCCTGTGTGTATAGGTGTACAGATATGTATGTGTGAGTGTGTATAGAGGATACTTACCAGATGGTCGTGGCTTCCTTCACAATCGGATTCTTCTCGTCATCCTAAGAAGAAGTAGAGACATGGTATTTACAGGAGCAATAATAATGTTATTATATGACCTCCTGAGCTGTCTGACACCAGAGGAACAATGATAATCAACACAGAGGTCTGCCTGAAGAACATCAACCCTAGAGGAGGAAGATCTTACCGGGTCCAGCTTGGTGAAGTGTACGAGAATCCGTCCACAGGGTGAAGGGGTGTACCACCCTCCGGCCACGGCAGGTCTCGATTCCTGGGAACTCTGCTGAAGGGTTTGAATGGCGGCTCTGCTCTTTTCATCTCCAGCTCCTCCCAATTCACGGTGTTGAAGAATCGGTGACCTCTGATATTCTTGTGGACACCCAGCCTCTTCTTTGGCTTCTTCCGCAGCAGTCTCTTCAGAAGATGCTTTACGTCAGCATCTAGCCAAGATGGGAATTTTGGCTTCTTTCTGGTGATGGACTTGATGATCTTTCTCCTGGAGGAGCCGTGGTAGAAGGGGGACTGTCCTGTCGCCATCCAGGATACGACAATCCCCAGGCCCCACCAGTCGACTGCTGCGTCGTAGTCCTTCTCACGAAGCACCTCTGGGGCCATGAATCTATAAGTGCCTGTCACTCCGCTGATCTTCTTAGACGGGACGACGCCGTCTTGGGCCAGCCCCAGGTCAATCAGGCGGATGTGTCCATCTCCGTCCAGCATGATGTTCGCCGGCTTTATGTCACTACAATGAAGAAAAGTAAAAAGGTTAATCTGTTGAGTGATGCAGTAATAATGTAGTAGAGAAATAATGTACCACAGCTTAACCAGTCCTAATTCAGGACTCTGGGAAAGCTGGGTACATTATCTTCACCAGGGAAACAGGGAGATGTGGGAAAGTTGTGCTTACCGATGGATGATGTAGCGTCGGTGCAGGAACTGGAGGCCGCATGCAATCTCCGCTGTGTAGAATCTGAGAAAAGAGTGTAGTATCAATGACATGAAATAAGTCCCCGACGTCATGTCACCATCATAGTGTCACCTGTACGCCCTCCACTCTTCTATATCTGTCATGTCGCCCTCAGTATCCCCCCGTCTCCTGATTAGTCATTTACTCACCTGACATGGTTGATGTCCAAACTGCCGCACATCCTGATCATCGCCGCCAGGCTTCCTCCGGACAGATACTCCGTGATGAAGTAGGCCCGGTCTGCAGACTGCTGTGCGGCATACAGATGGTAGATGAAGGGGCAGTCTTGGGCCTTCAGGAGTATCCGCCGCTCTCTCCTTATGACGTCTGCCTTGCTCTTTCCTCTGTCAACAACCTTGATGGCCATGAAGGTGTTCCTTCCAGGAAAAGATGCCAGGACCACCTTAAGAAAGCAGATAAGAAATTATCACTGACAGCGGCCAGAAGGGAAAATCATATATATTTATCACATGGTGGATTTATCACTAGGCGCTTTCACATGGCCAAGAAGATTGTGCAAATTAGAACCCCGTTCTTTTGAATGGAGTCATATACATGAGCGTTTTTCTCTTTTTGTCCCGCACCGCATCTTGGTGCAAGGAAAAAAAATTGCAGCATGTTTTCTTTGCATGTTCCTCAAAATCCATTGTCTATTGTTTTCAATGGGACAGGAAAACAGATTGTATGGCGTGTGATGCGAGGTTTCCCATTGACTGTTTCTGATAGCCGGCCTCCTGCTGTGACAGCCGGGGTGCAGAAGGACAGTGACCCCTGCTGTTAACTCCTTACATACCACGATCTATGTAGATCACGGCAAATTAAAGGATTCACAGAGGAAGGGCGCTTTCCTTGTGATGTCATTGGACCCTTGCGATGTAATCGCGGAGGGCCGATGGGTTGCGATGGGTGGCAGGATGCTAGATAGAGGCGTCTTGCTTTACTGTTGCCTATGATTGTTTTTACAATCGATAAGGTTGTAATAGTAATCATAGCTGCTATGGATCAGGTCCCCTTCAGGGACATAAACAGTGTCAAAAAGCAAAATTAAATAAGTACATTTTAAAAAGCCTTTTTTTGCTCATTTTCCCCTATTTGTATGAAAAAAAAAATTAAGAAACCCCCCACATGTGGTATCATTGTGTCTGTAATGAGCTGTGCTATAATTTGAGCAAACTATTAATTTTGCGCAGCAAAAACCGTAAAAAGAAGGGAGCAAAATACTGATATGTGGAGGAGCCGTCACTGCGCCATTCCCAGAAAATAACAGTCATATAACTTACCTCGCTGAAGCTTCCTCTGCCCAAGATCTGAAGGGCGGTGAAGCGCTTGATGTCAAATCCGCGGTCTGATGGTAGAAGGTCCTGGCTGGTGCCTGGTCTTGGCTCCTCATCCTCTCCACTCCTCCTCCTCTTTATAGCTGTGAGTCCGCTCACGCTCTCGTCTTCTCTTTTGCGCTTTTCGACGTCTCCTTTTTGTCCATTGGACTCCATTTTTCTCAGTCCTGTAATCTTCGATCCAACCGCTGCCGTCGTCAGTTGAAAGGAAATGGCAGTTGGCCGATTGGAGGTCAAAGGTCAGTGAAGCCGCCAGTACCAGGCTTGCCAGTACTTTGCCTGCCAGTACCCTGCTCTGCCATATACACTGTGATGTGGCCACCATGAGTGATGGTCTAGTGCCCAGGGAAATGGAGAAAATCATAGCTGGTTCTTCCAGTGCCACATTATTAGTAGATGGGCAGGGATGGCACTTGATGTCTGGGTTGGCAGTGGTGCCCATAGTTCATCAGAAACTTTTGGAGTTTTATAAAACTTACGGTTGATTGGAAATTGAAATGAACCCGGCGGAGGAAAAAACATAAATTGTACTAATGAGAGGAATAATAAAGTCTTGTGAGAGGTCATTTAATAAGTGTCCATCATCCAGATACATGATGTGTATCTCCATATGTTACAGCGGGCAGCGCCCTCGCCAGTGCAGATCTGGGTGTAGCGGGCGGAGATGCTTCTATGGAGGTCATAGATGGATTTATCCACAATGGGGATTAATGCTGAGGTGTCAAATGATAGAAAGGGGTCATACAGAAATGTTAGGAGGATGTTATAAATCTACGGTTGCTGTGTGAGTTATTGTTGGGGGTTGCAAATTGGCGCAGTAATACGGTATTATAGGACTTTTTATTTACACTGAGACAATAAAGACTATTTTATTAGACAAGCTTGTGAGTGCAATCTAAAGTCTGGGAGAATAAGAGGTTGTGTGCAAGATATAGTCAGGTTTAGGGCAACGACAGACGAGCGTGTAACGTAACACGCTCACTCCTGCACATTTTTTGCGCAGTGAACGAGTGTATTTAACATTCACGCCTGTGCAAATATGGAGTGTATGTCCGCAGGCTCCATTCGTTCACACAAGCAGTGGAATCACCGCACCCTGATTTAAAAAGCTAATTTGCCTAACGTGGATGATTGCAGATCTGCACTGCACTTAGTGCATACCCGCGTAGGCAGATGTGCGCGCTTGCCCACCTCACGTGGGACTCTATGGTGCACAAACACGCACAAGATAGGGCAAATACAGCCGCAATGAGCCCGTTTGCAATCAATGGGTTCTATTCTCTACATATCGCACTCATCTGTTTAAGCCCTTATATAAGCTGACCAGACGTCCCAATTTAGGCAGGACAGTCCCACTTTGGGACCCTGTGTCCTGCCTTTCCTAGGGTCCAAGCTCCCTGGCTTGTAATCAGTCAGTGGCGCTGCGGACGGCAGTGTGTGCATCCAGGATCCTTCTCCCCTGACCGATCCTCATTTGTTCCACAGGAGGAGAGGAGAAGGGAGGAGGTGTTGCTTTGGGTGCACACACTTCTGCCTGCAGCAGCGCTGAGAAGAGAGAGCTCTGTAGACCAGGAGAAGGGTAAGTATATGGGGGGACACTATTACTACCAAGGCCTCTGTGGGGGTGGGGTCCCCATTACTAGTGAAGCCACTCTGGGGGATACTATTACTACTGACGCCACTCTGTATGTGGCAGCATACCTCAAGCTGACTTACTGTATGCTTACAGGTGGCAGAAGTGCTGCAGACTGTCCACGGTAGAAATTTCTGCTGCTAATTATGCAGCATTTTTGCAACCAAAAACAGTCAAAATCCGCACCCCTGGTGTCATTCTTCAGCCTAGCATACTGTATTACTAGGGGTTTGAACACATGCACATGATTTTGTTCCTTTAAGCGGCCGTGATAATCACGAGACAATTGATTTCAGCTCTTTTCTCGGGAGTGAATACTACGTCGCACCTATCTTCCCCCAATTATTTTCAGCCTTCTGCACAATGGCATGGAGTTTGAACGGGCCGAGAAGGGGGAAAAACCCTCCATTAATGCGCAACTATGCTCCGTACCGGCGATCGTAGTTGTGCATAAGCCCGTGTGATGTTGCCCTTGTATATTTATATAAAATGTGTGTGTTTAGAATATATATAATATATGTGTATTCATATAGAGTCTCATACTTACCCATCCAGCGTGGGGCCGCACAGAATTAGGACATGCTGCGATTTATCATAAGCCAGCATTAGGGCGCCTACCCACTGGCGATTTTTTTTTTTTTTTTTTTTTCCTGCGATGCTAAATTGCGTTTTGCGTTTTTTCTGAAGAGCAATTAGCATAGAATGTGTTCTTGTCCATTTGTTGTTTTTTTTTCGTTGCGTTGCAATTTTTCACATAGGAACTGTCAGTTGCATATGTCTCCTTATTTTTCTCTTAAAGGGGTTGTCTCGTGAAATCAAGTGGGGTTCAGCACTTCTGTATGGCCATATTAATGCACTTTGTAATATACATCGTGCATTAATTATGAGCCATACAGAAGTTATTCACTTACCTGCTCCGTTGCTAGCGTCCCCGTTGCCATGGATCCGTCTAAATTCGCTGTCTTCTGGCGTTTTTAGACGCGCTTGCGCAGTCCGGTCTTCTCCCTGGTGAATGGGGCCGCTCGTGCCGGAGAGCTGGTCCTCGTAGCTCCGCCCCGTCATGTGTGCCGATTCCAGCCAATCAGAAGGCTGGAATCAGCAATGGACCGCACAGAGCCCACGATGCACCATGGGAGAAGACCCGCGGTGCATCGTGGGTGAAGATCCCGGCGGCCATCTTGGTAAAGGAAGAAAGAAGTCGCCGCGAGCGCGGGGATTCGGGTAAGTAATAAACTTTTTTTTTTTTTAAACCCATCCCTTGGGTTTGTCTCGCGCCGAACGGGGGGCCTATTGAATTAAAAAAAAACCCGTTTCGGCGTGAGACAACCCCCTTAATGCACCCATGATTGTCAATGGAAATTAACGAAAAACGCCGCGAAAAACGCTGCGTTTTTCACGCACGAAAATCAGCAACGCCAGTGGGTAGGCGCCCTTAGAGTGCATAAACTAACGCAATCCTATGATAGCGTGCCAATCCCGCTGCAGAATTTCCGTCCGTGGGCATTGTGCCTAAGCCGTAGCATTGGCCCCATAATGCCACAATGCCCAATATCCTATCGTAATTCTAATCTTTCTTTTTCAGATGAGCAAGAAGCCGTTCAAGAGAACATTTACCAAGTGGATGAATTCCCATTTGGCCAAGGTAGCTGGTCATGTAGTTACATTGTGTAAGAGGACATTCCACATGCTTTAGGGCTCAGTCACACCAGCAAAGTTTTCCTGCATGTATAGGCGCGTTTCCGAAACGAATCTATTAGAACCAATGCTTTCTAATGAAAGCGGTCACATGTCCGTTTTTTAGAATTCTTTAAAATGCGCACCTACAAAAGATAGGACGCGAGTGAAAATACACCCGGTCACGTGATTATTTTCTACATGCCATGTGCTTTTATTTTTTTTACATGCGTGAAAAATTTGCTTGTCTGACTGCGCCCTTATAGTTGTTACAGTAATTAGAACTTCTCTCGTTAGTCTGGCCTCCTTCTACACTACTTTATCAGGATGTTGTAGGGGAAATGTATTAACTGATGTTTGCCGGGTTTCTGGTGTAAAAAGGTGACACATTTTGGCGCATGCCACATATTCAACCTTTTTCTGTTTTGTGGCTCGATCGCCATTTTGCAAAGGTGGTCAGATATTGAGTGTAAATTCTGCCATCTTTTGGTGCATCTTGTTTCTGCGGCGTACACAGTGCAGCAAAAATGACGTGAGAACTATATTCTATGGGTCAGTACGATTACTAACATAAAAAATTATTTTTATTTTTTGCTTTACCACTTTTTTTTCCAAAGATATTTTATTTTTTAAAATTATTTTCTTCCGCAATCTTCTGACAGCCATACCTTTTTTTTATTTTTCCATCGACATAGTTCTGTGGGGCCTCATTTATTTTTTAGCAATACCAAATAGATTTTTGTCTTTTTATGTAGATTTTTTTTATTATACATCTGGTAAAAGGTTTTTTTTTTTTAAACTTTTATTACCTTTTTATTATTTTAATATTTAATAAAATGTAAGTGATTTACACTTGTTTTTTACATGTGTAATACACAGTACTAAAAGCCCATTTACACTGCGCCATTCAGGCACACATGATAAAAGACGCAGCATGTCCTCTATTGATGCATGAGATACGCAGCGAGGACATCTTCGGATGGACGTGTTTTTTCAGGTTTTGTTTTTACTAGCGGGATTCTCGTGCGTTAATACTACCTATAGTCCGCCTGCTTTTTTTGACAGGAGCCGTGTGATCATCATCAGTCACTGTAATAGGAGGAACAAAAAAAGGTTTGGTACGGTGTTAGCCAGCAGAGCAAAATGTGATTGTTCCCAGCAAGAAAACCATGTAATCTTGGAGATATGATACCTTTTAATGGCTAACAAAAAGACATGATGTTCTAGCGAGCTTTCAAACCTACTCTGGCTTAATGAAATAGATGTGAAGAGGAATACATATATACACTCATACATATGAGAAGGTACAGATCTGGTGTGATTAATGTGCACTTTAAACAATATATACTGGGGGTGGGGTGGCGGGGGGCTAGTTACATAATGAATGAGAAATGAATTCACTGGAGTGGGCCTTTAATACTCTCTTTACGTTAAACATTCTTGCACGCACTAGCAGGGGGGCCCCTACCGTGAGGCAGCAGTTTGTAGGACCCCAGAAGGAGGAGGTTGCTGCCCTCTGGTGAAAAAAAAAACAATTGCCACCTGTTGGGTGGGCAGCAACCTGAGAAGCATTTTACTCACTTAGGCTAACTTCACAAAAAGGGCGAGCGCAATATGGGGCCATGAATCCCACCCCTATATCACACTCTCCGCTATGTCAAATCCCTGAGGATGTGAGGCGTTGTCACGTGAGAACAGCCTCGTATCACTTCAGGGATGCCGGAAACCTCCGCCGTGACGGACAGGAGTTTCTGACATTGATTTTAATGGGAGACCTCGCATCGCGTGCCCCTAGCATGTGGTGCAATGCTGCCGCCGGGACCATAAAATGACATAGGGTTTAGAATCAATTTCTGCGTATACAAATACGAATCTGCCCTCAGGGTCCCTTCTGACATTTATGGGGTTCCATCTTAATGATTTGTGAATAAGGAGTGAGACTCATCTGGAGAAAGAAGTATGAAAGGAGTGACATGTCCACTGTACCCACGTTTTTTTAAGGGTATCTGCTTTATCTATAGTGAGGTGAGTCTCTTGCAAACCCACAATCTGGGGATTAAATTGCTTAGTATAAGACAAAACTGCTTTACGCTTATTAGCGGTGCCCAGGCCTCACATGTTCCAACTAAGACATGACAGCGACATTGGGAGACATAATGACATATAGCACAGTCGGGTTTTCCAAGTAGGGGAGCATATTACCCATATTAGAAAGAAGGATATAAGCACAGACCTACTTGTAACTTAAAATAAACTGTAACAGCTTAAACAACTAAGAATTGACATCCCGCTTAACAATAATGTGTCGCAGGTGTCTAAAAAAAAAGAGTAAGCTACAATCTATTTTGAAAGTAGCAGTTGTTGTGAGTGGGGGACATTCCAATGGCCTATCGGGGATTGGTTTATGTGATAAAAAATTTTTTTCCCTTTAAGCATGGCTTCAGGCTATTGCCGCAGCGGTGGCTACCCGGGGACGAGCCCACAATCCGGGACAGCGTAAAGGCTAGGTGACATATCTCTTCATCCCAGCCATATACAGTATCAACCATAGGCCAATGGATCATGGGCCCAAATGTTCTTTGCAGAATTTACATTGCATAGATCAGAACTCGGGACTATGCAACGTCGGATGACGCAAGGTGCATACGGAGCCACTCCATGGCTTCAGTAGGGGAATGTAGAAAGATCACTTTATCATTTGCTGCAATCCGTAAACGGGACGGGTATGCCATAGAGTATGGAATGCCTCTATCCTTGAATCTCTTTTTTATTTCCACGAAGGTGGCTCTTTGTTTCTGCAGATCCGCCGAAAAATCAGGGAAAATAGATCTCACTGAGTTGTTATATTTAACCCCTTAGTGACGAAGCCTGTTTGCGCCTTAGTGGTGGAGCCAAATTTTGGAAATCTGACATGCGTCGTTCAACGTGGCATAACTCCGTAAAGGCTTTACATATCCCAGTGATTCTGACATTGTTTTTTCGCCACATGTTGTACTTCATTTAGATTGTAAAAATAGACCGATATAATTTGTGTATATTTATTAAAAGTACCAATATTGGAAAAATTTTGAAAAAATTGTCATTTTTTCACATTTACAACCGTAATATCTCAAATATGTCCAAACATACTGTACAAATTTTTGATAAGATATGTATTTCCATCTGTTTACTTTATTCTGAATGCACACTTGAAAAACTTTTGTGTTTTTTTTTACCATTTAGAGGACGTACACATTTAACATTACTTTTCAGCATTTTGAGGAGCACTTTGTTTTCCTGCACCAAGGCAAGTTTGCAAAGGCTCATAAGTGTCAGAATAATAGATACACCCACAAATGACCCCATTTTAAAAACTACACTCCTTAGTGTATTCACTGAGGGGGGTCATGAGTATTTTGACCCCACCAGTTTTTTTCAGGAATTAGTTCAATTTAGGGGAGAAAAAATAAAATTTCATATTTTTGCAAATATGTCATTTTAAAGACATATTTTTTTCCTATAGAGCCCATGAAAATGAGGATTTACACACCAAAATGGATACCCCCGTTTCTCCCGTGTTCAGAGACATACCCATTGTGGCCCTAATCTCATGTCTGGATGCATAACGGGAGCCAAAATGAAAGGAGTAGTCGGTGTCTTTCAGAACATAAATTTTGCTTGAAGGCGTTTTAGGCCCCATAGCACTTTTGTAGAGCTCTTGAGTGGCCAAAACCAAAGAGAACCCCCACAAGTGACCCCATTTTGAAAACTAGACCCCTTAACGAATTTATCTAGGGGTGTACTGACCATTTTGACCCCACAGTTTTTGAATGAATTCAAGCCAAGCAAAAGGAAAAAATTGTGATTTTCGTTTTTTTGTCAATTCTGTCATTTTAAAAACAGCTTTTTTTGTACAGCACACGCATGAATGAAGCCTTTCACCCCAAAATGGATACCCCTGTTTCTCCCGTGTTCAGAGACATACCCATTGTGGCCCTAATCTCTTGTCTGGATGCACAATGGGGCCCAAAACGAAAGGAGTAGTCGGTGGCTTTCAGAACATAGATTTTCCTTGAAGGCGTTTTAGGCCCCATAGCACATTTGTAGAGCTCTTGAGCGGCCAAAATCAAAGAGAACGCCCACAAGTGACCCTATTTTGAAAACTAGACCCCTTAACGAATTTATCTAGGGGTGTACTGACCATTTTGTTCCCACAGTTTTTGAATGAATTGAAGCAAAGCAAAAGGAAAAAATTGTGATTTTCGTTTTTTTGGCAATTCTGTCGTTTTAAAAACTGCTTTTTTGGTACAGCACACACATGAATGAAGCCTTTCACCCCAAAATGGATACCCCTGTTTCTCCCGTGTTCAGAGACATACCCATTGTGGCTCTAATCTTATGTCTGGATGCACAACGGGGCCCAAAATGAAAGTCGGTGGCTTTCAGAATAGAAATTTAGCATGAAGGTGATTTAGGCCCCATTGCCCACTTGTAGAGCCCTTGAGCTGCCAAAACGACAGAGAACCCCCACAAATGATCCCATTTTGAAAACTAGACCCCCTAACGAATTTATCTAGGGGTGTACTGTGTATTTTTACCCTACAATTTTTGAATAAATCTAAGCAAAGCAGTAGGAAAAAAATTACAATTTTCATTTTTTTGGCAGTTGTATCAATTTAAAAACTGTTTTTTTGTACAGCACACATAGGAATGAAGACTTTCACCCCAAAATTGATACCCCTGTTTGTCCCGTGTTCAGAACCATACCCCTTGTGGCCCTAATCTACTTAAAGGACGCATGGCTAGGCCTATAATGGAAGGAGCACCCGTTGGATTTTAGGGTACAACGGAATAAATTCCAGGCCCCATTGCCCACTTATAGAGCCATTGAGCGTCCAAAACGATAAAGAACCCCCACAAATGACCCCATTTTAAAAACTAGACCCCTTAACGAATTCATCTAGGAGTGTATTGCGTATTTTGACCCCACAGTATTTGAATAAATTTCAGCAAAGCAGAAGGAAAAAATTACGATTTTCATTTTTTTGGCAATTTTGTCAATTTAAAAACAGGTTTTTTTTGTACAGTGTACATAGGAATGAAGACCTTCACCCCAAAATGGATACCCCCGTTTGTCCCGTGTTCAAAAACATACCCATTGTGGCCCTAATCTACTTACAGGAAACATGGCAAGGCCTGTAATGGAGGGAACACCCGTTGGATTGCAGGGCACAACTGAATACATTCCAGGCCCCATTGCTCATTTGTACGGAATAAAAATTGACTCCCTAAAAATCCCCCCCCCCCCCCCTCCACGCCCTTTTCGGCGTTCCCCAAATCTTAGATAAAAGTAATAATGTGAACTGTGTGGTATTTCCAAAGACGGGTAATTATGGAGGCTGGTTGGGATGGGCACATAGGGCAATAAAATCTGGTATCCCCCCTCCTCTCATGCTTTTTGGGGGTCATTTTTTGACCTCAGTGGCGGGGATGGGGTGTAAAAAGTGGCGTTCCGTGAGTCTCCGTAAGCTTGACGAGGTGCGGCGGTCTCACACAGAAGGCGCTCAACAAGGTGCTCCTGGAACTGCAGGAAGGCGAGTGTTCCCGGGGCTTCTTGTAAATTGCGTATTACAGGTAGCGGTCTGAATAACGCCGGGCTTACGCAGCCGTAGGTGGATCCCGGCTGTGAGCCCGGCTGTGACCCTGCGTACGGCCGCGTAATGTACTGCGCATAACTGCGTACTTACACGGGCGGTCATGCGCAGTACTTTTTTTTTGTTGTTGTTGTTTGTATTTCCCGCACCGTCGCTTAGCGATGACGCGGGTACCCGCAGCCCGTATACAACGTAGTTGCGTATGGGCTGCGGGTATATCCGCGACCATGGAGCACAATGGGCTCTATGTTGCTGATATCCGCGGTAAAATAGAACCTGCTGCGTTCTCTTTTCTGCGAGTGGATTACACAATTCCAACCCGCTAATGTGAGCGTAATTGTGTAATCCAATGCGATTGATCTGCGTATTACCGCTAATCAAACGCATGCGGAATCCGTAATTCCTATCCGGTCATGTGAGACCGGCCAAAGGTGGATTGCTACCTTTTTATCACGTGACCGGGGACCGCTCAACGAGGCCACCCGTCACTGCTCCAGGCTCTCGGCGACCGTTGGTCGCCGAGAGCAAGGAGCTATTAAGTTTCCTGGGCTCCCCGACTCCTGCGCATGTGTGCGGTGTTTTGCCGGCGGTCGCATGCGCAGAATACGGGAAAGTTCACGTAAGAAGATTGCGTCGGGGTGCAAATATGGAGGCCTCCGGTAAAAAGTTTTATCTCCTCTCACCGATCGCATCGGTGAGGGGAGATGAACCTCCCCTTTTTTTAACTTTTACGTGATCGCCATTATTCTTCGGATAACGACGAACACGTGATCAGGAACCGCTCACCGCGGCTCTCCGTGAAATCTCCAGGCTCTCGGCTAAGTTTTGTAGCCAGGAGCAGGGAGATTTTAAAAAAGCACGGCTTTTGCGCATGCGCCTGCCACATTGGCGAAGGGTGCGTGCGCAGAAGCTGGGGTGAGGTCCGCGGATAAATCCGCAGGCCTTAGGTACGTCATTTCATCCTCCCTCACGGATATGATCCGTGGGGGGAGATGAAACGCAAGGTTTTTTTTAAGTTTTTAAAACTTTTTTTAACTTTTTGCACTTTTTTTTTTACCTTTTACCCCTTTTTTTTTTATTTTTTTAACTTTTTGCACTTTTTTTTACTTTACATGATCACTGTCATCCATTGGATGACAGTGATCATGTCCCTGGTGACATCCCTCTGCTCTTGGCTACACATGGCAGCCAGGAGCAGAGCAATTTTGAATTTCCCGGGGCTCGAGCCCCTCTGTGCACGCGCCCGATGTCAATCATCGGGCGCGCATGCACAGACGGGGATTTCGGGTCCCGGGACATCGGGACATCGCAGAGGACCGGGGGTGAGTATCTTCACATCCCCTCATGGATCCGATCCATGAGGGGAGGTGAAACTTTACTTTTGTTTTACTTTTTCAACTTTTTCGCGATCACCGCTATCGCAATGGATAGCGGTGATCGCGGGCCCGGGGACCGCTCACAGTGGTCCCCGGTAACACCTCCTGGTTCCCGGCTACCTTCAGGAGCCGGGAGCCAGGAGATTTTAAATTTGCTGGGGACACCCGGGCTTCTGCGCGTGCACGTGACGTCATCGTCTGGCGCGCATGCGCAGAAGGCCGCCGGCGGGTCCGGGAGGACCAGATCTCCGGGGAACACCGCCGACAAGCCGTGTGAGTATTTTCAGCTGCCGTGATGGATCCGATCCATCATAGCAGCTGAATTACTACTTTTTTACACTGTTTTATTTACTTTTTTGCGATCGACGTTATTCATTTTATAGCGCCGATTGCAATACCGGGGGGGACTGCCCGCATCCTGGGATGACAGCTCCATGCTGTCGGCTACCTGCGGGCACCAACAGCATGGAGTTGTCACGTCCTCAGGCCAGTGGGCATCAATCCAAAGAGGATGCATAAAACTACGTCCTCTAGGATTAAGGCCCACTTTCTGAGGACGTAGTTTCCCGAGGGGGAGCGGTCGTTAAGAGGTTAAGAGGGCCTTCCAGTCTGGCCTGGTGCAAAGCGGCATCTCGATCTCTGCAGTTCAGAATTCGTGCCAAAAATGGATGCGGTGGGGCGCCCGGCAGTCCACGATGAGTGCGGCGTATGATCGGACATCTCCACACTAGAGAATTCCTTTATTTTCTCCGCAGCGGTACAACCTTTAGCTCGAGTGCTCATGATAAGCGCTCGCAAGGTAGAGACTGATAACAGAATGTGCACTAGCGTTTCTGTGTTACCGCGTAAAACTTTCTTTGGGATTTAAGGTAGGTTAAGTACCAAGAGTCAGTCCGTCTTTTTCACAAGTTATGGTTACCAGCCTAGGGTACAGGATGAGGTCTCAAATCATCATCAGAGCAGATTCTGCGTCGGTCCTGTCCAACTGCATGGGAGTAAGGGGTGACTCAACAATCCACTGTGTCCACAGATTAGGGTCCGCAGAGGGCAAAATCCACTGTGGAAGAACAATTTTGCGGGGCCCAGCAGAGACTTTCAGTACAGAGGGGATCCTCAAGTTATAGCATCCAGCTGGTTAGAATACTGCTGGGTATATTGCCACCATTTAGAGAGACAGCAGTAATTATCACAGTCACAAAATGGCACCTGGTGGCCGGAGGGGGGTTTGCCAGGTATGTATAGAGGGCCTACTGCTGCGGGGCCTACATTACAGCATTCACAGTTTCAATGCAAATGCCCCTGTAGGCTCCAAAGTGTCCTTCCACGTCCTCCGCCAGGGACTTACTCTTTGCCGCCTCTCGCCGGGACCAGGATCCGGATCAGATTCACACCGCTCGGCTGGCGTCTCCGCGGAAGCGCACTGCTGGGTTCCATTGACAGCAAGGCCTGCCCACCAGGGGATTCAGCACAGCCGGGTAGTCAGTGCGGTGAACTCCACCAGCCCCGCCCAGACGGCACCTGAGACCGGGTGAGAAGAGGATCACTCACCGGACAGTGATAGAGGTAGGGAGCGGTGTGCAGCAATGCTCCAGCGGGAGTGCTCGGGCAGGACATGTCAATCGCCAAGTGCAGGCTCAGGGCTGTATACGCCGGTTCAGGGGCAAGAAGGACTTTTGGTTCGAGCCAGCCACTGCAGCAGGGTATGTTGATTAATTTCAATCCGTCAGGGAGGTAGTCCGGATCGAAAGGCCAGGGTAAAGTGCAGGATATTAAGGTCCCCTGGGGGGAGCCGGTGTTGAGGGGGCATAAGAATCACCCCTCTGTATGCTTCTGACTCATTACTCTGACATAAGGAAAAAATGAGACTCCATGACGCTAATGTGTCCATAAGACATCTGTAAGGTCTCTTTCACGCTACAAAAGCATCGCTACAAAATGGCTTTGTTACCAAATTTGCAACATCCCTCATGTGAAAAAACCAATTGGAATCCAAGGGCTTCACACACATGTGTTTTGTAGCCTGTGTGAAAGAGGCCTAAATTCAGCTCCTCACCACGTTCAAGCTCGGTATGCATCTATATTGCCGCTATAAAACAGCTGAAAATCACAACTGCGTGAAGCATTGGATTCCATTTTTGGCCGCGATGAACATATTCTAGTGTGAATGAGTCTAAAACTGGAAAAGTCCTACTGAAAATGTAACTTCTTTATTGTAGATTTTGAATTTATGTCTCATGTAAATATATTTGGCGCATAACTCGGCCGAATTACCTACATTTTTAATGACTTCACTAATTTTAGGCATAAGAACCAGTAAATCGTTTCCCCTTTTCTGTTCCAGCGGTCATAATTGTTTTTACTTTTCATCAATGTGGCCGTATGACGGCTTGTATATTGTGGAACTAGTTTTTATAGGAACTAAAGGCCCTTTTAGACACGATGATTTTTACTCAAAAATTGCTCAAACCTGTCTTTTGAGCGATAATCGTTGTGTCTAACTGCACTGACATTGTGCAGTTTTCGTTAAGCCATCGCTGATCTTTCAGCGTGCTGAAAGACAATGATGAGCCTTATCAGGAATTCACAGCGGGATACAGCTGATACTATTGTTTCAGCTGTATCCTGCTCCCTGAAGACCGGTGGGGTATGAAAAACACAACTGTCCAGCTGTGTTCTGCATCCTTTGCTCGGAGCGCTCGGCTATAAAACAGCTGGGCGCTCCATGCGGGGAACAGCTGGATTCAGAAGACAAGTGGCCCCGCTTGTCTTCTGCATCTTCCGCTCGGAGCGCAAAGTGATCGCTCAATGTTTAAACAATCACCTTACGCTGTAAAAAAAGCACACGATTATCGCTCAAAAATCACTGAGAAGATTTTTTGAGCGATAATCGTGTCTAAACCCGGCTTAATACCGGATAAATATAATGTTTGGAATAACTTTTTTAGTAATTTTTAATGGGGAAGAAAAAGCAAGTTCCCCAATGTTTTTCCATCATTCACCTTGTGGTACAAATAGTCGGATCACTTTATTCTACGGGTCGCTACGATTATAACACAAATCTCTACAGGTTTTATTGTGTTTTAGTACCTTTTACAGTAGAGAACAACTTTTTTGACAAAAACCTCTACAAATAGCATTTTTATGTTTCCATTGACAGAGCTGCATGAGGCCTTGTATTTTGTGGGACAACGGTTATTGGTTATTGGTACCATTTTCAGGTAGAATATATCTGACTTTTTGATCTTTCTGTAAAACCACTTGGGGTCCGTTTACACTTAAAGATTATCGTTCCAACAAGCGAACAATGTCAGCGCTCGCTCGTCTGTTTATACAGCAGATCCGTCGTTGACTCATTCAAACCAGAAACCATTCAGTCTTCCTCATTCGCTGTGTAAGTGACAGAGGGACTGATTATTAGATTGGTATGTCTTCCCATCTATCTCTCAAGTACCTAGTCAGTCTGAACCGAGGCACGGCTTCAGAGGACAAGAAACTGCAAATCAGCTGAATATGGAAGCAACGCGATGAATCTAATGCCCACCCCATCACGCTGGAATGTATCCAGCGCTGTATACTACCCACTAGTCAGACCGCCTCCTGCTAAATGCAAGGCCGGGTAAAGGAGGATCAACACCGCTATCACATAAGCAGTGGCACTGTCCATGGTCCTGATCTGGAATAACCAGCTCAACTGTAGTATTGTCCACATCACTTAGGCCCCCCTCACACAGGGCGTTTGCAGAAACGCAGCGTTGAAAAACGCTGCGTTACTGCAGATTCTGCCCCGTTTCAGCAGCGCTGGCATACTTTATGCCAGCGTTTTGGCTGCGTTTTCAGCTCGTCTGAAAACGCAGCCAAGAATGCTGAAAAGAAAAAAAAAAAGCAATACTCACCTAGCCGCTGCAGTCTGGGTCGCGGCCGCTGGTCTCTGTCGCTGATCCGGGCTTCCTCGGCACTCCCAAGTCTATTGCCGGAGGCCAGGTTTGAGAACCCTGCCTCCGGCAATAGAGTGCTGTGATTGGTTGTCGGTGCTTGCTTGATGCCCAATCACAGCCCTTCATTGACTGTCTCAGCCAATCAGAGCTTGCCGGCGCTTTTTTATTCATCAGCTTGTGATTGAAGGATATTGACGCTGGCAGGCGTATGACTCTGATGGTCGGGGCGCACATTATGTGAATATTCGCACTGTGGAATATGCCAGCTCTTTACATAACGAGGCTTCAGCAGTGGCTGCAGTTACACGGGGATCAAAAGTTTTTGTAAATGTCATATAGCAATCATAAATGCAAATGCATCACGTCTTTGGCTTAGGGTGCCTGCACACTGGCGATCGCAATATTGCTGTGTTTTTTTTAACGCAAATGTAAATAGGATTTTAATGTTAAAAACGCATCACAGAAAAATCGCAAGTTTGTGCTTTGCGATTTTTGTGCGATGCATTTTTAACATTAAAATGTTCTATTGACATTCACGTTAGAGAAAAACACAGCGATATCGCAATCGCAAGTGTAAAGGCACCCTTCAAGTTGGCCAACAATATGCAACATGAGCATTGCCTTGTTCTTTAACAGAGATGTTAGCCGCAGAGAGCCCTTCACAGGGTGATACTTGAGAAGATGATCACGGCAAACTGGGAGTGTCCTTCCCAAGGGGGGGGTGTCTTATATAAAGGAACGGGGCTAAAAATATTTGGATCCTCTCTATTAATATCAAACCCCAGATCAGACCACTGATTTCATTTCAGACTCCAGATCCCCTAAATATATTCAGACTCCCTACATATATATTTATATTAATATCAGACTCCAGAAAAGACCCCTTAAATATATTCCAACCTCTCCTATATTTATAACACATCGCAGACACCTAACTTAACTTAGACCCCGGACCAGACCCCTTAAATACTTTCAGAAAAGTTTATTTACACCCTTGGGTGGGGAGGGGTTAAAGACAACCTCCCTCGTCAGTAGGGCTGACTGCATACCTTTGCAATTGTGGCCCTGCTGACTCTGATGACGTCTCACTATTCGCTCTTCTCTCTCCTGTTCCCCCATACGGACTTCTTAGTTTCAGCGTGAATTTGTCAAGTGGGCGGTCCCTGCTGTTCAACGTCAATCAACTCCGACATAACCCACTGACAGCAGGCAGTGCAGACCGCCCACTTGACACATTCACAACTCTGGGAAATGAAGCTAAGAAGAGCCTTTATAGGGAAAATGAGGGACAATAGACAACAATGGAGTCAGCAGGGCTGTGGCTGCGAACTCCCCATTTTATAGGGCTTACCACTAATCTCCAGAATAGGTATTTTCCTTTTTTGCTGTGAAGATGTGAATGCATATGTGCGGTCAGCTCTCCAGAGAAATCAGCGGGATTTATGAAATCCTATCACTTGTTTCCTTATAGCCCATAGATTTCCATGGAGGAAAAGCATACATGTCTGACCAGCTCTACATGGGAAATGGGAAGCTGGGCTAGTTCATAGACAAGAGTCATGAAATGTGCTATTCTCACACTCAGACCTTCACCTTGTAAGGGACTCGCATCGCCGCCGAAGACGATTTTTTCGCGTGAAAGTGAATAGGAGTTCCTAATGTTAAAAACGCATTGCATCGTACGAGAGTTGAAAGTTTGTGCAAAAAGGAGACTCCGTAAGAAAACATGGGAAATAAAAAATTTGCAAAATGCAGACAGATCGGACATGCTGCGTTTTTTTCCACTCCACATGGGAATGAAACTATTGAAAATCATAGGTTTCATAATTCTGCGTTTTCACTCACTCTCACGCCCTAAGAAGCTGCTTACTCAAATACTTCCTGCTCTTTCACATGATTTGCAATGACCTTTATGTTTTGTAGGTGATAAAAGTCTGATTGGTGGAAGTCTCACGGCTAAGACCCCCAGCCATCCCCCCAAATGCTGCAGCCACTAGCAGTCACATCAGATTGAATAAAGCGGGTGCCGAGCATGGGTGGCCACCGCTCTGTTCATCTCATTGGGTCTGAAGTAGCAAAGTACAAGTGCTTGTACTCTGCCGTGTCTGGCAGTCACATTGCATATGAATGAAGTACCACTGCGCACGCACAAACACCACTCACTTTAGTCTCTTCCTGACTGCGGGGTGCAGCTGGGGGACATGGGACCCCGACCGGGATTAGTGATGGTCTTAGCAGTGAGACCTCCTCCGATCAGATTTATTTCTGTGTATAGGTGATATAAGTTAATCTTGGTACAACCCCTTATAGAGAATCATTATTTATTCACCCTTTTATGTACTCTAATACAGGGGTCCCCAACCACTGGTCCGTGGACTAGGACCGGGCTGTTGGGTTTTTTTTGCTGGTCCGAGGCGGCGCCACAGATCAGCACTAAACACTGACCATGTGCTCTGCCCTGCGGGGGCTCAGAGCACACTGTGTGGGCTGGCATCAGTAGACGCGGATCCTAGCAGAGAACATTATGCGGGGAGGCGGGGAGACCTCTGTGACACGGCTCCCGACACAGCACATTATGTGGGGCACGGTGGGGAGGCAATCTGGCCACAGTGTCGTGGCTCCAGGCATAGCTCTTGGCGGGGACCTGGGCTACAGTGCTGTACACCGAAGTCCTGCCAGCACCTCCGGTCTACAGCGCTGTTTGGTGTATAGCGCTGCTAAGTAGCACTGCATGACCCCACCCCCATATAACCAAAGCCCCGCCCCTGCCCACCCTGCCATGCGGGGTTATGGAAAAATGGTCTTGCTTTAAACTGGCATGGAGGTGAGGGGGTAGCAGGGCTGGCATGGAAGTGAGGGGGGTATGAGGGCTGGCATGGAGTTCAGGTGTGTGTGAGGACTGGCATGGAGATGAGAGGGGTATGAGGGCTGGCATGGAGGTGAGGGGGCTATGAGGGCTGGCATGGACGTGAGGGGGATATGAGGGCTGGCATGGAGGTGAGGAGGGTGTGAGGGCTCGCATGGAGCTGAGCGGGTATGATGACTAGCATAGAATTAGATTAACAGTTTAGGGACATGAAGTAATCCTGCTGTATTCCGCCCCTCAGGGTCCTGTAATGTAAGGCTGGGTTCTCACATCTCGCGGTTTGGCTGCAGCGAAAAAACGTGAGATTTCCTCCGGGAAAAGCGCTGCTTCAAAACCCGCGGCACTTTGCCGCAGGTTTTGAAGCGGCCTGGCTGGCGAATCCGCGCCGCAGCACCGGCTTAGCTGGCTTTGCCGCGACGGATTCGCTGTCCCGTGTGGACAAGGACAAGGACATGGACAACGCTGTCCGTGTTTTAATGTCATACGACCCCTTTATGTATGCTGAGTATATGGCCGGGCTCACACAGTGACATTCATACTCGCTGCGCCTGCCAATCCACACGCACACGTAATACACGTCCAGAAAGAACATGCTGTGGATTTATTCTCTGCACCAGTAATACACGTGTGAAAACCCGCAGATGTTAGCGATCCAATACAAGTCAATGGGGTAACGACATCGCGAGCTGCATATAGGAGAAGTGCGCATGCACAATAATAATACACCCGTGTGACACCTGTATGACTTGAAACGCGATAGCGAAGCCCAAGCACTTTTACAACACTGTGGCTATGAATGTTTTGGGGTGAAAGTGAAGAATTCCTATCCTATCCTCTGCCAGGAAGTTAAGTTGACTAAAATACTTCTTTGGTAATTTTTAGAGACATGTTTTCACAATTAATGCTAATCTGTTAACCCCTTAGTGACCACTCCATAGTGTTTTTACGTCCTGCCTAAGTGATGTAATTCCCGGGGACGTAAAAACATGCTTCCTCTGGGGATTAAAGCCCTGCAGGCTCTGGACAACGCAGTTCCTGGCTGCCAGCTCCCGGAGGTAACCGACAACCTGGAGCTGTCATGGGGGGCCGCAGGAAGCCCCCTTCCCACAGTCACACGATCGCCAGTATCGCCCGGATAACCCATGATCACATTAAGGTCAATGAAAAGTTTTAAAAAGTTAGTTTCAGCTCCCCTTACGGATCGAATCCGTAAGGAATGCTGAGAATACTCACCCCCTGTTTTCCGCATTTTCCTGCATCGTTCTCGTCTTCTAGGACCCAACGATGGTGTCTGCGCATGCGGGCCGCATGGCATTAGAAACTCCCTGCTCCCGGATAGTATGAGTAGCCGAGAGCACAGAGCTGTCACCGGAAGCTGCTGTATGTGGTACCCGGTCACTTCATTGCTGTTATCCAATGGATAACAGCGACCATGTAAAAGTTTTAAAAAGGTGTAAAAGAAAAGCTCTCCCCTCATGGATTATGTCCGTAAGGGGAGATGAGATTACGTTCGGCCCTCGGATTTATATGCGGATATTACCCTGGCTGTTGCGGACGCGCCCCTCGCCAAAATAGCGGACGCATGCACAAAAGCCGGGATAATATAAAATCCCCCCGCTCTTGGCTACCAAACGTTGCCGAGAGTCTGGAGATGCCACAGGGGGCCGTGGTCCTTGGTCACATGATCGCTGCTATCCAATGGATAACGGCGATCAAGATTTTTAAAAAGTTTCACCTCCCATCATGGATCTATACTTGTGACTCGGCTTTTTAAGAGATAAAAAGTTATGGCGGTCAGAAGACGGCAACAGAAAATACTATATTATTAAAGAAGATATTTTATTATTAAAATTAGTAAAGAAAAAAAAACGTATATATTTCTGCGGGCTGTACCGAAAGTGCAGAAGTGGTCATAAATTCTTTATTAATTGATGTAGATTGTTCAACTTGCACATGTAGTTGGAGGGACTCTTCCTCTATACGGGGCCTTCAGAATCTTGTTCTTCCTTGCAGGTCAGTAATGGATTCCAAACAGAAACAACGTGCTGTCATAGAGTTCTTGATGAAGGAAGGATGAAGGCTGTCCGACATCCACAAAAGGCTGCAGAATGACACCATTGACAAGAGGAATGTTCACAGGTGGATGAAGAGGTTTACAGAAGGTGAAACCAGCACTGAAGACAAACCACACAGTGGGAGACCATCAGCTGCGACCACTGACACAAATCGTCAGCGAGTGGATGAGTTGATTCACGGCTGGACTAATGGGTTGAGGCCAAACAGTGACCTCCAGGACTGCCAAGTCTGGTAATATTCCCAACTAGTAATAACACGATTATGTGTTACAAGTACAAGTAAATCAATAATTCATCTGTGCACCAAAATGGATCTATTAGCCCCTTCTCCTATAAACAGTATATAAACAGATTAAAATGGAATGTGTAGGCCCTGTAAGAATGGTAGAGGGTGATGGGGAGAAAGCAAATCTGTTAAAAGGTTTATTCCCCAGTGCATTCACACAAGAAAATAAAATGTTAGATGAAATGCAGAGTGATTTTTTCTTGGACATAGAGTGACCAAAAAGGCGCAATTGTGGCATTGTGTAATTTCTTTTTTCTGACCGCGTCCACCCTGCAGGATAGATAATGCATTATTTTTTAGATCAGACTTTTACATCAGTGGCGGTACCAAATATATTTGGGTTTTTTTTTTTGCTTGTATTTTTTAATTATAAATACAAGAAAAGTTGTTTTTTTTTTAACTTTTAGTATGTTTTTTACAATAAATTTTTTTTTGTCCCCTTAGGGTACTTGAACTTGAGGTTGTTTAATCGACTTTAACATTTGATGGAATACTTATTGCTGTATATGATATTTTTATCAGCATTCTATTATGACGGGCCACAGGGAGCCCTGAGGGCTTCAAAAGGCCTTGGGCTGCCATGACAAGCGAACAGCACCTCGCAATCTCATCACGAGGGCGCCGTTCGGGACTCTCAATCTCCGATTGGATATTTATAGGGTTAACCGTCGGTGTTAGCGCTCACGCTGATCATGGCAGTTGTGGTGAATTATCAGCTGTCAAAAAAAGTCGGTATTCACCATCTCTGGAGTAAAATTGGCTCCCAGTCCCGCTCCACACAAACCTTCCCCAGGAGGGCGTATATATACGCCCTTTATGGTGAAGGTGTTCAATTTTAAAACATCTGTCTTCGGTAGACTATCCCTTTTTTTTTTTTTTTATAGAAATCAATTGTGATCAGCCCTGATCCGGCTGCTCTGATGCCCGGTAATGTCATGTATTTATGGGTTGTGCTGCCAATGCAGAAATTGATCTTATACAGCGACACACATACAGAAGGATCCGGAGCCGGGAGCCACCTTCTATGACATCCATAGAGATTATAGTCAGGGGTTTATGTTTGGTCAATTTCACTTTTGCAGTCTCTTAAAGGGATTGTCCAAGAATTTAAGAAATAAAGCTAACAGTAAAATGTTATAAAAATAGCAATCATTACACTTCCGTTAAATCACCCAGCGCTCTGGTGCCGATGCTCCTGGGGTCCCAGCCATTCTTTATTCTCCTGGTGCAGTGATGCACTATACTTCTGGTTAACAACCTCAGCCAATCCGAGGCCTCAGTAGACATGTGCCATACATGCTAGCGAGGCCAGTGATTGGTTGTAGTGGTCACATGGCTGTGGTAGTCACATCGACAAGCCAATCGCTCTAGTATCTTTGGCTGTCATGAATGGAGAGGTAGTGCACACGCATGACCACCGGTCCGAACATTCATGGACATGTGAAAGTTCCTGATTTCTTTATCATTGGGATCCACGCAGTCAGACCCTTGCCAATCAGATGCTTATTCTTTATCCCTAGGACATTCCCTTTAATCATATCTTAGAAGTTACCCATATCTTCCTGCACAGAGGTCTTTAATATCTTTTACACCCCTTACATGCCCTAACACAGCAGAAGACCGGGATATTGGCGTGTAGAATGACTTTTCCCGGCGCGGATCATACAGCAGCTATATGGACAGTCCCTCTACGGGGATCACTGCTCTCACACCCTCGGTGTATATATATTTGCAGTATTTAATCATCTTAGAGGGCATTAGGCTTGAAATGATTAAACCCATTATACAGCATTTACCTGTTTAGAACGTTTATAGTGTTCTTGCTGATGGTTTTGTTGCCTTTCGTACAAGTCCGGGGTTAGAGTATATTAGAAGCATCTTGGATAGTACTAGGTAGCAGTTACGTCTTCGATATATAAAGTACTGGCGCATCGCTCACACGGATGACTATATTTACGGATATTTCACTCTATACACCGCGGCTGCAGGAAATGCGCTTTCAACAGTAATTGTCTGCTTGGCATAAATAATACTGCATATCCTGGCCTGCCAATCTTTGTCAGAATTGCTAATGAGATTTACAGGTTTTAGCATTGCAAGAAAGCATGCAAGTCTCTTCTAAATCCTACCTCTGTGTCTTTTCAGGCAGCTTAAGGACAGGACCCATGAGAAGAGATTGAAAGCGGCAGTGCAGTCGTGAGTGGTCTGCTGTTGTTTTGGTGCCAGTGACTCAAGCATCAGCCGCCTAGTGGGAATAGGAGGTAGAGCATGCTTCAGGAGAGCCGTGCAAGATATTGTGTGACATCTTAAGAGCTAAACTTGGAGTCAACATTCCTATAGCTAAGGATACCCTGAAGAGTCAACATGGCCACCTCACGGCTCGCGAACAGAAGCACCAGGGACATCGCAAATGTGATGCAAAGGTTGCAAGGTATGTGACCGTCAAATAAACTGACCTTTAGCGCATTATCACTTTAGAATACGCCTCTGCTCTGACAATCTTAGCTGGAGCCGTCCAGGTGTCATGGAAGCCAGAGGCCTTTTTTTCATGCACCCACAGAAAATAGTGGGCATTCTTAAACAAAATCACTCAAAATAGAACCTGCTGCAATATTTTTAATCTTCACCATTGGTACGAGCAAAAAAAATTCACAGGAGCGTATATCGGCCGCCGTTTTCACGGCCGGCGATATACACTACCATCTGAGCTTTCTTCCCCTTTTCCTCCCTCTCACCGGCTCTCTACATCTCTACTCCCTTCTGACTGTTTGCAATGGGAGGGGTGAGACGGAGGTGGAGCTAAGCTGCTGCCCCCTCCCCACCTGTTCTCCACAGCCATTGCAAACAGCCGGAGGAGAGGAGAGGGCGTGAGTCGGGAAGGGGGAGGGAAAGTGGAAGACAGCTCAGATGGTAGCATATATCCGCCGGTCGTGAACACGACGCATGGCTATCATAGATAGTAAACAAAAATTATTTTAAAAATTGGTAAAAGAACAAAACAATACAATAAAATTATACACGTAAAAAAGAAAATGACCCAAAGCCGACACCAACCCAAACCGTCATCGTATGCATCCTGTAATCCGAAGCTATACAAAAAATATATATCTAAACATCCAAAACAAAATGAGGAACCCATTCCTGTACTTTATTTAAGCGTAAATATACTAAGAAAAAAACAGGTATAAATTTCAAGAAATCATTTTTTTAGATTTTTACCGCCAATAAAACAAAAAAAAAAATAGAAAAAAAAAGTCATTGAAAAAAGATATAAAAATAGCCCTATATGTCAGGGGAAAAATTATGTTGGTAGCTGAAGGAAAAACAATAGGGCAGTAAAACCAGCACATGGGTAAATTCCTTAAAAAGTGTCTGGTCCCTAAGGTGCATAACAGCCTGTTCCTTAAAGGGTTTTACTAATTAAAACCCAATAATAGCACATTTTATTTTTGTAATCTGTTTTTATTTTCCGATTTGTAGATTTTTCTTCAATTCTATTATCAGTGCATGACTATGGGGGTGCCCATTCTGCATTCAACAGCATTTAGAGATACTCTTTACAGCAGCCTCATGGATCATTTACACAACGGACAGAAGGGGACTCATTGCTTCTATGGGAGACTGTTCTAGACATGTGCTTTGATATGTTCAAAGGTAATTTCGCAGGGAGGGGGAAGAGGTGAGCTGTGACCATTACCTATTTTAAATGGTACACCCTGTTTTATCTACATGTATTGTAGGTGTTACCTTTCATTGCAATCCTGCCTGTGATAATAGTGACTGCTGAAAAGTTTTCCGTACAGAACAGGAAAAATTGGGCTGATGATCAGTATGAAAATATAGGATTTTAGGGATTTTTTTTTTAAATACAATTAGTGACCAATTCTTTTCTTTTTTAAAGGTCACCAAAAAATCTTATGATTCTTAAAATTCTAAACATTCTCATTAGTCATTGTGTCCCCTGTATCAGCCCCAGCAGTAATAGTATTACTATTGAGGCCTCTGTGCGGGTCACTGTTATTACTGAGGCCACTGTGGGGAGTCACTATTATTACTGAGACCAATACAGGGGACAGTATTACTACTGAGGCCACTGAGGGTCACTATTATTACTGAGGCCAATAGAGGGGACAGTATTACTTCTGAGGCCACTGAGGGTCACTGTTATTACTAAGCGCGACAGTAGAGGGGACAGTATTACTACTCAGGCCTCTGTGGAGGTCACTATTACTACTGATGTCAATATAGAGGACAGTATTACTACTGAGGCCACTGTGCGGGTTACCGTTACTGCTGAGGCCAATATATATATATATACCGTGTTTCCCCGATAGTAAGACACCCCCGATTGTAAGACGTATCGGGGGTGTCAGGGGGGTCGGCCAATGTAAGCCGTACCCCGAAAGTAAGACATACCGTAGAAAAAAAAAATCATTACTCACCTCCCCCGGCGCTCCGTCGCGCTCCGGCAGGATGTCGCTCGCTCCTCGTCCCCGGCGCAGCATTGCTTTCTGAATGCGGGGGCTTGAAATCCCCGCCTCCAGAAAGCTAATACACACGCCGTCAGCCAGTTACAGAATGGCTGTGATTGGCTGAAGGCGCACGTGGCTTCAGCCAATCACACCCATTCAATGATGTCATTGAATAGTGTGATTGGCTGAAGCCACGTGTGCCTTCAGCCAATCACAGCCATTCAATGCTGTCATTGAATGGCTGTAACTGGCTGACGGCGTGTGTATTAGCTTTCTGGAGGCAGGGATTTCAAGCCCCGCATTCAGAAAGCAATGCTGCGCCGGGGACGAGGAGCGAGCGACATCCTGCCGGAGCGCGACAGAACGCCGGGGGAGGTGAGTAATGATTTTTTTTTATTATAAGACATACCCCGAAAGTAAGACATAGTCTGGCTTTTGGGGATAAAAAGAAAGTAAGACACTGTCTTACTTTCGGGGAAACACGGTATATATATATATATATATATATATATATATATATATATATATATAACATTATTACTACTGAAGCCACTGCGGGGGTCACTATTATTACTGGGGCTGATATAAGGGACACTATTACTACTGAGGCTGATGTAGCGGACACTTTTACTACTGACGCCACTATGAGGGTCACTATTACCACTGAGGCCAACACAGGGGACAGTATTACTACTCAGGCCTCTGTGGGGGTCACTATTACTACTGATGTCGATACAGAGGACAGTATTACTAATGAGGCCACTGTGGAGGCTACTGTTACTGCTGGGGCCAATAAAGGTGACATTATTGCTACTGAAGCCACTGTGGAGGTCACTATTACTCCTGGGGCTGATATAGGGGACAATATTACTACTGAGGCCATTGTGGGGGACAATATTACTACTGAGGCCATTGTGGGGGACAATATTACTACTGGGGCTGATATAGGGCAAGCACTATTACTATTGATGCCACTTTGCAGAATACCTTAAGCTGACTTAGGTTATGTTTATACTTGGCGGAAATGCTGTGGAATGTGGCAAATTATGCAGCATTCCCGCTTCCAGATACAGCCATTTAAAGCTGTTTTATTTCTCTTCAGCGCCGTAGAAATATGGCGCTGCATTAGAAGTCCGTCGCAGGTCTCTTCTGCCAGAGGGAGCGGGTGCTCAGCTGTCAGATAATGGCTGAGCATTTGTTCTAACAGTGGGGACTGAAGATACCTTTTGTTACACGCTATTTAACTCTTTGCACGTTGCAGTGTAACCGCGGAATATAAGAAGCAGAAAAAGGAAGGGGGCTCCCTCTGTCACCCATTGGACCCCCGTAATGTGATTACGAGGTCTCAGTGGGTTGCTATGGAACCCAGAAGCTTGGATGTAGCCTCCAGGTCTGTGGCCGAGGAGGCTCAGCCTCTACTAACCTCATAGGCTTTCTAATGCACTACTATACTGGAGTGCAGGAATTACCTATATTGACACCGGCATGCGTCTGTCATGTTGTGCTACTGGGACCTGTAGTGCTACGGGTTTCCAGCAGCACGTTTCCAGAAGTGTGGGATGATTGAGCTGGCTGGGTGTATATTGCTCCAGCTAGCCAACCTCCATCGGTCTGTTGCACATATATACCAGCCCCTCTTACTAGAGGGTTCTAGTAATTTGTCATTTATATCATTCCCTCTCAGAACTGTGGAGCTTGGCATCATGCACGTTCTGCTTTGGTGTTATTGCACACATGAGGTTCTGGGTAGGATTCCCTTGTCTCTTTGTTTGTGTGAACAGTGACATGTTCAAAGTCTGTATGTAGGTGTTTACACATTAGGTGTGAATTGTCCAGTTCAGTGTGTGTTCCTGCCTGTCACCATATAGACAACGTGGTTTTTTGGGCTTACGTATTCTGGCCAAAATACAATCCCTTGTGTGTACTAACTTGTTAGATATTTCCATCTGTCTGGGTGTTGTAGTACATTGGTGAGTATTTTGGCGCTTATCGTTCAGTGTACGTGCATGCACCGACATTTATGAATTACTGCATATTTACTGTGAATGGAGGCGCGTGGGCCGGAAAGATCCCCAGCTGCCTACACCTCCATTCACTGAGCGATGATCAGGCCTCATGCAGAGTGCTGGGTCGGATTCCGCTGCGAGAATTCTCACAGTGGGATGCGAGCCGTGCTCCTGCAGTGACCCTCACGTCTTACTTCCTCCAGTGTCTACTCCGCTCTGCTGTGTGCCATCTGCCGACAGCATGGGTGGGTGCCAGGAAGCCAACGGCGGTACATAAATATATCCCATTGCATTGCCCATCACAGCTGAGGTAATGTCATGTTTAAAGGGGTTGTCCCACGCCGAAACGGGTTTTTTTTTTTACAACCCCCCCCCCCCCCGTTCGGCGCGAGACAACCCCGATGCAGGGGTTAAAAAAGAACACCGGACAGCGCTTACCTGAATCCCCGCGCTCCAGTGACTTCTTACTTACCTGCTGAATATGGCCGCCGGGATCTTCTCCCTCGGTGGACCGCAGGGCTTCTGTGCGGTCCATTGCCGATTCCAGCCTCCTGATTGGCTGGAATCGGCACGTGACGGGGCGGAGCTACATGGAGCCCCATTGATAAAAGAAGAAGACCCGGACTGCGCAAGCGCGTCTAATTTGGCCATTAGACGCCGAAAATTAGGCGGCTCCATGGAAACGAGGACGCTAGCAACGGAGCAGGTAAGTGAAAAATTTCTTATAACGTCTGTATAATTAATGCACAATGTACATTACAAAGTGCATTAATATGGCCATACAGAAGTGTATAGACCCACTTGCTTTCGCGGGACAACCCCTTTAATGCAGGTGGGTTTCGGCCCACACTGCATGCCCCAGTCAGACTAGGGTTCTTTAGAAGTGGACACATGCAGTTACAACTCCGTGTGCAATATCCCATTGCAGTGCCCAGCAGAGCTGATGTAACGGCAGCTTTAATGCAGGTGGGCAAAAAATTAATTGGATTATACTGTAGGCGAGGGACCCAAAAAATTGGTGTACCAACAGTACTAATGTACGTCAGAAAAATTGCCCATGCCCAACCAAGAGGGAAGGTGAAACCCATTAATAGCTTTGGTTAATGTGGCTTAATTTGTAACTAGGCCTGGAGGCAGCCCAGTTAAAATAAAAATTGGTTCAGGTGCAAGTTTTAACGCTTTAATGAGCATTGAAACGTATAAAAATTGCTTACAAAAATTATATGACTGAGCCTTGTGGGCCTAAGAAAAATTGCCCGTTCGGCGTGATTACGTCAGGTTTCAGGAGGAGGAGGATGAATATTATACACAGATTGATGAAGCAGAAATGTCCCCGTTTTGGATGATGAGAGAGAACGATGCTTCCATCCGCGGGTGCAGCCAACGTATTGCTTAGGAATCGCTGCTGCCCGCTGGTGGAGAAGAGAAGTCTGGGGAAATCCAGGCTTTGTTCATCTTGATGAGTGTAAGCCTGTCGGCACTGTCGGTTGACAGGTGGGTACGCTTATCCGTGATGATTCCCCCAGCCACACTAAACACACTCTCTGACAAGACGCTAGCCGCAGGACAAGCAAGCACCTCCAGGGCATACAGCGCGAGTTCAGGCCACGTGTCCAGCTTCGACACCCAGTAGTTGTAGGGGGCAGAGGCGTCACCGAGGACGGTGCTGCAATCGGCTACGTACTCCCTCACCATCCTTTTACAGTGCTCCTGCCAACTCAGCCTTGACTGGGGACCGGTGACACAGTCTTGCTGGGGAGCTATAAAGCTGGCAAAGGCCTTGGAGAATGTTCCCCTGCCTGCGCTGTACATGCTGCCTGATCTCTGCGCCTCCCCTGCTACCTGGCCCTCGGAACTGCGCCTTCTGCCACTAGCGCTGTTGGATGGGAAGTTTACCATCAGTTTGTCCACCAGCGCCCTGTGGTATAGCATCATTCTCGAACCCCTTTCCTCTTCGGGAATGAGAGTGCAAAGGCTCTCCTTATACCGTGGATCGAGCAGTGTGTACACCCAGTAATCCGTAGTGGCCAGAATGCGTGTAACGCGAGGGTCATGAGAAAGGCATCCTAACATGAAGTCAGCCATGTGTGCCAGGGTACCTGTACGCAACACATGGCTGTCTTCACTAGGAAGATCACTTTCAGGATCCTCCTCCTCCTCCTCCTCCTCCTCCTCCTCAGGCCATACACGCTGAAAGGATGACAGGCAAGCAGCATGGGTACCGTCAGCAGTGGGCCAAGCTGTCTCTTCCCCCAAATTAAACACATGGGCCAGGCATGGCACGTGCGTGAGGCTGCCGAGCTGCAGAGCCGCCACCAGCTTACGGCCGTTGTCACACACGACCATGCCCGGTTGGAGGCTCAGCGGCGCAAGCCAGCGGTCGGTCTGCTCTGTCAGACCCTGCAGCAGTTCGTGGGCCGTGTGCCTCTTCTCTCCTAAGCTGAGTAGTTTCAGCACGGCCTGCTGACGCTTGCCCACCGCTGTGCTGCCACGCCGCGTGACACCGACTGCTGGCGACGTGCTGCTGCTGACACATCTTGATTGCGAGACAGAGGTTGCGTAGGAGGAGGAGGAGGGTGGTTTAGTGGAGGAAGCATACACCCCCGCAGATACCACCACCGAGCTGGGGCACGCAAATTCAGGGGGTGGGTAGGACGTGAGCGGTCCCAGGCTCTGACTCTGTCCCAGCCTCCACTAAATTCACCCAATGTGCCGTCAGGGAGATATAGTGGCCCTGCCCGCCTGTGCTTGTCCACGTGTCTGTTGATAAGTGGACCTTGGCAGTAACCGCGTTGGTGAGGGCGCGTACAATGTTGCGGGAGACGTGGTCGTGCAGGCCTGGGACGGCACATCGGGAAAAGTAGTGGCGACTGGGAACCGAGTAGCGCGGGGCCGCCGCCGCCATCATGCTTTTGAAAGCCTCCGTTTCCACAAGCCTATACGGCAGCATCTCTAGGCTGATCAATTTTGCAATGTGCACGTTTAACGCTTGAGCGTGTGTGTGCGTGGCGTCGTACTTGCGCTTGCTCTCAAACTGTGGCGCTAGCGATGTCTGGACGCTACGCTGAGAGACATTGCTGGATGGGGCCGAGGACAGCGGAGGTGAGGGTGTGGGTGCAGGCCAGGAGACGGTAGTGCCTGTGTCCTGAGAGGGGGGTTGGATCTCAGTGGCAGGTTGGGGCACAGGGGGAGAGGTTGGATCCTGGAGCCGTGCGGACATCAGTCATGACTGCAAATTCTGTCAAGGCAAAAGAAGGCATTACTGGTACCATGTACAACACATACTGAGGGGGTAATGCCAACCTGGCACCAGTGCAGGGCAGTCACCATTTTCTGAACTGAACAATTACTTATGAGAATGCAGTCAGATTTTCTTTTGATGATCACAAGATTCATTGCGAGTTGCCGTAATCTTACCATGACTGGAGAAAACACAGCTACACCCTACTGGCTCTGCTACATCCTTAGGTCTCTAGGAGTTTATAAACTTTTGGGCATAACACTTACCAGAGGATTGCACATGTGAAGGGATCTCTGCCTAAGGGCTTATTTAGACAACCGTATATATAATGTATACGGTGTCCTTGTCTGCAGGGGGGGTGAGGATGGAAGAGCCAGGAGCAGGAACTGAGCTCCTGCCCCCTCTCCGCCCCTTGCCACTATTTGCAATAGGAGAGGGCGAGACAGGGGCGCAGCTAAGTCCCGGTGCTTAGCTCCGCCCCCGCCCCTCCCATTGCAAATAGTGGTGAGGGGCGGGGAAGCGGTGGGAGCTCAGTTTCTGCTCCTGGCTCTTCCATCCTCGCCACCCTGCAGACAAGGACACCGTAGATCGGCTCGGCGTGAAAACCGAGCCGATATAAGGTCGTCTGAAATAGTCCTAAGGGACTCAGTCCCAGGAAATTACAGGCATCTGCGTACTTTTTCACTGTGGGAAATGTGCTCTTTTGTAAATGTGCTCTGATGTGTTTTTCATCTGCTGCACTATGTTTTTTGTATAGTCGAGTCGCTCGGTCTTGTTTCTACTTGGAAGGTTTGGCTTTTTGGCCACAATTCATCCATGAAGATCACTTCTGACCAGACTTCTCTGAACAGTAGATGGGTGTACCTGGGTCCCACTGGTCTCTACTAGTTCTGAGCCGATGGCACTATTGGGTATTTTCCGATTTGGAAGGGAAGTAAGCATGTGTCTTTCATCTACTGCATCAACCTCCCTTAGCCGACCACTGCATCTACAGTCCTCAATGTTGGCCCTTTTTTTTGCCCTTTCAAAAAAAACCTTGAACAGCACATGTTAAAACTCCATTTTATTTTGAAATCTTTATTTTGAAAACTGGGAAAATAAGGATTCCGAATCTGGCACTCAATGTCCTCCGCTTGTTCCAGCTGCAATCTGACAGGGAAGATGAATCTGTATGGCATCTGGACAGCTCTCTTCCCTCGTAGAACTTCAGGCTGGGGTTGGGGTCCTTCCTCTTCCTCATGACTCTTCCAGGCTGCAAGAAAATGAAACCCAAATGATTTGAATGACCTCATTAAGATTCTCAAGTGCATAACTGCCAGCACCCAGTCTTTGGTGGCCCTGGCGACCCCGCAATATCCAGAGGCCCTGGCGACCCGGTGACATTTAAAGGCCCTGGTGATATAGTTCCCATTCCTTTGTGGTATATTGATAGCTAGAGCTCCCAGTCTTCTGTAGCACATCGGTAACTGGAGCTCCCTGGTGGTTCAGCCATGCGCACAGCACCAGCTCCTACCATAGTTTATTACATACCAATAAGTGGATAATTTCACATACCTGCTTGTTTCTCCATCTGCACCAAAGTATCTTCTGTGGGGGCTCGTCCAGTAGCTTCTCTGCCAGATGACAACCACGAGCCTTCAGTAATCTGCCAAAAACTTTTTCAGGTTATATCACAATACCAAATAAGACGATGCAACCAGAAAATCAGCATTAACATCCTACGTTCTCGATCCATCAGCCCCATACCTTACATGTGGTTGGGAGATCAATTCATTTCCACAATTATTAGTCCACCATAGTAGATACAATACATAGGTGGATACAGTAGTTCCTTTCCTATTCCTATGTATTGTGGACTTGACAGCTGATGACCCCGGTGAAGAGAGCTAAAAGGTGGATCCTATATTTGTCAATGAAATGATTAGCCAATAGCCATGCATTGGCTGTTGGTTGTCCCTCTGTGTCACAGGGAATATATGAACCAGGTGAACACTACAAATTTGCTGGGGAAAAAAAGGTGTCTACCTGAAAAGGAAATCCCCCTTAAAATTTGAAAAAAATTGCGCCCCCTAGTCAGAATTAGCCGCCTCCCGGCTTGTCCCAGTTTTTCCTGGCAAGAGACCATCTCTTAGGTATTCCAATCCCCTTGCTGACGTGATTCATTAGTGACCCGGTTATACATTTCATTTAAAGGCTTTTTCTGAGTCAGGCAAGTGTTTATTTTTTGCGCGGGCAAAAAAAGCGCTTCTAAAATAACCAATGGGTTCCTATAGAAGGGCTCACATCAAAGAATGTAGTTGCGTAAAACGGTTCGCACACCTAACAAAGATAGGACATGCTGCAGGTCACATGCAGCTCTGCGGTGTGCACCAAACATAGGACCTGTCCTATTTTTGGTGTGCTCTGTGCAGGAGTTTCCATTGACCCCTGTGGGAGCAGGAGCTTATGCAGGACATTTAAAACCTGCTGTCCAGACGCACATTTTAAATGACTGCTGTAAACTCCTATTAGTCCTCGCGGAGATGAGGAGACTCCCTGAGGGTTCCCTTAATCCCTGCGGGGACTAACAGGAATTTACAACAGGACATTTACAATGTGCTTCTCGGCAGCATGTTTTAAAATGTCCTGCTGTAACCAGCGGGGTATTCCTCCAGCTCTGCTGGTGGGCAATTCCCCAGCAGTTCAGAGCAGTGGGGACTCTCTCCCCCAGGGATTTCCATATAGCAGGAATACAGAGGGGGTGGAGTTACGGGGCTTTCCGGAGGGCTTTCCAGAAAGCGTGGGTGGAGGGGGTGGGGCTAGAGGATCCACGCTCTAGCCCCACCCTCTATATATTTGCTATGGGAAATCTGAGAGAAGCCCTATAGCTCCACCCACTCTCTAGCCCCACCAACTCTCTCTGCGCTATGGGGATATTTAAAGCCCTTCCCTGAAAATCACTGCAGGGGTTGCTGGCAGCCCATTGCTTGCAATGGGGCCATCGGCAGCAGTTGCAGCCCCATTGAAGGCAATGGGCACAGACCTGCATTCATGCATGTTTGTGCACATACATGGGTACACACTTTTGTGCGCACCTATGCACGGCACACGCACACGCTCGTGTGAAGCCACCCTTAGAGTGTGTTCACACAGGACAGAAATGCTGCAGAACATCTGCAGCATCTTACAGGACGAGCGTTATGGATAGGATTTCAAAAAATTCCATCCACAGGCTGCAAAAAAAGTGCAGCATAAATTGACCCGTGCCACGGATTTTACATCTACAGCAGGTCAATTCATACTGGGCATGTTCACACTTTCATATGAAGGGCTGAAATCCGTGGCAAATCTACATCAAAACCTGCGCCATTTAGCACGGATTTGGTGCGAATCTTGTAGCTGCAGAAAATCCAGTGAATTTGCAATGTGTGAAGAAACCAGAAAGCTGGAAAAGTCTCAAAACACATCCAAGAAACATTCGCTGTTTTTCAACTTTAGGCCACTCCCACACAAACGTTTATAAACACGCTGCGTTTTTCAGCGTTGAGAGCAGCGTCTTTACAGCATATTTTCTGTAGTAACACCGATGACATCACCTTTTTCTCTCTCCCAGCGGCATTACAAGAGTAAAAAACACACTCCAGAAACACGCTGCAAGCATGAAAGTAGAACATGCAGCGTTACTTTTAGCGACCGTTATAAAAGCCAAATGATCTTTTTGCCACACACAGTGAATCGCAGTGCGGGCATCTTTTTTTGTTTTTCGACACACATGGCCAATTGCACCACAAGCACATTTCTTTTTATTGCCACACACAGCCAATCGCACTGCGAGCATCTTTTTTTTTTGTCACACAGCTAATCGCAGTGCGGGCATGTTTTTTTTCCTTCTTGCCACACACAGCCAATCGCACTGCGGGCATCTTTTTTTTTTCTTTGTGCCACACACAGCCAATCGCACTGTGGGCATGTTTTTTTTTCTTCTTGCCACACACAGCCAATCGCACTGCAGGCATCTTTTTTTTTCTTTTTGCCACACACAGCCAATCGCACTGCGGGCATCTTTTTTTTTGCTTTTTGCCACACACAGTCAATCTCATCACAGACACCCTTTCTTTTCCACACACTGCCAATCGCACTGCGGGCATCTTTTTTTTTTCTTTTTGCCACACACAGCCAATCGCACTGCGGGCATGTTTTTTTTTTTTGCCACACACAGCCAATCGCACTGCGGGCATCTTTTTATTTTTTTATTTTTGCCACACACAGCCAATCGCACTGCGGGCATCTTTTTTTTTTTCTTTTTGCCACACACAGCCAATCGCACTGCGGGCATCTTTATTTTCTTTTTGCCACACACAGCCAATCTCACCATAGACAGACTTTTTTTGCCACACACAGCCAATCGCACTGCGGGCATGTTTTTTTTTTCTTTTTGCCACACACAGCCAATCGCACTGCGGGATTCTTTTTATTTTTTTCTTTTTGCCACACACAGCCAATCGCACCATAGACACACCTTTTTTTCCACACACAGCCAATTGCAGTGCGGCCATCTTTTTTTTTTCTTTTTGCCACACACAGCCAATCGCACAGCGGGCATATTTATTTTTTGCTTTTTGCCACACACAGCCAATCGCATCACAGACACCCTTTCTTTTCCACACACTGCCAATCGCACTGCGGGCATCTTTTTTAAATTTTTTTTGCCACACACAGCCAATCGCACTGCGGGCATCTTTTTTTTCTCTTTGCCACACACAGCCAATCGCACCACAGACATTCTTTGTTTCCACACACAGCTAATCGCACTGTGGGCATCATTTTTTTCCCCCACTCACAGCCAATCGCACTGCGGGTATCTTTTTTTTCTTTTTTCCACACACAGCCAATCGCATCACAGACACCCTTTCTTTTCCACACACTGCCAATCGCACTGCGGGCATCTTTTTTTTTTTTTTTTCCTTTTTGCCACACACAGCCAATCGCACTGCGGGCAGGTTTTTTGTTTTTTTTGCCACACACAGCCAATCGCACCACAGTCATCCTTTTTTTTTCCACAAATAGCCAATCGCACTGCGGGCATCTTTTTTTTCTTTTTGCCACACACAGCCAATCGCACTGCGGGTATCTTTTTTTTTTTGCTTTTTGCCACACACAGTCAAACGCATCACAGACACCCTTTCTTTTCCACACACTGCCAATCGCACTGCGGGCATCTTTTTTTTCTCTTTGCCACACACAACCAATCGCACCACAGACACTCTTTGTTTCCACACACACAGCTAATCGCACTGCGGGCATCATTTTTTTCCCCCACACACAGCCAATCGCACTGCCGGTATCTTTTTTTTCTTTTTGCCACACACAGCCAATCGCACCATAGACACCCTTTTTTTTCCACACACAGCCAATTGCAATGCGGGCATGTTTTGTTTTTTTTTGCCACACATAGCCAATCGCACTGCGGGCATCTTTTTTTTTTTCTTTTTGCCACACACAGCCAATCGCACTGCGGGCATCTTTTTTTTTTCCTTTTTGCCACACACAGCCAATCGCACTGCGGGCATCTTTATTTTCTTTTTGCCACACACAGCCAATCTCACCATAGACAGATTTTTTTTGCCACACACAGCCAATCGCACTGCGGGCATGTTTTTTTTTTCTTTTTGCCACACACAGCCAATCGCACTGTGGGCATGTTTTTTTTTTCTTTTTGCCACACACAGCCAATCGCACTGCGGGCATCTTTTTTTTTTCTTTTTGCCACCCACAGCCAATTGCACTGTGGGCATGTTTTTTTTTTTTTTTTTGCCACACACAGCCAATCGCACTGTGGGCATCTTTTTATTTTTTGCTTTTTGCCACACACAGCCAATCGCATCACAGACACCCTTTCTTTTCCACACACTGCCAATCGCACTGCGTGCATCTTTTTTTTTTTCCTTTTTGCCACACACAGCCAATCGCACTGTGGGCATCTTTTTTTTTTTTTGCTTTTTGCCACACACAGCCAATCGCACCATAGACACCCTTTCATTTGCCACACACAACCAATCGCACTGCGGGCGTCTTTCTTTTTTCTTTTTGCCACACACAGCCAATCGCACTGTGGGCATGTATTTTTTTTCTTTTTGCCAGACACAGCCAATTGCACTGCGGGCATCCTTTTTTTCTTTGCTTTTTGCCACACACAGCCAATCGTACTGCGGGTATGTTTTTTTTCTTTTTGCCACACACAGCCAATCGCACCACAGACATCCTTTTTTTTCCACACACAGCCAATCGCACTGCAGGCATCTTTATTTTTATTTTTGCCACACACAGCCAATCGCACTGCGGGCATGTTTTTATTTTCTTTTTGCCACACACAGCCAATCGCACTGCGGGCATATTTATTTTTTGCCACACACAGCCAATCGCACTGCGGGCATCTTTTTTTTTTTTGCTTTTTGCCACACACAGTCAATCGCATCACAGTCATCCTTTTTTTTCCCACAAACAGCCAATCGCACTGCGGGCATCTTTTTTTTATTTTTGCCACACACAGCGAATCGCCCCATAGACACTTTTTTTTTCACACACAGCCAATTGCACTGCGGGCATTTTTTTTTCTTTTTGCCACATACAGCCAATCCCACTGCGGGTATCTTTTTTTTTTTGCTTTTTGCCACACACAGTCAAACGCATCACAGACACCGTTTCTTTTCCACACACTGCCAATCGCACTGCGGGCATCTTTTTTTCTTTTTTTTTCTCCTTTTTGCCACACACGGCCAATCGCACTGCAGGCATCTTTTTTTTTCTTTTCTTTTTGCCACACACAGCCAATTGCATAACAGACACCCTTTCTTTTCCACACTCTGCCAATCGCACTGCGGGCATCTTTTTTTTTTTCTTTTTTGCCACACACAGCCAATCGCACTGCGGGCAGGTTTTTTTCTTTTTGCCACACACAGCCAAAAGCACTGCGAGCATCTTTTTTTTCTTTTCGCCACACACAGCCAATCGCACCACAAACATCCTTTCTTTCCACACACAGCCAATCGCACTGCAGGCATATATTTCCTTTCGACCACACACAGCCAATCGCACTGTGGGCATCTTTTTTTTTTCCTTTTTGCCACACACAGCCAATCGCACTGCGGGCATCTTTTTTTTTTCTTTTTCCCACACACAGCCAATCGCACTGCGGGCATATTTATTTTTTGCCACACACAGCCAATCGCACTGCGGGCATCTTTTTTTTTTTCTGTTTGCCACACACAGCCAATCGCAGTGCGGCCATTTTTTTTTTTGCTTTTTGCCACACACAGCCAATCGCATCACAGACACCCTTTCTTTTCCACACACTGCCAATCGCACTGCGGGCATCTTTTTTTTTTTTTTTTTTCCACACACAGCCAATCGCACTGCGGGCATCTTTTTTTTCTCTTTGCCACACACAGCCAATCGCACCACAGACATTCTTTGTTTCCACACACAGCCAATCGCACTGCGGGCATCATTTTTTTTCCCCCACTCACAGCCAATCGAACTGCGGGTATCTTTTTTTTCTTTTTGCCACACACAGCCAATCGCACCATAGACACACCTTTTTTTCCACACACAGCCAATTGCAGTGCGGGCATCTTTTTTTTTTCCTTTTTGCCACACACAGCCAATCGCACTGCGGGCATGTTTTTTTTTTCTTTTTGCCACACACAGCCAATCGCACTGCGGGCATATTTATTTTTTGCTTTTTGCCACACACAGCCAATCGCATCACAGACACCCTTTCTTTTCCACACACTGCCAATCGCACTGCGGGCATCTTTTTTTTATTTTTTTTTGCCACACACAGCCAATCGCACTGCGGGCATCTTTTTTTTCTCTTTGCCACACACAGCCAATCGCACCACAGACATTCTTTGTTTCCACACACAGCTAATCGCACTGTGGGCATCATGTTTTTCCCCCACTCACAGCCAATCGCACTGTGGGTATCTTTTTTTTCTTTTTTCCACACACAGCCAATCGCATCACAGACACCCTTTCTTTTCCACACACTGCCAATCGCACTGCGGGCATGTTTTTTTTTTTTTTTTCCTTTTTGCCACACACAGCCAATCGCACCACAGTCATCCTTTTTTTTCCCACAAACAGCCAATCGCACTGTGGGCATCTTTTTTTTTTCCTTTTTGCCACACACAGCCAATCGCACTGCGGGCATCTATTTTTTTTCTTTTTCCCACACACAGCCAATCGCACTGCGGGCATATTTATTTTTTGCCACACACAGCCAATCGCACTGCGGGCATCTTTTTTTTTTTCTGTTTGCCACACACAGCCAATCGCAGTGCGGCCATTTTTTTTTTTGCTTTTTGCCACACACAGCCAATCGCATCACAGACACCCTTTCTTTTCCACACACTGCCAATCGCACTGCGGGCATCTTTTTTTTTTTTTTTTTCCACACACAGCCAATCGCACTGCGGGCATCTTTTTTTTCTCTTTGCCACACACAGCCAATCGCACCACAGACATTCTTTGTTTCCACACACAGCCAATCGCACTGCGGGCATCATTTTTTTTCCCCCACTCACAGCCAATCGAACTGCGGGTATCTTTTTTTTCTTTTTGCCACACACAGCCAATCGCACCATAGACACACCTTTTTTTCCACACACAGCCAATTGCAGTGCGGGCATCTTTTTTTTTTCCTTTTTGCCACACACAGCCAATCGCACTGCGGGCATGTTTTTTTTTTCTTTTTGCCACACACAGCCAATCGCACTGCGGGCATATTTATTTTTTGCTTTTTGCCACACACAGCCAATCGCATCACAGACACCCTTTCTTTTCCACACACTGCCAATCGCACTGCGGGCATCTTTTTTTTATTTTTTTTTGCCACACACAGCCAATCGCACTGCGGGCATCTTTTTTTTCTCTTTGCCACACACAGCCAATCGCACCACAGACATTCTTTGTTTCCACACACAGCTAATCGCACTGTGGGCATCATGTTTTTCCCCCACTCACAGCCAATCGCACTGTGGGTATCTTTTTTTTCTTTTTTCCACACACAGCCAATCGCATCACAGACACCCTTTCTTTTCCACACACTGCCAATCGCACTGCGGGCATGTTTTTTTTTTTTTTTTCCTTTTTGCCACACACAACCAATCGCACCACAGTCATCCTTTTTTTTCCCACAAACAGCCAATCGCACTGCGGGCATCTTTTTTTTCTTTTTGCCACACACAGCGAATCGCACCATAGACCCTTTTTTTTTCACACACAGCCAATCGCACTGCGGGCATTTTTTTTTTCTTTTTGCCACACACAGCCAATCGCACTGCGGGTATCTTTTTTTTTTTCCTTTTTGCCACACACAGTCAAACGCATCACAGACACCCTTTCTTTTCCACACACTGCCAATCGCACTGCGGGCATCTTTTTTTTCTCTTTGCCACACACAGCCAATCGCACCACAGACATTCTTTGTTTCCACACACAGCTAATCGCACTGCGGGCATCATTTTTTCCCCCCACACACAGCCAATCGCACTGCCGGTATCTTTTTTTTCTTTTTGCCACACACAGCCAATCGCACCATAGACACACTTTTTTTTCCACACACAGCCAATTGCAGTGCGGGCATGTTTTTTTTTTTTTTTGCCACACACAGCCAATCGCACTGCGGGCATCTTTTAATTTTTTTCTTTTTGCCACACACAGCCAATCGCACTGCGGGCAACTTTTTTTTTTTCTTTTTGCCACACACAGCCAATCGCACTGCGGGCATCTTTATTTTCTTTTTGCCACACACAGCCAATCTCACCATAGACAGACTTTTTTCGCCACACACAGCCAATCGCACTGCGGGCATGTATTTTTTTTCTTTTTGCCACACACAGCCAATCGCACTGCGGGCATCTTTTTATTTTTTTCTTTTTGCCACACACAGCCAATCGCACTGCGGGCATCTTTTTTTTTTTCCTTTTTGCCACACACAGCCAATCGCACTGCGGGCATCTTTATTTTCTTTTTGCCACACACAGCCAATCTCACCATAGACAGACTTTTTTTGCCACACACAGCCAATCGCACTGCGGGCATGTTTTTTTTTTTCTTTTTGCCACTCACAGTCAATCGCACTGCGGGCATGTTTTGTTTTTTTTCTTTTTGCCACACACAGCCAATCGCACTGTGGGCATCTTTTTTTTTTTTCTTTTTGCCACACACAGCCAATCGCATCACAGACACCCTTTCTTTTCCACACACTGCCAATCGCACTGTGGGCATCTTTTTTTTTTTCCTTTTTGCCACACAAAGCCAATCGCACTGCGGGCATCTTTTTTTTTTTTCTTTTTGCCACACACAGCCAATCGCACCATAGACACCCTTTCTTTTGCCACACACAACCAATCGCACTGCGGGCGTCTTTCTTTTTTCTTTTTGCCACACACAGCCAATCGCACTGTGGGCATGTATTTTTTTTCTTTTTGCCACACACAGCCAATCGCACTGCGGGCATCTTTTTTGTTTTTTCTTTTTGCCACACACAGCCAATCGCACTGCGGGCATGTTTTTTTTCTTTTTGCCACACACAGCCAATCGCACCACAGACATCCTTTTTTTTCCACACACAGCCAATCGCACTGCGGGCATATTTATTTTTTGCCACACACAGGCAATTGCACTGCAGGCATCTTTTTTTTTTTTGCTTTTTGCCACACACAGTCAATCGCATCACAGACACCATTTCTTTTCCACACACTGCCAATCGCAATGCGGGCATCTTTTTTTTTTCCTTTTTGCCACACACAGCCAATCGCACTGCGGGCATCTTTTTTGTTTTTTCTTTTTGCCACACACAGCCAATCGCACTGCGGGCATGTTTTTTTTCTTTTTGCCACACACAGCCAATCACACCACAGACATCCTTTTTTTTCCACACACAGCCAATCGCACTGCGGGCATCTTTTTTTTTCTTTTTGCCACACACAGCCAATCGCACTGCGGGCATATTTATTTTTTGCCACACACAGCCAATCGCACTGCAGGCATCTTTTTTTTTTTTTGCTTTTTGCCACACACAGTCAATCGCATCACAGACACCATTTCTTTTCCACACACTGCCAATCGCAATGCGGGCATCTTTTTTTTTTCCTTTTTGCCACACACAGCCAATCGCACTGCGGGCATCTTTTTTGTTTTTTCTGTTTGCCACACACAGCCAATCGCACTGCGGGCATGTTTTTTTTTCTTTTTGCCACACACAGCCAATCACACCACAGACATCCTTTTTTTCCACACACAGCCAATCGCACTGCGGGCATATTTATTTTTTGCCACACACAGCCAATCGCACTGCGGGCATATTTATTTTTTGCCACACACAGCCAATCGCACTGCGGGCATCTTTTTTTTTTTTTGCTTTTTGCCACACACAGTCAATCGCATCACAGACACCATTTCTTTTCCACACACTGCCAATCGCACTGCGGGCATCTTTTTTTCTTTTTTTCCTTTTTGCCACACACAGCCAATCGCACTGCGGGCATATTCTTTTTTTTCTTTTTGCCACACACAGCAAATCGCACTGCGGGCATCTTTTTTTTCATTTTGCCACACACACACAATCGCACTGCGTGCATGTTTTTTTTTTCCTTTTTGCCACACACAGCCAATCGCACTGCGGGCATCTTTTATTTTTTTGCTTTTTGCCACACACACACACAGTCAATCGCATCACAGACAGCATTTCTTTTCCACACAACGCCAGTCGCACTGCGGGCATCTTTTTTTCTTTTTTTCCTTTTTGCCACACACAGCCAATCACACTGCGGGCATGGTTTTTTTTTCTTTTTGCTACACACAGCCAATCGCACTGCGGGCATCTTTTTTTTTTTTGCTTTTTGCCACACACAGTCAATCCCATCACAGACACCATTTCTTTTCCACACACTGCCAATCGCACTGCGGGCATCTTTTTTTCTTTTTTTCCTTTTTGCCACACACAGCCAATCGCACTGCGGGCATATTCTTTGTTTTCTTTTTGCCACACACAGCAAATCGCACTGCGGGCATCTTTTTTTTCTTTTTGCCACACACACAGAATCGCACTGCGTGCATGTTTTTTTTTTCCTTTTTGCCACACACAGCCAATCGCACTGCGGGCATCTTTTTTTTTTTTGCTTTTTGCCACACACACACACACACAGTCAATCGCATCACAGACAGCATTTCTTTTCCACACAACGCCAATCGCACTGCGGGCATCTTTTTTTCCTTTTTGCCACACACAGCCAATCACACTGCGGGCATGTTTTTTTTTTCTTTTTGCCACACACAGCCAATCGCACTGCGGGCATCTTTTTTTTTTTTGCTTTTTGCCACACACAGTCAATCCCATCACAGACACCATTTCCTTTCCACACACTGCCAATCGCACTGCGGGCATCTGTTTTTCTTTTTTTCCTTTTTGCCACACACAGCCAATCGCACTGCGGGCATCTTTTTTGTTTTTTCTGTTTGCCACACACAGCCAATCGCACTGCGGGCATGTTTTTTTTTCTTTTTGCCACACACAGCCAATCACACCACAGACATCCTTTTTTTCCACACACAGCCAATCGCACTGCGGGCATATTTATTTTTTGCCACACACAGCCAATCGCACTGCGGGCATATTTATTTTTTGCAACACACAGCCAATCGCACTGCGGGCATCTTTTTTTTTTTTTGCTTTTTGCCACACACAGTCAATCGCATCACAGACACCATTTCTTTTCCACACACTGCCAATCGCACTGCGGGCATCTTTTTTTCTTTTTTTCCTTTTTGCCACACACAGCCAATCGCACTGCGGGCATGTTCTTTTTTTTCTTTTTGCCACACACAGCAAATCGCACTGCGGGCATCTTTTTTTTCATTTTGCCACACACACACAATCGCACTGCGTGCATGTATTTTTTTTCCTTTTTGCCACACACAGCCAATCGCACTGCGGGCATCTTTTATTTTTTTGCTTTTTGCCACACACACACACAGTCAATCGCATCACAGACAGCATTTCTTTTCCACACAACGCCAGTCGCACTGCGGGCATCTTTTTTTCTTTTTTTCCTTTTTGCCACACACAGCCAATCACACTGCGGGCATGGTTTTTTTTTCTTTTTGCCACACACAGCCAATCGCACTGCGGGCATCTTTTTTTTTTTTGCTTTTTGCCACACACAGTCAATCCCATCACAGACACCATTTCTTTTCCACACACTGCCAATCGCACTGCGGGCATCTGTTTTTCTTTTTTTCCTTTTTGCCACACACAGCCAATCGCACTGATGGCATCTTTTTTTTCTTTTTGCCACACAGCCAATCGCACTGTGGGCATCTTTTTTTCTTTTTTTCCTTTTTGCCACACACAGCCAATCACACTGCGGGCATGTTTTTTTTTTCTTTTTGCCACACACAGCCAATCGCACTGCGGGCATCTTATTTTTTTTTGCTTTTTGCCACACACAGTCAATCCCATCACAGACACCATTTCTTTTCCACACACTGCCAATCGCACTGCGGGCATCTTTTTTTCTTTTTTTCCTTTTTGCCACACACAGCCAATCGCACTGCGGGCATATTCTTTTTTTTCTTTTTGCCACACACAGCAAATCGCACTGCGGGCATCTTTTTTTTCTTTTTGCCACACACACAGAATCGCACTGCGTGCATGTTTTTTTTTTCCTTTTTGCCACACACAGCCAATCGCACTGCGGGCATCTTTTTTTTTTTTGCTTTTTGCCACACACACAGTCAATCCCATCACAGACACCATTTCTTTTCCACACACTGCCAATCGCACTGCGGGCATCTGTTTTTCTTTTTTTCCTTTTTGCCACACACAGCCAATCGCACTGCTGGCATCTTTTTTTTCTTTTTGCCACACAGCCAATCGCACTGTGGGCATCTTTTTTTCTTTTTTTCCTTTTTGCCACACACAGCCAATCACACTGCGGGCATGTTTTTTTTTTCTTTTTGCCACACACAGCCAATCGCACTGCGGGCATCTTTTTTTTTTTTGCTTTTTGCCACACACAGTCAATCCCATCACAGACACCATTTCTTTTCCACACACTGCCAATCGCACTGCGGGCATCTGTTTTTCTTTTTTTCCTTTTTGCCACACACAGCCAATCGCACTGCTGGCATCTTTTTTTTCTTTTTGCCACACAGCCAATCGCACTGTGGGCATCTTTTTTTTGTTTCCTTTTTGCCACACACAGCCAATCGCATCACAGACACCCTTTCTTTTCCACACACTGCCAATCGCACTGCGGGCATCTTTTTTTTTTCCTTTTTGCCACACACAGCCAATCGCACTGCGGGCAGGTTTTTTGTTCTTTTTGCCACACACAGCCAATCGCACCACAGTCATCCTTTTTTTCCCCACAAACAGCCAATCGCACTGCGGGCATCTTTTTTTTCTTTTTGCCACACACAGCGAATCGCACCATAGACCCTTTTTTTTTCACACACAGCCAATCGCACTGCGGGCATTTTTTTTTTCTTTTTGCCACACACAGCCAATCGCACTGCGGGTATCTTTTTTTTTTGCTTTTTGCCACACACAGTCAAACGCATCACAGACACCGTTTCTTTTCCACACACTGCCAATCGCACTGCGGGCATCTTTTATTTTTCTTTTCTTTTTGCCACACACAGCCAATTGCATAACATACACCCTTTCTTTTCCACACACTGCCAATCGCACTGCGGGCATCTTTTGAATTTTTTTTTTCTTTTGCTTTTTGCAACACACAGCCAATTGCACCATAGACACACTTTTTTTTTGCCACACACAAGCAATCGCACTGCGGGCATGTTTTTTTTCTTGCCACACACAGCCAATCGCACCATAGACACTTTTTTTCCACGCATAGCCAATCGCACTGCGGGCATCTTTATTTTTTCTTTTTGCCATACACAGCTATTTGCACCATAGGCACCCTTTTTTTGCCACACACAGCCAATCGCACTGCGGGTATGTTTTTCTTTTCTTTTTGCCACAAACAGCCAATCGCACTGCGGGCATCTTTTTTTTGCCACACACAGCCAATTGTTCTGCGGGCATGTTATTTTATTTTTCTTTTTGCTACACAGCCAATCGCACCACAGACACGCTTTTTTGCCACACACAGCCAATCGCACTGCGGGAATCTTTTTTTTTTTCTTTTTGCTACACACAGCCAATCGCACCACAGGCACCCTTTTTTTTTTCACACACAGCCAATCGCAGTGCGGGCATCTTTTTTTTTAATTCCTTTTTGCCACACACAGCCCATCGCACTGCGGGCATCTTTTTTTTTTCTTTTTCCCCACACACAGCCAATCGCACTGCGGGCATCTTTTTTTTTTCTTTTTGCCACACACAGCCAATTGCAGTGCGGGCATGTTTTTTTTTTTTTTGCCACACACAGCCAATCGCACTGCGGGCATCTTTTAATTTTTTTATTTTTGCCACACACAGCCAATCGCACTGCGGGCATCTTTTATTTTTTCTTTTTGCCACACACAGCCAATCGCACTGCGGGCATCTTTATTTTCTTTTTGCCACACACAGCCAATCTCACCATAGACAGACTTTTTTCGCCACACACAGCCAATCGCACTGCGGGCATGTTTTTTTTTTCTTTTTGCCACACACAGCCAATCGCACTGCGGGCATGTTTTTTTTTTTCTTTTTGCCACCCACAGCCAATCGCACTGCGGGCATGTTTTTTTTTTTTTCTTTTTGCCACACACAGCCAATCGCACTGCGGGCATCTTTTTTTTTTCCTTTTTGCCACACACAGCCAATCGCACTGCGGGCATCTTTTTTTTTTTTCTTTTTGCCACACACAGCCAATCGCACCATAGACACCCTTTCTTTTGCCACACACAACCAATCGCACTGCGGGCGTCTTTCTTTTTTCTTTTTGCCACACACAGCCAATCGCACTGTGGGCATGTATTTTTTTTCTTTTTGCCAGACACAGCCAATTGCACTGCGGGCGTCCTTTTTTTCTTTGCTTTTTGCCACACACAGCCAATCGCACTGCGGGCATCTTTTTTTTTTCCTTTTTGCCACACACAGCCAATCGCACTGCGGGCATCTTTTTTTTTTTTCTTTTTGCCACACACAGCCAATCGCACCATAGACACCCTTTCTTTTGCCACACACAACCAATCGCACTGCGGGCGTCTTTCTTTTTTCTTTTTGCCACACACAGCCAATCGCACTGTGGGCATGTATTTTTTTTCTTTTTGCCACACACAGCCAATCACACTGCGGGCATGTTTTTTTTTTCTTTTTGCCACACACAGCCAATCGCACTGCGGGCATCTTTTTTTTTGTTGCTTTTTGCCACACACAGTCAATCCCATCACAGACACCATTTCTTTTCCACACACTGCCAATCGCACTGCGGGCATCTGTTTTTCTTTTTTTCCTTTTTGCCACACACAGCCAATCGCACTGCTGGCATCTTTTTTTTCTTTTTGCCACACAGCCAATCGCACTGTGGGCATCTTTTTTTTTTTTCCTTTTTGCCACACACAGCCAATCGCATCACAGACACCCTTTCTTTTCCACACACTGCCAATCGCACTGCGGGCATCTTTTTTTTTTCCTTTTTGCCACACACAGCCAATCGCACTGCGGGCAGGTTTTTTGTTCTTTTTGCCACACACAGCCAATCGCACCACAGTCATCCTTTTTTTCCCCACAAACAGCCAATCGCACAGCGGGCATCTTTTTTTTCTTTTTGCCACACACAGCGAATCGCACCATAGACCCTTTTTTTTTCACACACAGCCAATCGCACTGCGGGCATTTTTTTTTTCTTTTTGCCACACACAGCCAATCGCACTGCGGGTATCTTTTTTTTTTGCTTTTTGCCACACACAGTCAAACGCATCACAGACACCGTTTCTTTTCCACACACTGCCAATCGCACTGCGGGCATCTTTTATTTTTCTTTTCTTTTTGCCACACACAGCCAATTGCATAACATACACCCTTTCTTTTCCACACACTGCCAATCGCACTGCGGGCATCTTTTGAATTTTTTTTTTCTTTTGCTTTTTGCAACACACAGCCAATTGCACCATAGACACACTTTTTTTTGGCCACACACAAGCAATCGCACTGCGGGCATGTTTTTTTTCTTGCCACACACAGCCAATCGCACCATAGACACACTTTTTTTCCACGCATAGCCAATCGCACTGCGGGCATCTTTATTTTTTCTTTTTGCCATACACAGCTATTTGCACCATAGGCACCCTTTTTTTGCCACACACAGCCAATCGCACTGCGGGTATGTTTTTCTTTTCTTTTTGCCACAAACAGCCAATCGCACTGCGGGCATCTTTTTTTTGCCACACACAGCCAATTGTTCTGCGGGCATGTTATTTTTTTTTTCTTTTTGCTACACAGCCAATCGCACCACAGACACGCTTTTTTGCCACACACAGCCAATCGCACTGCGGGAATCTTTTTTTTTTTCTTTTTGCTACACACAGCCAATCGCACCACAGGCACCCTTTTTTTTTTCACACACAGCCAATCGCAGTGCGGGCATCTTTTTTTTTTATTCCTTTTTGCCACACACAGCCAATCGCACTGCGGGCATCTTTTTTTTTTCTTTTTCCCCACACACAGCCAATCGCACTGCGGGCATCTTTTTTTTTTCTTTTTGCCACACACAGCCAATTGCAGTGCGGGCATGTTTTTTTTTTTTTTGCCACACACAGCCAATCGCACTGCGGGCATCTTTTAATTTTTTTATTTTTGCCACACACAGCCAATCGCACTGCGGGCATCTTTTATTTTTTCTTTTTGCCACACACAGCCAATCGCACTGCGGGCATCTTTATTTTCTTTTTGCCACACACAGCCAATCTCACCATAGACAGACTTTTTTCGCCACACACAGCCAATCGCACTGCGGGCATGTATTTTTTTTCTTTTTGCCACACACAGCCAATCGCACTGCGGGCATGTTTATTTTTTTTCTTTTTGCCACCCACAGCCAATCGCACTGCGGGCATGTTTTTTTTTTTTTCTTTTTGCCACACACAGCCAATCGCACTGCGGGCATCTTTTTTTTTTCCTTTTTGCCACACACAGCCAATCGCACTGCGGGCATCTTTTTTTTTTTCCTTTTGCCACACACAGCCAATCGCACCATAGACACCCTTTCTTTTGCCACACACAACCAATCGCACTGCGGGCGTCTTTCTTTTTTCTTTTTGCCACACACAGCCAATCGCATCACAGACACCCTTTCTTTTCCACACACTGCCAATCGCACTGCGGGCATCTTTTTTTTTTCCTTTTTGCCACACACAGCCAATCGCACTGCGGGCATCTTTTTTTTTTTTCTTTTTGCCACACACAGCCAATCGCACCATAGACACCCTTTCTTTTGCCACACACAACCAATCGCACTGCGGGCGTCTTTCTTTTTTCTTTTTGCCACACACAGCCAATCGCACTGTGGGCATGTATTTTTTTTCTTTTTGCGAGACACAGCCAATTGCACTGCGGGCGTCCTTTTTTTCTTTGCTTTTTGCCACACACAGCCAATCGCACTGCGGGCATCTTTTTTGTTTTTTCTTTTTGCCACACACAGCCAATCGCACTGCGGGCATGTTTTTTTTCTTTTTGCCACACACAGCCAATCGCACCACAGACATCCTTTTTTTTCCACACACAGCCAATCGCACTGCGGGCATCTTTTTTTTTCTTTTTGCCACACACAGCCAATCGCACTGCGGGCATGTTTTTTTTTTCTTTTTGCCACACACAGCCAATCGCACTGCGGGCATATTTATTTTTTGCCACACACAGCCAATCGCACTGCGGGCATCTTTTTTTTTTTTTGCTTTTTGCCACACACAGTCAATCGCATCACAGACACCATTTCTTTTCCACACACTGCCAATCGCACTGTGGGCATCTTTTTTTCTTTTTTTCCTTTTTGCCACACACAGCCAATCGCACTGCGGGCATATTCTTTTTTTTCTTTTTGCCACACACAGCAAATCGCACTGCGGGCATCTTTTTTTTCTTTTTGCCACACACAGCCAATCGCACTGCGTGCATGTTTTTTTTTTCCTTTTTGCCACACACAGCCAATCGCACTGCGGGCATCTTTTATTTTTTTTGCTTTTTGACACACACACACACACACACACAGTCAATCGCATCACAGACAGCATTTCTTTTCCACACAACGCCAATTGCACTGCGGGCATCTTTTTTTCTTTTTTTCCTTTTTGCCACACACAGCCAATCACACTGCGGGCATGTTTTTTTTTTCTTTTTGCCACACACAGCCAATCGCACTGCGGACATCTTTTTTTTTTTTTGCTTTTTGCCACACACAGCCAATCGCATCACAGACACCCTTTCTTTTCCACACACTGCCAATCGCACTGCGGGCATCTTTTTTTTTTCCTTTTTGCCACACACAGCCAATCGCACTGCGGGCAGGTTTTTTGTTCTTTTTGCCACACACAGCCAATCGCACCACAGTCATCCTTTTTTTCCCCACAAACAGCCAATCGCACTGCGGGCATCTTTTTTTTCTTTTTGCCACACACAGCGAATCGCACCATAGACACTTTTTTTTTCACACACAGCCAATCGCACTGCGGGCATTTTTTTTTTCTTTTTGCCACACACAGCCAATCGCATCACAGACACCCTTTCTTTTCCACACACTGCCAATCGCACTGCGGGCATCTATTTTTTTTCCTTTTTGCCACACACAGCCAATCGCACTGCGGGCATCTTTTTTTTTTTTCTTTTTGCCACACACAGCCAATCGCACCATAGACACCCTTTCTTTTGCCACACACAGCCAATCGCACTGTGGGCATGTATTTTTTTTCTTTTTGCCAGACACAGCCAATTGCACTGCGGGCGTCCTTTTTTTCTTTGCTTTTTGCCACACACAGCCAATCGCACTGCGGGCATCTTTTTTGTTTTTTCTTTTTGCCACACACAGCCAATCGCACTGCGGGCATGTTTTTTTTCTTTTTGCCACACACAGCCAATCGCACCACAGACATCCTTTTTTTTCCACACACAGCCAATCGCACTGCGGGCATCTTTTTTTTTCTTTTTGCCACACACAGCCAATCGCACTGCGGGCATGTTTTTTTTTTCTTTTTGCCACACACAGCCAATCGCACTGCGGGCATATTTATTTTTTGCCACACACAGCCAATCGCACTGCGGGCATCTTTTTTTTTTTTTGCTTTTTGCCACACACAGTCAATCGCATCACAGACACCATTTCTTTTCCACACACTGCCAATCGCACTGCGGGCATCTTTTTTTCTTTTTTTCCTTTTTGCCACACACAGCCAATCGCACTGCGGGCATATTCTTTTTTTTCTTTTTGCCACACACAGCAAATCGCACTGCGGGCATCTTTTTTTTCTTTTTGCCACACACAGCCAATCGCACTGCGTGCATGTTTTTTTTTTCCTTTTTGCCACACACAGCCAATCGCACTGCGGGCATCTTTTATTTTTTTTGCTTTTTGCCACACACACACACACACACACAGTCAATCGCATCACAGACAGCATTTCTTTTCCACACAACGCCAATTGCACTGCGGGCATCTTTTTTTCTTTTTTTCCTTTTTGCCACACACAGCCAATCACACTGCGGGCATGTTTTTTTTTTCTTTTTGCCACACACAGCCAATCGCACTGCGGACATCTTTTTTTTTTTTTGCTTTTTGCCACACACAGCCAATCGCATCACAGACACCCTTTCTTTTCCACACACTGCCAATCGCACTGCGGGCATCTTTTTTTTTTCCTTTTTGCCACACACAGCCAATCGCACTGCGGGCAGGTTTTTTGTTCTTTTTGCCACACACAGCCAATCGCACCACAGTCATCCTTTTTTTCCCCACAAACAGCCAATCGCACTGCGGGCATCTTTTTTTTCTTTTTGCCACACACAGCGAATCGCACCATAGACCCTTTTTTTTTCACACACAGCCAATCGCACTGCGGGCATTTTTTTTTTCTTTTTGCCACACACAGCCAATCGCACTGCGGGTATCTTTTTTTTTTGCTTTTTGCCACACACAGTCAAACGCATCACAGACACCGTTTCTTTTCCACACACTGCCAATCGCACTGCGGGCATCTTTTTTTCTTTTTTTTTCTCCTTTGTGCCACACACGGCTAATCGCACTGCGGGCATCTTTTTTTTTTCTTTTCTTTTTGCCACACACAGCCAATTGCATAACATACACCCTTTCTTTTCCACACACTGCCAATCGCACTGCGGGCATCTTTTGAATTTTTTTTTTCTTTTGCTTTTTGCCACACATAGCCAATTGCACCATAGACACACTTTTTTTTGGCCACACACAAGCAATTGCACTGCGGGCATGTTTTTTTTCTTGCCACACACAGCCAATCGCACCATAGACACACTTTTTTTCCACGCATAGCCAATCGCACTGCGGGCATCTTTATTTTTTCTTTTTGCCATACACAGCTATTTGCACCATAGGCACACTTTTTTTGCTACACACAGCCAATCGCACTGCGGGTATGTTTTTCTTTTCTTTTTGCCACAAACAGCCAATCGCACTGCGGGCATCTTTTTTTTGCCACACACAGCCAATTGTTCTGCGGGCATGTTATTTTATTTTTCTTTTTGCTACACAGCCAATCGCACCACAGACACGCTTTTTTGCCACACACAGCCAATCGCACTGCGGGAATCTTTTTTTTTTTCTTTTTGCTACACACAGCCAATCGCACCACAGGCACCCTTTTTTTTTTCACACACAGCCAATCGCAGTGCGGGCATCTTTTTTGTTTTTTTCCTTTTTGCCACACACAGCCAATCGCACTGCGGGCATCTTTTTTTTTTCTTTTTCCCCACACACAGCCAATCGCACTGCGGGCATCTTTTTTTTTTCTTTTTCCCCACACACAGCCAATCGCACTGCGGGCCTTGATTTTATTTTCTTTTCGTCACACACAGCAAATTGCACTGCGGGCATCTTTTAAGATCTATTTCATGGAAAAACGTCTTCCAAATTATATATATTTTTAGGGTTCCGGCAGAGGAGCGTTTTTTTCCCGCATCCATAGATGCAAAAAAAAAAACGGGTCTATTAGAACAAATGCTTTCCAATGAATGTGGTCACATGTCTGTTTTTTACTAGTGAACAATTCGCCCCTGCAAAAAAAATAGGACAGCGTTTTTTTGATTCGCACAAAAATGACGTTTTCATGCAAATGGATGCAACTTTGACAATATGAAATCTTAGTCAAAGCCCTTAAATGAACCTTAGATGCAGAAAAAAAATTAAAAATATATATATTATAGCTGTGATTGGTCAAAGCGCTCAACCAATCAGGAAGAGCTGTGGCAGAGGAATTCTTCAGCCTATATATGTATATATTATTTTTTTTTCCTTAAAGAGAAACCATGGCTGATTTTAAGGGGAGGGCTTATATTTAAAACCCTTCTCTGAAAATCACTGCAGGGGTTGCCGGCATCCTATCGTGTTCCATTGAAAGCAATGCTGCACGGACCTGCATTCACGCGTGTTTGTGCATGTACGTGGGTGCGTGGTTTTGTGAGCACCTATGTATGGCACACGCACACACTCGTCTGAATGCGCCCTTATAAAGCAAAAAATACGGTATATACAGTTAGTTATATAGTCTTTTAAATGTACATTTTCTTTTGCCCTATAGCTGCCATACAGGGACTAACATTATGCCAAGACTCATTTTATTTGATAGTCTCTATTGCCATTATCGCTACTATTGGTTTTATTACTATGAGGGTTCTTTCACACGGCCGTTGGTGTTTTGACGTGTGCCCACCGGCGCCATAAAAACGTGTGAACGGGCACAGAAATCTAACGTTTGTGCGCCCGTTCAGACGGCCTGAGCCCAGTGCATATACGCCGAAGCCGCAATGCCGTTGGGCAGGGGAAGACAGTTTAGCTCTGCTAAGCTGTTCTCCCCCTTCCCCTCACCGACTCTCTGCAAAGGGAGGAGGCGGGACGGGGCAGGAGCTAGTGTGCCAAGCTCCCGCCCCCTCTCCGTCCCTTGTTGGCCGCCAGCAATAGGAGGGGTGGTGCTTAGCTCCGTCCCCGCCCCGCTCCCTCCCATTGCAAACAACTGGCGAGGGGCAAAGAGGAGGAGAGAAGGGGGAGAGAGTTCAGCAGTCACGCTGCTAAACTCCCTCCCACCCCCCCTCTCCGGCAGCTGTCATTGGCTCCCATAGGAATCTATGGCAGTGGCTATATTCTGGCCGGGAAAGATAGTTCCAGGACTATCTTTCCTGCGTGGCGTAAAAGCGCCTGGTATATCACACTACCAACTACTGTCCACGTCACCTTTTACTCCACTGTGACTCTACACCATATATGAATGTGTTGTATCGTGTAACCCCAGCAAGTACTGAGGAAGACGTTCCCAAACCCCCAGACGCGGATACAAGCTGGTTTTAAATGAACCTTAATGACAAAACACCCGAGATCAAGCAGTCCCACTTCCATTTTTATCCCATTTCCTCTTCCCCGGGGGCGCTCCATCCATTTTTCTTCCCCTCCTCCACACTATTGTCACTATAGGGGGATGTCTCCCCTTTAAGGGCTCATGTCCACGGGTATATATATAAAATACTCCGGGTCTCCCGCAGTGTTGTACACATATATAGCCAATACACTCCTCCGGCAGAGACCGTTTATGGGCTGTGCATGGCACTGCGCATGCCTGGGAATCTGTCGTCACGCACATGCGCAGTCTGATTTTCTCTTTTTAATTCCCCGCTCTGAACAGCGCAGGGATGCGTATGGAAACACTGCCTGTATCAATGTATTGTGTATGGACAGCGTATTGATACACAGCCCAAACAAGGGCTGCATATGACACACAGAGAGATAGTGCATGCTGCAATTTATTTCTCTTGCGTATCGATAGGCAGTGCCCACACACAGGTGGGTATGGAGCAATGGAAGCCCATATACTTTCATTGCCTCCATTCTCTGCATATCACTCATGCGTGCAATGCATGCGGAATTCGTGGTGGGAAAACGCCCGTGGACATGAGCCCGAACTGGGGCTCATATGGACGCTTCAGCTATAGTGGGAAAGTGTGAAATAGAAAAGAGGCAATATAAATGACCCCCTAGGAGGTGTTTGATGTAAAAATAAATAAATACAGAATTAAATATATATTAAATAAAACGACTCAACACCGACGCCAGCCAAAATCAGCGCTATTTGCGCCCTGTAATCTAAAACTATACAAATTATATATCTATACAGCGAAACCGAAATGAGGAACCCATTCCCTACTTTATTTTAGTGTAAATATTCTAATTTTACAAATAAACAACTATTATTAAAAAAAAACATTTTTTAGCTTATTACTAGATATTTAAAATAAATAAATAAATAAAAAATGGCCCTATATGTCATAGAAAGAAAAATGCTGCAAAAATCATTTTGGGAGCAAAAGAAAACAAAAAAAAAAATAGGGGAGTAAAATCACCATACGGGTAAAATCCCCCAAAAGTGGTCCTTTAGGGATTTTAAAAAAATGATTTTTGCTGCAGTTTACCAGCAAAGCGCATCAAAAAGACACACAAAAAAATGTGACTGCAGTATAAAGGAAGGACTTGTCTATTAGATGTTCTCTAGCGAGCGGCTGAGAATACAATCCCCTCATATAAAAGGGTTCCCCATGATATCTAACAATCACCAGCTCAGTATATAAACATGGAAACCCAGAGAGATGTGACACTTATCTGTGAGCGGCCAGAAGCTCCTCCGGACAGGGATGATGAAGGCTGCTAACAGCGAGCAGCAGCGGTTAAATCCACGTAACGTCCACCTGCAGCGTCCAGAAGCTCTTCCCAGACAGGGATGATGTAGGCTGCTAACAGCAAGCAGCAGCGGTTATATCCATGTAACGTCCACCTAGAGCGTCCAGAAGCTCCTCTCGGACAGAGATGATGTAGGCTGCTAACAGCAAGCAGCAGCAGTTATATCCACGTGACGTCTATCTAGAGCATCCAGAAACTCCTCTCAGTCAGAAATGATGTAGGCTGATAACAGCGAACAGCAGCGGTTATATCCATGTAACGTCCACCTAAAGCGTCCAGAAGCTCCTCTCAGACAGGGATGATGAAGGCTGCCAACAGTGAACAGCAGCGGTTACATCCACGTAACGTCCATCTGGAGCGCCCAGAAGCTCCTCCCGGACAGGGATGATGTAGGCTGATAACAGCGAACAGCAGCGGTTATATCCATGTAACGTCCACCTGGAGCGCCCAGAAGCTCCTCCCGTACAGAGATGATGTAGGCTGCTAACAGCGAGCAGCAGTGGGTATATCCACGTAACGTCCACCTGCAGCGTCCAGAAGCTCCTCTCGGACAGTGATGATGTAGGCTGCTAACAGCAAGCAGCAGCGGTTACATCCACGTAACGTCCACCTGGAGCGCCCAGAAGCTCCTCTCGGACAGGGATGATGTACGCAGCCAACGGTTGAGGAGAAGTTATGGGGTGTAGCAGAGGCAGCAGAGCTCCGGTGACTGTTGTAGTGCCGCTGCTGCAGGAACTGCCTGTGCGGACGGGTTCTATCTGCTTCTAGAACTGCAGACCGCTCTGACCTCACAAGATTCCATTGAAACCCCTGTGACCTCACTCGACCGCACATACACACACCCTCACAGGTGGGCAGGACCGGCCACAGGCCTCTCTAACCAGGGATCTTCTAGACACATTTTAGGCTCATTTCTCACATATTGCGTAAATCCACACTGGAATTCAGCAGAATAATCCACAACAAATTCTGAGGATTTTGGCGCAGATTTCACTCATATTAAAATGAATAAAATCCGCCTTGAAATATCCACAACCTGCAGAGCATGCTGGGAAGGTGAAAATCCGCAGCGAGACTCCAATCCACGGCAGATTGTTTTCTGCTGTGAGTGAAATCCCCATTCACCGGTATTTGACTCTAATTGGAATTTCGGTGCTAAATCAGCAAGCAAACCGGACTATGACTCTTTCACCAATATTTGGCTATATGTTCTGATGAAGCGCCCCATATTTAGACCAGCGTTACGCAGCTTATGCCGCCATACTGCAATGTGTGAGCCGCGTTTGTTGCTACTTGGGGAGGGCTCTGTAATACGATTTCTGTCAAAAACCTAAAAAATACGACAATGCGGGATTTTCACCATCACAAGATCAGATCTGCATGACATTGCAGGTACAGATTCAGTGTAATGCGTTCCTGTAGGCGAATGGTGCACGGAATATCGCAGTGCAATCTAGCATAAACCTGTGATAATCACTCACATTAACACCCTGCAGAGACCTGAACTTAATAAAAACGGCTAGTGCAATAGAATCGCGAGGGTTAAACATCATATATCTTGTAAGATAAGAGGAGAAGCCGTCACATTACTGTTCCCCTGCCCCCAGATACCGGCGCTACCAGGGTCCTCCACTGCTCTCCTGCCCCTAGATACCGGCACTACCAGGGTCCTCCACCGCTCTCCTGCCCCCAGATACCGGCACTACCAGGGTCCTCCACCGCTCTCCTGCTCGCTGATGCCAGCACTACCAGGGTCCTCCACCGCTCTCCTGCCCCCAGATACCGTCACTACCAGGGTCCTTCACCGCTCTCCTGCCCCCAGATACCGGCACTACCAGGGTCCTCCACCGCTCTCCTGACCCCAGATACTGGCGCTACCAAGGTCCTCCACCGCTCTCCTGCCCCTTGATGCCAGCACTACCAGGGTCCTCCACCGCTCTCCTGCCCCCTGATGCCAGCACTACCAGGGTCCTCCACCGCTCTCCTGCCCCCTGATGCCAGCACTACCAGGGTCCTCCACCGCTCTCCTGCCCCCTGATACCGGCACTACCAGGGTCCTCCACTGCTCTCCTGCCCCCTGATGCCGGCACTACCAAGACCCTTCACCACTCTCCTGCCCCCTGATGCTGGCGATACCACCCTTCTCTCGCCTTCATTTATCAAAGCTGTCTGAAAAAAAAATTTGGCCTTGTTGCCCGTAGCAACCAATCACAGCACAGCTCTGATTTCTGAAACGGCTCTAGTTACATGACAGCTGCGCTCTGATTGGTTGCTATGGGCAACAAGGCAGGTTTGTCTTCTAGATAGATTAGATTAATGAGCCCGTCTGTTCTTCCTGTCCCAGCGCTGACATGTCCGCACCACATACAATGCGGTGACCTGCAGTAACGCCAAACCTGCAGGATGCTGCGATTACAAAAATAGCCACCGACCCAAGAAACGCACGACTAAAGGAGAAAACCCCCACAAAGGATCCCTGTAGTGTTTATGGAGCTCCACACTTCACTATTGATCTGCTAAAATCCGGCCGCAGGGTTTATGGAAAAAAATAATCCAGAAAAACGTCCCTAAAAATACGTCACTATAAATGCGCGGGAGTAAAAGCATCCGTAAAGTGTATTCACGTGTCGCAGTCAAGGTGCGGCTGAGAACCACATCAAAGACCGCGTGTACTTTTACCTGTAAAAACCATGTGACCAAAAAACACATCTCACATCTGCGGCAAAACTGGCGGGGTTCTCAGATTTGGTGTGAATATACCCTTACGCACCACGCTCTGCACCGCGTGCTTTACACTGTATTTACACAGGCCAGTGCGATATAGGTGAGAGAAAATCGTATATATATATATATATATATCACAGTTGTAAACCTGCGTTTTTCAGGTTTCTGCGAAACGTTCCCATGTTCAAAATGCGCTATTCGCATCACTGTAGGTGCGTTTTTAAATGTGAAAAATAATAAAAAAGAAAGAATGAGCAGTTCTTGCAGTGGAATTGCCTCAAAACAGGACATGCTGCGTTATTTTGCACTTGCACTTGTGTGCGCCGTGAGGTCACAACCGCTGCATGAACAACGAGTAACGTGAATATTCCCACAAAGAGACAGTTCATCTGTGCATGCGCCAGCTGAAGACCTCGCGGCGCACATGTGAGACTTGGCAGCGCTACATGGATGATGCCTACTGCGTCATCCACGGCTAAGGAGTTGGGAGGGGTGGACTTTGGAGCCGAATAAGCTGCTAGTAGATGGTCCAGCTTGCTCAGCTGATCGCTCTGCCTATTTTGGCCATAAAGGCGTGAAGATTTTTGGGGTATTTTCATCTCCAATTTTCAAAAGACATAACTTTTTTATTTTTCTGTTGACTTGGCGTTATTTTGGTAGGCAAAATGAACAAAATGAGCATTTTGCCTCTGCATCTTTTAGGGTTTATATTTACATTTTTTGCAAGATGAATAGTGCGTTCGATTCACTGTAGAGATCGTTACGGATACCAGAAATGTGGGTTTATATATATATATATATATATATATATATATTTTTTATTTTTTTTTTTTTTTTATTTATTTATTTATTTTTTTTAATAGAAAGGGGAAAGTGCGTAAAAGAGTTTTTTTGGTAATTTAATTTTACCTCTTTTTTTACCATTTTTTTTTCTTTCATTTTTTATGTCACTGTGGGGGACTTGAACCATAAAAGCACTGTTTGCTATGACGTTGCACTGCAGTACTTTTGTAGTGCAGTGCATTATTGCTTACCATAGGCCAGTCTCTATGTACAGGTCATGTGCCGCACAGTGTAATGGGAGACACGATACTGGCCAAAGTCACAACTAAGTTGGCCTAACTTCACACAGGTATGCGTGATACGAGGCCGTGAATCCCGCCACCATATCGCGCCCTCACCATGTGAATTCAATCCTCTGCCGCGGCTGTTCTCTCCCCCATTGCTGCCACCGGCCCCATTAAAAACAATGGACGCTGCAATGCGAGATCACGCAGCCAGATAGAACATGCCGCGGTTTGTTTCCCGCATCGCATCGTTCATGTGTATGACTCCATTCACAAGGTGGTGGTTCAGATTTATGCATCTCAAAATGCACAAATCTCACGTGATTGTATCACCCATATGAAGCCGGTCTTATGGTGCCCATAGTTCAGGTCGGAGGAGTCCGGGGATGTGAGTGGGACTTTTCAGTCAGCGCAGGCGCATACCCTTAGAGAACAGGATGTGCGCACACTGACTGGCGAATCATACACACCGCGTACCGACTTCCAGGGGCTACGGTGCAGGAACCGTGAGCTGGGGAGGTAAGCAGAACACACCCCGGACTCCTCCGGACCCGTCCTATGTGCTCCAAAACTTCATAGTGCTTATAGGGGATGACTGGTTGCTTTTAAAGGGGTTGTCCAACTACCAGACAGAATCTTTTTAAAGCTGTGTTCACACATGGCGTTTTTCAACGGCAATTAAAAACTGAATAAAAAAAAAACTCTACAAAAAACGCCATGTGTGAACGCGGCCTAATAGGGCTGTCTGTACTAAATTAATAAATCGCTACACTTACCACTCTGATAGGATCCAGCGCTGCAGTACTGGTGTTTGTTGTGACAGCGGCCACCACAAGTAGTCAGTTGATTGCAGCCAATCAGAGGCTGCTGTGTCACGTTCATTTCCTGTAACTACAAGAGACTGGATATGGCACTGACAGGTCAGCAATAATTATCTTTCTATATATCAGCACAGGTTATGTAGAGCCATGACCCGAGATGAGTACTCCCCTCTGCCGTCCGTTGGTAGGCACTACAACAGTATACTAGAGCCTCCATGCCCACCCGTATCACATCTTATATACAAGCTAGAAGGGGTACAACAGGATACTAGAGCCTCCATGCCCACCCGTATCACATCTTATATACAAGCTAGAAGGGGTACAACAGGATACTAGAGCCTCCATGCCCACCCGTATCACATCTTATATACAAGCTAGAAGGGGTACAACAGGATACTAGAGCCTCCATGCCCACCCGTATTATATCTTATATACAAGCTTGAGGTGGTCCAACAGGGTACTACAGCCTCCTCACATCTTGTATCTAAGCTAGAGGCGGTACAACAGGATACTAGAGCCTCCATGCCCGCCTGTATCACATCTTTTATCCAAGCTTGAGGTGGCCCATAAGGGTACTAGAGCCTCCATGCTCACCTGTATCACATCTTGTGTCTAAGCTAGAGGCGGTACAACAGGATACTAGAGCTTTCATGCCTGCCCGTATCACATCATGTATCTAAGCTAAAGGCGTTACAACAGGGTACTAGAGCCTCCATGTCTACCCGTATGACATCTTGTATCCAAGCTTGAGGTGGTACAACAGGGTACTAGAGCCTCCATGCCTGTCCCTATCACATATTGTATGCAAACTAGAGGCGGTACAACAGGGTACTAGAGCCTCCATGCCCACCCGTATCATATCTTATATACAAGTTAGAAGCAGTACAACAGGATACTAGAGCATCTTTGCCCACCTGTATCATATCTTATATACAAGCTAGAGGCGGTACAACAGGATACTAGAGCCTCTATGTCCACCTGTATCACATCTTATATACAAGCGTAATGTGGCCCGTATCACATCTTGTATCTAAGCTAGAGGTGGTACAACACGATACTAAATTATCCATGCCCGCCCGTATCACATCTTATATACAAGCTTGAGGTGGTCCATCGGGGTACTAGAGCCCTTATGCCAACCCATATCACACCTTGTATCCAAGATAGGGGTGGTCCAACAGGGTACTACAGCCTCCATGCCTGTCTGTATCACATCTTGTATCTAAGCTAGAGGCGGTACAACAGGATACTAGAGCCTCCATGCCCGTCTGTATCACATCTTTTATCCAAGCTTGAGGTGGCCCATAAGGGTACTAGAGCCTCCATGCTCACCTGTATCACATCTTGTGTCTAAGCTAGAAGCGGTACAACAGGATACTAGAGCTTTCATGCCTGCCCGTATCACATCATGTATCTAAGCTAAAGGCGTTACAACAGGGTACTAGAGCCTCCATGTCTACCTGTATGACATCTTGTATCCAAGCTTGAGGTGGTACAACAGGGTACTAGAGCCTCCATGCCTGTCCCTATCACATATTGTATGCAAACTAGAGGCGGTACAACAGGGTACTAGAGCCTCCATGCCCACCCGTATCATATCTTATATACAAGTTAGAAGCAGTACAACAGGATACTAGAGCATCTTTGCCCACCTGTATCATATCTTATATACAAGCTAGAGGCGGTACAACAGGATACTAGAGCCTCTATGTCTACCTGTATCACATCTTATATACAAGCGTAATGTGGCCCGTATCACATCTTGTATCTAAGCTAGAGGCGGTACAACAGGGTACTAGAGCCAGTATCACATCATGTATTCAAGCTAAAGGGGGTACAACAAGATACTGGAGCCTCCATGCCTGCCCTTATCACATACTGTATCAAGCTAGAGGTGGTACAACAGGGTACTGGAGCCTGCATGCCCACCCATATCACTCCTTGTATCCAAGCTAGAGGCGGTACAAAAGGCTCCAAGAGTCTCCATGCCCTCCTGCATCACATCTTGTATCCAAGGTAGACGTTGTACAACAAGATACTAGAGCATCCATGCCCACCCATATCGCACCTTGTATTCAAGCTGGAGGTGGTACAACACGTTACTTGAGCTTCCATGCCCACCTGTATCACATCTTGTATCCAAGCTAGAGGTGGTACAACAAGATACTAGAGCCTCCATGCCTGCCCCTATTACATATTGAATCCAAGCTAGAGGCGGTACAACAGGGTACTAGAGCCTCCATGCCTGACCATATCACATCTTCTATCCATGCTAGAGGCAGTACAACAGGATACTGGAGCCTCCATGCTCCATCTCATCTTGTATCTAAGCTAGAGGCGGTACAACAGGGTACTAGAGCCTCCATGCCTGACCATATCACATCTTCTATCCATGTGAAAAACAGAAAATTAACCAGCGCTCCGGTGCTTTGGAAAATGGCAGATGATGCAAGGTAGTGCAAACGAGGTGTATATGATGTGGATGTTACTTACTTCGCAGGGGTGCTAGTGGTTAAGAGGCAGTACAACAGGATACTAGAGCCTCCATGCTCCATCTCATCTTGTATCTAAGCTAGAGGCGGTACAACAGGGTACTAGAGCCTCCATGCCCCCCTATTACATCTTGTATCCAAGCTAGCGGTGGTACAACTGGGTACTAGGGCTTCCATACCAACCCATATCACACCTTGTATCCAAGCTAGAGGTGGGAGAACAGGGTACTAGAGCCTCCATCTGTAGCACAGATTACATCTAAGCTAGAGGCTTAGCAACCAATCACAGCACAGCTGTGTTTGGTTGCTATGGGTAACAGAGACAGTTTTTATAACAGTGTGGTGCCATGATCTGCTCTGTATTTACACACACAGCTCTTCTATATGCACAGCACAATATAGGGTGTCAGATAGGGTCACCGCGGAGATCTGTCTGCTGGCTCTTGCTCCCGCGGTGAATCTCAGCAACGCCTGTGGACAGGCAGCCTAACCCTTCACTCCCCGTGTGAGATCAGCCGCCCCGGCTGGGGGGCGACTGATAGCACTGATTTTAAATCCCCGCCTGCTGAAAGCTCCTCAGAGCAGTGCAGGAGAAGAGGCGGCTGGACACGGCTGAGCCCTGGCAGCTGCAGAGAGGTGAGTATACATTGGTTTTTTTTTATTTTTACACATTTTTAGGATGGTTTTCAGGGAAGGGCTTATATTTTAAGACTTTCCCTGAAAATCACTGCAGCGCTTGCCAGCAGCCCATTGCTTTCAATGCAGTCGGCTGTATTGCCGACTCTATTGAATTCAATGGGAGAACATCTTTCTCCTCTTCCACAGCTGTGACAGCTATGGCAGAGGATCACTATCTTCATATATGTTCTCAGTGGGGTCGGCACTGCTGCCACCGGCCACATGAAGCACAAGGTGAAACCCCCGGATGCGACAGCATACACAGAACACTGGTTTGTTCTATAATTTTCACCGCAGGCGTTTTTCTGCATGTAAAATTTGCCCATGTGATCACTCACATTGAAAAGCATTGGTTCTAACTGGTGCGAATTTTTGGACGTGCGGAAAAACGCCGGTTACAAACGCCCGTGTGACTGCGCCCTAAAGTGTGCCTGCACACGAACTGAATTTCCAGCGCGTTATTTTAGGCACATTATCTGCCCCAGACCGCAGCCAATATACTCCTATGAGGATCCGCAGTTGTCCCCAGACGGACAGATTTGTATCGCGTTTTTTCACGCGCGTGAAAAAATCTGCAACCTGTTCTAATTTGGGTCGGATTCTGCGCGTGAAGCCTCCAATACAAGTGAATGGGTGCGTTTTTTCACGCAGTACATCTGCAGTGCAGCTGCGGATGGAGTCACTGGTTACTATGACTACAGGAAGTAGGCATGGTAGGAGGCGTCCCAACACACAGCACAGAGCTTCACAGGCAAATTTCAGCAGCAGCACTGCCCTTCCAGTCACCTCATCCACCAGACAGCAGCCAGCAGCCACCAGCCTGCAGCCACAAGCCACCAGCCTGCCACAAGCCACCAGTCATCAGCCACCAGCCACCAGGCGTAACGAATAATGATCGACATGGGCAAACTTGTCGCAATGATGCAGGACTTCCCTAGCATATGGGACAGTAACTCCCCAGAGTACCTAGACAAGAATAGAAAGGAACAATCCTGGCTTCAACTCTCCGCTCAGGTTTATGGGGATGCCTGGACAAACGCAATAGAAGCGGAAAAGAACTTGCGTGAGTATTATTCGCTATTGCGTCAAATGTACTTTTTTTCTTCATTTTAATCCCTTAGTGGCCAAGCAGTTTTACTTTTGTTTTTATTGTGCTTTTTTCCATCCCCACTTTTAACCCCTTAGTGACGGAGCTTTTTTGCTTTTTTTCCTTTTTTTTTCCCCTACTCCCTAAAAAATCGTAGTTCCTTTATTTATCCATCGACGTCGCTGTATAAGGGCTTGATTTTTTGCGGGACGAGTTGTATTTTGCAATGGCACTATTTATTGTACCATATAATTTACTGAAAAACCTTTAAAAAATTGTAATCAGAGAGAAAAAAAAAGACTTTCCACCATCTTTCGGACGTCCTGTTTCTGCAGCGCGCAAAGTGCAACAAAAACGACCTGATATTTTTATTCTATGGGTCAGTACGATTACTACGATACCAAACTTATATAGTATTTTTTTTGCTGTAGTACTTGTATATTTTTTTTTAAGATATTTAATTTTTTTAAATTATTTTCTGTGTCCATTTTCTGCGTGCAATAACTTTTTTATTTCTTTGGCAACATAGTTGTGTGAGGGCTCATTTTGTGCGGTATGTCCTGACGTTTTTGTTGGTACCATTTTCGCATACAGTTGACTTTTTGATCGCCTTTTATTACATTTTTTCTTGGAAATAGGGTGACCGAAAAAGTGCATTTCGGGCGTATATTCTTTATTTTTTTTTACCACGTTCACCATGCAGGGTAAATCATACATTACTTTGATAGATCAGGCATGCAGCGATACCAAAACGATCACACTGCAGGACAGACGACTCTCCGCAACGCTGGCAGAAAAGAGCACATGACCGGCTCCATTGCCGGACTTGTGTTCTTTCCTCCAGCTCTGTGGAAAGACGTCCATCCTGCATTGCGGCCGTCTTGTGCAGGAAGACGGGTGCATCAGCCGCCAGGATGCGCCCAGGTTACTAAGCCCTCCCTGTTTGTTTTTTGCGGGAACAGTTGTATTTTCCACTGGTGCCACTGAAGCAGCATTTATTGGGTTAATAGCCTTGTTCAGCAGACACCCGCAATGTGTAGAGGGAGATAGGTAGTATTTCTTGCCAATGCAGGATGTAAGAACGCAAAATCTGTAGTAATGAATTCCTCTTGTGAATTTTTTTGCAGTGACTGAAATAAAGTCACGCTGGAGAAGCGCCTGAAAAAAGTTACATGGATCAACCATGCCCACAAAGACATCTGCTCACCGGGTGAAAGCATGTTGCCAGAATAATTTTACGGTGCTCGCACAAGCAAGAGGGACAAAACGGAGTCTGGGTGTTGGTTTTTAAGCTGTTTTCCAAGGAATGGGCAGTTCTCTAGGGGTTGGGTTTACAATAAGGGGTGTCTGCTGTTTTTTCTGTGCGTTTTTTTCCGCAACACATCCGCGTATATCCGTGCGTGATTTTTCACGCATCCGCACCTATCCGCAAGCACATTTAGGTACCATACGCGCGTGAAAATCCGCTAGCGGAATCCGGAACGCTCGTGTGCAGGCGGCCTAAGCTGGAACTTTGCAAAACTTCATACAGGTGGTGTATGAACAATGAACATTTTGTAAAAATTTCAGAAAAATTGAAAATATTCGAGCAGGGACCCTCTCCCAAATTAGATCATTTGACGTGGAATGACGCACTCCCTACATTACCACAGAGATGATGTCCCCCTGCGCAACAGATGAACGCTGTGACCAATAACATTAAAGGGCTTTTCTGTGCTCAGGATAGGTCATCAATAGTTGATCAGTGAGGGTCCACTATTTGGGATCCCTACCAATCAGCTGACTGAAGAGACAGCAACACTCAGATAAGAACCTCTGTCACTTCAGTCCATGCCAGGCACAGCACCATACACTGTATAGTGCCTGTGGCTGGTACTGCAGTTCAAGTGAAATGGACTGAGCTGCTCTCTAGCCATGACCGATGAGCGTGATGTCACATGCCTGAGAAGAGGACGTGGCACTCATCAAAGCACAGCATTTCAATTGGAGGGGATCCCAAGCCCTGGATCCTCCATGATCAACTATTGTTGACCTACTTTTAAGGATAGGTCATCAGTAGTGTTGTTCTGGAAAACCTTCTAAGTAGTAACATACCTCTTGGCTCCTTGAAGGTTGTGACACAGCAACTTCATCGTCCTGATTAGTTTGTTCAGCATCTTGAAGCTCTGGATGCTTGGGTTGTTTTTTTGCTGCGACCTAGGGCCATAAATAAAAAAGTAGAGATTTGTGAAACGTTGTATGGATAAGATACAATATAGCCGGCTTCACACGGGCGGGCCAGATTCCGCATGCGGAAGGGCCTGCAGCCGATTCGGGCTATGAAGCCGGTGACCCCACTTACCTGAATTTTCTGTCCGTCGGTCATGTGCAGTAGTTTTTTTTCCTTTTTTAATGCTTGTATTTCCGGTGCAGTCGCTTAGCAATGGCGTGGATACCCGCGGGCCATACACAATGTTAGCTGCGTATGGGCTGCAGGTTAGACTGACTCCACTGACTTCAATGGAGGCCGTCTGTGTGGAGTCCGCAGCAAAATATGGCATGCGGCAATTTTTCCCCTGGTCACGGAATAGATAATTCATATCTGCGAGTGTGAGCAAAAATGTGATTTAACATGGTTTACAATGTGGAGAGCGGGACTCGGGAGCCACACTTCATCTGCCGCAAACCTGGAAGGACCGCTGCAGGCCCCCACAGAGAGAGTAGCAGCAGGCCACACACGGCACTCCTCATACCGCTGGTAGTGGGAGCTCCGGCAGCTAGACGCAGCTCAGAGAACCACGTGTGAGGGACCAGCGGCTCCCCATCAGGGACAGAGCGGGAGACGCTCACAGCACTCCTCTGCAGCTTGAGGTACTCCCGGGTGCCAGAGAAGACCCCCTGACCCCGGGAGAAAGAAGCTGCACAGCCAGGGTTGCCACCTTTGTCACGAAAAAATACCGGCCATGGTTAAATGGGGGCGTGGCTTGGGTGTGGCTTATCACGGCATTCTGCTGGTGATAGTGCCCCCTCAGTAGCTCCAGTGGTAATAGTTCCCCCCTTGGTGCCCTTCCCCACAATTGAAAATTCGGACCGCACATCACTATATACAGGAGATGCCCAGAGCTCTGCTACATCTCTGTGTGACTGCTCTGCCCCCTGCCCCTCCTGCAACAGTTGTGATCCAACCTGGAAAGTTGGTGTCACTCACTGACTACTGTAGAAACCCCCCCAGACCACCAGGAGTGACAGCAGTCTGTGCCTGACCTCTGGATGCCATATAAGTATGCCATATACTGCCATCCAGGAGCACTATATGGAGCTACAGGAGCACTGTATGGAGCCACAGTAGCACTGTATGGATCTACAGGAGTACTGTATGGAGCTACAGGAACACTGTATGGAGCTACAGGAGCACTGTATGGAGCTGCAGGAGCACTATATGGAGCTGCAGGAGCACTATATGGAGCTGCAGGAGCACTATATGGAGCTACAGGAGCACTATATGGACCTATAGGAGCATTGTATGGAGCTACAGGAGCACTATATGGAGCTACAGGAGCACTATATGGAGCTGCAGGAGCAGTATATGGAGCTGCAGGAGCACTATATGGAGCTACAGGAGCACTATATGGAGCTACAGGGGCACTATATGGAGCTACAGGAGCACTATATGGAGCTACAGGAACACTATATGGAGCTACAGGAGCACTATATGGAGCTACAGGGGCACTATATGGAGCTACAGGAGCACTATATGGAGCTACAGGGGCACTATATGGAGCTATAGGAGCACTATATGGAGCTATAGGAGCACTATATGGAGCTATAGGAGCACTGTATGGAGCCACAGTAGCACTGTATGGAGATATAGGAGTCCATACAGTGCTCCTATAGCTCCATCCAGTGCTCCTGTAGCTCCATACAATAACAGTGCTCCTATAGTAGCCCCATCCAGTGCTCCTACAGCCCCACCCACCCAGTGCTCCTATATTGACTGTCTGCAGTCAGGCACCGTTCAGGCTCTTTTGTGTGTCCCACACTCCCTGGGACCCAGACTCCAGAGTCCCCACTCCCCAGGCAGCGAGCAGCCTCCTCCCTCGTCACCATATCGACTAGTCTTCTGTGCTGCTCTGCAGCCTTTTTACCTCTCTCAGTCACGGTCTCACCACTAGACTCACCCCTGCCTCTATAGCCACCGACGTTCAAGGTCCGAGCAAGTCCCGAGTCAGTACTCCCACTCCTGAGTCCCGACTCCCGCCACACACGCGGGCTGTGTCTCTGCTGCCCGCGCACGCTAGTAGTCCAGGAGGCTAAAGCGCATGTGCGAGACTTCCTGTGCTCTGGCGGACACTCAACAGGGGCGCGTCATCACCATAGTCTGCTGGCTGCTGACTGACGCTGCCCTGCATCATGGGTTGCCTCCTGCAGAGTATACAGGCCAGTATTTTTGTCGCAGCCTGCTGCAGTCCCCGGGGCCCGACAAAAATACCGGCCTTTAATAGGGCCGGTAAAAAAAATACCGGCACCACCCTGGGCGGTAAAAATACTGGCCAGGCTGGTGGTTTACAGGTCGGGTGGCAACCCTATTCACAGCGGAGGCACGGCAGCTGGACCTGCAGAGTGCTGGTGAAATGACTGCAGCATCTACCAGGGTGAGTCCCCTGTTGCTCCGCTACACCCCGCACAGCAGAGCCAGCAGCGCATACACCAAGAGGCCACTCAGAACCACAGGGGCACCACATAGGACTGACGGCATCCTGCATATTGTCCCTACTGCCACAATACCTGCAAGCCCTGTAAGGACACCAACTGCACTAAGGCAGGACTCTCCCACCATTCCTAGTTGGCTCCACCCCACAACCAGTACCAGCTCTGTAAAAGGGCATTCTCCACCTTGTATGGACCCATGCAGAGTTCTATATCCCTCCCAGCACTGTGAACAACACCCCACCTACATTGGTCAGTGCTGGTAGTTCAGGACCCACTGCAAAGCTCTAAGTTTTCTCCAACTGCAGTACACCTTGCCAGATATACACAGTAGGAGGAATCTGTTGCCACCTAGTGGTCGGTATTGCTATAACAAGCAAAAAGCAATCGTGCTTTAGTTACAGCGCAGACGAAAGCTTGGGGTAGCCCCTGCAGTACAACATACATATAACGCACGCATCGCCACACCAGTGCATCTTACTGAAAGTGTATCAAGAAAGAGACTCTGGTGTCTAAATAGAATGTTGTCATACTAATGCAACGTTAACCACATACGGCTACGAATAGTGATCACAACTCCGGAGAGACCCTAAGACCCACCCTACCCAGGAACTAGAACAAAGCATCTTTTAGCCTACTTACTTCTAACACAGCAACCATGCACCCCATTCAATGCAGAGCAGGGAAAAATAGCCTAAGATCGCAGCAGGATGCTAAAAAATCATCAACGCTGCAGGAGGCCCCCTATTTCCTCTGATGGAGGACTTACAGCTTCCCTCAAATGCCAACACTGGGAGCCCTAACCATAATGCTTCAGAAAGTCCAACTCTCCAAAATAGCGACTAAACTTTCCAACGAATTTCGAGAGCTTAGCTAGAGGACAATTACTCTTGAAGACAGGATGTGCAATGCTACCATAGTCCTAGACTCCCATGAAAAAGAAACAGAGCAGCTCCCTGAAGAGATACTTTCTTTATCATAAGTTGGAAGTTGTTGAAAATAGGGTGCGTCGGGAGAAAATACAAATCATGGAGTCCCCATCAAATCCTTCAAAGATCTTCAATCAACAGTGACGGCGTTGTTCCAGGAGCTCTACCCAAGCATCACAATTGACCAATTAGAACTTGACAGAATTCATAGAGCTTTGCGAGCACCAAACCCAAACGCCTCCCCCCCAGGGACATTGTGTTAAAACTCCACTTCAATCGCACTAAAGAGCAATTGTTGCGCGCCACTCGCTCTTCCCGCAAGCTAACATTCCAGGGCTTTAACTATCAGTTGTTTCCCAACTTGGCACCATCAACACTATCCAAGAGGAGGGCCCTCAAGCCGTACTTATTGATCCTGCATCAGGAAAGGATACAATACAGATGGGGCTTTCCATTTAAGCTGATAAGGAATTAAACCTTCAAAAACCTCCTCCTCAGCTGGGCTCTGCAGCTTCATCTCCTACATCCCCTCACCTCCTATACCTACACCGGAGTCAGAGAGAAAAATGCCACAACTCCCAGAAATGATCCATAATCCCATGTTCCCCGAAAATAAGACAGTGTCTTACATAAATTTTTGCTCCAATATGTTTCTTTTTTACATGTATAACTGCCTGGACACTATTTAAACATCTTGCTAGGGTTTATTTTGGGGGTAGGGCTTATTTTCAGGGAAACAGGATCTCTTGGTATCACGGTTATATAAGATTTTCGAGGCAAAGTGACCTGGAACTCTTCTGCTGGCTCTTTCTCCCTCACCTGTTGTGAGCATTTCTTTGCATCCAAATGAGTGGGAAATCACCTCCCAACAATACTCATGAGTTCCCACCCAACAAACAAGGAGAAAAGAGTACAACAGGCATGCTCCTGGTGACAAATCTTTAGGAGAATGGAACAACGCACCTTCTAAACAGATTAATACCTACAAACAAGCTTCCCTCTCTCTCCTTGCTGTCTGCTTCCCCCCCTTCCCCTCCCTACCTCCCATAGGGTCTTTTCCTACCTTTTATCTTTAGCCATCAGCACTATAAACCACCCCATTTCGGAGCTGACTTAGCTCCTAGAGCTAATTGTATTTGTTGGCCACACCCTGTTTCCCCCTGCCTCTTCCCTCTCCCTACTCCCCCCCAACCTACCCTCCCATGGGGTGAAGGATCTAAGACAGTTTCCATTCTTAATAGTCCTTACTTCCACCCATGGACCTAAAAATAATTTCTGAGAATGTACAAGGCTTTAATTTACCTCCAAAGTGTTCAAAGGCGTTCCGATATTACAAGAGCAGACATGCAGATATAGTGTGCCTGCAAGAAACCCACTTCTCCACCAACTCTGCCCCACGTTAGCTTTCTTCTCAATACCCCACATTTTATTCAGCGAAAGCACAAACCAAAACCAAGGGAGTCACCATCTTCTTTAGTAAATCAGTTCCTTTCACACACGCCTCCACTATTGTGGACCTAGAGGGTCGCTACTAGAGATGAGCGAACGTACTCGTTTCGAGTAATTACTCGATCGAACATCGCTATTTTCGAGTACCTGGCTACTCGGGTGAAAAGATTCAGGGGGCGCCGGGGAGCGGGGGATGGCGTGGTGGCAGCGGGGGGTAGCAGTGGGGAACAGGGGGGGAGCTCTCTCTCTCTCTCCCTTTCCCCCCCACTCCCCGCTGCAACCCCCCACTCACCCACGGCCCCCCCGAATCGTTTCACCCGAGTACGGAAGTACTCGAAAATCGCGGTGCTCGGGTGAAAAAGGGGCATGGCCGAGTAGGTTCGCTCATCTCTAGTCGCTACCTATTATTAACAGGCTCCATGCAAGATGTCCATCGTCTCCCACTATACTCTAAATTCAAGGCAAATTCAATATTTCACAAAACTTTTCAAACTGGTTAAGGCCAATAAAAGGGGCACAGTAATTTTCTGCGGTGACTCAAACTGCATTCTTAACCCGAATCTGGATAGAAATTCTATCACTCTCCGTGCCCATCCTCTGTTGCACAACGTTAAGTCCCTCCCTCAGCAATACCACTTAGTAGACTTGGCGGGAACAAAACCCAACCCCTAAAGACTATACACATTTTTCAGCTTCACACTCCCTATACAGGAGAATAGACCACATTCTAGTTCCCGACATTTTCGTACCTCAAATACTGCAGTCTAAAATCCTGTCGGTGCCATGGTCTGACCATAGCCCGCTGTCCATCACCTGTAATTCCTTGATGTCTAAATCCAGAAACACATCTTGGATCCTTAACGACTCTCTTTTATCAATCCCTGAGGTTGTATCCCTATTAACGCCACAACTGGAAGAATATTTTCAAATTAACAACCTCTCCGCCTCCTCCCCCATTTCTCTTTGGGAAGCACACAATATAGTGATTTGAGGTCACTTAATACAAATAACCGCCCGCCGTTAACAGGAACGTATGTCACAACAACTGGAATTAGAACGAGTCTCTAAGTTTGAAGAGGTGTCCAAAAAACATCCATCTAAAAATAATCTCCAAGCATTATCTCGAGCTAGAACTGAACTGGATCTTTGTCTTACTGACTCCATAGAACAGAAAGTACGCTGGTCCCGTCAGCGATACTATGAACTTAGTAATAAACCCTCCTTGCCTCTCCACCGCAGACTCCGCTCACACCCCAACATAAACCCCTTTTACAAACTACGTACAAACAGTACGTTTCTTGCAGGCCAGTCCACTTGAATATAACGGGATTTCTAGAAATGAGCGAGCACGCTCCACTTGTGTTCAGTGCATTTAATTGATTCGAGGGGGCTGTCATGTTTGTATAGGTCTCCTTCATGTGAACTGCATGACCAACAGGAATAGAAGGAAGACGGTTGGCATTGTGAAGTAATACAGCTTCAATCTAAGCTTGGAGGAGTCTATGAATAGCCTTCATTCAGTTGGATCATGGTTCAAATTCAAACATTTCATCAAGCCATTAACGTCACAGCAAACAACCAGATTGTTTTTCTTCTCAAAAAAAGGAAGCAGATCCCTCTGACGTTCTCTGTACTGTAAGACCCTGACATCACGTTGGAGAAGATTCCATTGCTGTAGTCT